>NW_027641040.1:1200000-1800000 GCF_949752795.1 Hyperoodon ampullatus | reverse complement strand
ATCCTCTGCCAAATTGGCAACCTGTGCAAACCAGGAGGTTAAAGGGGCTTTCTCTCCAAGTTGGGAGGTTGATAGTAAAGCAGATGGAAAGTCAAACCAGAGCACCAGGAGAGGGACTATTCGTTGAGTTTTAGAAACATTTTGTATTCACAGTGTGTCCGTTCTCTAGGTTTCCCATACATGTTATAGCTGTAGTAATATTCCCTTCTACCTGGAGAGTTGGGACCCATTGAATGGGTGCCAGGCATTTGTGCTTTAAAGGGTCTGCATTTGCTCACCCAATCTCACAAATCGTCTCAGTCCCAAGTGTCCCTCCTTATGCCACATCCCGCTGTCGTTGTAGATAGGGTCATTCCAAGTTTCATCAGAGACCCTGAAGGAATTGTAAAGAATTTCCCAGTTTTTTTGTTTTGTTTTTGAAATTCCTTTTTAGAGTGGGTTTGAGCTGATTCTCGCTGCCATGTTTATGCCAGTCTAGACACACTTGATTCTCTTACGGAGACATATCAATACATAGGTTTTAAGATTCTTACTAGTCAGATATATTCCTCTGCGGGAAATATGGGGTTTTGAGTCCCTTTCACTGAGGAAGGTGTAGGTCTTGTCTATTCCATAGTTGGTTTTTGGAACGGTACCTGTGCTTATATCAAACTCTGGTTTTATGCATCACCCCACCTCTCCTTCCCCCTTAAGCAGGCATAAGAGTGTTTTCTAAATGTGAGACACTGTTCTCTTTCCTAACTCAGATCAATTGTAGCCATGTTTACAGGATCTTCATAAGTGATATCTTATGATAAGTTTCTTTTTCTGTGTGACTTATTTCACTTAGAATCATCGTACCTGAATCCACCCATTTTGCTGCTACTGGTCTTATGACATTGATTTCATGGCTGAGGGATATTTCATCGTACGTAAGTACCACAATTTTTTGAACCATTTTTATATTTCCTGGGATACTTAAGGTGTACCCAATTTGAGGTCCTTGTAAGCAGTGCAGCCCTAAATTTTGGGGTGGCTGTGTCTTATTGATTTTCAGTTTTCCCAAGGTATATTCCCTAGACTGGAAGTGCCCTTGGCTCAGTAGCTCCGTTCTTTACTTGTTTTAGGGAACACAATGTACTCTTCCAGAGAGGCAGTTGTCAATTTACATGCCGCCCATCAGCATAACAAGGCTCCCTGTTCTCCAGGGCCTGTCTTGCCTTTCTGGTTTTTACACATTTTGTGGATGTCCCTTTTGACCGGTGGGAAGTGATACTTCTTTGTAGTACAGATTTGCATTGCCCGCTTGCTTGCTTGGCCAAAAAGGGCATATGCGTTTTCTCCTGAATATATTCAGGAGAAAACGCATATGCCCTTTTTGGCCAAATGCATCATTGTCGAAGTTGTGCCCCTCTTCCTGTGCTTTAAAGGCGATTCCAACGTACCTCTTGAAATCTGTTTCCTGCTATTCTGCCTCGCTTTCAAGTCCGCCTCGTTGCCTTCCCTCAACAGATTTTTGGACGATACTTGTCCTTTATTACTTGGCCAGTTTGTGAATTGCTGTGCCCCTGAGCTCCATTTTCAACTCGTTTTTTGTGAGCTGACCGCAAGTCCAAAATTTTGGTTCAGGACCTATGCTGGTTCCCGGTGGGTGGCTGAGACTTTGGTTAATTCTTCTTCCTGCCGGGAAATTACAGAGATATGTGCCCGTCCAAATGCCTAACAGCTACTCTCTCATTGGTTCTCTCTCTTCCCTTTCATCCTCTGCCAAATGGGCAACCTGTGTGAACTGGGAGGTTAAAGGGGCTGTCTCTCCAAGTTGGGAGGTTGATAGTAAAGCTGATGGAAAGTCAAAACGGAGCACCAGGAGACGGACTATTCGTTGAGTTTTAGAAACCTTTCGTATTCACAGTGTGTCCGTTCTCTAGGTTTCCCGTACGTGTTATAACTGTAGTAATATTCCCTTCAACCTGGAGAGTTGGGACCCATGGAATGGGTGCCATGCATTATTGCTTTAAAGGGTCTGCATTTGCTCACCCACTCTCACCAATCCTCTCAGTCCCAAGTGTCCAGCCTTATGCCACATCCAGCTGTCGTTGTAGATAGGGTCATTCCAGGTTTCATCAGAGACCCTGAAGGAATTGTAAAGAATTTCCCAGTTTTTTTGTTTTGTTTTTGAAATTCCTTTTTATAGTGGGTTTGAGCTGATTCTCGCTGCCATGTTTATGTCAGTCTAGACACACTTCATTCCCTTACAGAGACATATCAGTACATAGGTTTTAAGATTCTTACTAGTCAGATATATTCCTCTGCGGGAAATATGGGATTTTGAGTCCCTTTCACTGAGGAAGGTGTAGGTCTTGTCTATTCCATAGTTGGTGTTTGGAACGGTACCTGGGCTTATATCAAACTCTGGTTTTATGCATCACCCCATCTCTCCTTCCCCCTTAAGCAGGCATAAGTGTGTTTTCTAAATGTGAGACACTGTTCTCTTTCCTAACTCAGTTCAAGTGTAGCCATGTTTATAGGGCCTTCATAAGTGATATCTTATGATAAGTTTCTTTTTCTGTGTGACTTATTTCACTTAGAATCATCGTACCTGAATCCACCCATTTTGCTGCTACTGGTCTTATGACATTGATTTCATGGCTGAGGGATATTCCATCGTACGTAAGTAACACAATATTTTGAACCATTTTTATATTTCCTGGGATACTTAAGGTGTATCCAAGTTGAGGTCCTTGTAAGCAGTGCAGCCCTAAATTTTGGGGTGGCTCTGTCTTATTGATTTTCAGTTCTCCCGAGGTATATTCCCTAGACTGGAAGTGCCCTTGGCTCTCTAGCTCTGTTCTTTACTTGTTTTAGGGAACACAGTGCACTCCTCCAGAGAGGCAGTTGGCAATTTACATCCCGCCCATCAGCATAACAAGGCTCCCTCTTCTCCAGGGCCTGTCTTGCCTTTCTGGTTTTTACACATTTTGTGGACGTCCCTTTTGACCAGTGGGAAGTGATACTTCTTTGTAGTGCAGATTTGCATTGCCCGCTTGCTTGCTTGGCCAAAATGGTCGTATGCATTTTCTCCTGAATATATTCAGGAGAAAACGCATACGCCCTTTTTGGCCAAGTGCATCATTGTCGAAGTTGTGCCCCTCTTCCTGTGCTTTAAAGGCGATTCCAACGTACCTCTTGAAATCTGTTTCCTGCTATTCTGCCTCGCTTTCAAGTCTGCCTCGTTGCCTTTCCTCAACAGATTTTTGGACGATAGTTGTCCTTTATTACTCGGCCAGTTTGTGAATTGCTGTGCCCCTGAGCTCCATTTTTCAACACGTTTTTGGTGAGCTGACCGCAAGTCCAAAATTTTGGTTCAGGACCTATACTGGTTCCCGGTGGGTGGCTGAGACTTTGGTTAATTTTTCTTCCTGCCGGGAAATTACAGTGATATGTGCCCGTCCAAATGCCTAACAGCTACTCTCTCATTGGTTCTCCCTCTTCCCTTTCATCCTCTGCCAAATTGGCAACCTGTGCGAACCAGGAGGTTAAATGGGCTGTCTCTCCAAGTTGGGAGGTTGATAGTAAAGCAGATGGAAAGTCAAACCGGAGCACCAGGAGAGGGACTATTCATTGAGTTTTAGAAACCTTTCGTATACACAGTGTGTCCGTTCTCTAGGTTTCCCATACATGTTATAACTGTAGTAATATTCCCTTCAACCTGGAGAGTTGGGACCCATGGAATGGGTGCCATGCATTATCGCTTTAAAGTGTCTGCATTTGCTCACCCTATCTCACCAATTCTCTCAGTCCCAAGTGTCCAGCCTTATGCCACATCCAGCTGTCGTTGTAGATAGGGTCATTCCAGGTTTCATCAGAGACCCTGAAGGAATTGTAAAGAATTTCCCAGTTTTTTTGTTCTGTTTTTGAAATTCCTTTTTATAGTGGGTTTGAGCTGATTCTCGCTGCCATGTTTATGTCAGTCTAGACACACTTGATTCCCTTACAGAGACATATCAATACATAGGTTTTAAGATTCTTACTAGTCAGATATATTCCTCTGCGGGAAATATGTGGTTTTGAGTCCCTTTCACTGAGGAAGGTGTAGGTCTTGTCTATTCCATAGTTGGTTTTTGGAACGGTACCTGTGCTTATATCAAACTCTGGTTTTATGCATCACCCCACCTCTCCTTCCCCCTAAGCAGGCATAAGAGTGTTTTCTAAATGTGAGACACTGTTCTCTTTCCTAACTCAGTTCAAGTGTAGCCATGTTTACAGGATCTTCATAAGTGATATCTTATGATAAGTTTCTGTTTCTGTGTGACTTATTTCACTTAGAATCATCGTACCTGAATCCACCCATTTTGCTGCTACTGGTCTTATGACATTGATGTCATGGCTGAGGGATATTCCATCGTACTTAAGTAACACAATTTTTTGAACCATTTTTATATTTCCTGGTGTACTTAAGGTGTACCCAAATTGAGGTCCTTGTAAGCAGTGCAGCCCTAAATTTTGGGGTGGCTCTGTCTTATTGATTTTCCGTTTTCCCAAGGTGTATTCCCTAGACTGGAAGTGCCCTTGGCTCTGTAGCTCTGTTGTTTACTTGTTTTAGGGAACACAATGCACTCCTCCAGAGAGGCAGTTGGCAATTTACATCCCGCCCATCAGCATAACAAGGCTCCCTGTTCTCCAGGGCCTGTCTTGCCTTTCTGGTTTTTACACATTTTGTGGATGTCCCTTTTGACCGGTGGGAAGTGATACATCTTTGTAGTGCAGATTTGTATTGCCCGCTTGCTTGCTTGGCCAAAAAGGGCGTATGCGTTTTCTCCTGAATATATTCAGGAGAAAACGCATACGCCCTTTTTGGCCAAGTGCATCATTGTCGAAGTTGTGCCCCTCTTCCTGTGCTTTAAAGGCGATTCCAACGTACCTCTTGAAATCTGTTTCCTGCTATTCTGCCTCGCTTTCAAGTCCGCCTCGTTGCCTTCCCTCAACAGAATTTTGGACGATAGTTGTCCTTTATTACTCGGCCAGTTTGTGAATTGCTGTGCCCCTGACCTCCATTTTTCAACTCGTTATTTGTGAGCTGACAGCAAGTCCAAAATTTTGGTTCAGGACCTATGCTGGTTCCCGGTGGGGGGCTGAGACTTTGGTTAATTCTTCTTCCTGTCGGGAAATTACAGTGATATGTGCCCGTCCAAATGCCTAACAGCTACTCTCTCATTGGTTCTCCCTCTTCCCTTTCATCCTCTGCCAAATTGGAAACCTGTGAGAACCAGGAGGTTAAAGGGGCTGTCTCTCCAAGTTGGGAGATTGATAGTAAAGCAGATGGAATGTCAAACCGGAGCACCAGGAGAGGGACTATTCGTTGAGTTTTAGAAACCTTTCGTATTCACAGTGTGTCCGTTCTTTAGGTTTCCCGTACATGTTATAACTGTAGTAATATTCCCTTCGACCTGGAGAGTTGGGACCCATGGAATGGGTGCCAGGCATTTGGGCTTTAAAGGGTCTGCATTTGCTCACCCAATCTCACCAATCGTCTCAGTCCCACGTGTACCTCCTTATGCCACATCCAGCTGTCATTGTAGATAGGGTCATTCCAGGTTTCATCAGAGATGCTGAAGGAATTGTAAAGAATTTCCCAGTTTTTTTGTTTTGTTTTTGAAATTCCTTTTTATAGTGGGTTTGAGCTGATTCTCGCTGCCATGTTTATGCCAGTCTAGACACACTTGATTCCCTTACGGAGACATATCAATACATAGGTTTTAAGATTTTTACTTGTCAGATATATTCCTCTGCGGGAAATATGGGGTTTTGAGTCCCTTTCACTGAGGAAGGTGTAGGTCTTGTCTATTCCATAGTTGGTTTTTGGAACGGTACCTGTGCTTATATCAAACTCTGGTTTTATGCATCACCCCACCTCTCCTTCCCCCTTAAGCAGGCATAAGAGTGTTTTCTCAATGTGAGACACTGTTCTCTTTCCTAACTCAGTTCAAGTGTAGCCATGTTTACAGGATCTTCATAAGTGATATCTTATGATAAGTTTTTTTCTGTGTGACTTATTTCACTTAGAATCATCGTACCTGAATCCACCCATTTTGCTGCTACTGGTCTTATGACATTGATTTCATGGCTGAGGGATATTCCATCATACGTAAGTACCACAATTTTTTGAACCATTTTTATATTTCCTGGGATATTTAAGGTGTACCCAAGTTGAGGTCCTTGTAAGCAGTGCAGCCCTAAATTTTGGGGTGGCTCTGTCTTATTGATTTTCAGTTTTCCCAAGGTATATTCCATAGACTGGAAGTGCCCTTGGCTCTGTAGCTCTGTTCTTTACTTGTTTTAGGGAACACAATGCACTCCTCCAGAGAGGCAGTTGGCAATTTACATCCCGCCCATCAGCATAACAAGGCTCCCTGTTCTCCAGGGCCTGTCTTGCTTTTCTGGTTTTTACACATTTTGTGGATGTCCCTTTTAACCGGTGGGAAGTGATACTTCTTTGTAGTGCAGATTTGCATTGCCCGCTTGCTTGCTTGGGCAAAAAGGGCGTATGCGTTTTCTGCTGATTATATTCAGGAGAAAACACATACGCCCTTTTTGGCCAAGTGCATCATTGTCGAAGTTTTGCCCCTCTTCCTGTGCTTTAAAGGTGATTCCAACGTACCTCTTGATATCTGTTTCCTGCTATTCTGCCTCGCTTTCAAGTCCGCCTCGTTGCCTTCCCTCAACAGATTTTTGGACGATAGTTGTCCTTTATTACTCGGCCAGTTTGTGAATTGCTGTGCCCCTGAGCTCCAATTTCCAACTCGTTTTTGGTGAGCTGACCGCAAGTCCGAAATTTTGGTTCAGGACCTATGCTGGTTTCCGGTGGGGTCCTTAGACTTTGGTTAATTCTTCTTCCTGCCGGGAAATTACAGTGATATGTGCCCGTTCAAATGCCTAACATCTACTCTCTCATTGGTTCTCCCTCTTCCCTTTCATCCTCTGCCAAATTGGCAACCTGTGCGAACCAGGAGGTTAAAGCGGCTGTCTCTCCAAGTTGGGAGGATGATAGTAAAGCAGGTGTAAAGTCAAACCGGAGCACCAGGAGACGGACTATTCGTTGAGTTTTAGAAACCTTTCGTATTCACAGTGTGTCCGTTGTCTAGGGTTCCCGTACATGTTATAGCTGTAGTAATATTCCCTTCAACCTGGAGAGTTGGGACACATGGAATGGGTGCCATGCATTATTGCTTTAAATGGTCTGCATTTGCTCACCAAATCTCACCAATCCTCTCAGTCCCAAGTGTCCAACCTTATGCCACATCCAGCTGTCGTTGTAGATATGGTCATTCCAGGTTTCATCAGAGACCCTGAAGGAATTGTAAAGAATTTCCCAGTTTTTTTGTTTTGTTTTTGAAATTCCTTTTTATAGGGAGTTTGAGCTGATTCTCGCTGCCATGTTTATGCCAGTCTAGACACACTTGATTCCCTTACGGAGACATATCAATACATAGGTTTTAAGATTCTTACTAGTCAGATATATTCCTCTGCGGGAAATATGTGGTTTTGAGACCCTTTCACTGAGGAAGGTGTAGGTCTTGTCTATTCCATAGTTGGTTTTTGGAACGGTACCTGTGCTTATATCAAACTCTGGTTTTATGCATCACCCCACCTCTCCTTCCCCCTTAAGCAGGCATAAGAGTGTTTTCTAAATGTGAGACACTGTTCTCTTTCCTAACTCAGTTCAAGTGTAGCCATGTTTACAGGATCTTCATAAGTGATATCTTATGATAAGTTTCTTTTTCTGTGTGACTTATTTCACTTAGAATCATCGTACCTGAATCCACCCATTTTGCTGCTACTGGTCTTATGACATTGATTTCATGGCTGAGGGATATTCCATCGTACGTAAGTAACACAATTTTTTGAACCATTTTTATATTTCCTGGGATACTTAAGGTGTATCCAAGTTGAGGTCCTTGTAAGCAGTGCAGCCCTAAATTTTGGGGTTGCTCTGTCTTATTGATTTTCAGTTCTCCCGAGGTATATTCCCTAGACTGGAAGTGCCCTTGGCTCTCTAGCTCTGTTCTTTACTTGTTTTAGGGAACACAGTGCACTCCTCCAGAGAGGCAGTTGGCAATTTACATCCCGCCCATCAGCATAACAAGGCTCCCTGTTCTCCAGGGCCTGTCTTGCCTTTCTGGTTTTTACACATTTTGTGGATGTCCCTTTTGACCAGTGGGAAGTGATACTTCTTTGTAGTGCAGATTTGCATTGCCCGCTTGCTTGCTTGGCCAAAAAGGGCGTATGCATTTTCTCCTGAATATATTCAGGAGAAAACGCATACACACTTTTTGGCCAAGTGCATCATTGTCGAAGTTGTGCCCCTCTTCCTGTGCTTTAAAGGCGATTCCAACGTACCTCTTGAAATCTGTTTCCTGCTATTCTGCCTGGCTTTCAAGTCTGCTTCGTTGCCTTTCCTCAACAGATTTTTGGACGATAGTTGTCCTTTATTACTCGGCCAGTTTGTGCATTGCTGTGCCCCTGAGCTCCATTTTTCAACTCGTTTTTGGTGAGCTGACCGCAAGTCCAAAATTTTGGTTCAGGACCTATACTGGTTCCCGGTGGGTGGCTGAGACTTTGGTTAATTTTTCTTCCTGTCCGGAAATTACAGTGATATGTGCCCGTCCAAATGCCTAACAGCTACTCTCTCATTGGTTCTCCCTCTTCCCTTTCATCCTCTGCCAAATTGGCAACCTGTGCGAACCAGGATGTTAAAGGGGCTGTCTCTCCAAGTTGGGAGGTTGATAGTAAAGCAGATGGAAAGTCAAACCGGAGCACCTGGAGAGGGACTATTCATTGAGTTTTAGAAACCTTTCGTATACACAGTGTGTCCGTTCTCTAGGTTTCCCATACATGTTATAACTGTAGTAATATTCCCTTCAACCTGGAGAGTTGGGACCCATGGAATGGGTGCCATGCATTATTGCTTTAAAGTGTCTGCATTTGCTCACCCAATCCCACCAATTCTCTCAGTCCCAAGTGTCCAGCCTTATGCCACATCCAGCTGTCGTTGTAGATAGGGTCATTCCAGGTTTCATCAGAGACCCTGAAGGAATTGTAAAGAATTTCCCAGTTTTTTTGTTCTGTTTTTGAAATTCCTTTTTATAGTGGGTTTGAGCTGATTCTCGCTGCCATGTTTATGTCAGTCTAGACACACTTGATTCCCTTACAGAGACATATCAATACATAGGTTTTAAGATTCTTACTAGTCAGATATATTCCTCTGCGGGAAATATGTGGTTTTGCGTCCCTTTCACTGAGGAAGGTGTAGGACTTGTCTATTCCATAGTTGGTTTTTGGAACGGTACCTGTGCTTATATCAAACTCTGGTTTTATGCATCACCCCACCTCTCCTTCCCCCTAAGCAGGCATAAGAGTGTTTTCTAAATGTGAGACACTGTTCTCTTTCCTAACTCAGTTCAAGTGTAGCCATGTTTACAAGATCTTCATAAGTGATATCTTATGATAAGTTTCTGTTTCTGTGTGACTTATTTCACTTAGAATCATCGTACCTGAATCCACCCATTTTGCTGCTACTGGTCTTATGACATTGATGTCATGGCTGAGGGATATTCCATCGTACTTAAGTAACACAATTTTTTGAACCATTTTTGTATTTCCTGGTGTACTTAAGGTGTACCCAAATTGAGGTCCTTGTAAGCAGTGCAGCCCTAAATTTTGGGGTGGCTCTGTCTTATTGATTTTCCGTTTTCCCAAGGTGTATTCCCTAGACTGGAAGTGCCCTTGGCTCTGTAGCTCTGTTGTTTACTTGTTTTAGGGAACACAATGCACTCCTCCAGAGAGGCAGTTGGCAATTTACATCCCGCCCATCAGCATAACAAGGCTCCCTGTTCTCCAGGGCCTGTCTTGCTTTTCTGGTTTTTACACATTTTGTGGATGTCTCTTTTGACCGGTGGGAAGTGATACATCTTCGTAGTGCAGATTTGCATTGCCCGCTTGCTTGCTTGGCCAAAAAGGGCGTATGCGTTTTCTCCTGAATATATTCAGGAGAAAACGCATACGCCCTTTTTGGCCAAGTGCATCATTGCCGAAGTTGTGCCCCTCTTCCTGTGCTTTAAAGGCGATTCCAACGTACCTCTTGAAATCTGTTTCCTGCTATTCTGCCTCGCTTTCAAGTCCGCCTCGTTGCCTTCCCTCAACAGATTTTTGGACGATACTTGTCCTTTATTACTTGGCCAGTTTGTGAATTGCTGTGCCCCTGAGCTCCATTTTTCAACTCGTTTTTTGTGAGCTGACCGCAAGTCCAAAATTTTGGTTCAGGACCTATGCTGGTTCCCAGTGGGTGGCTGAGACTTTGGTTAATTCTTCTTCCTGCCGGGAAATTACAGAGATATGTGCCCGTCCAAATGCCTAACAGCTACTCTCTCATTGGTTCTCTCTCTTCCCTTTCATCCTCTGCCAAATGGGCAACCTGTGTGAACTGGGAGGTTAAAGGGGCTGTCTCTCCAAGTTGGGAGGTTGATAGTAAAGCAGATGGAAAGTCAAAACGGAGCACCAGGAGACGGACTATTCGTTGAGTTTTAGAAACCTTTCGTATTCACAGTGTGTCCGTTCTCTAGGTTTCCCGTACGTGTTATAACTGTAGTAATATTCCCTTCAACCTGGAGAGTTGGGACCCATGGAATGGGTGCCATGCATTATTGCTTTAAAGGGTCTGCATTTGCTCACCCACTCTCACCAATCCTCTGAGTCCCAAGTGTCCAGCCTTATGCCACATCCAGCTGTCGTTGTAGATAGGGTCATTCCAGGTTTCATCAGAGACCCTGAAGGAATTGTAAAGAATTTCCCAGTTTTTTTGTTTTGTTTTTGAAATTCCTTTTTATAGTGGGTTTGAGCTGATTCTCGCTGCCATGTTTATGCCAGTATAGACACACTTGATTCCCTTACAGAGACATATCAATACATAGGTTTTAAGATTCTTACTAGTCAGATATATTCCTCTGCGGGAAATATGGGATTTTGAGTCCCTTTCACTGAGGAAGGTGTAGGTCTTGTCTATTCCATAGTTGGTTTTTGGAACGGTACCTGTGCTTATATCAAACTCTGGTTTTATGCATCACCCCACCTCTCCTTCCCCCTAAGCAGGCATAAGAGTGTTTTCTAAATGTGAGACACTGTTCTCTTTCCTAACTCAGTTCAAGTGTAGCCATGTTTACAGGATCTTCATAAGTGATATCTTATGATAAGTTTCTGTTTCTGTGTGACTTATTTCACTTAGAATCATCGTACCTGAATCCACCCATTTTGCTGCTACTGGTCTTATGACATTGATGTCATGGCTGAGGGATATTCCATCGTACTTAAGTAACACAATTTTTTGAACCATTTTTATATTTCCTGGTGTACTTAAGGTGTACCCAAATTGAGATCCTTGTAAGCAGTGCAGCCCTAAATTTTGGGGTGGCTCTGTCTTATTGATTTTCCGTTTTCCCAAGGTGTATTCCCTAGACTGGAAGTGCCCTTGGCTCTGTAGCTCTGTTGTTTACTTGTTTTAGGGAACACAGTGCACTCCTCCAGAGAGGCAGTTGGCAATTTACATCCCGCCCATCAGCATAACAAGGCTCCCTGTTCTCCAGGGCCTGTCTTGCCTTTCTGGTTTTTACACATTTTGTGGATGTCCCTTTTGACCGGTGGGAAGTGATACATCTTTGTAGTGCAGATTTGTATTGCCCGCTTGCTTGCTTGGCCAAAAAGGGCGTATGCGTTTTCTCCTGAATATATTCAGGAGAAAACGCATACGCCCTTTTTGGCCAAGTGCATCATTGTCGAAGTTGTGCCCCTCTTCCTGTGCTTTAAAGGCGATTCCAACGTACCTCTTGAAATCTGTTTCCTGCTATTCTGCCTCGCTTTCCAGTCCGCCTCGTTGCCTTCCCTCAACAGATTTTTGGACGATAGTTGTCCTTTATTACTCGGCCAGTTTGTGAATTGCTGTGCCCCTGACCTCCATTTTTCAACTCGTTATTTGTGAGCTGACAGCAAGTCCAAAATTTTGGTTCAGGACCTATGCTGGTTCCCGGTGGGTGGCTGAGACTTTGGTTAATTCTTCTTCCTGCCGGGAAGTTAGAGTGATATGTGCCCGTCCAAATGCCTAACAGCTACTCTCTCATTGGTTCTCCCTCTTCCCTTTCATCCTCTGCCAAATTGGAAACCTGTGTGAACCAGGAGGTTAAAGGGGCTGTCTCTCCAAGTTGGGAGGATGATAGTAAAGCAGGTGTAAAGTCAAACCGGTGCACCAGGAGACGGACTATTCGTTGAGTTTTAGAAACCTTTCGTATTCACAGTGTGTCCGTTGTCTAGGGTTCCCGTACATGTTATAGCTGTAGTAATATTCCCTTCAACCTGGAGAGTTGGGACCCATGGAATGTGTGCCATGCATTATTGCTTTAAAGGGTCTGCATTTGCTCACCAAATCTCACCAATCCTCTCAGTCCCAAGTGTCCAACGTTATGCCACATCCAGCTGTCGTTGTAGATACGGTCATTCCAGGTTTCATCAGAGACCCTGAAGGAATTGTAAAGAATTTCCCAGTTTTTTTGTTTTGTTTTTGAAATTCCTTTTTATAGGGGGTTTGAGCTGATTCTCGCTGCCATGTTTATGCCAGTCTAGACACACTTGATTCCCTTACGGAGACATATCAATACATAGGTTTTAAGATTCTTACTAGTCAGATATATTCCTCTGCGGGAAATATGTGGTTTTGAGACCCTTTCACTGAGGAAGGTGTAGGTCTTGTCTATTCCATAGTTGGTTTTTGGAACGGTACCTGTGCTTATATCAAACTCTGGTTTTATGCATCACCCCACCTCTCCTTCCCCCTTAAGCAGGCATAAGAGTGTTTTCTAAATGTGAGACACTGTTCTCTTTCCTAACTCAGTTCAAGTGTAGCCATGTTTACAGGATCTTCATAAGTGATATCTTATGATAAGTTTCTTTTTCTGTGTGACTTATTTCACTTAGAATCATCGTACCTGAATCCACCCATTTTGCTGCTACTGGTCTTATGACATTGATTTCATGGCTGAGGGATATTCCATCGTACGTAAGTAACACAATTTTTTGAACCATTTTTATATTTCCTGGGATACTTAAGGTGTATCCAAGTTGAGGTCCTTGTAAGCAGTGCAGCCCTAAATTTTGGGGTGGCTCTGTCTTATTGATTTTCAGTTCTCCCGAGGTATATTCCCTAGACTGGAAGTGCCCTTGGCTCTCTAGCTCTGTTCTTTACTTGTTTTAGTGAACACAGTGCACTCCTCCAGAGAGGCAGTTGGCAATTTACATCCCGCCCATCAGCATAACAAGGCTCCCTGTTCTCCAGGGCCTGTCTTGCCTTTCTGGTTTTTACACATTTTGTGGATGTCCCTTTTGACCAGTGGGAAGTGATACTTCTTTGTAGTGCAGATTTGCATTGCCCGCTTGCTTGCTTGGCCAAAAAGGGCGTATGCATTTTCTCCTGAATATATTCAGGAGAAAACGCATACACACTTTTTGGCCAAGTGCATCATTGTCGAAGTTGTGCCCCTCTTCCTGTGCTTTAAAGGCGATTCCAACGTACCTCTTGAAATCTGTTTCCTGCTATTCTGCCTCGCTTTCAAGTCTGCTTCGTTGCCTTTCCTCAACAGATTTTTGGACGATAGTTGTCCTTTATTACTCGGCCAGTTTGTGCATTGCTGTGCCCCTGAGCTCCATTTTTCAACTCGTTTTTGGTGAGCTGACCGCAAGTCCAAAATTTTGGTTCAGGACCTATACTGGTTCCCGGTGGGTGGCTGAGACTTTGGTTAATTTTTCTTCCTGCCCGGAAATTACAGTGATATGTGCCCGTCCAAATGCCTAACAGCTACTCTCTCATTGGTTCTCCCTCTTCCCTTTCATCCTCTGCCAAATTGGCAACCTGTGCGAACCAGGAGGTTAAAGGGGCTGTCTCTCCAAGTTGGGAGGTTGATAGTAAAGCAGATGGAAAGTCAAACCGGAGCACCTGGAGAGGGACTATTCATTGAGTTTTAGAAACCTTTCGTATACACAGTGTGTCCGTTCTCTAGGTTTCCCATACATGTTATAACTGTAGTAATATTCCCTTCAACCTGGAGAGTTGGGACCCATGGAATGGGTGCCATGCATTATTGCTTTAAAGTGTCTGCATTTGCTCACCCAATCTCACCAATTCTCTCAGTCCCAAGTGTCCAGCCTTATGCCACATCCAGCTGTCGTTGTAGATAGGGTCATTCCAGGTTTCATCAGAGACCCTGAAGGAATTGTAAAGAATTTCCCAGTTTTTTTGTTCTGTTTTTGAAATTCCTTTTTATAGTGGGTTTGAGCTGATTCTCGCTGCCATGTTTATGTCAGTCTAGACACACTTGATTCCCTTACAGAGACATATCAATACATAGGTTTTAAGATTCTTACTAGTCAGATATATTCCTCTGCGGGAAATATGTGGTTTTGAGTCCCTTTCACTGAGGAAGGTGTAGGTCTTGTCTATTCCATAGTTGGTTTTTGGAACGGTACCTGTGCTTATATCAAACTCTGGTTTTATGCATCACCCCACCTCTCCTTCCCCCTAAGCAGGCATAAGAGTGTTTTCTAAATGTGAGACACTGTTCTCTTTCCTAACTCAGTTCAAGTGTAGCCATGTTTACAGGATCTTCATAAGTGATATCTTATGATAAGTTTCTGTTTCTGTGTGACTTATTTCACTTAGAATCATCGTACCTGAATCCACCCATTTTGCTGCTACTGGTCTTATGACATTGATGTCATGGCTGAGGGATATTCCATCGTACTTAAGTAACACAATTTTTTGAACCATTTTTGTATTTCCTGGTGTACTTAAGGTGTACCCAAATTGAGGTCCTTGAAAGCAGTGCAGCCCTAAATTTTGGGGTGGCTCTGTCTTATTGATTTTCCGTTTTCCCAAGGTGTATTCCCTAGACTGGAAGTGCCCTTGGCTCTGTAGCTCTGTTGTTTACTTGTTTTAGGGAACACAATGCACTCCTCCAGAGAGGCAGTTGGCAATTTACATCCCGCCCATCAGCATAACAAGGCTCCCTGTTCTCCAGGGCCTGTCTTGCTTTTCTGGTTTTTACACATTTTGTGGATGTCCCTTTTGACCGGTGGGAAGTGATACATCTTCGTAGTGCAGATTTGCATTGCCCGCTTGCTTGCTTGGCCAAAAAGGGCGTATGCGTTTTCTCCTGAATATATTCAGGAGAAAACGCATACGCCCTTTTTGGCCAAGTGCATCATTGTCGAAGTTGTGCCCCTCTTCCTGTGCTTTAAAGGCGATTCCAACGTACCTCTTGAAATCTGTTTCCTGCTATTCTGCCTCGCTTTCAAGTCCGCCTCGTTGCCTTCCCTCAACAGATTTTTGGACGATACTTGTCCTTTATTACTTGGCCAGTTTGTGAATTGCTGTGCCCCTGAGCTCCATTTTTCAACTCGTTTTTTGTGAGCTGACCGCAAGTCCAAAATTTTGGTTCAGGACCTATGCTGGTTCCCGGTGGGTGGCTGAGACTTTGGTTAATTCTTCTTCCTGCCGGGAAATTACAGAGATATGTGCCCGTCCAAATGCCTAACAGCTACTCTCTCATTGGTTCTCTCTCTTCCCTTTCATCCTCTGCCAAATGGGCAACCTGTGTGAACTGGGAGGTTAAAGGGGCTGTCTCTCCAAGTTGGGAGGTTGATAGTAAAGCAGATGGAAAGTCAAAACGGAGCACCAGGAGACGGACTATTCGTTGAGTTTTAGAAACCTTTCGTATTCACAGTGTGTCCATTCTCTAGGTTTCCCGTACGTGTTATAACTGTAGTAATATTCCCTTCAACCTGGAGAGTTGGGACCCATGGAATGGGTGCCATGCATTATTGCTTTAAAGGGTCTGCATTTGCTCACCCACTCTCACCAATCCTCTGAGTCCCAAGTGTCCAGCCATATGCCACATCCAGCTGTCGTTGTAGATAGGGTCATTCCAGGTTTCATCAGAGACCCTGAAGGAATTGTAAAGAATTTCCCAGTTTTTTTGTTTTGTTTTTGAAATTCCTTTTTAGAGTGGGTTTGAGCTGATTCTCGCTGCCATGTTTATGCCAGTCTAGACTCACTTCATTCCCTTACAGAGACATATCAATACATAGGTTTTAAGATTCTTACTAGTCAGATATATTCCTCTGCGGGAAATATGGGATTTTGAGTCCCTTTCACTGAGGAAGGTGTAGGTCTTGTCTATTCCATAGTTGGTTTTTGGAACGGTACCTGTGCTTATATCAAACTCTGGTTTTATGCATCACCCCATCTCTCCTTCCCCCTTAAGCAGGCATAAGTGTGTTTTCTAAATGTGAGACACTGTTCTCTTTCCTAACTCAGTTCAAGTGTAGCCATGTTTATAGGGCCTTCATAAGTGATATCTTATGATAAGTTTCTTTTTCTGTGTGACTTATTTCACTTAGAATCATCGTACCTGAATCCACCCATTTTGCTGCTACTGGTCTTATGACATTGATTTCATGGCTGAGGGATATTCCATCGTACGTAAGTAACACAATTTTTTGAACCATTTTTATATTTCCTGGGATACTTAAGGTGTATCCAAGTTGAGGTCCTTGTAAGCAGTGCAGCCCTAAATTTTGGGGTGGCTCTGTCTTATTGATTTTCAGTTCTCCCGAGGTATATTCCCTAGACTGGAAGTGCCCTTGACTCTCTAGCTCTGTTCTTTACTTGTTTTAGTGAACACAGTGCACTCCTCCAGAGAGGCAGTTGGCAATTTACATCCCGCCCATCAGCATAACAAGGCTCCCTGTTCTCCAGGGCCTGTCTTGCCTTTCTGGTTTTTACACATTTTGTGGATGTCCCTTTTGACCAGTGGGAAGTGATACTTCTTTGTAGTGCAGATTTGCATTGCCCGCTTGCTTGCTTGGCCAAAAAGGGCGTATGCATTTTCTCCTGAATATATTCAGGAGAAAACGCATACACACTTTTTGGCCAAGTGCATCATTGTCGAAGTTGTGCCCCTCTTCCTGTGCTTTAAAGGCGATTCCAACGTACCTCTTGAAATCTGTTTCCTGCTATTCTGCCTCGCTTTCAAGTCTGCCTCGTTGCCTTTCCTCAACAGATTTTTGGACGATAGTTGTCCTTTATTACTCGGCCAGTTTGTGAATTGCTGTGCCCCTGACCTCCATTTTTCAACTCGTTTTTGGTGAGCTGACCGCAAGTCCAAAATTTTGGTACAGGACCTATGCTGGATCCCGGTGGGGGGCTGAGACTTTGGTTAATTCTTCTTCCTGCCGGGAAGTTAGAGTGATATGTGCCCGTCCAAATGCCTAACAGCTACTCTCTCATTGGTTCTCCCTCTTCCCTTTCATCCTCTGCCAAATTGGAAACCTGTGCGAACCAGGAGGTTAAAGGGGCTGTCTCTCCAAGTTGGGAGATTGATAGTAAAGCAGAAGGAAAGTCAAACCGGAGCACCAGGAGAGGGACTATTCGTTGAGTTTTAGAAACCTTTCGTATTCACAGTGTGTCCGTTCTTTAGGTTTCCCGTACATGTTATAACTGTAGTAATATTCCCTTCACCCTGGAGAGTTGGGACCCATGGAATGGGTGCCAGGCATTTGGGCTTTAAAGGGTCTGCATTTGCTCACCCAATCTCACCAATCGTCTCAGTCCCAAGTGTACCTCCTTATGCCACATCCAGCTGTCATTGTAGATAGGGTCATTCCAGGTTTCATCAGAGACCCTGAAGGAATTGTAAAGAATTTCCCAGTTTTTTTGTTTTGTTTTTGAAATTCCTTTTTAGAGTGGGTTTGAGCTGATTCTCGCTGCCATGTTTATGCCAGTCTAGACACACTTGATTCCCTTACGGAGACATATCAATACATAGGTTTTAAGATTTTTACTTGTCAGATATATTCCTCTGCGGGAAATATGGGGTTTTGAGTCCCTTTCACTGAGGAAGGTGTAGGTCTTGTCTATTCCATAGTTGGTTTTTGGAACGGTACCTCTGCTTATATCAAACTCTGGTTTTATGCATCACCCCACCTCTCCTTCCCCCTTAAGCAGGCATAAGAGTGTTTTCTAAATGTGAGACACTGTTCTCTTTCCTAACTCAGTTCAAGTGTAGCCATGTTTACAGGATCTTCATAAGTGATATCTTATGATAAGTTTCTGTTTCTGTGTGACTTATTTCACTTAGAATCATCGTACCTGAATCCACCCATTTTGCTGCTACTGGTCTTATGACATTGATGTCATGGCTGAGGGATATTCCATCATACGTAAGTACCACAATTTTTTGAATCATTTTTATATTTCCTGGGATATTTAAGGTGTACCCAAATTGAGGTCCTTGTAAGCAGTGCAGCCCTAAATTTTGGGGTGGCTCTGTCTTATTGATTTTCAGTTTTCCCAAGGTATATTCCCTAGACTGGAAGTGCCCTTGGCTCTGTAGCTCTGTTGTTTACTTGTTTTAGGGAACACAGTGCACTCCTCCAGAGAGGCAGTTGGCAATTTACATCCCGCCCATCAGCATAACAAGGCTCCCTGTTCTCCAGGGCCTGTCTTGCTTTTCTGGTTTTTACACATTTTGTGGATGTCCCTTTTGACCGGTGGGAAGTGATACATCTTTGTAGTGCAGATTTGCATTGCCCGCTTTCTTGCTTGGCCAAAAAGGGCGTATGCGTTTTCTCCTGAATATATTCAGGAGAAAACGCATACGCCCTTTTTGGCCAAGTGCATCATTGTCGAAGTTGTGCCCCTCTTCCTGTGCTTTAAAGGCGATTCCAACGTACCTCTTGAAATCTGTTTCCTGCTATTCTGCCTCGCTTTCAAGTCCGCCTCGTTGCCTTCCCTCAACAGATTTTTGGACGATAGTTGTCCTTTATTACTCGGCCAGTTTGTGAATTGCTGTGCCCCTGACCTCCATTTTTCAACTCGTTATTTGTGAGCTGACAGCAAGTCCAAAATTTTGGTTCAGGACCTATGCTGGTTCCCGGTGGGGGGCTGAGACTTTGGTTAATTCTTCTTCCTGCCGGGAAGTTAGAGTGATATGTGCCCGTCCAAATGCCTAACAGCTACTCTCTCATTGGTTCTCCCTCTTCCCTTTCATCCTCTGCCAAATTGGAAACCTGTGCCAACCAGGAGGTTAAAGGGGCTGTCTCTCCAAGTTGGGAGATTGATAGTAAAGCAGATGGAAAGTCAAACCGGAGCACCAGGAGAGGGACTATTCGTTGAGTTTTAGAAACCTTTCGTATTCACAGTGTGTCCGTTCTTTAGGTTTCCCGTACATGTTATAATTGTAGTAATATTCCCTTCACCCTGGAGAGTTGGGACCCATGGAATGGGTGCCAGGCATTTGGGCTTTAAAGTGTCTGCATTTGCTCACCCAATCTCACCAATCCTCTCAGTCCCAAGTGTACCTCCTTATGCCACATCCAGCTGTCATTGTAGATAGGGTCATTCCAGGTTTCATCAGAGACCCTGAAGGAATTGTAAAGAATTTCCCAGTTTTTTTGTTTTGTTTTTGAAATTCCTTTTTAGAGTGGGTTTGAGCTGATTCTCGCTGCCATGTTTATGCCAGTCTAGACACACTTGATTCCCTTACGGAGACATATCAATACATAGGTTTTAAGATTTTTACTTGTCAGATATATTCCTCTGCGGGAAATATGGGGTTTTGAGTCCCTTTCACTGAGGAAGGTGTAGGTCTTGTCTCTTCCATAGTTGGTTTTTGGAACGGTACCTCTGCTTATATCAAACTCTGGTTTTATGCATCACCCCACCTCTCCTTCCCCCTTAAGCAGGCATAAGAGTGTTTTCTAAATGTGAGACACTGTTCTCTTTCCTAACTCAGTTCAAGTGTAGCCATGTTTACAGGATCTTCATAAGTGATATCTTATGATAAGTTTCTTTTTCTGTGTGACTTATTTCACTTAGAATCATCGTACCTGAATCCACCCATTTTGCTGCTACTGGTCTTATGACATTGATTTCATGGCTGAGGGATATTCCATCATACGTAAGTACCACAATTTTTTGAACCATTTTTATATTTCCTGGGATATTTAAGGTGTACCCAAGTTGAGGTCCTTGTAAGCAGTGCAGCCCTAAATTTTGGGGTGGCTCTGTCTTATTGATTTTCAGTTTTCCCAAGGTATATTCCCTAGACTGGAAGTGCCCTTGGCTCTGTAGCTCTGTTGTTTACTTGTTTTAGGGAACACAATGCACTCCTCCAGAGAGGCAGTTGGCAATTTACATCCCGCCCATCAGCATAACAAGGCTCCCTGTTCTCCAGGGCCTGTCTTGCTTTTCTGGTTTTTACACATTTTGTGGATGTCCCTTTTAACCGGTGGGAAGTGATACTTCTTTGTAGTGAAGATTTGCATTGCCCGTTTGCTTGCTTGGCCAAAAAGGGCGTATGCGTTTTCTCCTGAATATATTCAGGAGAAAACGCATACGCCCTTTTTGGCCAAGTGCATCATTGTCGAAGTTGTGCCCCTCTTCCTGTGCTTTAAAGGCGATTCCAACGTACCTCTTGAAATCTGTTTCCTGCTATTCTGCCTCGCTTTCAAGTCCAACTCGTTGCCTTCCCTCAACAGATTTTTGGACGATAGTTGTCCTTTATTACTCGGCCAGTTTGTGAATTGCTGTGCCCCTGAGCCCCATTTTTCAACTCGTTTTTGGTGAGCTGACCGCAAGTGCAAAATTTTGGTTCAAGACCTATACTGGTTCCCAGTGGGTGGCTGAGACTTTGGTTAATTCTTCTTCCTTCTGGGAAATTACAGTGATATGTGCCCGTCCAAATGCCTAACAGCTGCTCTCTCATTGGTTCTCCCTCTTCGCTTTCATCCTCTGACAAATTGGCAACCTGTGTGAACCAGGAGGTTAAAGGGGCTGTCTCTCCATGTTGGGAGGTTGATAGTAAAGCAGATGGAATGTCAAACCGGAGCACCAGGAGAGGGACTATTCGTTGAGTTTTAGAAACCTTTCGTATTCACAGTGTGTCCATTCTCTAGGTTTCCCGTACCTGTTATAGCTGTAGTTATATTCCCTTCAACCTAGAGAGTTGGGACCCATGGAATGGGTGCCAGGCACTTGTGCTTCAAAGGGTCTGCATTTGGTCCCCAAATCTCACCAATCTTCTCAGTCCCAAGTGTCCCTCCTTATGCCACATCCAGCTGTCGTTGTAGATAGGGTCATTCCAGATTTCATCAGAGACCCTGAAGGAATTGTAAAGAATTTCCCAGTTTTTTTGTTTTCTTTTTGAAATACCTTTTTATAGTGGGTTTGAGCTGATTCTCACTGCCATGTTTATGCAAGTCTAGACACACTTGATTCCCTTATGGAGACATATCAATACATAGGTTTTAAGATTCTTACTAGTCAGATATATTTCTCTGCAGGAAATATGGGGTTTTGAGTCCCTTTCACTGTGGAAGGTGTTGGTCTTGTCTATTCCATAGTTGGTTTTTGGAACGGTACCTGTGCTTATATCAAACTCTGGTTTTATGCATCACCCCACCTCTCCTTCCCCCTTAAGCAGGCATAAGAGTGTTTTCTAAATGTGAGACACTGTTCTCTTTCCTAACTCAGTTCAAGTGTAGCCATGTTTACAGGATCTTCATAAGTGATATCTTATGATAAGTTTCTTTTTCTGTGTGACTTATTTCACTTAGAATCATCGTACCTGAATCCACCCATTTTGCTGCTACTGGTCTTATGACATTGATTTCATGGCTGAGGGATATTCCATCGTACGTAAGTACCAAAATTTTTTGAACCATTTTTATATTTCCTGGGATATTTAAGTTGTACCCAAGTTGAGTTCCTTGTAAGCAGTGCAGCCCTAAATTTTGGGGTGGCTCTGTCTTATTGATTTTCAGTTTTCCCAAGGTATATTCCCTAGACTGGAAGTGCCCTTGGCTTTGTAGCTCTGTTCTTTACTTGTTTTAGGGAACACAATATACTCCTCCAGAGAGGCAGTTGGCAATTTACATCCCGCCCATCAGCATAACAAGGCTCCCTGTTCTCCAGGGCCTGTCTTGCCTTTCTGGTTTTTACACATTTTGTGGATGTTCGTTTTGACCGGTGGGAAGTGATACTTCTTTGTAGTGCAGATTTGCAATGCCCGCTTGCTTGCTTGGCCAAAAAGGGCGTATGCGTTTTCTCCTGAATATATTCAGGAGAAAACGCATACGCCCTTTTTGGCCAAGTGCATCATTGTCGAAGTTGTGCCCCTCTTCCTGTGCTTTAAAGTCGAATCCAACGTACCTCTTGAAATCTGTTTCCTGCTATTCTACCTCGCTTTCAAGTCCGCCTCGTTGCCTTCCCTCAACAGATTTTTGGACGATAGTTGTCCTTTATTACTCGGCCAGTTTGTGAATTGCTGTGCCCCTGAGCTCCATTTTTCAACTCGTTTTTGGTGAGCTGACCGCAAGTCTAAAATTTTGGTTCAGGACCTATACTGGTTCCCGGTGGGAGGCTGAGACGTTGGTTAATTCTTCTTCCTGCCGGGAAATTACAGTGATATGTGCCCGTCCAAATGCCTAACAGCTACTCTCTCATTGGTTCTCCCTCTTCCCTTTCATCCTCTGCCAAATTGGCAACCTGTGCGAACCACGAGGTTAAAGGGGCTGTCTCTCCAAGTTGGGAGGTTGATAGTAAAGCAGATGGAAAGTCAAACCGGAGCACCAGGAGAGGGACTATTCGTTGAGTTTTAGAAACCTTTCGTATTCGCAGTGTGTCCGTTCTCTAGGTTTCCCGTACATGTTATAGCTGTAGTAATATTCCCTTCAACCTGGAGAGTTGGGACCCATGGAATGGGTGTCAGGCATTTGTGCTTTAAAGTGTCTGCATTTGCTCACCGAATCACACCAATCGTCTCAGTCCCAAGTGTCCCTCCTTATGCCACACCCAGCTGTTGTTGTAGATAGGGTCATTCCAGGTTTCATCAGAGACCCTGAAGGAATTGTAAAGAATTTCCCAGTTTTTTTGTTTTGTTTTTGAAATTCCTTTTTATAGTGGGTTTGAGCTGATTCTCGCTGCCATGTTTATGTCAGTCTAGACACACTTGATTCTCTTACGGAGACATATCAGTACATAGGTTTTAAGATTCTTACTAGTCAGATATATTCCTCTGCGGGAAATATGGGGTTTTGAGTCCCTTTCACTGAGGAAGGTGTAGGTCTTCTCTATTCCATAGTTGGTTTTTGGAACGGTACCTGTGCTTATATCAAACTCTGCTTTTATGCATCACCCCACCTCTCCTTCCCCCTGAAGCAGGCATAAGAGTGTTTTCTAAATATGAGACACTGTTCTCTTTCCTAACTCAGTTCAAGTGTAGCCATTTTTATAGGATCTTCTTAAGTGATATCTTATGATAAGTTTCTTTTTCTGTGTGACTTATTTCGCTTAGAATCATCGTACCTGAATCCACCCATTTTGCTGCTACTGGTCTTATGACATTGATTTCATGGCTGAGGGATATTCCATCGTACGTAAGTACCACAATTTTTTGACCCATTTTTATATTTCCTGGGATACTTAAGGTGTATCCAAGTTGAGGTCCTTGTAAGCAGTGCAGCCCTAAATTTTGGGGTGGCTCTGTCTTATTGATTTTCAGTTTTCCCAAGGTATATTCCCTAGACTGTAAGTGCCCTTGGCTCTGTAGCTCTGTTCTTTACTTGTTTTAGGGAACACAATGCACTCCTCCAGAGAGGCAGTTGGCAATTTACATCCCGCCCATCAGCATAACAAGGCTCCCTGTTCTCCAGGGCCTGTCTTGCCTTTCTGGTTTTTACACATTTTGTGGATGTCCCTTTTAACCGGTGGGAAGTGATACTTCTTTGTAGTGAAGATTTGCATTGCCCGTTTGTTTGCTTGGCCAAAAAGGGCGTATGCGTTTTCTCCTGAATATATTCAGGAGGAAACGCATACGCCCTTTTTGGCCAAGTGCATCATTGTCGAAGTTGTGCGCCTCTTCCTGTGCTTTAAAGTCGAATCCAACGTACCTCTTGAAATCTGTTTCCTGCTATTCTGCCTCGCTTTCAAGTCCGCCTCGTTGCCTTCCCTCAACAGATTTGTGGACGATAGTTGTCCTTTATTACTCGGCCAGTTTGTAAATTGCTGTGCCCCTGAGCTCCATTTTTCACCTCGTTTTTGGTGAGCTGACCGCAAGTCCAAAATTTTGTTTCAGGACCTATACTGGTTCCCGGTGGGTGGCTGAGACGTTGTTTAATTCTTCTTCCTGCCGGGAATTTAGAGTGATATGTGCCCGTCCAAATGCCTAACAGCTACTCTCTCATTGGTTCTCCCTATTCCCTTTCATCCTCAGCCAAATTGGCAACCTGTGCAAACCAGGAGGTTAAATGGGCTATCTCTCCAAGTTGGGAGGTTGATAGTAAAGCAGATGGAAAGTCAAACCGGAGCACCAGGAGAGGGACTATTCGTTGAGTTTTAGAAACCTTTCGTATTCGCAGTGTGTCCGTTCTCTAGGTTTCCCGTACATGTTATAGCTGTAGTAATATTCCCTTCAACCTGGAGAGTTGGGACCCATGGAATGGGTGTCAGGCATTTGTGCTTTAAAGGGTCTGCATTTGCTCACCCAATCTCACCAATCGTCTCAGTCCCAAGTGTCCCTCCTTATGCCACACCCAGCTGTTGTTGTAGATAGGGTCATTCCAGGTTTCATCAGAGACCCTGAAGGAATTGTAAAGAATTTCCCAGTTTTTTTGTTTTGTTTTTGAAATTCCTTTTTATAGTGGGTTTGAGCTGATTCTCGCTGCCATGTTTATTTCAGTCTAGACACACTTGATTCTCTTACGGAGACATATCAATACATAGGTTTTAAGATTCTTACTAGTCAGATATATTCCTCTGCGGGAAATATGGGGTTTTGAGTCCCTTTCACTGAAGAAGGTGTAGGTCTTCTCTATTCCATAGTTGGTTTTTGGAACGGTACCTGTGCTTATATCAAACTCTGCTTTTATGCATCACCCCACCTCTCCTTCCCCCTGAAGCAGGCATAAGAGTGTTTTCTAAATATGAGACACTGTTCTCTTTCCTAACTCAGTTCAAGTGTAGCCATGTTTATAGGATCTTCTTAAGTGATATCTTATGATAAGTTTATTTTTCTGTGTGACTTATTTCGCTTAGAATCATCGTACCTGAATCCACCCATTTTGCTGCTACTGGTCTTATGACATTGATTTCATGGCTGAGGGATATTCCATCGTACGTAAGTACCACAATTTTTTGACCCATTTTTATATTTCCTGGGATACTTAAGGTGTATCCAATTTGAGGTCCTTGTAAGCAGTGCAGCCCTAAATTTTGGGGTGGCTCTGTCTTATTGATTTTCAGTTTTCCCAAGGTATATTCCCTAGACTGTAAGTGCCCTTGGCTCTGTAGCTCTGTTCTTTACTTGTTTTAGGGAACACAATGCACTCCTCCAGAGAGGCAGTTGGCAATTTACATCCCGCCCATCAGCATAACAAGGCTCCCTGTTCTCCAGGGCCTGTCTTGCCTTTCTGGTTTTTACACATTTTGTGGATGTCCCTTTTAACCGGTGGGAAGTGATACTTCTTTGTAGTGAAGATTTGCATTGCCCGTTTGTTTGCTTGGCCAAAAAGGGCGTATGCGTTTTCTCCTGAATATATTCAGGAGGAAACGCATACGCCCTTTTTGGCCAAGTGCATCATTGTCGAAGTTGTGCGCCTCTTCCTGTGCTTTAAAGTCGAATCCAACGTACCTCTTGAAATCTGTTTCCTGCTATTCTGCCTCTCTTTCAAGTCCGCCTCGTTGCCTTCCCTCAACAGATTTTTGGACGATAGTTGTCCTTTATTACTCGGCCAGTTTGTAAATTGCTGTGCCCCTGAGCTCCATTTTTCACCTCGTTTTTGGTGAGCTGACCGCAAGTCCAAAATTTTGGCTCAGGACCTATACTGGTTCCCGGTGGGTGGCTTAGACGTTGGTTAATTCTTCTTCCTGCCGCGAAGTTAGAGTGATATGTGCCCGTCCAAATGCCTAACAGCTACTCTCTCATTGGTTCTCCCTATTCCCTTTCATCCTCAGCCAAATTGGCAACCTGTGCAAACCAGGAGGTTAAATGGGCTATCTCTCCAAGTTGGGAGGTTGATAGTAAAGCAGATGGAAAGTGAAACCGGAGCACCAGGATAGGGACTATTCGTTGAGTTTTAGAAACCTTTCGTATTCACAGTGTGTCCGTTCTCTAGGTTTCCCGTACATGTTATAGCTGTAGTAATATTCCCTTCAAACTGGAGAGTTGGGACACATGGAATGGGTGCCAGGCATTTGTGCTTTAAAGGGTCTGCATTTGCTCACCCAATCTCACGAATCCTCTCAGTCCCAAGTGTCCAGCCTTATGCCACATCCAGCTGTCATTGTAGATAGGGTCATTCCAGGTTTCATCAGAGACCCTGAAGGAATTGTAAAGAATTTCCCAGTTTTTTTGTTTTGTGTTTGAAATTCCTTTTTATAGTGGGTTTGAGCTGATTCTCGCTGCCATGTTTATGCCAGTCTAGACACACTTGATTCCCTTACGGAGACATATCAATACATAGGTTTTAAGACTCTTACTAGTCAGATATATTCCTCTGCGGGAAATATGGGGTTTTGAGTCCCTTTCACTGAGGAAGGTGTAGGTCTTGTCTATTCCATAGTTGGTTTTTGGAACGGTACCTGTGCTTATATCAAACTCAGGTTTTATGCATCACCCCACCTCTCCTTCCCCCTTAAGCAGGCATAAGAGTGTTTTCTAAACGTGAGACACTCTTCTCTTTCCTAACTCAGTTCAAGTGTAGCCATGTTTACAGGATCTTCATAAGTGATATCTTATGATAAGTTACTTTTTCTGTGTGACTTATTTCACTTAGAATCATCGTACCTGAATCCACCCATTTTGCTTCTACTTGTCTTATGACATTGATTTCATGGTTGAGGGATATTCCATCGTACGTAAGTACCAGAATTTTTTGAACCATTTTTATATTTCCTGGGATACTTAAGGTGTATCCAAGTTGAGGTCCCTGTAAGCAGTGCAGCCCTAAATTTTGGGGTGGCTCTGTCTTATTGATTTTCATTTTTCCCGAGGTATATTCCCTAGACTGGAAGGGCCCTTGGCTCTGTAGCTCTGTTCTTTACTTGTTTTAGGGAACACAATGCACTCCTCCAGAGAGGCAGTTGGCAATTTACATCCCGCCCATCAGCATAACAAGGCTCCCTGTTCTCCAGGGCCTGTCTTGCCTTTCTGGTTTTTACACATTTTGTGGATGTCCCTTTTGACCGGTGGGAAGTGATACTTCTTTGTAGTGCAGATTTGCATTGCCCGCTTGCTTGCTTGGCCAAAATGGGCATATTCGTTTTCTCCTGAAGATATTCAGGGGAAAACGCATACGCCCTTTTTGGCCAAGTGCATCATTTTCGAAGTTGTGCCCCTCTTCCTGTGCTTTAAAGGCGATTCCAACGTACTTCTTGAAATCTGTTTCCTGCTATTCTGCTTCGCTTTCAAGTCCGCCTCGTTGCCTTCCCTCAACAGATTTTTGGACGATAGTTGTCCTTTATTACTCGGCCAGTTTGTGAATTGCTGTGCCCCTGAGCTCCATTTTTCAACTCGTTTTTGGTGAGCTGACCGCAAGTCCAAAATTTTGGTTCAGGACCTATACTGGTTCCCGGTGGGTGGCTGAGACTTTGGTTAATTCTTCTTCCTGCTGGGAAATTACAGTGATATGTGCCCGTCCAAATGCCTAACAGCTACCCTCTCATTGGTTCTCCCTCTTCGCTTTCATCCTCTGCCAAATTGGCAACCTGTGTGAACCAGGAGGTTAAAGGGGCTGTCTCTCCAAGTTGGGAGGTTGATAGTAAAGCAGATGGAAAGTCAAACCGGAGCACCAGGAGAGGGACAATTCGTTGAGTTTTAGAAACCTTTCGTATTCACAGTGTGTCCGTTCTCTAGGTTTCCCGTACATGTTATAGCTGTAGTAATATTCCCTTCAACCTGGAGAGTTGGGACCCATGGAATTGGTGCCATGCATTATTGCTTTAAATGGTCTGCATTTGCTCACCCAATCTCACCAATCGACTCAGTCACAAGTGTCCCTCCTTATGCCACATCCAGCTGTCGTTATAGATAGGGTCATTCCAGGTTTCATCAGGGACCCGGAAGGAATTGTAAAGAATTTCCGAGTTTTTTTTTGTATTGTTTTTGAAATTCCTTTTTATAGTGGTTTGAGCTGATTCTCGCTGCCATGTTTATGCCAGTCTAGACACACTTGATTCCCTTATGGAGACATATCAATACATAGGTTTTAAGATTCTTACTAGTCAGATATATTCCTCTGCGGGAAATATGGGGTTTTGAGTCCCTTTCACTGAGAAAGGAGTAGGTCTTGTGTATTCCATTGTTGGTTTTTGGAACGGTACCTGTGCTTATATCAAACTCTGGTTTTATGCATCACCCCACCTCTCCTTCCACCTTAAGCAGGCATAAGAATGTTTTCTAAATATGAGATACTGTTCTCTTTCCTAACTCAGTTCAAGTGTAGCCATGTTTACAGGATCTTCATAAGTGATATCTTATGATAAGTTTCTTTTTCTGTGTGACTTATTTCACTTAGAATCATCGTACCTGAATCCACCCATTTTGCTGCTACTGGTCTTATGACATTGATTTCATGGCTGAGGGATATTCCATCGTACGTAAGTACCAGAATTTTTTGAACCATTTTTATATTTCCTGGGATACTTAAGGTGTATCCAAGTTGAGGTCCTTGTAAGCAGTGGAGCCCTAAATTTTGGGATGGCTCTGTCTTATTGATTTTCAGTTTTCCCAAGGTATATTCCCTAGACTGGAAGGGCCCTTGGCTCTGTAGCTCTGTTCTTTACTTGTTTTAGGGAACACAATGCACTCCTCCAGAGAGGCAGTTGGCAATTTACATTCCGCCCATCAGCATAACAGGGCTCCCTGTTCTCCAGGGCCTGTCTTGCCTTTCTGGTTTTTACACATTTTGTGGATGTCCCTTTTGACCCGTTGGAAGTGATACTAATTTTTAGTGCAGATTTGCATTGCCCGCTTGCTTGCTTGGCCAAAAGGGAGTATGTGTTTTCTCCTGAAGATATTCAGGAGAAAACGCATACGCCCTTTTTGGCCAAGTTCATCATTTTCGAAGTTGTGCCCCTCTTCCTGTGCTTTAAAGGCGATTCCAACTTATTTCTTGAAATCAGTTTCCTGCTATTCTGCTCACTTTCAAGTCCGCCTCTTTGCCTTCCCTCGACAGATTTTTGGACGATAGTTGTCCTTTATTACTCGGCCAGTTTGTGAATTGCTGTGCCCCTCAGCTCCATTTTTCAACTCGTTTTTGGTGAGCTGACCGCAAGTCCAAAATTTCGGTTCAGGAACTATACTGGTTCCCGGTGGGTGGCTGAGACTTTGGTTAATTCTTTTTCCTTCCGGGAAATTACAGTGATATGTGCCGGTCCAAATTCCTAACAGCTACTCTCTCATTGGTTCTCCCTCTTCCCTTTCATCCTCTGCCAAATTGGCAACCTGTGAGAACCAGGAGGTTAAAGGGGCTGTCTCTCCAAGTTGGGAGGTTGATAGTAAAGCAGATGTAAAGTCAAACCCGAGCACCAGGAGAGGGACTATTCGTTGAGTTTTACAATCCTTTCGTATTCACAGTGTGTCCGTTCTCTAGGTTTCCCGTACATGTTATAGCTGTAGTAATATTCCCTTCAAACTGGAGTGTTGGGACCCATGGAATGGGTGCCAGGCATTTGTGCTTTAAAGGGTCTTCATTTGCTCACCCAATCACACCAATCGTCTCAGTCCCAAGTGTCCCTCCTTATGCCACATCCAGCTGTCGTTGTAGATAGGGTCATTCCAGGATTCATCAGAGACCCTGAAGGAATTGTAAAGAATTTCCCCGTTTTTTTGTTTTGTTTTTGAAATTCCTTTTTATAGTGGGTTTGAGCTGATTCTCACTGCCATGTTTATGCCAGTCTAGACACACTTGATTCCCTTATGGAGACATATCAATACATAGGTTTTAAGATTCTTACTAGTCAGATATATTCCTCTGCGGGAAATATGGTGTTTTGAGTCCCGTTCACTGAGGAAGGTGTAGGTCTTGTCTATTCCATAGTTGGTTTTTGGAACGGTACGTGTGCTTATATCAAACTCTGGTTTTATGCATCACCCCACCTCTCCTTCCCCCTTAAGCAGGCATAAGTGTGTTTTCTAAATGTGAGACACTGTTCTCTTTCCTAACTCAGTTCAAGTGTAGCCATGTTTACAGGATCTTCATAAGTGATATCTTATGATAAGTTTCTTTTTCTGTGTGACTTATTTCACTTAGAATCATCATACCTAAATCCACCCATTTTGCTGCTACTGGTCTTATGACATTGATTTCATGGCTGAGGGATATTCCATCGTACGTAAGTAACACAATTTTTTGAACCATTTTTATATTTCCTGGCATATTTTAGGTGTACCCAAGTTGAGGTCCTTGTAAGCAGTGCAGCCCTAAATTTTGGGGTGGCTCTGTCTTATTGATTTTCAGTTTTCCCAAGGTATATTCCCTAGACTGGAAGTGCCCTTGGCTCTGTAGCTCTCTTGTTTACTTGTTTTAGGGAACACAATGCACTCCTCCAGAGAGGCAGTTGGCAATTTACATCCCGCCCATCAGCATAACAAGGCACCCTGTTCTCCAGGGCCTGTCTTGCCTTTCTGGTTTTTACACATTTTGTGGATGTCCCTTTTGACCGGTGGGAAGTGATACTTCTTTGTAGTGCAGATTTGCATTGCCCGCTTGCTTGCTTGGCCAAAAAGGGCGTATGCGTTTTCTCCTGAATATATTCAGGAGAAAACGCATACGCCCTTTTTGGCCAAGTGCATCATTGTCGAAGTTGTGCCCCTCTTCCTGTGCTTTAAAGGCAATTCCAACGTACCTCTTGAAATCTGTTTCCTGCTATTCTGCCTCGCTTTCAAGTCCGCCTCGTTGCCTTCCCTCAACAGATTTTTGGACGATAGTTGTCCTTTATTACTCGGCCAGTTTGTGAATTGCTGTGCCCCTGAGCTCCATTTTTCAACTCGTTTTTGGTGAGCTGACCGCAAGTCCAAAATTTTGGTTCAGGACGTATACTGGTTCCCGGTGGGTTGCTGAGACTTTGGTTAATTCTTCTTCCGGCGGGGAATTTAGAGTGATATGTGCCCGTCCAAATGCCTAAGAGGTACTCTCTCATTGGTTCTCCCTGTTTCCTTTCATCCTCTGCCATATTGGCAACCTGTGCAAACCAGGAGGTAAAAGGGGCTGTTTCTCCAAGTTGGGCGGTTGATAGTAAAGCTGATGGAAAGTCAAACCTGACCACCAGGAGTGGGGCTATTCGTTGAGTTTTAGAAACCTTTCGTATTCACAGTGTGTCCGTTCTCTAGGTTTCCCGTACATGTTATAACTGTAGTAATATTCCCTTCAACCTGGAGAGTTGGGACCCAAGGAATGGGTGCCATGCATTATTGCTTTAAAGGGTCTGCATTTGCTCACCCAATCTCACCAATTCTCTCAGTCCCATGTGTCCAGCCTTATGCCACATCCAGCTGTCGTTGTAGATAGGGTCATTCCAGGTTTCATCAGAGACCCTGAAGGAATTGTAAAGAATTTTTCAGTTTTTTTGTTTTGTTTTTGAAATTCCTTTTTATAGTGGGTTTGAGCTGATTCTCGCTGCCATGTTTATGCCAGTCTAGACACACTTGTTTCCCTTACGGTGACATATCAATACATAGGTTTTAAGATTCTTACTAGTCAGATATATTCCTCTGCGGGAAATATGGTGTTTTGAGTCCCTTCCACTGAGGAAGGTGTAGGTCTTGTCTATTCCATAGTTGGTTTTTGGAACGGTACCTGTGCTTATATCAAACTCTGGTTTTATGCATCACCCCACCTCTCCTTCCCCCTTAAGCAGGCATAAGAGTGTTTTCTAAATGTGAGACACTGTTCTCTTTCCTAACTCACTTCAAGTGTAGCCATGTTTATAGGATCTTCATAAGTTATATCTTATGATAAGTTTCTTTTTCTGTGTGACTTCTTTCACTTAGAATCATCGTACCTGAATACACGCATTTTGCTGCTACTGGTCTTATGACATTGATTTCATGGCTGAGGGATATTCCATCGTACGTAAGTACCACAATTTTTTAAACCATTTTTATATTTCCTGGGATACTTAAGGTGTATCCAAGTTGAGGTCCTTGTAAGCAGTGCAGCCCTAAATTTTGGGGTGGCTCTGTCTTATTTATTTTCAGTTTTCCCAAGGTATATTCCCTAGTTTGGAAGTGCCCTTGGCTCTGTAGCTCTGTTCTTTACTTGTTTTAGGGAACACAATGCACTCCTCCAGAGAGGCAGATGGCAATTTACATCCCGCCCATCAACATATCAAGGCTCCCTGTTCTCCAGGGCCTGTCTTGCCTTTCTGGTTTTTACACATTTTGTGGATGTCCCTTTTGACCGGTGGGAAGTGATACTTCTTTTTAGTGCAGCTTTGCATTGCCCGCTTGCTTGCTTGGCCAAAAAGGTCGTATGCGTTTTCTCCTGAATATATTCAGGAGAAAACGCATACGCCCTTTTTGGCCAAGTGCATCATTGTCGAAGTTGTGCCCCTCTTCCTGTGCTTTAAAGGCGATTCCAACGTACCTCTTGAAATCTGTTTCCTGCTATTCTGCCTCGCTTTCAAGTCCGCCTCGTTGCCTTCCCTCAACAGATTTTTGGATGATAGTTGTCTTTTATGACTCGGCCAGTTTGTGAATTGCTGTGCCCCTGAGCTCCATTTTTCAACTTGTTTTTGGTGAGCTGACCGCAAGTCCAAAATTTTGGTTCAGGACCTATACTGGTTCCTGGTGGGTGGCTGAGACTTTGGTTAATTCTTCTTCCTGCCGGGAAATTACAGTGATATGTGCCCGTCCAAATGCCAAACAGCTACTCTCTCATTAGTTCTCCCTCTTCCCTTTCATCCTTTGCCAAATTGGAAACCTGTGCAAACCAGGAGGTTAAAGGGGCTGTCTCTCCAAGTTGGGAGATTGATAGTAAAGCAGATGGAAAGTCAAAACGGAGCACCAGGAGACGGACTATTCGTTGAGTTTTAGAAACCTTTCGTATTCACAGTGTGTCCGTTCTCTAGGTTTCCCATACGTGTTATAACTGTAGTAATATTCCCTTCAACCTGGAGAGTTGGGACCCATGGAATGGGTGCCATGCATTATTGCTTTAAAGGGTCTGCATTTGCTCACCCACTCTCACCAATCCTCTGAGTCCCAAGTGTCCAGCCTTATGCCACATCCAGCTGTCGTTGTAGATAGGGTCATTCCAGGTTTCATCAGAGACCCTGAAGGAATTGTAAAGAATTTCCCAGTTTTTTTGTTTTGTTTTTGAAATTCCTTTTTATAGTGGGTTTGAGCTGATTCTCGCTGCCATGTTTATGCCAGTCTAGACACACTTCATTCCCTTACAGAGACATATCAATACATAGGTTTTAAGATTCTTACTAGTCAGATATATTCCTCTGCGGGAAATATGGGATTTTGAGTCCCTTTCACTGAGGAAGGTGTAGGTCTTGTCTATTCCATAGTTGGTGTTTGGAACGGTACCTGTGCTTATATCAAACTCTGGTTTTATGCATCACCCCATCTCTCCTTCCCCCTTAAGCAGGCATAAGTGTGTTTTCTAAATGTGAGACACTGTTCTCTTTCCTAACTCAGTTCAAGTGTAGCCATGTTTATAGGGCCTTCATAAGTGATATCGTATGATAAGTTTCTTTTTCTGTGTGACTTATTTCACTTAGAATCATCGTACCTGAATCCACCCATTTTGCTGCTACTGGTCTTATGACATTGATTTCATGGCTGAGGGATATTCCATCGTACGTAAGTAACACAATTTTTTGAACCATTTTTATATTTCCTGGGATACTTAAGGTGTATCCAAGTTGAGGTCCTTGTAAGCAGTGCAGCCCTAAATTTTGGGGTGGCTCTGTCTTATTGATTTTCAGTTCTCCCGAGGTATATTCCCTAGACTGGAAGTGCCCTTGACTCTCTAGCTCTGTTCTTTACTTGTTTTAGTGAACACAGTGCACTCCTCCAGAGAGGCAGTTGGCAATTTACATCCCGCCCATCAGCATAACAAGGCTCCCTGTTCTCCAGGGCCTGTCTTGCCTTTCTGGTTTTTACACATTTTGTGGATGTCCCTTTTGACCAGTGGGAAGTGATACTTCTTTGTAGTGCAGATTTGCATTGCCCGCTTGCTTGCTTGGACAAAAAGGGCGTATGCATTTTCTCCAGAATATATTCAGGAGAAAACGCATACACACTTTTTGGCCAAGTGCATCATTGTCGAAGTTGTGCCCCTCTTCCTGTGCTTTAAAGGCGATTCCAACGTACCTCTTGAAATCTGTTTCCTGCTATTCTGCCTCGCTTTCAAGTCTGCCTCGTTGCCTTTCCTCAACAGATTTTTGGACGATAGTTGTCCTTTATTACTCGGCCAGTTTGTGCATTGCTGTGCCCCTGAGCTCCATTTTTCAACTCGTTTTTGGTGAGCTGACCGCAAGTCCAAAATTTTGGTTCAGGACCTATACTGGTTCCCGGTGGGTGGCTGAGACTTTGGTTAATTTTTCTTCCTGCCCGGAAATTACAGTGATATGTGCCCGTCCAAATGCCTAACAGCTACTCTCTCATTGGTTCTCCCTCTTCCCTTTCATCCTCTGCCTAATTGGCAACCTGTGCGAACCAGGAGGTTAAAGGGGCTGTCTCTCCAAGTTGGGAGGTTGATAGTAAAGCAGATGGAAAGTCAAACCAGAGCACCAGGAGAGGGACTATTCATTGAGTTTTAGAAACCTTTCGTATACACAGTGTGTCCGTTCTCTAGGTTTCCCATACATGTTATAACTGTAGTAATATTCCCTTCAACCTGGAGAGTTGGGACCCATGGAATGGGTGCCATGCATTATTGCTTTAAAGTGTCTGCATTTGCTCACCCAATCTCACCAATTCTCTCAGTCCCAAGTGTCCAGCCTTATGCCACATCCAGCTGTCGTTGTAGATAGGGTCATTCCAGGTTTCATCAGAGACCCTGAAGGAATTGTAAAGAATTTCCCAGTTTTTTTGTTCTGTTTTTGAAATTCCTTTTTATAGTGGGTTTGAGCTGATTCTCGCTGCCATGTTTATGTCAGTCTAGACACACTTGATTCCCTTACAGAGACATATCAATACATAGGTTTTAAGATTTTTACTAGTCAGATATATTCCTCTGCGGGAAATATGTGGTTTTGAGTCCCTTTCACTGAGGAAGGTGTAGGTCTTGTCTATTCCATAGTTGGTTTTTGGAACGGTACCTGTGCTTATATCAAACTCTGGTTTTATGCATCACCCCACCTCTCCTTCCCCCTAAGCAGGCATAAGAGTGTTTTCTAAATGTGAGACACTGTTCTCTTTCCTAACTCAGTTCAAGTGTAGCCATGTTTACAGGATCTTCATAAGTGATATCTTATGATAAGTTTCTGTTTCTGTGTGACTTATTTCACTTAGAATCATCGTACCTGAATCCACCCATTTTGCTGCTACTGGTCTTATGACATTGATGTCATGGCTGAGGGATATTCCATCGTACTTAAGTAACACAATTTTTTGAACCATTTTTATATTTCCTGGTGTACTTAAGGTGTACCCAAATTGAGATCCTTGTAAGCAGTGCAGCCCTAAATTTTGGGGTGGCTCTGTCTTATTGATTTTCCGTTTTCCCAAGGTGTATTCCCTAGACTGGAAGTGCCCTTGGCTCTGTAGCTCTGTTGTTTACTTGTTTTAGGGAACACAGTGCACTCCTCCAGAGAGGCAGTTGGCAATTTACATCCCGCCCATCAGCATAACAAGGCTCCCTGTTCTCCAGGGCCTGTCTTGCCTTTCTGGTTTTTACACATTTTGTGGATGTCCCTTTTGACCGGTGGGAAGTGATACATCTTTGTAGTGCAGATTTGTATTGCCCGCTTGCTTGCTTGGCCAAAAAGGGCGTATGCGTTTTCTCCTGAATATATTCAGGAGAAAACGCATACGCCCTTTTTGGCCAAGTGCATCATTGTCGAAGTTGTGCCCCTCTTCCTGTGCTTTAAAGGCGATTCCAACGTACCTCTTGAAATCTGTTTCCTGCTATTCTGCCTCGCTTTCAAGTCCACCTCGTTGCCTTCCCTCAACAGATTTTTGGACGATAGTTGTCCTTTATTACTCGGCCAGTTTGTGAATTGCTGTGCCCCTGACCTCCATTTTTCAACTCGTTATTTGTGAGCTGACAGCAAGTCCAAAATTTTGGTTCAGGACCTATGCTGGTTCCCGGTGGGGGGCTGAGACTTTGGTTAATTCTTCTTCCTGCCGGGAAGTTAGAGTGATATGTGCCCGTCCAAATGCCTAACAGCTACTCTCTCATTGGTTCTCCCTCTTCCCTTTCATCCTCTGCCAAATTGGAAACCTGTGCGAACCAGGAGGTTAAAGGGGCTGTCTCTCCAAGTTGGGAGATTGATAGTAAAGCAGATGGAAAGTCAAACCGGAGCACCAGGAGAGGGACTATTCGTTGAGTTTTAGAAACCTTTCGTATTCACAGTGTGTCCGTTCTTTAGGTTTCCCGTACATGTTATAACTGTAGTAATATTCCTTTCACCCTGGAGAGTTGGGACCCATGGAATGGGTGCCAGGCATTTGGGCTTTAAAGGGTCTGCATTTGCTCACCCAATCTCACCAATCGTCTCAGTCCCAAGTGTACCTCCTTATGCCACATCCAGCTGTCATTGTAGATAGGGTCATTCCAGGTTTCATCAGAGACCCTGAAGGAATTGTAAAGAATTTCCCAGTTTTTTTGTTTTGTTTTTGAAATTCCTTTTTATAGTGGGTTTGAGCTGATTCTCGCTGCCATGTTTATGCCAGTCTAGACACACTTGATTCCCTTACGGAGACATATCAATACATAGGTTTTAAGATTTTTACTTGTCAGATATATTCCTCTGCGGGAAATATGGGGTTTTGAGTCCCTTTCACTGAGGAAGGTGTAGGTCTTGTCTATTCCATAGTTGGTTTTTGGAACGGTACTTCTGCTTATATCAAACTCTGGTTTTATGCATCACCCCACTTCTCCTTCCCCCTTAAGCAGGCATAAGAGTGTTTTCTAAATGTGAGACACTGTTCTCTTTCCTAACTCAGTTCAAGTGTAGCCATGTTTACAGGATCTTCATAAGTGATATCTTATGATAAGTTTCTTTTTCTGTGTGACTTATTTCACTTAGAATCATCGTACCTGAATCCACCCATTTTGCTGCTACTGGTCTTATGACATTGATTTCATGGCTGAGGGATATTCCATCATACGTAAGTACCACAATTTTTTGAACCATTTTTATATTTCCTGGGATATTTAAGGTGTACCCAAGTTGAGATCCTTGTAAGCAGTGCAGCCCTAAATTTTGGGGTGGCTCTGTCTTATTGATTTTCAGTTTTCCCAAGGTATATTCCCTAGACTGAAGTGCCCTTGGCTCTGTAGCTCTGTTGTTTACTTGTTTTAGGGAACACAATGCACTCCTCCAGAGAGGCAGTTGGCAATTTACATCCCGCCCATCAGCATAACAAGGCTCCCTGTTCTCCAGGGCCTGTCTTGCTTTTCTGGTTTTTACACATTTTGTGGATGTCCCTTTTAACCGGTGGGAAGTGATACTTCTTTGTAGTGAAGATTTGCATTGCCCGTTTGCTTGCTTGGCCAAAAAGGGCGTATGCGTTTTCTCCTGAATATATTCAGGAGAAAACGCATACGCCCTTTTTGGCCAAGTGCATCATTGTCGAAGTTGTGCCCCTCTTCCTGTGCTTTAAAGGCGATTCCAACGTACCTCTTGAAATCTGTTTCCTGCTATTCTGCCTCGCTTTCAAGTCCAACTCGTTGCCTTCCCTCAACAGATTTTTGGACGATAGTTGTCCTTTATTACTCGGCCAGTTTGTGAATTGCTGTGCCCCTGAGCCCCATTTTTCAACTCGTTTTTGGTGAGCTGACCGCAAGTGCAAAATTTTGGTTCAAGACCTATACTGGTTCCCAGTGGGTGGCTGAGACTTTGGTTAATTCTTCTTCCTGCTGGGAAATTACAGTGATATGTGCCCGTCCAAATGCCTAACAGCTGCTCTCTCATTGGTTCTCCCTCTTCGCTTTCATCCTCTGACAAATTGGCAACCTGTGTGAACCAGGAGGTTAAAGGGGCTGTCTCTCCATGTTGGGAGGTTGATAGTAAAGCAGATGGAATGTCAAACCGGAGCACCAGGAGAGGGACTATTCGTTGACTTTTAGAAACCTTTCGTATTCACAGTGTGTCCATTCTCTAGGTTTCCCGTACATGTTATAGCTGTAGTTATATTCCCTTCATCCTAGAGAGTTGGGACCCATGGAATGGGTGCCAGGCACTTGTGCTTCAAAGGGTCTGCATTTGGTCCCCAAATCTCACCAATCTTCTCAGTCCCAAGTGTCCCTCCTTATGCCACATCCAGCTGTCGTTGTAGATAGGGTCATTCCAGATTTCATCAGAGACCCTGAAGGAATTGTAAAGAATTTCCCAGTTTTTTTGTTTTGTTTTTGAAATACCTTTTTATAGTGGGTTTGAGCTGATTCTCACTGCCATGTTTATGCCAGTCTAGACACACTTGATTCCCTTATGGAGACATATCAATACATAGGTTTTAAGATTCTTACTAGTCAGATATATTTCTCTGCAGGAAATATGGGGTTTTGAGTCCCTTTCACTGTGGAAGGTGTTGGTCTTGTCTATTCCATAGTTGGTTTTTGGAACGGTACCTGTGCTTATATCAAACTCTGGTTTTATGCATCACCCCACCTCTCCTTCCCCCTTAAGCAGGCATAAGAGTGTTTTCTAAATGTGAGACACTGTTCTCTTTCCTAACTCAGTTCAAGTGTAGCCATGTTTACAGGATCTTCATAAGTGATATCTTATGATAAGTTTCTTTTTCAGTGTGACTTATTTCACTTAGAATCATCGTACCTGAATCCACCCATTTTGCTGCTACTGGTCTTATGACATTGATTTCATGGCTGAGGGATATTCCATCGTACGTAAGTACCACAATTTTTTGAACCATTTTTATATTTCCTGGGATATTTAAGGTGTACCCAAGTTGAGTTCCTTGTAAGCAGTGCAGCCCTAAATTTTGGGGTGGCTCTGTCTTATTGATTTTCAGTTTTCCCAAGGTATATTCCCTAGACTGGAAGTGCCCTTGGCTTTGTAGCTCTGTTCTTTACTTGTTTTAGGGAACACAATATACTCCTCCAGAGAGGCAGTTGGCAATTTACATCCCGCCCATCAGCATAACAAGGCTCCCTGTTCTCCAGGGCCTGTCTTGCCTTTCTGGTTTTTACACATTTTGTGGATGTTCGTTTTGACCGGTGGGAAGTGATACTTCTTTGTAGTGCAGATTTGCAATGCCCGCTTGCGTGCTTGGCCAAAAAGGGCGTATGCGTTTTCTCCTGAATATATTCAGGAGAAAACGCATACGCCCTTTTTGGCCAAGTGCATCATTGTCGAAGTTGTGCGCCTCTTCCTGTGCTTTAAAGTCGAATCCAACGTACCTCTTGAAATCTGTTTCCTGCTATTCTACCTCGCTTTCAAGTCCGCCTCGTTGCCTTCCCTCAACAGATTTTTGGACGATAGTTGTCCTTTATTACTCGGCCAGTTTGTGAATTGCTGTGCCCCTGAGCTCCATTTTTCAACTCGTTTTTGGTGAGCTGACCGCAAGTCTAAAATTTTGGTTCAGGACCTATACTGGTTCCCGGTGGGAGGCTGAGACGTTGGTTAATTCTTCTTCCTGCCGGGAAATTACAGTGATATGTGCCCGTCCAAATGCCTAACAGCTACTCTCTCATTGGTTCTCCCTCTTCCCTTTCATCCTCTGCCAAATTGGCAACCTGTGCGAACCACGAGGTTAAAGGGGCTGTCTCTCCAAGTTGGGAGGTTGATAGTAAAGCAGATGGAAAGTCAAACCGGAGCACCAGGAGAGGGACTATTCGTTGAGTTTTAGAAACCTTTCGTATTCGCAGTGTGTCCGTTCGCTAGGTTTCCCGTACATGTTATAGCTGTAGTAATATTCCCTTCAACCTGGAGAGTTGGGACCCATGGAATGGGTGTCAGGCATTTGTGCTTTAAAGTGTCTGCATTTGCTCACCGAATCTCACCAATCGTCTCAGTCCCAAGTGTCCCTCCTTATGCCACACCCAGCTGTTGTTGTAGATAGGGTCATTCCAGGTTTCATCAGAGACCCTGAAGGAATTGTAAAGAATTTCCCAGTTTTTTTGTTTTGTTTTTGAAATTCCTTTTTATAGTGGGTTTGAGCTGATTCTCGCTGCCATGTTTATGTCAGTCTAGACACACTTGATTCTCTTACGGAGACATATCAGTACATAGGTTTTAAGATTCTTACTAGTCAGATATATTCCTCTGCGGGAAATATGGGGTTTTGAGTCCCTTTCACTGAGGAAGGTGTAGGTCTTCTCTATTCCATAGTTGGTTTTTGGAACGGTACCTGTGCTTATATCAAACTCTGCTTTTATGCATCACCCCACCTCTCCTTCCCCCTGAAGCAGGCATAAGAGTGTTTTCTAAATATGAGACACTGTTCTCTTTCCTAACTCAGTTCAAGTGTAGCCATTTTTAAAGGATCTTCTTAAGTGATATCTTATGATAAGTTTATTTTTCTGTGTGACTTATTTCGCTTAGAATCATCGTACCTGAATCCACCCATTTTGCTGCTACTGGTCTTATGACATTGATTTCATGGCTGAGGGATATTCCATCGTACGTAAGTACCACAATTTTTTGACCCATTTTTATATTTCCTGGGATACTTAAGGTGTATCCAAGTTGAGGTCCTTGTAAGCAGTGCAGCCCTAAATTTTGGGGTGGCTCTGTCTTATTGATTTTCAGTTTTCCCAAGGTATATTCCCTAGACTGTAACTGCCCTTGGCTCTGTAGCTCTGTTCTTTACTTGTTTTAGGGAACACAATGCACTCCTCCAGAGAGGCAGTTGGCAATTTACATCCCGCCCATCAGCATAACAAGGCTCCCTGTTCTCCAGGGCCTGTCTTGCCTTTCTGGTTTTTACACATTTTGTGGATGTCCCTTTTAACCGGTGGGAAGTGATACTTCTTTGTAGTGAAGATTTGCATTGCCCGTTTGTTTGCTTGGCCAAAAAGGGCGTATGCGTTTTCTCCTGAATATATTCAGGAGGAAACGCATACGCCCTTTTTGGCCAAGTGCATCATTGTCGAAGTTGTGCGCCTCTTCCTGTGCTTTAAAGTCGAATCCAACGTACCTCTTGAAATCTGTTTCCTGCTATTCTGCCTCGCTTTCAAGTCCGCCTCGTTGCCTTCCCTCAACAGATTTGTGGACGATAGTTGTCCTTTATTACTCGGCCAGTTTGTAAATTGCTGTGCCCCTGAGCTCCATTTTTCACCTCGTTTTTGGTGAGCTGACCGCAAGTCCAAAATTTTGGTTCAGGACCTATACTGGTTCCCGGTGGGTGGCTGAGACGTTGGTTAATTCTTCTTCCTGCCGGGAAGTTAGAGTGATATGTGCCCGTCCAAATGCCTAACAGCTACTCTCTCATTGGTTCTCCCTATTCCCTTTCATCCTCAGCCAAATTGGCAACCTGTGCAAACCAGGAGGTTAAATGGGCTATCTCTCCAAGTTGGGAGGTTGATAGTAAAGCAGATGGAAAGTCCAACCGGAGCACCAGGAGAGGGACTATTCGTTGAGTTTTAGAAACCTTTCGTATTCGCAGTGTGTCCGTTCTCTAGGTTTCCCGTACATGTTATAGCTGTAGTAATATTCCCTTCAACCTGGAGAGTTGGGACCCATGGAATGGGTGTCAGGCATTTGTGCTTTAAAGTGTCTGCATTTGCTCACCGAATCTCACCAATCGTCTCAGTCCCAAGTGTCCCTCCTTATGCCACACCCAGCTGTTGTTGTAGATAGGGTCATTCCAGGTTTCATCAGAGACCCTGAAGGAATTGTAAAGAATTTCCCAGTTTTTTTGTTTTGTTTTTGAAATTCCTTTTTATAGTGGGTTTGAGCTGATTCTCGCTGCCATGTTTATGTCAGTCTAGACACACTTGATTCTCTTACGGAGACATATCAGTACATAGGTTTTAAGATTCTTACTAGTCAGATATATTCCTCTGCGGGAAATATGGGGTTTTGAGTCCCTTTCACTGAGGAAGGTGTAGGTCTTCTCTATTCCATAGTTGGTTTTTGGAACGGTACCTGTGCTTATATCAAACTCTGCTTTTATGCATCACCCCACCTCTCCTTCCCCCTGAAGCAGGCAAAAGAGTGTTTTCTAAATATGAGACACTGTTCTCTTTCCTAACTCAGTTCAAGTGTAGCCATTTTTAAAGGATCTTCTTAAGTGATATCTTATGATAAGTTTATTTTTCTGTGTGACTTATTTCGCTTAGAATCATCGTACCTGAATCCACCCATTTTGCTGCTACTGGTCTTATGACATTGATTTCATGGCTGAGGGATATTCCATCGTACGTAAGTACCACAATTTTTTGACCCATTTTTATATTTCCTGGGATACTTAAGGTGTATCCAAGTTGAGGTCCTTGTAAGCAGTGCAGCCCTAAATTTTGGGGTGGCTCTGTCTTATTGATTTTCAGTTTTCCCAAGGTATATTCCCTAGACTGTAACTGCCCTTGGCTCTGTAGCTCTGTTCTTTACTTGTTTTAGGGAACACAATGCACTCCTCCAGAGAGGCAGTTGGCAATTTACATCCCGCCCATCAGCATAACAAGGCTCCCTGTTCTCCAGGGCCTGTCTTGCCTTTCTGGTTTTTACACATTTTGTGGATGTCCCTTTTAACCGGTGGGAAGTGATACTTCTTTGTAGTGAAGATTTGCATTGCCCGTTTGTTTGCTTGGCCAAAAAGGGCGTATGCGTTTTCTCCTGAATATATTCAGGAGGAAACGCATACGCCCTTTTTGGCCAAGTGCATCATTGTCGAAGTTGTGCGCCTCTTCCTGTGCTTTAAAGTCGAATCCAACGTACCTCTTGAAATCTGTTTCCTGCTATTCTGCCTCGCTTTCAAGTCCGCCTCGTTGCCTTCCCTCAACAGATTTGTGGACGATAGTTGTCCTTTATTACTCGGCCAGTTTGTAAATTGCTGTGCCCCTGAGCTCCATTTTTCACCTCGTTTTTGGTGAGCTGACCGCAAGTCCAAAATTTTGGTTCAGGACCTATACTGGTTCCCGGTGGGTGGCTGAGACGTTGGTTAATTCTTCTTCCTGCCGGGAAGTTAGAGTGATATGGGCCCGTCCAAATGCCTAACAGCTACTCTCTCATTGGTTCTCCCTATTCCCTTTCATCCTCAGCCAAATTGGCAACCTGTGCAAACCAGGAGGTTAAATGGGCTATCTCTCCAAGTTGGGAGGTTGATAGTAAAGCAGATGGAAAGTCAAACCGGAGCACCAGGAGAGGGACTATTCGTTGAGTTTTAGAAACCTTTCGTATTCGCAGTGTGTCCGTTCTCTAGGTTTCCCGTACATGTTATAGCTGTAGTAATATTCCCTTCAACCTGGAGAGTTGGGACCCATGGAATGGGTGTCAGGCATTTGTGCTTTAAAGGGTCTGCATTTGCTCACCCAATCTCACCAATCGTCTCAGTCCCAAGTGTCCCTCCTTATGCCACACCCAGCTGTTGTTGTAGATAGGGTCATTCCAGGTTTCATCAGAGACCCTGAAGGAATTGTAAAGAATTTCCCAGTTTTTTTGTTTTGTTTTTGAAATTCCTTTTTATAGTGGGTTTGAGCTGATTCTCGCTGCCATGTTTATGTCAGTCTAGACACACTTGATTCTCTTACGGAGACATATCAGTACATAGGTTTTAAGATTCTTAGTAGTCAGATATATTCCTCTGCGGGAAATATGGGGTTTTGAGTCCCTTTCACTGAGGAAGGTGTAGGTCTTCTCTATTCCATAGTTGGTTTTTGGAACGGTACCTGTGCTTATATCAAACTCTGCTTTTATGCATCACCCCACCTCTCCTTCCCCCTGAAGCAGGCATAAGAGCGTTTTCTAAATATGAGACACTGTTCTCTTTCCTAACTCAGTTCAAGTGTAGCCATTTTTAAAGGATCTTCTTAAGTGATATCTTATGATAAGTTTATTTTTCTGTGTGACTTATTTCGCTTAGAATCATCGTACCTGAATCCACCCATTTTGCTGCTACTGGTCTTATGACATTGATTTCATGGCTGAGGGATATTCCATCGTACGTAAGTACCACAATTTTTTGACCCATTTTTATATTTCCTGGGATACTTAAGGTGTATCCAAGTTGAGGTCCTTGTAAGCAGTGCAGCCCTAAATTTTGGGGTGGCTCTGTCTTATTGATTTTCAGTTTTCCCAAGGTATATTCCCTAGACTGTAAGTGCCCTTGGCTCTGTAGCTCTGTTCTTTACTTGTTTTAGGGAACACAATGCACTCCTCCAGAGAGGCAGTTGGCAATTTACATCCCGCCCATCAGCATAACAAGGCTCCCTGTTCTCCAGGGCCTGTCTTGCCTTTCTGGTTTTTACACATTTTGTGGATGTCCCTTTTAACCGGTGGGAAGTGATACTTCTTTGTAGTGAAGATTTGCATTGCCCGTTTGTTTGCTTGGCCAAAAAGGGCGTATGCGTTTTCTCCTGAATATATTCAGGAGGAAACGCATACGCCCTTTTTGGCCAAGTGCATCATTGTCGAAGTTGTGCGCCTCTTCCTGTGCTTTAAAGTCGAATCCAACGTACCTCTTGAAATCTGTTTCCTGCTATTCTGCCTCGCTTTCAAGTCCGCCTCGTTGCCTTCCCTCAACAGATTTTTGGACGATAGTTGTCCTTTATTACTTGGCCAGTTTGTAAATTGCTGTGCCCCTGAGCTCCATTTTTCACCTCGTTTTTGGTGAGCTGACCGCAAGTCCAAAATTTTGGCTCAGGACCTATACTGGTTCCCGGTGGGTGGCTGAGACGTTGGTTAATTCTTCTTCCTGCCGGGAAGTTAGAGTGATATGTGCCCGTCCAAATGCCTAACAGCTACTCTCTCATTGGTTCTCCCTATTCCCTTTCATCCTCAGCCAAATTGGCAACCTGTGCAAACCAGGAGGTTAAATGGGCTATCTCTCCAAGTTGGGAGGTTGATAGTAAAGCAGATGGAAAGTCAAACCGGAGCACCAGGATAGGGACTATTCGTTGAGTTTTAGAAACCTTTCGTATTCACAGTGTGTCCGTTCTCTAGGTTTCCCGTACATGTTATAGCTGTAGTAATATTCCCTTCAAACTGGAGAGTTGGGACACATGGAATGGGTGCCAGGCATTTGTGCTTTAAAGGGTCTGCATTTGCTCACCCAATCTCACGAATCCTCTCAGTCCCAAGTGTCCAGCCTTATGCCACATCCAGCTGTCATTGTAGATAGGGTCATTCCAGGTTTCATCAGAGACCCTGAAGGAATTGTAAAGAATTTCCCAGTTTTTTTGTTTTGTTTTTGAAATTCCTTTTTATAGTGGGTTTGAGCTGATTCTCGCTGCCATGTTTATGCCAGTCTAGACACACTTGATTCCCTTACGGAGACATATCAATACATAGGTTTTAAGATTCTTACTAGTCAGATATATTCCTCTGCGGGAAATATGGGGTTTTGAGCCCCTTTCACTGAGGAAGGTGTAGGTCTTGTCTATTCCATAGTTGGTTTTTGGAACGGTACCTGTGCTTATATCAAACTCAGGTTTTATGCATCACCCCACCTCTCCTTCCCCCTTAAGCAGGCATAAGAGTGTTTTCTAAACCTGAGACACTCTTCTCTTTCCTAACTCAGTTCAAGTGTAGCCATGTTTACAGGATCTTCATAAGTGATATCTTATGATAAGTTACTTTTTCTGTGTGACTTATTTCACTTAGAATCATCGTACCTGAATCCACGCATTTTGCTGCTACTGGTGTTATGACATTGATTTCATGGCTGAGGGATATTCCATCGTACGTAAGTACCAGAATTTTTTGAACCATTTTTATATTTCCTGGGATACTTAAGGTGTATCCAAGTTGAGGTCCCTGTAAGCAGTGCAGCCCTAAATTTTGGGGTGGCTCTGTCTTATTGATTTTCATTTTTCCCGAGGTATATTCCCTAGACTGGAAGGGCCCTTGGCTCTGTAGCTCTGTTCTTTACTTGTTTTAGGGAACACAATGCACTCCTCCAGAGAGGCAGTTGGCAATTTACATCCCGCCCATCAGCATAACAAGGCTCCCTGTTCTCCAGGGCCTGCCTTGCCTTTCTGGTTTTTACACATTTTGTGGATGTCCCTTTTGACCGGTGGGAAGTGATACTTCTTTGTAGTGCAGATTTGCATTGCCCGCTTGCTTGCTTGGCCAAAATGGGCATATGCGTTTTCTCCTGAAGATATTCAGGGGAAAACGCATACGCCCTTTTTGGCCAAGTGCATCATTTTCGAAGTTGTGCCCCTCTTCCTGTGCTTTAAAGGCGATTCCAACGTACTTCTTGAAATCTGTTTCCTGCTATTCTGCTTCGCTTTCAAGTCCGCCTCGTTGCCTTCCCTCAACAGATTTTTGGACGATAGTTGTCCTTTATTACTCGGCCAGTTTGTGAATTGCTGTGCCCCTGAGCTCCATTTTTCAACTCGTTTTTGGTGAGCTGACCGCAAGTCCAAAATTTTGGTTCAGGACCTATACTGGTTCCCGGTGGGTGGCTGAGACTTTGGTTAATTCTTCTTCCTGCTGGGAAATTACAGTGATATGTGCCCGTCCAAATGCCTAACAGCTACCCTCTCATTGGTTCTCCCTCTTCGCTTTCATCCTCTGCCAAATTAGCAACCTGTGTGAACCAGGAGGTTAAAGGGGCTGTCTCTCCAAGTTGGGAGGTTGATAGTAAAGCAGATGGAAAGTCAAACCGGAGCACCAGGAGAGGGACAATTCGTTGAGTTTTAGAAACCTTTCGTATTCACAGTGTGTCCGTTCTCTAGGTTTCCCGTACATGTTATAGCTGTAGTAATATTCCCTTCAACCTGGAGAGTTGGGACACATGGAATGGGTGCCATGCATTATTGCTTTAAATGGTCTGCATTTGCTCACCCAATCTCACCAATCGACTCAGTCTCAAGTGTCCCTCCTTATGCCACATCCAGCTGTCGTTATAGATAGGGTCATTCCAGGTTTCATCCGGGACCCGGAAGGAATTGTAAAGAATTTCCCAGTTTTTTTTTGTTTTGTTTTTGAAATTCCTTTTTATAGTGGTTTGAGCTGATTCTCGCTGCCATGTTTATGCCAGTCTAGACACACTTGATTCCCTTATGGAGACATATCAATACATAGGTTTTAAGATACTTACTAGTCAGATATATTCCTCTGCGGGAAATATGGGGTTTTGAGTCCCTTTCACTGAGAAAGGAGTAGGTCTTGTGTATTCCATTGTTGGTTTTTGGAACGGTACCTGTGCTTATATCAAACTCTGGTTTTATGCATCACCCCACCTCTCCTTCCACCTTAAGCAGGCATAAGAATGTTTTCTAAATATGAGATACTGTTCTCTTTCCTAACTCAGTTCAAGTGTAGCCATGTTTACAGGATCTTCATAAGTGATATCTTATGATAAGTTTCTTTTTCTGTGTGACTTATTTCACTTAGAATCATCGTACCTGAATCCACCCATTTTGCTGCTACTGGTCTTATGACATTGATTTCATGGCTGAGGGATATTCCATCGTACGTAAGTACCAGAATTTTTTGAACCATTTTTATATTACCTGGGATACTTAAGGTGTACCCAAGTTGAGGTCCTTGTAAGCAGTGGAGCCCTAAATTTTGGGATGGCTCTGTCTTATTGATTTTCAGTTTTCCCAAGGTATATTCCCTAGACTGGAAGGGCCCTTGGCTCTGTAGCTCTGTTCTTTACTTGTTTTAGGGAACACAATGCACTCCTCCAGAGAGGCAGTTGGCAATTTACATTCCGCCCATCAGCATAACAAGGCTCTCTGTTCTCCAGGGCCTGTCTTGCCTTTCTGGTTTTTACACATTTTGGGGATGTCCCTTTTGACCCGTTGGAAGTGATACTACTTTTTAGTGCAGATTTGCATTGTCTGCTTGCTTGCTTGGCCAAAAGGGAGTATGCGTTTTCTCCTGAAGATATTCAGGAGAAAACGCATACGCCCTTTTTGGCCAAGTTCATCATTTTCGAAGTTGTGCCCCTCTTCCTGTGCTTTAAAGGCGATTCCAACGTACTTCTTGAAATCAGTTTCCTGCTATTCTGCTCACTTTCAAGTCCGCCTCTTTGCCTTCCCTCGACAGATTTTTGGACGATAGTTGTCCTTTATTACTCGGCCAGTTTGTGAATTGCTGTGCCCCTCAGCTCCATTTTTCACCTCGTTTTTGGTGAGCTGACCGCAAGTCCAAAATTTCGGTTCAGGAATTATACTGGTTCCCGGTGGGTGGCTGAGACTTTGGTTAATTCTTTTTCCTGCCGGGAAATTACAGTGATATGTGCCCGTCCAATTCCTAACAGCTACTCTCTCATTGGTTTTCCCTCTTCCCTTTCATCCTCTGCCAAATTGGCAACCTGTGAGAACCAGTAGGTTCAAGGGGCTGTCTCTCCAAGTTGGGAGGTTGATAGTAAAGCAGATGTAAAGTCAAACCCGAGCACCAGGAGAGGGACTATTCGTTGAGTTTTACAATCCTTTCGTATTCACAGTGTGTCCGTTCTCTAGGTTTCCCGTACATGTTATAGCTGTAGTAATATTCCCTTCAAACTGGAGAGTTGGGACCCATGGAATGTTTGCCAGGCATTTGTGCTTTAAAGGGTCTTCATTTGCTCACCCAATCTCACCAATCCTCTCAGTCCCAAGTGTCCCTCCTTATGCCACATCCAGCTGTCGTTGTAGATAGGGTCATTCCAGGATTCATCAGAGACCCTGAAGGAATTGTAAAGAATTTCCCCGTTTTTTTGTTTTGTTTTTGAAATTCCTTTTTATAGTGGGTTTGAGCTGATTCTCACTGCCATGTTTATGCCAGTCTAGACACCCTTGATTCCCTTACGGAGACATATCAATACATAGGTTTTAAGATTCTTACTAGTCAGATATATTCCTCTGCGGGAAATATGGTGTTTTGAGTCCCTTTCACTGAGGACGGTGTAGGTCTTGTCTATTCCATAGTTGGTTTTTGGAACGGTACGTGTGCTTATATCAAACTCTGGTTTTATGCATCACCCCACCTCTCCTTCCCCCTTAAGCAGGCATAATAGTGTTTTCTAAATGTGAGACACTGTTCTCTTTCCTAACTCAGTTCAAGTGTAGCCATGTTTACAGGATCTTCATAAGTGATATCTTATGATAAGTTTCTTTTTCTGTGTGACTTATTTCACTTAGAATCATCATACCTGAATCCACCCATTTTGCTGCTACTGGTCTTATGACATTGATTTCATGGCTGAGGGATATTCCATCGTACGTAAGTACCACAATTTTTTGAACCATTTTTATATTTCCTGGCATATTTAAGGTGTACCCAAGTTGAGGTCCTTGTAAGCAGTGCAGCCCTAAATTTTGGGGTGGCTCTGTCTTATTGATTTTCAGTTTTCCCAAGGTATATTCCCTAGACTGGAAGTGCCCTTGGCTCTGTAGCTCTCTTGTTTACTTGTTTTAGGGAACACAATCCACTCCTCCAGAGAGGCAGATGGCAATTTACATCCCGCCCATCAACATATCAAGGCTCCCTGTTCTCCAGGGCCTGTCTTGCCTTTCTGGTTTTTACACATTTTGTGGATGTCCCTTTTGACCGGTGGGAAGTGATACTTCTTTTTAGTGCAGCATTGCATTGCCCGCTTGCTTGCTTGGCCAAAAAGGGCGTATGCGTTTTCTCCTGAATATATTCAGGAGAAAACGCATACGCCCTTTTTGGCCAAGTGCATCATTGTCGAAGTTGTGCCCCTCTTCCTGTGCTATAAAGGCGATTCCAACGTACCTCTTGAAATCTGTTTCCTGCTATTCAGCCTCGCTTTCAAGTCCGCCTCGTTGCCTTCCCTCAACAGATTTTTGGATGATAGTTGTCTTTTATGACTCGGCCAGTTTGTGAATTGCTGTGCCCCTGAGCTCCATTTTTCAACTTGTTTTTGGTGAGCTGACCGCAAGTCCAAAATTTTGGTTCAGGACCTATACTGGTTCCTGGTGGGTGGCTGAGACTTTGGTTAATTCTTCTTCCTGCCGGGAAATTACAGTGATATGTGCCCGTCCAAATGCCAAACAGCTACTCTCTCATTAGTTCTCCCTCTTCCCTTTCATCCTTTGCCAAATTGGAAACCTGTGCAAACCAGGAGGTTAAAGGGGCTGTCTCTCCAAGTTGGGAGATTGATAGTAAAGCAGATGGAAAGTCAAACCGGAGCACCAGGAGAGGGACTATTCGTTGAGTTTTAGAAACCTTTCGTATTCACAGTGTGTCCGTTCTCTAGGTTTCCTGTACATGTTATAGCTGTAGTAATATTCCCTTCAACCTGGAGAGTTGGGACCCATGGAATGGGTGTCAGGCATTTGTGCTTTAAAGGGTCTGCATTTGCTCACCCAATCTCACCAATCGTCTCAGTCCCAAGTGTCCCTCCTTATGCCACACCCAGCTGTTGTTGTAGATAGGGTCATTCCAGGTTTCATCAGAGACCCTGAAGGAATTGTAAAGAATTTCCCAGTTTTTTTGTTTTGTTTTTGAAATTCCTTTTTATAGTGGGTTTGAGCTGATTCTCGCTGCCATGTTTATGTCAGTCTAGACACACTTGATTCTCTTACGGAGACATATCAGTACATAGGTTTTAAGATTCTTAGTAGTCAGATATATTCCTCTGCGGGAAATATGGGGTTTTGAGTCCCTTTCACTGAGGAAGGTGTAGGTCTTCTCTATTCCATAGTTGGTTTTTGGAACGGTACCTGTGCTTATATCAAACTCTGCTTTTATGCATCACCCCACCTCTCCTTCCCCCTGAAGCAGGCATAAGAGTGTTTTCTAAATATGAGACACTGTTCTCTTTCCTAACTCAGTTCAAGTGTAGCCATTTTTAAAGGATCTTCTTAAGTGATATCTTATGATAAGTTTATTTTTCTGTGTGACTTATTTCGCTTAGAATCATCGTACCTGAATCCACCCATTTTGCTGCTACTGGTCTTATGACATTGATTTCATGGCTGAGGGATATTCCATCGTACGTAAGTACCACAATTTTTTGACCCATTTTTATATTTCCTGGGATACTTAAGGTGTATCCAAGTTGAGGTCCTTGTAAGCAGTGCAGCCCTAAATTTTGGGGTGGCTCTGTCTTATTGATTTTCAGTTTTCCCAAGGTATATTCCCTAGACTGTAAGTGCCCTTGGCTCTGTAGCTCTGTTCTTTACTTGTTTTAGGGAACACAATGCACTCCTCCAGAGAGGCAGTTGGCAATTTACATCCCGCCCATCAGCATAACAAGGCTCCCTGTTCTCCAGGGCCTGTCTTGCCTTTCTGGTTTTTACACATTTTGTGGATGTCCCTTTTAACCGGTGGGAAGTGATACTTCTTTGTAGTGAAGATTTGCATTGCCCGTTTGTTTGCTTGGCCAAAAAGGGCGTATGCGTTTTCTCCTGAATATATTCAGGAGGAAACGCATACGCCCTTTTTGGCCAAGTGCATCATTGTCGAAGTTGTGCGCCTCTTCCTGTGCTTTAAAGTCGAATCCAACGTACCTCTTGAAATCTGTTTCCTGCTATTCTGCCTCGCTTTCAAGTCCGCCTCGTTGCCTTCCCTCAACAGATTTTTGGACGATAGTTGTCCTTTATTACTTGGCCAGTTTGTAAATTGCTGTGCCCCTGAGCTCCATTTTTCACCTCGTTTTTGGTGAGCTGACCGCAAGTCCAAAATTTTGGCTCAGGACCTATACTGGTTCCCGGTGGGTGGCTGAGACGTTGGTTAATTCTTCTTCCTGCCGGGAAGTTAGAGTGATATGTGCCCGTCCAAATGCCTAACAGCTACTCTCTCATTGGTTCTCCCTATTCCCTTTCATCCTCAGCCAAATTGGCAACCTGTGCAAACCAGGAGGTTAAATGGGCTATCTCTCCAAGTTGGGAGGTTGATAGTAAAGCAGATGGAAAGTCAAACCGGAGCACCAGGATAGGGACTATTCGTTGAGTTTTAGAAACCTTTCGTATTCACAGTGTGTCCGTTCTCTAGGTTTCCCGTACATGTTATAGCTGTAGTAATATTCCCTTCAAACTGGAGAGTTGGGACACATGGAATGGGTGCCAGGCATTTGTGCTTTAAAGGGTCTGCATTTGCTCACCCAATCTCACGAATCCTCTCAGTCCCAAGTGTCCAGCCTTATGCCACATCCAGCTGTCATTGTAGATAGGGTCATTCCAGGTTTCATCAGAGACCCTGAAGGAATTGTAAAGAATTTCCCAGTTTTTTTGTTTTGTTTTTGAAATTCCTTTTTATAGTGGGTTTGAGCTGATTCTCGCTGCCATGTTTATGCCAGTCTAGACACACTTGATTCCCTTACGGAGACATATCAATACATAGGTTTTAAGATTCTTACTAGTCAGATATATTCCTCTGCGGGAAATATGGGGTTTTGAGCCCCTTTCACTGAGGAAGGTGTAGGTCTTGTCTATTCCATAGTTGGTTTTTGGAACGGTACCTGTGCTTATATCAAACTCAGGTTTTATGCATCACCCCACCTCTCCTTCCCCCTTAAGCAGGCATAAGAGTGTTTTCTAAACCTGAGACACTCTTCTCTTTCCTAACTCAGTTCAAGTGTAGCCATGTTTACAGGATCTTCATAAGTGATATCTTATGATAAGTTACTTTTTCTGTGTGACTTATTTCACTTAGAATCATCGTACCTGAATCCACGCATTTTGCTGCTACTGGTGTTATGACATTGATTTCATGGCTGAGGGATATTCCATCGTACGTAATTACCAGAATTTTTTGAACCATTTTTATATTTCCTGGGATACTTAAGGTGTATCCAAGTTGAGGTCCCTGTAAGCAGTGCAGCCCTAAATTTTGGGGTGGCTCTGTCTTATTGATTTTCATTTTTCCCGAGGTATATTCCCTAGACTGGAAGGGCCCTTGGCTCTGTAGCTCTGTTCTTTACTTGTTTTAGGGAACACAATGCACTCCTCCAGAGAGGCAGTTGGCAATTTACATCCCGCCCATCAGCATAACAAGGCTCCCTGTTCTCCAGGGCCTGTCTTGCCTTTCTGGTTTTTACACATTTTGTGGATGTCCCTTTTGACCGGTGGGAAGTGATACTTCTTTGTAGTGCAGATTTGCATTGCCCGCTTGCTTGCTTGGCCAAAATGGGCATATGCGTTTTCTCCTGAAGATATTCAGGGGAAAACGCATACGCCCTTTTTGGCCAAGTGCATCATTTTCGAAGTTGTGCCCCTCTTCCTGTGCTTTAAAGGCGATTCCAACGTACTTCTTGAAATCTGTTTCCTGCTATTCTGCTTCGCTTTCAAGTCCGCCTCGTTGCCTTCCCTCAACAGATTTTTGGACGATAGTTGTCCTTTATTACTCGGCCAGTTTGTGAATTGCTGTGCCCCTGAGCTCCATTTTTCAACTCGTTTTTGGTGAGCTGACCGCAAGTCCAAAATTTTGGTTCAGGACCTATACTGGTTCCCGGTGGGTGGCTGAGACTTTGGTTAATTCTTCTTCCTGCTGGGAAATTACAGTGATATGTGCCCGTCCAAATGCCTAACAGCTACCCTCTCATTGGTTCTCCCTCTTCGCTTTCATCCTCTGCCAAATTAGCAACCTGTGTGAACCAGGAGGTTAAAGGGGCTGTCTCTCCAAGTTGGGAGGTTGATAGTAAAGCAGATGGAAAGTCAAACCGGAGCACCAGGAGAGGGACAATTCGTTGAGTTTTAGAAACCTTTCGTATTCACAGTGTGTCCGTTCTCTAGGTTTCCCGTACATGTTATAGCTGTAGTAATATTCCCTTCAACCTGGAGAGTTGGGACACATGGAATGGGTGCCATGCATTATTGCTTTAAATGGTCTGCATTTGCTCACCCAATCTCACCAATCGACTCAGTCTCAAGTGTCCCTCCTTATGCCACATCCAGCTGTCGTTATAGATAGGGTCATTCCAGGTTTCATCCGGGACCCGGAAGGAATTGTAAAGAATTTCCCAGTTTTTTTTTGTTTTGTTTTTGAAATTCCTTTTTATAGTGGTTTGAGCTGATTCTCGCTGCCATGTTTATGCCAGTCTAGACACACTTGATTCCCTTATGGAGACATATCAATACATAGGTTTTAAGATACTTACTAGTCAGATATATTCCTCTGCGGGAAATATGGGGTTTTGAGTCCCTTTCACTGAGAAAGGAGTAGGTCTTGTGTATTCCATTGTTGGTTTTTGGAACGGTACCTGTGCTTATATCAAACTCTGGTTTTATGCATCACCCCACCTCTCCTTCCACCTTAAGCAGGCATAAGAATGTTTTCTAAATATGAGATACTGTTCTCTTTCCTAACTCAGTTCAAGTGTAGCCATGTTTACAGGATCTTCATAAGTGATATCTTATGATAAGTTTCTTTTTCTGTGTGACTTATTTCACTTAGAATCATCGTACCTGAATCCACCCATTTTGCTGCTACTGGTCTTATGACATTGATTTCATGGCTGAGGGATATTGCATCGTACGTAAGTACCAGAATTTTTTGAACCATTTTTATATTACCTGGGATACTTAAGGTGTACCCAAGTTGAGGTCCTTGTAAGCAGTGGAGCCCTAAATTTTGGGATGGCTCTGTCTTATTGATTTTCAGTTTTCCCAAGGTATATTCCCTAGACTGGAAGGGCCCTTGGCTCTGTAGCTCTGTTCTTTACTTGTTTTAGGGAACACAATGCACTCCTCCAGAGAGGCAGTTGGCAATTTACATTCCGCCCATCAGCATAACAAGGCTCTCTGTTCTCCAGGGCCTGTCTTGCCTTTCTGGTTTTTACACATTTTGGGGATGTCCCTTTTGACCCGTTGGAAGTGATACTACTTTTTAGTGCAGATTTGCATTGTCTGCTTGCTTGCTTGGCCAAAAGGGAGTATGCGTTTTCTCCTGAAGATATTCAGGAGAAAACGCATACGCCCTTTTTGGCCAAGTTCATCATTTTCGAAGTTGTGCCCCTCTTCCTGTGCTTTAAAGGCGATTCCAACGTACTTCTTGAAATCAGTTTCCTGCTATTCTGCTCACTTTCAAGTCCGCCTCTTTGCCTTCCCTCGACAGATTTTTGGACGATAGTTGTCCTTTATTACTCGGCCAGTTTGTGAATTGCTGTGCCCCTCAGCTCCATTTTTCACCTCGTTTTTGGTGAGCTGACCGCAAGTCCAAAATTTCGGTTCAGGAATTATACTGGTTCCCGGTGGGTGGCTGAGACTTTGGTTAATTCTTTTTCCTGCCGGGAAATTACAGTGATATGTGCCCGTCCAATTCCTAACAGCTACTCTCTCATTGGTTTTCCCTCTTCCCTTTCATCCTCTGCCAAATTGGCAACCTGTGAGAACCAGTAGGTTCAAGGGGCTGTCTCTCCAAGTTGGGAGGTTGATAGTAAAGCAGATGTAAAGTCAAACCCGAGCACCAGGAGAGGGACTATTCGTTGAGTTTTACAATCCTTTCGTATTCACAGTGTGTCCGTTCTCTAGGTTTCCCGTACATGTTATAGCTGTAGTAATATTCCCTTCAAACTGGAGAGTTGGGACCCATGGAATGTTTGCCAGGCATTTGTGCTTTAAAGGGTCTTCATTTGCTCACCCAATCTCACCAATCCTCTCAGTCCCAAGTGTCCCTCCTTATGCCACATCCAGCTGTCGTTGTAGATAGGGTCATTCCAGGATTCATCAGAGACCCTGAAGGAATTGTAAAGAATTTCCCCGTTTTTTTGTTTTGTTTTTGAAATTCCTTTTTATAGTGGGTTTGAGCTGATTCTCACTGCCATGTTTATGCCAGTCTAGACACCCTTGATTCCCTTACGGAGACATATCAATACATAGGTTTTAAGATTCTTACTAGTCAGATATATTCCTCTGCGGGAAATATGGTGTTTTGAGTCCCTTTCACTGAGGACGGTGTAGGTCTTGTCTATTCCATAGTTGGTTTTTGGAACGGTACGTGTGCTTATATCAAACTCTGGTTTTATGCATCACCCCACCTCTCCTTCCCCCTTAAGCAGGCATAATAGTGTTTTCTAAATGTGAGACACTGTTCTCTTTCCTAACTCAGTTCAAGTGTAGCCATGTTTACAGGATCTTCATAAGTGATATCTTATGATAAGTTCCTTTTTCTGTGTGACTTATTTCACTTAGAATCATCATACCTGAATCCACCCATTTTGCTGCTACTGGTCTTATGACATTGATTTCATGGCTGAGGGATATTCCATCGTACGTAAGTACCACAATTTTTTGAACCATTTTTATATTTCCTGGCATATTTAAGGTGTACCCAAGTTGAGGTCCTTGTAAGCAGTGCAGCCCTAAATTTTGGGGTGGCTCTGTCTTATTGATTTTCAGTTTTCCCAAGGTATATTCCCTAGACTGGAAGTGCCCTTGGCTCTGTAGCTCTCTTGTTTACTTGTTTTAGGGAACACAATCCACTCCTCCAGAGAGGCAGATGGCAATTTACATCCCGCCCATCAACATATCAAGGCTCCCTGTTCTCCAGGGCCTGTCTTGCCTTTCTGGTTTTTACACATTTTGTGGATGTCCCTTTTGACCGGTGGGAAGTGATACTTCTTTTTAGTGCAGCATTGCATTGCCCGCTTGCTTGCTTGGCCAAAAAGGGCGTATGCGTTTTCTCCTGAATATATTCAGGAGAAAACGCATACGCACTTTTTGGCCAAGTGCATCATTGTCGAAGTTGTGCCCCTCTTCCTGTGCTATAAAGGCGATTCCAACGTACCTCTTGAAATCTGTTTCCTGCTATTCAGCCTCGCTTTCAAGTCCGCCTCGTTGCCTTCCCTCAACAGATTTTTGGATGATAGTTGTCTTTTATGACTCGGCCAGTTTGTGAATTGCTGTGCCCCTGAGCTCCATTTTTCAACTTGTTTTTGGTGAGCTGACCGCAAGTCCAAAATTTTGGTTCAGGACCTATACTGGTTCCTGGTGGGTGGCTGAGACTTTGGTTAATTCTTCTTCCTGCCGGGAAATTACAGTGATATGTGCCCGTCCAAATGCCAAACAGCTACTCTCTCATTAGTTCTCCCTCTTCCCTTTCATCCTTTGCCAAATTGGAAACCTGTGCAAACCAGGAGGTTAAAGGGGCTGTCTCTCCAAGTTGGGAGATTGATAGTAAAGCAGATGGAAAGTCAAACCGGAGCACCAGGAGAGGGACTATTCGTTGAGTTTTAGAAACCTTTCGTATTCACAGTGTGTCCGTTCTCTAGGTTTCCTGTACATGTTATAGCTGTAGTAATATTCCCTTCAACCTGGAGAGTTGGGACCCATGGAATGGGTGCCAGGCATTTGTGCTTTAAAGGGTCTGCATTTGCTCACCCAATCTCACAAATCATCTCAGTCCCAAGTGTCCCTCCTTATGCCACATCCAGCTGTCGTTGTAGATACGGTCATTCCAGGTTTCATCAGAGACCCTGAAGGAATTGTAAAGAATTTCCCAGTTTTCTTGTTTTGTTTTTGAAATTCCTTTTTATAGTGGGTTTGAGCTGATTCTCGCTGCCATGTTTATGCCTGTCTAGACACATTTGATTCCCTTACGGAGACATATCAATACATAGGTTTTAAGATTCTTACTAGTCAGATATATTCCTCTGCGGGAAATATGGTGTTTTGAGTCCCTTTCACTGAGGACGGTGTAGGTCTTGTCTATTCCATAGTTGGTTTTTGGAACGGTACGTGTGCTTATATCAAACTCTGGTTTTATGCATCACCCCACCTCTCCTTCCCCCTTAAGCAGGCATAAGAGTGTTTTCTAAATGTGAGACACTGTTCTCTTTCCTAACTCAGTTCAAGTGTAGCCATGTTTACAGGATCTTCATAAATGATATCTTATGATAAGTTTCTTTTTCTGTGTGACTTATTTCACTTAGAATCATCATACCTGAATCCACCCATTTTGCTGCTACTGGTCTTATGACATTGATTTCATGGCTGAGGGATATTCCATCGTACGTAAGTACCACAATTTTTTGAACCATTTTTATATTTCCTGGCATATTTAAGGTGTACCCAAGTTGAGGTCCTTGTAAGCAGTGCAGCCCTAAATTTTGGGGTGGCTCTGTCTTATTGATTTTCAGTTTTCCCAAGGTATATTCCCTAGACTGGAAGTGCCCTTGGCTCTGTAGCTCTCTTGTTTACTTGTTTTAGCGAACACAATGCACTCCTCCAGAGAGGCAGATGGCAATTTACATCCCGCCCATCAACATATCAAGGCTCCCTGTTCTCCAGGGCCTGTCTTGCCTTTCTGGTTTTTACACATTTTGTGGATGTCCCTTTTGACCGGTGGGAAGTGATACTTCTTTTTAGTGCAGCATTGCATTGCCCGCTTGCTTGCTTGGCCAAAAAGGGCGTATGCGTTTTCTCCTGAATATATTCAGGAGAAAACGCATACGCACTTTTTGGCCAAGTGCATCATTGTCGAAGTTGTGCCCCTCTTCCTGTGCTTTAAAGGCGATTCCAACGTACCTCTTGAAATCTGTTTCCTGCTATTCGGCCTCGCTTTCAAGTCCGCCTCGTTGCCTTCCCTCAACAGATTTTTGGATGATAGTTGTCTTTTATGACTCGGCCAGTTTGTGAATTGCTGTGCCCCTGAGCTCCATTTTTCAACTTGTTTTTGGTGAGCTGACCGCAAGTCCAAAATTTTGGTTCAGGACCTATACTGGTTCCTGGTGGGTGGCTGAGACTTTGGTTAATTCTTCTTCCTGCCGGGAAATTACAGTGATATGTGCCCGTCCAAATGCCAAACAGCTACTCTCTCATTAGTTCTCCCTCTTCCCTTTCATCCTTTGCCAAATTGGAAACCTGTGCAAACCAGGAGGTTAACGGGGCTGTCTCTCCAAGTTGGGAGATTGATAGTAAAGCAGATGGAAAGTCAAACCGGAGCACCAGGAGAGGGACTATTCGTTGAGTTTTAGAAACCTTTCGTATTCACAGTGTGTCCGTTCTCTAGGTTTCCTGTACATGTTATAGCTGTAGTAATATTCCCTTCAACCTGGAGAGTTGGGACCCATGGAATGGGTGCCAGGCATTTGTGCTTTAAAGGGTCTGCATTTGCTCACCCAATCTCACAAATCATCTCAGTCCCAAGTGTCCCTCCTTATGCCACATCCAGCTGTCGTTGTAGATACGGTCATTCCAGGTTTCATCAGAGACCCTGAAGGAATTGTAAAGAATTTCCCAGTTTTCTTGTTTTGTTTTTGAAATTCCTTTTTATAGTGGGTTTGAGCTGATTCTCGCTGCCATGTTTATGCCTGTCTAGACACATTTGATTCCCTTACGGAGACATATCAATACATAGGTTTTAAGATTCTTACTAGTCAGATATATTCCTCTGCGGGAAATATGGTGTTTTGAGTCCCTTTCACTGAGGACGGTGTAGGTCTTGTCTATTCCATAGTTGGTTTTTGGAACGGTACGTGTGCTTATATCAAACTCTGGTTTTATGCATCACCACACCTCTCCTTCCCCCTTAAGCAGGCATAAGAGTGTTTTCTAAATGTGAGACACTGTTCTCTTTCCTAACTCAGTTCAAGTGTAGCCATGTTTACAGGATCTTCATAAATGATATCTTATGATAAGTTTCTTTTTCTCTGTGACTTATTTCACTTAGAATCATCGTACCTGAATCCACGCATTTTGCTGCTACTGGTGTTATGACATTGATTTCATGGCTGAGGGATATTCCATCGTACGTAAGTACAACAATTTTTTGAACCATTTTTATATTTCCTGGGATATTTAAGGTGTACCCAAGTTGAGGTCCTTGTAAACAGTGCAGCCCTAAATATTGGGGTGGCTCTGTATTATTGATTTTCAGTTTTCCCAAGGTATATTCCCTAGACTGGAAGTGCCCTTGGCTCTGTAGCTCTGTTGTTTACTTGTTTTAGGGAACACAATGCACTCCTCCAGAGAGGCAGTTGGCAATTTACATCCCGCCCATCAGCATAAAATGGCTCCCTGTTCTCCAGGGCCTGTCTTTCCTTTCTGGTTTTTAAACATTTTGTGGATGTTCCTTTTGACCGGTGGGAAGTGATACTTCTTTGTAGTGCAGATTTGCATTGCCCGCTTGCTTGCTTGGCCAAAAAGGGCGTATGCGTTTTCTCCTGAATATATTCAGGAGAATACGCATACGCCCTTTTTGGCCAAGGGCATCATTGTCGAAGTTGTGCCCCTCTTCCTGTGCTTTAAAGGCGATTCCAACTTACCTCTTGAAATCTGTTTCCTGCTATTCTGCCTCACTTTCAAGTCCGCCTCGTTGCCTTCCCTCAACAAATTTTTGGACGATAGTTGTCCTTTATTACTCGGCCAGTTTGTGAATTGCTGGGCCCCTGAGCTCCATTTTTCAACTCGTTTTTGGTGAGCTGACCGCAAGTCCAAAATTTTGGTTCAGGACCTATACTGGTTCCCGGTGGGTGGCTGAGACTTTGGTTAATACTTCTTCCTGCCGGGAAATTACAGTGATATGTGCCCGTCCAAATGCCTAACAGCTACTATCTCATTGGTTCTCCCTCATCCCTTTCATCCACTGCCAAATTGGCAACCTGTGTGAACTAGGAGGTTAAAGGGGCTGTCTCTCCAAGTTGGGAGGTTGATAGTAAAGCAGATGGAAAGTCAATCCGGGGCAGCAGGAGAGGGACTATTCGTTGAGTTTTAGAAACCTTTCGTATTCACAGTGTGTCCGTTCTCTAGGTTTCCTGTACATGATATAACTGTAGTAATATTCCCTTCAACCTGGAGAGTTCGGACTCATGGAATGGGTGCCAAGCATTTGTGCTTTAAAGGGTCTACATTTGCTCACCCAATCTCACCAATCCTCTCAGTCCCAAGTGTCCAGCCTTATGCCACATCCAGCTGTCATTGTAGATAGGGTCATTCCAGGTTTCATTAGAGACCCTGAAGGAATTGTAAAGAATTTCCCAGTTTTTTTGTTTTGTTTTTGAAATTCCTTTTTATAGTGGGTTTGAGCTGATTCTCGCTGCAATGTTTATGCCAGTCTAGACACACTTTTTTCCCTTTCAGAGACATATCAATACATAGGTTTTAATATTCTTAATAATCAGATATATTCCTCTGCGGGAAATATGGGGTTTTGAATCCCTTTCACTCAGGAAGGTGTAGGTCTTGTCTATTACATAGTTGGTTTTTGGAACGGTACCTGTGCTTATATCAAACTCTGGTTTTATGCATCACCCCACCTCTCCTTCCCCCTTAAGCAGGCATAAGAGTGTTTTCTAAATGTGAGACACTGTTCTATTTCCTAACTCAGTTCAAGTGTAGCCATGTTTATAGGATCTTCATAAGTGATATCTTATGATAAGTTTCTTTTTCTGTGTGACTTATTTCACTTAGAATCATCGTACCTGAATCCACCCATTTTGCTTCTACTGGTCTTATGATATTGATTTCATGGCTGAGGGATATTCCATCGTGCGTAAGTACCACAATTTTTTGAACCATTTTTATATTTCCTGCGATGCTTAATGTGTATCCAAGTTGAGTTCCTTGTAAGCAGTGCAGCCCTAAATTTTGGGGTGGCTCTGTCTTATTGATTTTCAGTTTTCCCAAGGTATATTCCCTAGACTGGAAGTGCCCTTGGCTCTGTAGCTCTGTTCTTTACTTGTTTTAGGGAACACAATGCACTCCTCCAGAGAGGCAGTTGGCAATTTACATCCCGCCCATCAGCATAACAAGGCTCCCTGTTCTCCAGGGCCTGTCTTGCCTTTCTGGTTTTTACACATTTTGTGGATGTCCCTTTTGACCAGTGGGAAGTGATACATCTTTGTAGAGCAGATTTGCATTGCCCGCTTGCTTGCTTGGCCAAAAAGGGCGTATGCGTTTTCTCCTGAATATATTCAGGAGAAAACGCATACGCCCTTTTTGGCCAAGTGCATCATTGTCGAAGTTGTGCCCCTCTTCCTGTGCTTTAAAGGCGATTCCAACGTACCTATTGAAATCTGTTTCCTGCTATTCTGCCTCGCTTTCAAGTCCGCCTCGTTGCCTTTCCTCAACAGATTTTTGGACGATAGTTGTCCTTTATTACTCGGCCAGTTTGTGAATTGCTGTGCCCCTGAGCTCCATTTTTCAATTCGTTTTTGGTGAGCTGACCGCAAGTCCAAAATTTTGGTTCAGGACCTATACTGGTTCCCGGTGGCTGGCTGAGACTTTGGTTAATTCTTCTTCCTGCCGGGAAATTACAGTGATATGTGCCCGTCCAAATGCCTAACAGCTACTCTCTCATTTGTTCTCCCTCTTCCCTTTCATCCTCTGCCAAATTGGAAACCTGTGCGAACCAGGAGGTTAAAGGGGCTGTCTCTCCAAGTTGGGAAGTTGATAGTAAAGCAGATGGAAAGTCAAACCAGAACACCAGGATAGGGACTATTCGTTGAGTTTTAGAAACCTTTCGTATTCACAGTGTGTCCGTTCTCTAGGTTTCCCGTACATGTTATAGCTGTAGTAATATTCCCTTCAACCTGGAGAGTTGGGACTCATGGAATGGGTGCCAAGCATTTGTGCTTTAAAGGGGCTGCATTTGCTCACCCAATCTCACCAATCGTCTCAGTCCCAAGTGTCCCTTCTTATGACACATCCAGCTGTCGTTGTATATAGGGTCATTCCAGGTTTCATCAGAGACCCAGAAGGAATTGTGAAGAAGTTCCCAGTTTTTTTGTTTTGTTTTTGAAATTCCTTTTTATAGTGGGTTTGAGCTGATTCTCGCTGCCATGTTTATGCCAGTCTAGACACACTTGCTTCCCTTACGGAGACATATCAATACATAGGTTTTAAGATTCTTACTAGTCAGATATATTCCTCTGCAGGAAATATGGTGTTTTGAGTCCCTTTCAGTAAGGAAGGTGTAGGTCTTGTCTATTCCATAGTTGGTTTTTGGAACGGTACGTGTGCTTATATCAAACTCTGGTTTTATGCATCACCCCACCTCTCCTTACCCTTAAGCAGGCATAAGAGTGTTTTCTAAATGTGAGACACTGTTCTCTTTCCTAACTCAGTTCAAGTGTAGCCATGTTTACAGGATCTTCATAAGTGATATCTTATGATAAGTTTCTTTTTCTTTGTGACTTATTTCACTTAGAATCACCGAACCTGAATCCACCCATTTTGCTGCTACTGGTGTTATGACATTGATTTCATGGCTGAGGGATATTCCATCGTACGTAAGTACCCCAATTTTTTGAACCATTTTTATATTTCCTGGGATATTTAAGATGTACCCAAGTTGAGGTCCTTGTAAGCACTGCAGCCCTAAATTTTGGGGTGGCTCTGTCTTATTGATTTTCAGTTTTCCCAAGGTATATTCCATAGACTGGAAGTGCCCTTGGCTCTGTAGCTCTGTCCTTTCCTTGTTTTAGGGAACACAATTCACTCCTCCAGAGAGGCAGTTGGCAATTTACATCCCACCCATCAGCATATCAAGGCTCCCTGTTCTCCAGGGCCTGTGTTTCCTTTCTGGTTTTTACACATTTTGTGGATGTCCCTTTTGACCGGTGGGAAGTGATACTTCTTTGTAGTGCAGATTTGCATTGCCCGCTTGTTTGCTTGGCCAAAAAGGGCGTATGCGTTTTCTCCTGAATATATTCAGGAGAAAACGCATACGCCCTTTTTGGCCAAGTGCATCATTTTCGAAGTTGTGCCCCTCTTCCTGTGCTTTAAAGGCGATTCCAACGTACCTCTTGAAATCTGTTTCCTGCTATTCTGCCTCGCTTTCAAGTCCAACTCGTTGCCTTCCCTCAACAGATTTTTGGACGATAGTTGTCCTTTATTACTCGGCCAGTTTGTGAATTGCTGTGCCCCTGAGCCCCATTTTTCAACTCGTTTTTGGTGAGCTGACCGCAAGTGCAAAATTTTGGTTCAGGACCTATACTGGTTCCCGGTGGGTGGCTGAGACTTTGGTTAATTCTTCTTCCTGCTGGGAAATTACAGTGATATGTGCCCGTCCAAATGCCTAACAGCTGCTCTCTCATTGGTTCTCCCTATTCGCTTTCATCCTCTGCCAAATGGGAAACCTGTGTGAACCAGGAGGTTAAAGGGGCTGTCTCTCCATGTTGGGAGGTTGATAGTAAAGCAGATGGAATGTCAAACCGGAGCACCAGGAGAGGGACTATTCGTTGAGTTTTAGAAACCTTTCGTATTCACAGTGTGTCCGTTCTCTAGGTTTCCCGTACATGTTATAGCTGTAGTAATATTCCCTTCAACCTAGAGAGTTGGGACCCATGGAATGGGTGCCAGGCACTTGTGCTTCAAAGGGTCTGCATTTGGTCCCCAAATCTCACCAATCTTCTCAGTCCCAAGTGTCCCTCCTTATGCCACATCCAGCTGTCGTTTAGATAGGGTCATTCCAGATTTCATCAGAGACCCTGAAGGAATTGTAAAGAATTTCCCAGTTTTTTTGTTTTGTTTTTGAAATACCTTTTTATAGTGGGTTTGAGCTGATTCTCACTGCCATGTTTATGCCAGTCTAGACACACTTGATTCCCTTACGGAGACATATCAATACATAGGTTTTAAGATTCTTACTAGTCAGATATATTCCTCTGCGGGAAATATGGGGTTTTGAGTCCCTTTCACTGAGGAAGGTGTAGGTCTTGTCTATTCCATAGTTGGTTTTTGGAACGGTACGTGTGCTTATATCAAACTCTGGTTTTATGCATCACCCCACCTCTCCTTCCCCCTTAAGCAGGCATAAGAGTGTTTTCTAAATGTGAGACACTGTTCTCTTTCCTAACTCAGTTCAAGTGTAGCCATGTTTACAGGATCTTCATAAGTGATATCTTATGATAAGTTTCTTTTTCTCTGTGACTTATTTCACTTAGAATCATCGTACCTGAATCCACCCATTTTGCTTCTACTGGTGTTATGACATTGATTTCATGGCTGAGGGATATTCCATCGTGCGTAAGTACCACAATTTTTTGAACCATTTTTATTTTTCCTGGGATGCTTAATGTGTATCCAAGTTGAGGTCCTTGTAAGCAGTGAAGCCCTAAATTTTGGGGTGGCTCTGTCTTATTGATTTTCAGTTTTCCCAAGGTATATTCCCTAGACTGGAAGTGCCCTTGGCTCTGTAGCTCTGTTCTTTACTTGTTTTAGGGAACACAATGCACTCCTCCAGAGAGGCAGTTGGCAATTTACATCCCGCCCATCAGCATAACAAGGCTCCCTGTTCTCCAGGGCCTGTCTTGCCTTTCTGGTTTTTACACATTTTGTGGATGTCCCTTTTGACCAGTGGGAAGTGATACATCTTTGTAGAGCAGATTTGCATTGCCCGCTTGCTTGGTTGGCCAAAAAGGGCGTATGCGTTTTCTCCTGAATATATTCAGGAGAAAACGCATACGCCCTTTTTGGCCAAGTGCATCATTGTCGAAGTTGTGCCCCTCTCCCTGTGCTTTAAAGGCGATTCCAACGTACCTATTGAAATCTGTTTCCTGCTATTCTGCCTCGCTTTCAAGTCCGCCTCGTTGCCTTCCCTCAACAGATTTTTGGACGATAGTTGTCCTTTATTACTCGGCCAGTTTGTGAATTGCTGTGCCCCTGAGCTCCATTTTTCAACTCGTTTTTGGTGAGCTGACCGCAAGTCCAAAATTTTGGTTCAGGACCTATACTGGTTCCCGGTGGGTGGCTGAGACTTTGGTTAATTCTTCTTCCTGCCGGGAAATTACAGTGATATGTGCCCGTCCAAATGCCTAACAGCTACTCTCTCATTGGTTCTCCCTCTTCCCTTTCATCCTCTGCCAAATTGGAAACCTGTGCGAACCAGGAGGTTAAAGGGGCTGTCTCTCCAAGTTGGGAAGTTGATAGTAAAGCAGATGGAAAGTCAAACCGGCACACCAGGATAGGGACTATTCGTTGAGTTTTAGAAACCTTTCGTATTCACAGTGTGTCCGTTCTCTAGGTTTCCCGTACATGTTATAGCTGTAGTAATATTCCCTTCAACCTGGAGAGTTGGGACACATGGAATGGGTGCCAAGCATTTGTGCTTTAATGGGGCTGCATTTGCTCACCCAATCTCACCAATCGTCTCAGTCCCAAGTGTCCCACCTTATGACACATCCAGCTGTCGTTGTATATAGGGTCATTCCAGGTTTCATCAGAGACCCTGAAGGAATTGTAAAGAATTTCCCAGTTTTTTTGTTTTGTTTTTGAAATTCCTTTTTATAGTGGGTTTGAGCTGATTCTCGCTGACATGTTTATGCCTGTCTAGACACACTTGATTCCCTTATGGAGACATATCAATACATAGGTTTTAAGATTCTTACTAGTCAGATATATTCCTCTGCGGGAAATATGGTGTTTTGAGTCCCTTTCACTGAGAAAGGTGTAGGTCTTGTCTATAACATAGTTTGTTTTTGGAACGGTACGTGTGCTTATATCAAACTCTGGTTTTATGCATCACCCCACCTCCCCTTACCCCTTAAGCAGGCATAAGAGTTTTTTCTAAATGTGAGAGACTGTTCTCTTTCCTGACTCAGTTCAAGTGTAGCCATGTTTTCAGGATCTTCATAAGTGATATCTTATGATAAGTTTCTTTTTCTGTGTGACTTATTTCCCTTAGAATCATCGTACCTGAATCCACCCATTTTGCTGCTACTGGTCTTATGACATTGATTTCATGGCTGAGGGATATTCCATCGTACGTAAGTACCACAATTTTTTGAACCAATTTAATATTTCCTGGGATATTTAAGGTGTACCCAAGTTGAGTTCCTTGTAAGCAGTGCAGCCCTAAATTTTGGGGTGGCTCTGTCTTATTGATTTTCAGTTTTCTCAAGGTATATTCCCTAGACTGGAAGTGCCCTTGGCTCTGTAGCTCTGTTGTTTACTTGTTTTAGGGAACACAATGCACTCCTCCAGAGAGGCAGTTGGCAATTTACATGCCGCCCATCAGCATAACAAGGCTCCCTGTTCTCCAGGGCCTGTCTTTCCTTTCTGGTTTTTACACATTTTGTGGATGTCCCTTTTGACCGGTGGGAAGTGATTCTTCTTTGTAGAGCAGATTTGCATTGCCCGCTTGCTTGCTTGGCCAAAAAGGGCGTATGCGTTTTCTCCTGAATATATTCAGGAGAAAACGCATACGCCCTTTTTGGCCAAGTGCATCATTGTCGAAGTTGTGCCCCTCTTCCTGTGCTTTAAAGGCGATTCCAACGTACCTCTTGAAATCTGTTTCCTGCTATTCTGCCTCGCTTTCAAGTCCGCCTCGTTGCCTTTCCTGAACAGATTTTTGGACGATAGTTGTCCTTTATTACTCGGCCAGTTTGTGAATTGCTGTGCCCCTGAGCTCCATTTTTCAACTCGTTTTTGGTGAGCTGACCGCAAGTCCAAAATTTTGGTTCAGGACCTATACTGGTTCCCGGGGGGTGGCTGAGACATTGGTTAATTCTTCTTCCTGCCGGGAAATTACAGTGATATGTGCCCGTCGAAATGTCTAACAGCTACTCAATCATTGGTTCTCCCTCTGCCCTTTCATCCCCTGCCAAATTGGAAACGTGTGCGAACCAGGAGGTTAAAGGGGCTGTCTCTCCAAGTTGGGAAGTTGATAGTAAAGCAGATGGAAAGTCAAACCGGAGCACCAGGAGAGGGACTATTCGTTGAGTTTTAGAAACATTTCGTATTCACAGTGTGTCCGTTCTCTAGGTTTCCCGCACATGTTATAGCTGTAGTAATATTCCCTTCAACCTGGAGAGTTGGGACCCATGGAATGGGTGCCATGCATTATTGCTTTAAAGGGTCTGCATTTGCTCACCCAATCTCACCAATCGTCTCAGTCCCAAGTGTCCCTCCTTATGCCACATCCAGCTGTCATTGTAGATAGGGTCATTCCAGGTTTCATCAGAGACCCTGAAGGAATTGTAAAGAATTTCCCAATTTTTTTTGTTTTGTTTTTGATATTCCTTTTTATAGTCGGTTTGAGCTGATTCTCGCTGCCATGTTTATGCCAGTCTAGACACACTTGATTCCCTTACGGAGACATATCAATACATAGGTTTTAAGATTCTTACTAGTCAGATATATTCCTCTGCGGGAAATATGGGGTTTTGAGTCCCTTTCATTGAGGTAGGTGTAGGTCTTGTCTATTCCATAGTTGGTTTTTGGAACGGTACCTGTGCTTATATCAAACTCTGGTTTTATGCATCACCCCACCTCTCCTTCCCCCTTAAGCAGGCATAAGAGTGTTTTCTAGGGCTTCCCTGGTGGCGCAGTGGTTGAGAGTCCGCCTGCCGATGCAGGGGAAACGGGTTCGTGCCCCGGTCTGGGAAGATCCCACATGCCGCGGAGCGGCTGGGCCCGTGAGCCATGGTCACTGGGCCTGTGCGTCCGGAGCCTGTGCGTCCGGAGCCTGTGCTCCGCAACGGGAGAGGCCACAACAGTGAGAGGACCACATACCACAAAAAAAAAAAAAAAAAAAAAAAAAAGAGTGTTTTCTAAATGTGAGACACTGTTCTCTTTCCTAACTCAGTTCAAGTGTAGCCATGTTTACAGGATCTTCATAAGTGATATCTTATGATAAGTTTCTTTTTCTGTGTGACTTATTTCACTTAGAATCCTCGTACCTGAATCCACCCATTTTGCTGCTACTGGTCTTATGACATTGATTTCATGGCTAAGGGATATTCCATCGTACATAAGTACCACAATTTTTTGAACCATTTTTATATTTCCTGGGATATTTAAGGTGTACCCAAGTTGAGGTCCTTGTAAGCAGTGCAGCCCTAAATTTTGGGGTGGCTCTGTCTTATTGATTTTCAGTTTTCCCAAGTTATATTCCCTAGACTGGAAGTGCCCTTGGCTCTGTAGCTCTGTTCTTTACTTGTTTTAGGGAACACAATGTACTCCTCCAGAGAGGCAGTTGGCAATTTACATCCCGCCCATCAGCATAACAAGGCTCCCTGTTCTCCAGGGCCTGTCTTGCCTTTCTGGTTTTTACACATTTTGTGGATGTCCCTTTTGACCGGTGGGAAGTGATACTTCTTTGTAGTGCAGATTTGCATTGCCCGCTTACTTGCTTGGGCAAAAAGGGCGTATGCGTTTTCTCCTGAATATATTCAGGAGAAAACGCATACGCCCTTTGTGGCCAAGTGCATCATTGTCGAAGTTGTGCGCCTCTTCCTGTGCTTTAAAGGCGATTCCAACGTACCTCTTGAAATCTGTTTCCTGCTATTCTGCCTCTCTTTCAAGTCCGCCTCGTTGCCTTTCCTGAACAGATTTTTGGACGATAGTTGTCCTTTATTACTCGGCCAGTTTGTGAATTGCTGTGCCCCTGAGCTCCATTTTTCAACTCGTTTTTGGTGAGCTGACCGCAAGTCCAACATTTTGGTTCAGGACCTATACTGGTTCCCGGGGGGTGGCTGAGACATTGGTTAATTCTTCTTCCTGCCGGGAAATTACAGTGATATGTGCCCGTCGAAATGTCTAACAGCTACTCAATCATTGGTTCTCCCTCTGCCCTTTCATCCCCTGCCAAATTGGAAACGTGTGCGAACCAGGAGGTTAAAGGGGCTGTCTCTCCAAGTTGGGAAGTTGATAGTAAAGCAGATGGAAAGTCAAACCGGAGCACCAGGAGAGGGACTATTCGTTGAGTTTTAGAAACATTTCGTATTCACAGTGTGTCCGTTCTCTAGGTTTCCCGCACATGTTATAGCTGTAGTAATATTCCCTTCAACCTGGAGAGTTGGGACCCATGGAATGGGTGCCATGCATTATTGCTTTAAAGGGTCTGCATTTGCTCACCCAATCTCACCAATCGTCTCAGTCCCAAGTGTCCCTCCTTATGCCACATCCAGCTGTCATTGTAGATAGGGTCATTCCAGGTTTCATCAGAGACCCTGAAGGAATTGTAAAGAATTTCCCAATTTTTTTTGTTTTGTTTTTGATATTCCTTTTTATAGTCGGTTTGAGCTGATTCTCGCTGCCATGTTTATGCCAGTCTAGACACACTTGATTCCCTTACGGAGACATATCAATACATAGGTTTTAAGATTCTTACTAGTCAGATATATTCCTCTGCGGGAAATATGGGGTTTTGAGTCCTTTTCATTGAGGAAGGTGTAGGTCTTGTCTATTCCATAGTTGGTTTTTGGAACGGTACCTGTGCTTATATCAAACTCTGGTTTTATGCATCACCCCACCTCTCCTTCCCCCTTAAGCAGGCATAAGAGTGTTTTCTAGGGCTTCCCTGGTGGCGCAGTGGTTGAGAGTCCGCCTGCCGATGCAGGGGAAACGGGTTCGTGCCCCGGTCTGGGAAGATCCCACATGCCGCGGAGCGGCTGGGCCCGTGAGCCATGGCCGCTGGGCCTGTGCGTCCGGAGCCTGTGCGTCCGGAGCCTGTGCTCCGCAACGGGAGAGGCCACAACAGTGAGAGGTCCACATACCACAAAAAAAAAAAAAAAAAAAAAAAAAAAAAAGAGTGTTTTCTAAATGTGAGACACTGTTCTCTTTCCTAACTCAGTTCAAGTGTAGCCATGTTTACAGGATCTTCATAAGTGATATCTTATGATAAGTTTCTTTTTCTGTGTGACTCATTTCACTTAGAATCATCGTAGCTGAATCCACCCATTTTGCTGCTACTGGTCTTATGACATTGATTTCATGGCTGAGGGATATTCCATCGTATGTAAGTACCACAATTTTTTGAACCATTTTTATATTTCCTGGGATATTTAAGGTGTACCCAAGTTGAGGTCCTTGTAAGCAGTGCAGCCCTAAATTTTGGGGTGGCTCTGTCTTATTGATTTTCAGTTTTCCCAAGGTATATTCCCTAGACTTGAAGTGCCCTTGGCTCTGTAGCTCTGTTGTTTACTTGTTTTAGGGAACACAATGCACTCCTCCAGAGAGGCAGTTGGCAATTTACATCCCGCCCATCAGCATAAAAAGGCTCCCTGTTCTCCAGGGCCTGTCTTGCCTTTCTGGTTTTTACACATTTTATGGATGTCCCTTTTGACCGGTGGGAAGTGATACTTCTTTGTAGTGCAGATTTGCATTGCCCGCTTACTTGCTTGGCCAAAAAGGGCGTATGCGTTTTCTCCTGAATATATTCAGGAGAAAACGCATACGCCCTTTTTGGCCAAGTGCATCATTGTCGAAGTTGTGCCACTCTTCCTGTGCATTAAAGGCGATTCCAACGTACCTCTTGAAATCTGTTTCCTGCTATTCTGCCTCGCTTTCACGTCCGCCTCGTTGCCTTCCCTCAACAGATTTTTGGACGATAGTTGTCCTTTATTACTCGGCCAGTTTGTGAATTGCTGTGCCCCTGAGCTCCATTTTTCAACTCGTTTTTGGTGAGCTGACCGCCAGTCCAACATTTTGGTTCAGGACCTTTGCTGGTACCCCGTGGTGGGCTGAGACTTTGGTTAATTCTTCTTCCTGCCGGGAAATTACAGTGATATGTGCCCGTCCAAATACCTAACAGCTACGCTCTCATTGGTTCTCCCTCTTCCCTTTCATCCTCTGCCAAATTGGCAACCTGTGCGAACCAGGAGGTTAAAGGGGCTGTCTCTCCAAGTTGGGAGGTTGATAGTAAAGCAGATGGAAAGTCAAACCGGAGCACCAGGAGAGGGACTATTCGTTGAGTTTTAGAAACCTTTCGTATTCACAGTGTGTCCGTTCTCTAGGTTTCCCGTACATGTTATAGCTGTAGTAATATTCCCTTCAACCTGGAGATTTGGGACCCATGGAATGGGTGCCAGGCATTTGTGCTTTAAAGGGTCTTCATTTGCTCACCCAATCTCACCAATCCTCTCAGTCCCAAGTGTCCCTCCTTATGCCACATCCAGCTGTCATTGTAGATAGGGTCATTCCAGGTTTCATCAGAGACCCTGAAGGAATTGTAAAGAATTTCCCAGTTTTTTTGTTTTGTTTTTGAAATTCCTTTTTATAGTGGATTTGAGCTGATTCTCGCTGCCATGTTTATGTCAGTCTAGACACACTTGATTCTCTTACGGAGACATATCAATACATAGGTTTTAAGATTCTTACTAGTCAGATATATTCCTCTGCGGGAAATATGGGGTTTTGAGTCCCTTTCACTGAGGAAGGTGTAGGTCTTGTCTATTCCATAGTTGGTTTTTGGAACGGTACCTGTGCTTATAACAAACTCTGGTTTTATGCATCACCCCACCTCTCCTTCGCCCTTAAGCAGGCATAAGTGTGTTTTCTAAATATGAGACACTGTTCTCTTTCCTAACTCAGTTCAAGTGTAGCCATGTTTATAGGATCTTCTTAAGTGATATCTTATGATAAGTTTATTTTTCTGTGTGACTTATTTTGCTTAGAATCATCGTACCTGAATCCACCCATTTTGTTGCTACTGGTCTTATGACATTGATTTCATGGCTGAGGGATATTCCATCGTACATAAGTACCACAATTTTTTGACCCATTTTTATATTTCCTGGGATACTTAAGGTGTATCCAAGTTGAGGTCCTTGTAAGCAGTGCAGCCCTAAATTTTGCGGTGGCTCTGTCTTATTGATTTTCAGTTTTCCCAAGGTATATTCCCTAGACTGGAAGTGCCCTTGGCTCTGTAGCTCTGTTCTTTACTTGTTTTAGGGAACACAATGTACTCCTCCAGAGAGGCAGTTGGCAATTTACATCCCTCCCATCAGCATAACAAGGCTCCCTGTTCTCCAGGGCCTGTCTTGCCTTTCTGGTTTTTACACATTTTGTGGATGTCCCTTTTAACCGGTGGGAAGTGATACTTCTTTGTAGTGAAGATTTGCATTGCCCGTTTGTTTGCTTGGCCAAAAAGGGCGTATGCGTTTTCTCCTGAATATATTCAGGAGGAAACGCATACGCCCTTTTTGGCCAAGTGCATCATTGTCGAAGTTGTGCGCCTCTTCCTGTGCTTTAAAGTCGAATCCAACGTACCTCTTGAAATCTGTTTCCTGCTATTCTGCCTCGCTTTCAAGTCCGCCTCGTTGCCTTCCCTCAACAGATTTTTGGACGATAGTTGTCCTTTATTACTCGGCCAGTTTGTGAATTGCTGTGCCCCTGAGCTCCATTTTTCACCTCGTTTTTGGTGAGCTGACCGCAAGTCCAAAATTTTGGTTCAGGACCTATACTGGTTCCCGGTGGATGGCTGAGACGTTGGTTAATTCTTCTTCCTGCTGTGAAGTTAGAGTGATATGTGCCCGTCCAAATGCATAACAGCTACTCTCTAATTGGTTCTCCCTATTCCCTTTCATCCTCAGCCAAATTGGCAACCTGTGCAAACCAGGAGGTTAAATGGGCTATCTCTCCAAGTTGGGAGGTTGATAGTAAAGCAGATGGAAAGTCAAACCGGAGCACCAGGATAGGGACTATTCGTTGAGTTTTAGAAACCTTTCGTATTCACATTGTGTCCGTTCTCTAGGTTTCCCGTACATGTTATAGCTGTAGTAATATTCCCTTCAAACTGGAGAGTTGGGACACATGGAATGGGTGCCAGGCATTTGTGCTTTAAAGGGTCTGCATTTGCTCACCCAATCTCACGAATCCTCTCAGTCCCAAGTGTCCAGCCTTATGCCACATCCAGCTGTCATTGTAGATAGGGTCATTCCAGGTTTCATCAGAGACCCTGAAGGAATTGTAAAGAATTTCCCAGTTTTTTTGTTTTGTGTTTGAAATTCCTTTTTATAGTGGGTTTGAGCTGATTCTCGCTGCCATGTTTATGCCAGTCTAGACACACTTGATTCCCTTACGGAGACATATCAATACATAGGTTTTAAGATTCTTACTAGTCAGATATATTCCTCTGCGGGAAATATGGGGTTTTGAGTCCCTTTCACTGAGGAAGGTGTAGGTCTTGTCTATTCCATAGTTGGTTTTTGGAACGGTACCTGTGCTTATATCAAACTCAGGTTTTATGCATCACCCCACCTCTCCTTCCCCCTTAAGCAGGCATAAGAGTGTTTTCTAAACGTGAGACACTCTTCTCTTTCCTAATTCAGTTCAAGTGTAGCCATGTTTACAGGATCTTCATAAGTGATATCTTATGATAAGTTTCTTTTTCTGTGTGACTTATTTCACTTAGAATCCTCGTACCTGAATCCACCCATTTTGCTGCTACTGGTCTTATGACATTGATTTCATGGCTAAGGGATATTCCATCGTACATAAGTACCACAATTTTTTGAACCATTTTTATATTTCCTGGGATATTTAAGGTGTACCCAAGTTGAGGTCCTTGTAAGCAGTGCAGCCCTAAATTTTGGGGTGGCTTTGTCTTATTGATTTTCAGTTTTCCCAAGGTATATTCCCTAGACTGGAAGTGCCCTTGGCTCTGTAGCTCTGTTCTTTACTTGTTTTAGGGAACACAATGTACTCCTCCAGAGAGGCAGTTGGCAATTTAAATCCCTCCAATCAGCATAACAAGGCTCCCTGTTCTCCAGGGCCTGTCTTGCCTTTCTGGTTTTTACACATTTTGTGGATGTCCCTTTTGACCGGTGGGAAGTGATACGTCTTTGTAGTGCAGATTTGCATTGCCCGCTTGCTTGCTTGGCCAAAAAGGGCTTATGCGTTTTCTCCTGAATATATTCAGGAGAAAACGCATACGCCCTTTTTGGCCAAGTGCATCATTGTTGAAGTTGTGCCCCTCTTCCTGTGCTTTAAAGGTGATTCCAACGTACCTGTTGAAATCTGTTTCCTGCTATTCTGCCTAGCTTTCAAGTCCGCCTCGTTGCCTTCCCTCAACAGATTTTTGGACGATAGTTGTCCTTTATTACTCGGCCAGTTTGTGAATTGCTGTGCCCCTGAGCTCCATTTTTCAACTCGTTTTTGGTGAGCTGACCGCAAGTCCAACAATTTGGTTCAGGACCTATGCTGGTTCCCGGTGGGGGGCTGAGACTTTGGTTAATTCTTCTTCCTGCCGGGAAGTTAGAGTGATATGTGCCCGTCCTAAAGCCTAACAGCTACCCTCTCATTGGTTCTCCCTCTTCCCTTTCATCCTCTGCCAAATTGGCAACCTGTGCGAACCAGGAGGTTAAATGGGCTGTCTCTCCAAGTTGGGAGGTTGATAGTAAAGCAGATGGAAAGTCAAACCAGAGCACCAGGAGAGGGACTATTCGTTGAGTTTTAGAAACCTTTCGTATTCACAGTGTGTCCGTTCTCTAGGTTTCCCGTACATGTTATAGCTGTAGTAATATTCCCTTCAAGCTGGAGAGTTGGGACCCATGGAATGGGTGCGAGGCATTTGTGCTTTAAAGGGTCTGCATTTGCTCACCCAATCTCACCAATCCTCTCAGTCCCAAGTGTCCCTCCTTATGCCACATCCAGCTGTCATTGTAGATAGGGTCATTCCAGGTTTCATCAGAGACCCTGAAGGAATTGTAAAGAATTTCCCAGTTTTTTTTGTTTTGTTTTTGAAATTCCTTTTTATAGTGGGTTTGAGCTGATTCTCGCTGCCATGTTTATGCCAGTCTAGACACACTTGATTCCCTTACGGAGACATATCAATACAGAGGTTTTAAGATTCTTACTAGTCAGATATATTGCTCTGCGGGAAATATGGGGTTTTGAGTCCCTTTCACTGAGGAAGGTGTAGGTCTTGTCTATTCCATAGTTGGTTTTTGGAACGGTACATGTGCTTATATCAAACTCTGGGTTTATGCATCACCCCACCTCTCCTTCCCCCTTAAGCAGGCATAAGAGTGTTTTCTAAATGTGAGACACTGTTCTCTTTCCTAACTCAGTTCAAGTGTAGCCATGTTTATAGGGCCTTCATAAGTGATATCTTATGATAAGTTTCTTTTTCTGTGTGACTTATTTCACTTAGAATCATCGTACCTGAATCCACTCATTTTGTTGCTACTGGTCTTATGACTTTTATTTCATTGTTGAGGGATATTCCATCGTACGTAAGTACCACAATATTTTGAACCATTTTTATATTTCCTGGGATATTTAATGTGTACCCAAGTTGAGGTTCTTGTAAGCAGTGCAGCCCTAAATTTTGAGGTGGCTCTTTCTTATTGATTTTCAGTTTTCCGAAGGTATATTCCCTAGACTGGAAGTGCCCTTGGCTCTGTAGCTCTGTTGTTTACTTGTTTTAGGCCACACAATGCATTCCTCCAGAGAAGCAGTTGACAGTTTTTATCTCGCCCAACACCATAACAAGGCTCCCTGTTCTCCAGGGCCTGTCTTGCGTTTCTGGATTTTACACATTTTGTTGCTGTCCCTTTTGACCAGTGGGAAGTGATACTTCTTTGTAGTGCAGATTTGCATTGCCCGCTTACTTGCTTGGCCAAGAAGGGCGTATGCGTTTTCTCCTGAATATATTCAGGAGAAAACGCATACGCCCTTCTTGGCCAAGTGCATTATTGTCAAAGTTTTGCCCCTGTTCCTGTGCTTTATAGGCGATTCCAACGTACCTCTTGAAATCTGTTTCCTGCTATTCTGCCTGCCTTTCAAATCCGCCGCGTTTCCTTCCCTCAACAGATTTTTGGACGATAGTTGTCCTTTATTACTCTGCCTGTTTTTAAATTGCTGTGCCCCTGAGCTGCATTTTTCAACTCGTTTTTTGTGAGTTGAACGCAAGTCCAAAATTTTGGTTCAGTACCTATACTGTTTCCCGGTGGGTGGCTGAGACTTTTGTTAATTCTTCTTCCTGCCGGGAAATTAGAGTGACATGTGCCCGTCCAAATCCCTAACAGCTACTCTCTCATTGGTTCTTCCTCTTCCCTTTCATCCTCTGCCAAATTGGCAACCTGTTCGAACCAGCATGTTAAAGTGGCTGTCTCTTCAAGTTGGAAGACTGACAATAAAGCAGTTGTAAAGTGAAACCGGAGCACCAGGAGAGGGATTATTCTTTGAGGTTTAGAAACCTTTCGTATTCACAGTGTGTCCGTTGTCTAGGTTTTCCGTACATGTTTTAGCTGTAGTAATAGTTCCTTCAACCTGGAGAGTTGAGACCCATGGAATGGGTGCCACATATTATTGTTTTAAAGGGTCTGCATTTGCTCACCCTCTCTCACCAACCCTCTCAGTCCCAAGTGTCCAGCCTTATGCCACATCCCGGTGTCGTTGTAGATAGGGTCATTCCAGGTTTCATCAGAGACCCTGAAGGAATTGTAAAGAATTTCCCTGTTTTTTTTTTTTGTTTTTGAATTTCCTTTTCTAGTGGGTTTGATCTGATTCTCGCTGCCATGTTTATGCCAGTCTAGACACACTTGATTCCCTTACGGAGACATATCAATACATAGGTTTTAAGATTCTTACTAGTAAGATATATTCTTCTGCAGGAAATATGTGGTTTTGAGTCCCGTTCACAGAGGAAGTAGTAGGTCTTGTCTATTCTGTATTTGGATTATGGAACCGTACCTGTGCTAATATCAAACTCTGGGTTTATTCATCACCCCACCTCTGCTTTCCCCTTAAGCATGCATAAGAGTGTTTTCTAAATATGAGACTCTGTTCCTTTTCCTAATTCATTCCATGTGTAGCCATGTTTATATACCCTTCATAAGTGATATCTTATGATAAGTTTATTTTTCTGTGTGACTTATTTCAGTTAGAATCATCGTACATGAATCCCGTCATTATGCTGCTACTGGCCTTATGACATTGACTTCATGGCTGAGGGATATTCCATCATACGTATGTACCACAATTTCTTTACCATTTTTGTCTTTCCTGGTATTTATAAGGTGTCCCGAAGTCGAGGCTCTTGTAAGCAGTGCTGCCATAAATTTTGGGGTGGCTGTGTCTTATTGATTTTCAATTTTCCCAAGGTATATTCCCGTGACTGGACGTGCCTTAGGTTGTGAAGCACTGTTGTTTACTTCTTTTTGGGAACACAATGCACTCCTCCAGAGTGGCTGTTGGCAATTTACATCCCACCCATCCGTATAACAAGGCTCACTGTTCTCCAGATCCTGTCTTGCCTTTCTTGTTTTTACACATTTTACGGATATCCCTTTTGACCAGTTGGAAGTGATACTTCTTTGTAGTGCAGATTTGCATTGTGCGGTTGCTTGGTTGGCCAAAATTGGCGTATGCGTTTTCTCCTGAATATATTCAGGAGAAAACGCATGTGCCCTTTATGGACAATTCCATAATTGTCGAAGTTGTGATGCTTTTCCTGTGTTTAAAGGTGATTCCAATGTACTTCTGGAAATCTGTTTCGTGCCCTTCTGCCTCATTTTCAAGTCCGCCTCATAGCTTTCTCTCAACAGATTTTTGGAAGAGAGTAGTCCTTTATAACTCTGCAAGTTAGTGAATTGCTGTGCCCCTGAGCTCCATTTTTCAACTCGCGTTTTTTTGAGCTGACTGCCAATCCACTATTTTGCTTCAGGACCTATACTGGTTCCATTGGGGGGGCTGGCTCAGAGTTTGTTAATTCTTCTTCGTGACGGGAATTTAGAGTGACATGTGGCCATCCAAATGTCTACAGCTACTCTCTAATTGTTTCTCCCTCTTCCCTTATATCCTCTACACAACGTGCCAACTGTGCGAACCAGGAGGTTATAGGTGCTGACTCTCCAATTTGGGAGATTGATACTAAAGCAGTTGGAATGTCAAACTGGTGCACAAGGAGATAAAAAAATTAGTAGAGTTTTAGAAACCTTTCACCATCAGATGGTGTCCATTCTCTAGGTTTCCCATACATGTTATAACTGTAGTGATATTCCCTTCTACCTGGAGAGTTGGGACCCATGGAATGGGTGCCAGGTATTATTGCTTTAAACGGTCTGCATTTTCTCACCCAATCTCACCAATCCTCTCAGTCTCAAGTGACCAGCCTTATGCCACATCCAGCTGTCGTTGTAGATAGGGTCATTCTAAGTTTCATCAGAACCCCTGAAGGTATTGTGTAAGAATTTCACTGTTTATTTGTTTTGTTTTGAAATTCATTTTTATAGTGGGTTTGAGCTGATTCTCTCTGCCGTGTTTATGTCATTCTAGACATACTTAGTTACCTTATGGAGACATATCAATACATAGGTTTTAAGATTCTTACTAGTCAGATATACTACTCTGTGGGGAATAGGGGTGTTGAGCCCCGTTCAGTGAGGAAAGAGTAGGTCTTGTCTATTTTGTATTTGGATTATGCAACCGTACCTGTGCTAATATCAAACTCTGGTTTTATGCATCACCCCACCTCTCCTTTCCTCTTGAGCAGGCATAAGAGTGATTTCTAAATGTGAGACTCTTCTCTTTCCTAATTCAGTTCATGTGTAGACATGTTTACAAGACCTTCATAAGTGATATCTTATGATAAGTTTCTTTTTCTGTGTGACTTATTTCAGTTAGAATCATCGTACATGAATCCACTCATTATGCTGCTACTTGCCTTATCACATTGATTTCATGGCTGAGGGATATTCCATCGTACGTATGTACCACAATTTCTTTACTATTTTTGTCTTTACTGGGATATTTAAGGTGTCCCGAAGTCGAGGTTCTTGTAAGCAGTGCTGCCCTATATTTTGGGTTGGCTGTGTCTTATTGATTTTCAATTTCCCCAAGGTATATTCCCATGACTGGAAGTGCCTTTGGTTGTGAAGCTCTGTTGTTTAATTCTTTTAGGGAACACAATGCACTCCTCCAGAGTGGCTGTTGGCAATCTGCATCCCACCCATCAGCATAACAAGGCTCCCTGTTCTCTAGAGCCCCTCTTGCCTTTCTGATTTTTACACATTTTACAGATATCCCTTTTGACTGGTGGGAAGTGATACTTCTTTGTAGTGCAGATTTGCATTGTGCGGTTGCTTGGTTGGCTAAAATGGGTGTATGCGTTTTCTCCTGAATATATTCAGGAGAAAACGCATGCGCCCTTTATGGACAATTCCCTAATTGTCGAAGTTGTGATGCTTTTCCTGTGTTTAAAGGCGATTCCAATGTACTTCTGGAAATCTGTTTCGTGCAAATCTCCCTCATTTTCAAGTCCGCCTCATGGCTTTTCCTCAACAGATTTTTCGAAGAGAGTAGTCCTGTATAACTCTGCAAGTTAGTGAATTGCTGAGCCCCTGAGCTCCATTTTTCAACTTGTGTTTTTGTGAGCTGACCTTAAACCCACAATTTTGCTTCAGGACCTATACTAGTTATGGGGGTGGGGCAGGCTGAGAGTTTGGTTAATTCTTCTTCATGACGGGAAATTAGAGTGACATGTGGCCGTCCAAATGCCTACAGCTACTCTCTCATTGGTTCTCCCTCTTCCCTTATATCCTCTGCACAATGTGCCAACTGTGCGAACCAGGATGTTATAGGGGCTGACTCTCCAAGTTGGGAGATTGATATTAAAGCAGTTGGAATGTCAAGCTGCAGCACATGGAGAGAAAAAAATTAGTAGAGTTTTAGAAACCTTTCACCATCAGAGGGTGTCCATTCTCTAGGTTTCCCATACATGTTATAACTGTAGTGATATTCCCTTCTACCTGGAGAGTTGGGAACCATGGAATCAGTGGCAGGCATTATTGCTTTAAAGCATCTGCATTTTCTCACCCAATCTCACCAATCCTCTCAGTCCCAGGTGAACAGCCTTATGCCACATCCAGCTGTTGTTGTAGATAGGGTCATTCCAAGTTTCATCAGAACCCCTGAAGGTGTTGTGTAAGAATTTCACTGTTTCTTTGTTTTGTTTTGAAATTCCTTTTTATAGTGGGTTTGAGCTTATTCTCACTGCCGTGTTTATGTCATTCTAGACACACTTGGTTCCCTTATGGAGACATATCAATACATAGGTTTTAAGATCCTTACTAGTCAGATATATTTCTCTGTGGGGAATAGGGGTGTTGAGTCCCATTCACTGAGGAAGGAGTCGGGCTTGTCTCTTCTGTATTTGCATTATGGAACGGTACCTGTGTTAATATCAAACTCTGGTTTTGTGTGTCTCCCCACCTCTCCTTCCCCCTTAAGCAAGCATAAGAGTGTTTTCTAAATCTGAGACTCTGTTCTCTTTCCTAATTCAGTTCATATGTAGCCAGGTTTACAGTCCCTTCATAAGTGATATCTTATATCAGAATGCACCATGGCCCTTGTCATAATAATGCTCCATGACCCCTGTCATCACAATGCTCCATTCCCTGGTTATCACAATGCTCCATGTCCCTTGTCATAACAATTCTCCACGTACTTGTCATCACAATGCTACATGACACTTCTCTTCACAAAGTTACATGCTCGTTTCATCACAATTCTCCATGCACTTGTCATTGCAATGTTCCATGACCCCTGTCATAGCAAGCTCCAAGTGTTTGTCATCACAATGCTTCACGACTTTATCATCTAAATTCTCAATGGCACTTTTCATCACAATGTTCCGTACCCTTGTCATCACAATGCTCCATGCCCTTTTCATCACAATGCTCCCTGACACCTATCATCACAATGCTTCATGCCCCTTGTCATTACAGTGCTCCATGATGCTCGTCATCACAATTACCCATGGTCTTCTCATCACAATGCTCCACGGTTTTGCCATCACAATGCTCCATGCCCTGGTCATCTCAAAGCTCAATGTCCCTTGTCCTCACAATTCTCCACGTCCTTGTCATCACAATGCTCCATGGCACTTCTCATCACAATGTTATATGCTCTTGTCATAACAATACTCCATGCACTTGTCATCGCAATGCTCCATGACCCCTGTCATAGGAAGCTCCATGCGCTTGTCATCACAATGTTTCAGGACATGGACATTAAAATTATCAATGGCCCTTGTCATCTCAATGCTCCATGCGCTTATCATCACAATGCTCCTTTACCTTTGTCACAACAATCCTCCATGACACTTGGCATCACAATGCTCCGTGCTATTGTCATCACAATGGAACATGACATATGTCATCACAATGCTCCCTGACACCTGTCTTCACAATACTCCATGACCTTGTCATCACAATGCTCCATGCCCTTGTCATCACAATGTGCCATGCCCACTGTCATCAAAATAATCCATGAAACTTGTCAGACCAAAGCTCCATGCCACCTTTCATCACAATGCTCCATGAACCCTGTCATCACAATGCACCATGCCCATCATCATAATGCTTCATGCTCTTGTCATCACAATGAAATCAAAATGCTCCATGACCTCTGTCATCACAATGCTCCAAACCCTTGTGATCACAATGTTCCATAACACTTGTCATCACAATACCCCATGACGCTACTCATCACAATTATCCATGGACTTCTCATCACAATGCCCCATGACATTTGTCATCACAATGCGCAATACACATGTCATCACAATTCTCCCTGACTCTTGCCATCAGTATGCTCCCTGAACCCTTTCATGACATGGCTCCATGCCTTTTTCATCACAATGATCCATGCCATTTTCATCACAATGCTCCAAGACCCCTTTAATCACAATGCTCCATGCCCTTGTCATCACAAAGCTCCATGATGCATGTCATCAGAATGCTCAATGGCCTTCTCATCACAATGCTCCATGCCCTTGTCATCACAATGCTCCAAGACCCCTGTAATCACAATGGTCCATGCCCCTTTTCATCAGAATGCTCAATGAGACTTGTCATCACAAGGCTCCATGGTCTTCTCATCACAATGCTCCAGGACATTGTCATCAAAATGCTCCATTCCCTTATCATCACAATGCTCCATGACCCCTGTCATCACAATACTCCATGAACATTTTCAGCCCAATGCTCCATGACCTTCTCATCACAATGCTCCATGACCAATATCATCACAATGCTCCATGACCACAGTCATCACAACGCTCAATATCACCTGACAACACAATGATCCGGGACTCTTGTCATCACAATGTTCCATTCCCTAGTCATCACAATGCTCCATGACCCCTGTCATCACAATACTCCATGAACATTTTCAGCCCAATGCTCCATGACACTTGTCATCACAATGATGCATGCCCTTGTCATCCCAATGCTCCATGACCCCTGTAATCACAATGCTCCGTGACGCTTGTCATCACAGTGCTCCATGACACCTCTCATCAAAATGCTCCATGCCTTTGTCAGCAAAATGCTACATGACTTGTCATTACAATGTTCTATGCACTTGGCATCACAATACTCCATTACCATTGCCATCACAATCCTCCATGAACCTTGGGATCACATTGCTCCATGCCCTTGTCATCACAATGCTCCATGCTCCTTGAAATCAAAATGATCCATGACCTCTGTCATCACAATGCTCCAAACCCTTGTGATCACAATGTTCCATAACACTTGTCATCACAATGCTCCATGATGCCTGTCATCACAATACTCCATGCCCTTTTCATCACAATGCTCCATGACCTTTGTCATCACAATTCTCGATACACTTGTCATCACAATGCTCCCTGACACTTGTCGTCAGAATGCTCCTTGAACCCTGTCACAAAAAGGCTCCATGCCTTTTTCATCAAAATGCACCATGCCGTTTTCATCACAATGCTCCATGCCATTGTCATCAAAATACTCCACAAGCTTGTCATCAGAATGCTCCATGTCCCTTGTCATCACAATTTTCCATGCACTTGTCAGCACAATGCTCCCTGACCCTTGTCATCACAATGCTCCAAGCCATTGTCATCACAATGCTCCATTACCTTTGTCATCAGAATCCTCCATGACACTTGGCATCACAATGCTCCATGGCATTGTCATCACAATGGGCCATTACATATGTCATCACAATGCTCCCTGACACCTGTCTTCACAATAATGAATGACCTGGTCATCACAATGCTCCATGCCCTTGTCATCACAATGCGCCATTCCAACTGTCATCGCAATAAGCCATGAAACTTATTAGACCAATGCTCCATGCCCTTGTCATCACAATGCCCCATGCCCTTGTTATCACAATGCTCCATGACCCCTGTCATCACAATGATCCGTGACTCCAGTCATCACAAGGCTTCATGACCTTTGTCATCACAATGGTCCATGCCCTTGTCATCAACAGTCTCTGTGACCTTTTTAACCACAATGCTTCATGAACTTTTCATCACAATGCTCTTTGACCCTTGTCATCACAATGCTCTATGCCTTTCTCAGCACAATGCTCCATGCCCTTGTCATTACAATCCTCCATGACCCATGTATCACTGTGTTCCATGCCCTTTTCATCACAATGCTCCATGCCCACTCTCATCACAATAATCCATGAAACTTTTCAGACAAATGTTCCATGCCCTTGTCATCACAATGCTCCATTACCCCTGTCATAACAATGCTCCATGACCCCTGCCATCACAACGTTCCACGGCCTTGTCATCACATGGCTCCATGACCCTTGTCATCTCAATGCTCCAAGACCCCTGTAATCACAGTGCTACATGCCCTTGTCATCACAAAGCTCCATGATGCATGTCATCACAATACTCCATGCCCTTGCCATCACAATGCTCCATTACCCCTGTGATAACAATGCTCCATGACCCCTGCCATCAAGATGTTCCATGGCCTTGTCATCACAAGGCTCCATGACCCTTCTCATCACAATGCTCCAAGACCCCTGTAATCACAATGCTCCATGTCCCTTTTTATCTCAATGATCCATGAACCCTGTCATCACAATGCACCATGACCATCATCATAATGCTTCAGGCTATTGTCATCACAATGAAATCAAAATTCTCCATGACCTCTGTCATAACACTGCTCCAAACCCTTGTGATCACAATATTCCATAACACCTGTCATCACAATGCCCCATGATGCTCGTCATCACAATTATCTATGGTCTTCTCATCACAATGCTCCATGACCTTTGTCATCACAGTGCTCAATACACTTGTCATCAAAATGCTCCCAGACACTTGTTCTCTGTATGCTCCTTGAACTCTGTCATGACAAGGCTCCATGCCTTTTTCATCACAATGATCCATGCCTTTTTCATCACAATGCTCCAAGACACCTGTAATTACAATGCTCCATGCCCTTGTCATCACAAAGCTCAATGACGCATGTCATCAGACTGCTCCTTGGCCTTCTCATCACAATGCTCCATGCCCTTGTCATCACAATTTTCCAAGACACTCTAATCACAATGCTCCATGCCCCTTTTCATCAGTATGCTCCATGAGACTTGTCTCACAAGGCTCCATGGTTTTCTCATCACAATGCTCCAGCACCTTGTCATCACAATGCTTCACGACCTTGTCATGAAAATTTTCAATGGCACTTGTCATCATAATGCTCCAAGCCCTAGTCATCACAATGCTCCATTATATTTGTCATCACAATCCTCCATTACATTTGGCATCACAATGCTCCATGCCATTGTCATCGCAATGGACCATGACATATGTCATCACAATGCTCCCTGACACTTGTCTTCACAATACTCCATGACCTTCTCATCACAATGCCCCATGCCCTTGTCATCACAATGCCCCATGCCCACTGTCATCACAATAATCTATTAAACTTGTCAGACCAATGCTCCATGCCCCTGTCATCACAATGCTCCATGCCCTTGTCATCACAATGCTCCATGACCCCTGTCATCACAATGCTCTGTGACTCCAGTCATCACAATGCTTCATAACATTTGTCATCACAGTGTTCCATGCCCACATCATCACAAGGCTCTGTGACCTTTGTAACCACAATACTCCATGAACTTTTCATCACAATACTCCGTGACCCTTGTCATCACAATGCTCCATGCCTTTGTCAGAACAATGCTCCATGACCCTTGTCATCACAATGTGCCACGTGATTTTCATCACAACGGTCCACAACCTTGTCATCGTAATGCTCCATAAACCTTGTAATCACAATGCTCCATGCACTTCTCATCAAAATGCTCTCTCAACAGAGATATCACAATGTTCCATCACTAGTCATCACAATACTCCCTCACCCCTGTAATCACAATGTTGCATGACCCCTGTCATCACAATGCTACATCCCCTTATAATCACAATGTTCCATGACCCCTGACATCACAATGTTCCATAACCCCTGTCATCAAAATGCTCCATGACCCTTTTCATCCCAAAGCTCCATGACCCCTGACATCACAATGTTCTATAACCCCTGTCATCAAAATGTTCCATTACACTTTTCATCAAATTGCTGCATGACCCTGTCATCAAAATGCTCCCTGCCCTTCTCATCACAATGCACCACGCCCTTGACATCAAAATGCTCCATGACTTTTGTCATCACAAAGCTCCATAACCCTTGGAATCACAGTGTTCCATGAACCCTCTCATCACATTGTTCCATGCCCTTGTCATCACAAAGCTCCATGACGCTTGTCAAAACAATGTTCGATGCCCTTCTCATCACAATGCTCCATGCCCTTGTCATTACAATCCTCCATGACCCATGGTTCACAGTGTTCCGTGACCTTGTCATCACAATGCTCCATGCCCACTCTCATCACAATAATCCATGAAACTTTTCAGACCAATGCTCCATGCCCTTCTCATCACAATGCTCCATTACCCCTGTCATAACAATGCTCCATGACCACTGCCATCACAATGTTCCACACCATTGTCATCACAAGGCTCCATGACCCTTGTCATCACAATGCTCCAAGACCCCTGTAATCACAATGCTCCATGCCCTTGTCATCACAAAGCTCAATGACGCATGTCATCAGAATGCTCCATGGCCTTCTCATCACAATGCTCCTTGCCCTTGTCATCACAATGCTCCAAGACCCCTGTAATCACAATGCTCCATGCCCCTTTTCATCTCAATGCTCCATGAACCCTGTCATCACAATGCACCATGCCCATCACCATAATGCTTCAGGCTATTGTCATCACAATGAAATCAAAATGCTCCATGACCTCTGTCATCACAATGCTCCGAAACCTTGTGATCACAGTGTTCCATAAAACTTATCATCACAACACCCCATGACGCTCATCATCACAATTATCCATGGTCTTCTCATCACAATGCTCCATGAACTTTGTCATCACAATGCTCAATACACTTGTCATCACAATGCTCCGTGACACTTGTCGTCAGTATGCTCCTTGAACCCTGTCATGACAAGGCTCCATGCCTTTTTCATAACAATGATCCATGCCATTTTCATCACAATACTCCATGCCCTTGTCAGCACAAAGCTCCATGACGCATGTCATCAGAATGCTCCATGGCCTTCTCATCACAATGCTCCAAGACCCCTGTAATCACAATGCTCCATGCCCCTTTTCATCAGAATGTTCCATGAGAATTGTCATCACAAGGCTCCATGGACTTCCCATCACAATGCTCCAGGACCTTGTCATCACAGTGCTCAATTCCCTTCTCATTACAATGCTCCATGACCCCTGTCATCACAATACTCCATGAACATTTTCAGCCCAATGCTTCATGACCTTCTCATCACAATGCTCCATGACCCATATCATCACAATCCTCCATGACCACTGTCATCACAACACTCCATGACCCCTGACAACACAATGATCCGGGACTCTTGTCATCACAATGCTCCATTCCCTTGTCATCACAATGCTCCATGAACATTTTCAGCCCAATGCTCCATGACACTTGTCATCACAATGATCCATGCCCTTGTCATCCCAATGCTCCATGACCCCTGTAATCACAATGCTCCATGACGCTTATCATCACAGTGCTCCATGACCCTTATCATCACAATTCTCCATGCCTGTGTCATCAAAATCCTACATGACCTTGTCATCACAATGCTCCATGAGCTTGTCATCACAATACTCCATTACCATTTTCATCACAATCCTCCATGAACCTTGGGATCACATTGCTCCATGCCCTTGTCATCACAATGCTCCATGCTCCTTGAAATCAAAATGGTCCATGACCTCTGTCATCACAATGCTCCAACCCCTTGTGATCACAATGTTCCATAACACTTGTCATCACAACACTCCATGATGACTGTCATGACAATACTCCATGCACTTGTCGTCACAATGCTCCATGACCTTTGTCATCACAATTCTCAATACACTTGTCATCACAATGCTCCCTGACACTTGTCGTCAGAATACTCCTTGAACACAGTCATGAAAAGGCTCCATGCCTTTTTCATCAGAATGCTCCATGCCCCTTTCATCACAACGATCCAGGTCATTGTCATCACAATACTCCACAAGCTTGTCATCAGAATGCTCCATGATCATTGTCTTCAGAATGCTCCATGACCCCTGTCATCACAATGCTCCATACCCCTTGTCATTACAGTGTTCCATGATGCTCGTCATGACAATTATCCATGGTCTTCTCATCAGAATGCTCCACAGTCTTGCCATCACAATGCTCCATGCCTTGGTCATCACGATGCTCCATGTCCCCAGTCATCACAATGCTCCATGACCCCTGTCATCACAATGCTCCATACCCCTTGTCATTACAGTGCTCCATGACTCTCGTCATCACTATTATCCATGGTCTTCTCATCACAATGCTCCACGGTCTTGCCATCACAATGCTCCATGCCCTGGTCATCACAATGCTCCATGTCCCCTGTCATCACAATTCTCCACGTTCTTGGCATCACTATGCTCCATGATACTTCTCATCACAGTGTTACATGTTTTGTCATAACAATTCTCTATGCACTTGTCATCGTAATGCTCCATGACCCCTGTCATAGCAAGCTCCATGTGATTGTCATCACAATGCTTCATGAACATGTCATCAAAATTCTCAATGGACCTTGTTATTACAATGCGCCATGACCCTTGTCATCACAATGCTCCAAGCCCTTGTCATCAAAATGCTCCATTACCTTTGTCATCACAATCCTCCATGACACTTGGCATCACAATGCTACATTCCATTGTCATTGCAATAGACCATGACATATGTCATCACAATGCTCCCTGACACCCTTCTTCACAATACTCCATGACCTTCTCATCACAATGCTCCATGCCCTTGTCATCACAATGCGCCATGCCCACTGTCATCACAATAATCCATGAAACTTGTCAGAAAAATGCTCCATGACCCTGTCATCACAATGCTCCATGACCTTTCATCACAATGCTCTATGACCCCTGTCATCACAATGCTCTGTGACTCCAGTTATCACAATGCTTCATGACCTTTGTCATCACAATGGTCCATGCCCTCGTCATCACAAGACTCTGTGACCTTGGTGACCACAACACTCCATGAACATTTCATCACAATGCTCGGTGACCCTTGTCATCACAATGCTCCATGCTTTGTCAGCACATTACTCCATGACACATGGCATCAAATGTGCCATGCGCTTGTCATCACAATGCTCCACATCGCTGTCATCACAATGCTCCACAAACCTTGTCATCACAATGCTCCATGCGTTTGTCAGCACAATGATCCATGACCCATGTCATCACAATGTGCCCTGCGTTTCTCATCACAATGCTCCGCAGCCTTGTCATCACAATGCTCCATGCACCTCTCATCAAAAAGCTCTCTCACCACTGATATCACAGTGTTCCACCACTAGTCAACACAATACTCCCTCCACCCTGTCATCCCAATGTTCCATGACCCTTGTCTCAACAATGCTACATGCTCTTATCATCACAATGCTCCATGACCCTTTTCATCACAATGCTCCATGACCCCTAACATCACAATGTTCCATAAACACTGTCATCAAAATGTTCCATGACCCTTTTCATCCAATTGCTCCATAACCCTGTCATCACAATGCTCCCTGCCCTTCTCATCACAATGCACCACGCTCTTGTCATCAAAATGCTCCATGGCCTATGTCATCACAAAGCTCCATGACCCTTGGAATCACAATGCTCCATGCCATTGTCATCACAAAGCTCCATGAAACCTCTCATCACATTGCTCCATGCCATTGTCATCACAAAGCTCCATGACGCTTGTCATCACAATGCTCCATGCCCTTGTCATTGCAATCCTCCATGACACATGTATCACTGTGTTCCGTGCCCTTGTCATCACAATGCTCCATGCTCACTCTCATCACAATAATCCATGAAACTTTTCAGACCAATGCTCCATGCCCTTGTCATCACAATGCTCCATTACACCTGTCATAACAATGCTCCATGACCACTGCCATCACAATGTTCTACGGCCTTGTCATCACAAGACTCCATGGCCCTTGTCATCACAATGCTCCAAGACCCCTGTAATCACAATGCTCCATGCCCATGTCATCACAAAGCTCCCTGACGCATGTCATCAGAATGCTCCATGGCCTTCTCATCACAATACTCCATGCCCTTGTCATCACAATGCTCCAAGACCCTTGTTATTACAATGATCCATGCCTCTTTGCATCTCAATGCTCCATGAACCCTGTCATCACAATGCACCATGCCCATCATCATAATGCTTCATGCTATTGTCATCACAATGAAATCAAAATTCTCCATGACCTCTCTCATCACAATGCTCCAAACCCTTGTGATCACAATGTTCCATAACACTTGTCATCACAACGCCCCATGACGCTGGTCATCACAATTATCCATGGACTTCTCATCACAATGCTCCATGACCTTTGTCATCACAATTCTCAATACACTTGTCATCAGTATGCTCATTGAACCCTGTCATGACAAGTCTCCATGCCTTTTTCATCACAATGATCCATGCCCTTTTCATCACAATGCTCCATGCCATTGTCATCACAATATTCCACAAGCTTGTCATCAGAATGCTCCGTGACACTTTTCATCTCAATGATCCATGGGCCCTGTCATCACAATGCTCCATGACACCTGTCATCACAATGCTCCATGCCTCTTGTCATTACAGTGCTCCATGATGTTCGTTATCACAATTATCCATGGTCTTCTCATCACAGTGCTCCACGGTCTTGCCATCACAATGCTCCATGCCCTGGTCATCACAATGCTCCATGTCCCCAGTCATCACAATGCTCCATGACCCCTGTCATCACAATGCTCCATACCGCTTGTCATTACAGTGCTCCATGACACTCGTAATCACAATTGTCCATGGTCTTCTCATCACAATGCTCCACGCCCTTGTCATCAAAATGCTCCATGACCCTTGTCATCACAATGCTCCATGACCACTGTCATAACAATGCTCCATGACCCCTGTCATCACAAGGCTCCATACCACTTGTCATTACAGTGCTCCATGACACTCCTCATCACAATTATCCATGGTCTTCTCATCGCAATGCTCCACGGTCTTGTCATCACAGTGCTCCATGCCTTGGGCATCACAATGCTCCATGTCCCCGGTCATCACAATGCTCCATGACCACTGTCATCACAATGCTCTATACCCCTTGTCATTACAGTGCTCCATGACCCTCGTCATCACAATTATCCATGATCTTCTCATCACAGTGCTCCACGAACTTGCCATCACAAGGCTCCATGCCCTGGTCATCACAATGCTCCATGTCCCCAGTCATCACAATGCTCCATGTCCCCGGTCATCACAATGCTCCATGACCACTGTCATCACAATGCTCTATACCCCTTGTCATTACAGTACTCCATGACGCTCGTCATCACAATTATCCATGGTCTTCTCATCACAGTGCTCCACGGTCTTGCCATCACAATGCTCCATGCCCTGGTCATCACAATGCTCCATGTCCCCTGTCATCACAATTCTCCACGTTCTTGGCATCACTATGCTCCATGATACTTCTCCTCACAGTGTTACATGTTTTGTCATCACAATTCTCTATGCACTTGTCATCGCAATGCTCCATGACCCCTGTCATAGCAAGCTCCATGTGATTGTCATCACAATGCTTCATGAATATGTCATCAAAATTCTCAATGGCCCTTGTTATCACAATGCTCCATGACCCTTGTCATCACAATGCTCCAAGCCCTTGTCATCAAAATGCTCCATTACCTTTGTCATCACAATCCTCCATGACACTTGGCATCACAATGCTACATTCCATTGTCATTGCAATAGACCATGACATATGTCATCACAATGCTCCCTGACACCCTTCTTCACAATACTCCATGACCTTCTCATCACAATGCTCCATGCCCTTGTCATCACAATGCGCCATGCCCACTGTCATCACAATAATCCCTGAAACTTGTCAGAAAAATGCTCCATGACCCTGTCATCACAATGCTCCATGCCCTTTCATCACAATGCTCTATGACCCCTGTCATCACAATGCTCCGTGACTCCAGTCATCACAATGCTTCATGACCTTTGTCATCACAATGGTCCATGACCTCGTCATCACAAGGCTCTGTTACCTTTGTGACCACAACACTCCATGAACATTTCATCACAATGCTCGGTGACCCTTGTCATCACAATGCTCCATGCATTTGTCAGCACATTACTCCATGACACATGGCATCAAATGTGCCATGCGCTTGTCATCACAATGCTCCACATCGTTGTCATCACAATGCTCCATAAACCTTGTCATCACAATGCTCCATGCGTTTGTCATCACAATGTTCCATGACCCATGTCATCACAATGTGCCCTGCGTTTCTCATCACAATGCTCCACAGCCTTGTCATCACAATGCTCCATGCACCTCTCATCAAAATGCTCTCTCACCACTGATATCACAATGTTCCATCACTAGTCAACACAATACTCCCTCGACCCTGTCATCCCAATGTTCCATGACCCTTGTCACAACAATGCTACATGCTCTTATCATCACAATGCTGCATGACCCCTGACATCACAATGTTCCATAACCCCTGTCATCACAATGCTCCATGACCCTTTTCATCACAATGCTCCATGACCCCTAACATCACAATGTTCCATAAACACTGTCATCAAAATGTTCCATGACCCTTTTCATCCAATTGCTCCATGACCCTGTCATCACAATTCTCCCTGCCCTTCTCATCACAATGCACCACGCCCTTGTCATCAAAATGCTCCATGGCCTATGTCATCACAAAGCTCCATGACCCATGGAATCACAATGCTCCATGCCATTGTCATCACAAAGCTCCATGAAACCTCTCATCACATTGCTCCATGCCGTTGTCATCACAAAGCTCCATGACGCTTGTCATCACAATGCTCCATGCCCTTGTCATTGCAATCCTCCATGACACATGTATCACTGTGTTCCGTGCCCTTGTCATCACAATGCTCCATGCTCACTCTCATCACAATAATCCATGAAACTTTTCAGACCAATGCTCCATGCCCTTGTCATCACAATGCTCCATTACACCTGTCATAACAATGCTCCATGACCCCTGCCATCACAATGTTCTACGGCATTGTCATCACAAGACTCCATGACCCTTGTCATCACAATGCTCCAAGACCCCTGTAATCACAATGCTCCATGCCCATGTCATCACAAAGCTCCCTGACGCATGTCATCAGAATGCTCCATGGCCTTCTCATTACAATACTCCATGCCCTTGTCATCACAATGCTCCAAGACCCTTGTTATTACAATGATCCATGCCTCTTTGCATCTCAATGCTCCATGAACCCTGTCATCACAATGCACCATGCCCATCATCATAATGCTTCATGCTATTGTCATCACAATGAAATCAAAATTCTCCATGACCTCTCTCATCACAATGCTCCAAACCCTTGTGATCACAATGTTCCATAACACTTGTCATCACAACGCCCATGACGCTGGTCATCACAATTATCCATGGACTTCTCATCACAATACTCCATGACCTTTGTCATCACAATTCTCAATACACTTGTCATCACAATGCTCCCTGACACTTGTCATCAGTATGCTCATTGAACCCTGTCATGACAAGTCTCCATGCCTTTTTCATCACAATGATCCATGCCCTTTTCATCACAATGCTTCATGCCATTGTCATCACAATACTCCACAAGTTTGTCATCAGAATGCTCCGTGACCCTTGTCATCTCAATGATCCATGACCCCTGTCATCACAATGCTCCATGACACCTGTCATCACAATGCTCCATGCCCCTTGTCATTACAGTGCTCCATGATGTTCGTTATCACAATTATCCATGGTCTTCTCATCACAGTGCTCCACGGTCTTGCCATCACAATGCTCCATGCCCTGGTCATCACAATGCTCCATGTCCCCAGTCAGCACAATGCTCCATGACCCCTGTCATCACAATGCTCCATACTGCTTGTCATTACAGTGCTCCATGACACTCGTAATCACAATTGTCCATGGTCTTCTCATCACAATGCTCCATGCCCTTGTCATCAAAATGCTCCATGACCATTGTCATCACAATGCTCCATGACCACTGTCATAACAATGCTCCATGACCCCTGTCATCACAAGGCTCCATACCACTTGTCTTTACAGTGTTCCATGATGCTCCTCATCACAATTATCCATGGTCTTCTCATCACAATGCTCCACGGTCTTGCCATCACAGTGCTCCATGCCTTGGGCATCACAATGCTCCATGTCCCCGGTCAACACAATACTCCCTCAACCCTGTCATCACAATATTCCATGACCCTTGTCACAACAATGCTACATGCCTTTATCATCACAATGCTCCATTCCCCTGACATCACAATGTTCCATAACCCCTGTCATCACAATGCTCCCTGCCCTTCACAACAGAATGCACCGCCCCCCTGTCATCAAAATGCTCCATGACCTTTGTCATTACAAAGCTCAATGACCCTTGTCATCACAATGCTGCATGCCATTGTCATCACAATGCTCCATGAACCCTCTCATCAAATTGTTCCATGCCCTTGTCATCACAGGCTCCATGATGCTTTTCATCACAATGCTCGATGCCATTCTTATCACAATGCTCCATGCGCTTCTCATTACAATCCTCCATGACCCATGTATCACAGTGTTCCATGCCCTTGTCATCACAATGCTCCTTGCCCCCTCTCATCACAATAATCCATGAAACTTTTCAGACCAATGCTCCATGCCCTTGTCATCACAATGCTCCATTACCCCTGTCATAACAATGCTCCATGACCCCTGCCATCACAATGTTCCACAGCCTTGTCATCACAAGGCTCCATGACCCTTGTCATCACAATGCTCCAAGACCCCTGTAATCACAATGCTCCATGCCCTTGTCATCACAAAGCTCAATGATGCATGTCAACAGAATGCTCCATGGCCTTCTCATTCACGATGTTCCATGCCTTTGTCATCACAATGCTCCAAGACTCCTGTAATCACAATGCTCCATGCCCCTTTTCATCTCAATGCTCCATGAACCCTGTCATCACAATGCACCATGCCCATCATCATAATGCTTCAGGCTATTGTCATCACAATGAAACCAAAATGCTCCATGACCTCTGTCATCACAATGCTCCAAATCCTTGAGATCAATATGTTCCATAACACTTATCCTCACAACGCCCCATGACGCTCGTCATCACAATTATCCATCGTCTTCTCATCACAATGCTCCATGACCTTTGTCATCACAATACTCAATACCCTTGTCATCACAATGCTCCCTGACACTTGTTGTCAGTTTGCTCCTAGAACCCTGTCATGACAAGGCTCCATGCCTTTTTCATCACAATGATCCATGCCCTTTTCATCACAGTGCTCCAAGACCGCTGTAATCACAATGCTCCATGCCCTTGTCCTCACAAAGCTCCATGATGCATGTCATCAGAACACTCCATTGCCTTCTCATCCCAATGCTCCATGCCCTTGTCATCACAATGCTCCAAGACCCCTGTAATCACAATGCTCCATGGCACTTTTCATCAGAATGCTCCATGAGACTTGTCATCACAAGGCTCCATGGTCTTCTCATCACAGTGCTCCAGTACCTTGTCATCACAATGCTCCATGACCCCTGTCATCCCAGTACTCCATGGACATTTTCAGCCCAATGCTCCACGACCTTCTTATCACAATGCGCCATGACCCCTGTCATCACAATGCTCCATGACCACTGTCATCACAACGCTCCATGAACCCTGACAACACAATGATCCGGGACTTTTGTCATTAAAATGCTCCATGACCATTGTCATCACAATGATCCATGTGCTTGTCATCCCAATGCTCCATGACCCCTGTAATCACAATGCTCCGTGATGCTTCTCATCACAGTGCTCCATGAACCTTGTCATCATAATGCTCCTTGCCTTTGTCAACAAAATGGTACATAATCTTGTCATCACAATTCTCCATGCGCTTGTCATCACAATCCTCCATGACCATTGGGATCACATTGCTTCATGCCCTTGCCATCTCTCTCTTTCCTTTCTGGATTTTACAGATATTCGGATGTCCCTTTTGACCGGTGGTAAGTGACAATTCTTTGTAGTGTGGATTTGTACTGCGCGCTTGCTTGATTGGCCAAAAAGGGCGTATGCGTTTTCTTCTGAATATATTCAGGAGAAAAGGCATACGCCCTTTTTGGCCAAGTGCATCCGTGTCCAAGTTGGGATGCTTTTCCTGTGCTTTAAAGGCAATTCCAATTTACCTCTTGAAATATGTTTTGTGCAATTCTGCCTCATTTTCAAGTCCGCTTCATTGCCTTCCCTCAACAGATTTTTGGAAGAGAGTAGTCCTTTATAAGTCTGCAGGTTTGTGAAATGCTGTGCCCCTGAGCTCCAATTTTCAAATCCCATCTTTGTGAGCTGGCCGCAAATCCACAATTTTGCTTCAGGACCTATACTGGTTCCAGGGGTCGCTATATTGGTTCCCTGTGGGTGGTTGAGGCTTTGGTTAATTCTTCTTCCTGCCGGGAACTTAGAGTGACATGTGCCCGTCCAAATGCCTACATCTACTCTCTGATTGGTTCTCCCTCTTCCCTTTCATCCTCTGCACAATTAGCAAACTGTGCGAACCAGGAGGTTATAGGGGCTGACTCTCCTAAGTTGGGAGATTGATAGTAAAGCAGTTGGAATGCCAAAGTGGAGCACAAGGAGAGGAAAAATTAGGAGAGTTTTAGAAACCTTTCGCCATCACAGGGTGTCCATTTTCTAGGTTTCCCATACATGTTATAATTGTAGTGATATTCCCTTCTACCTGGAGATTTGGGACACATGGAATGGTGGCATGCATTACTACTTTAAAAGGTCTGCATTTTCTCTCCCAATCTCACCAGTCCTCTCAGTCCCAAGTGTCCAGCCTTATGTCTCATCCAGCTGTCTTTGCAGATAGGGTCATTCCAGGTTTCATCAGAAACCCTGAAGGAATTGTGTAAGAATTTCGCTGTTTGTTGGGGTTTTTTTGAAATTCATTTTTATAATGGGGTTGAGCTGATTTTCACTGACGTGTTTATGCCAGTCTAGACACAATTGATTCCCTTTCAGAGACATATCAATACATAGGTTTTAAGATTCTTAGTAGTCAGATATATTCCTCTGTGGGGCATAGGGGTGTTGAGTCCCGTTCACTGAGGATGGTGTAGGTCTTGTCTATTCTGTATTTGGTTTATGGAATGGTACCTGTGCTAATATCAAACTCTGGTTTTATGCATCACCCCACCTCTCCTTTCCCCTGAAGCAGGCATAAGAGATTTTTGCTAAATGTGAGACTCTGTTCTCTTTCCTAATTCAGTTCATGTGTTGTGATATTGACATTCCCTCTATAAGTGATATCTTATGATAAGATTCTTTTTCTGTGTGACTAATTTCCCTTAAAATCATCATACCTAAATCCACTCTTTATGCTGCTACTGGCCTTATATACATTGATTTCACGTCTGAGTGATACTCCGTTGTACAAAATTACCACAAGTTCTTTATGCATTTCTCTTTTTCCTGGGATATTTTAGGTGTACCAAAGTTGAGGTTCTTGTATGCAGAGCAGCCCTAAACTTTGGGGTGCCTGTGTCTTATTGACATTTAGTCTTCCCAAGTTATATGTCCATGAGTTGAAATCCCCTTGCTCCGGGGCTTTGTATTTTAGATGTTTTAAAAACAGCATACACTTCTTCAGAGTGGCTCTTGGATATTTATACCCCACCCATCAGTGTGACTAGGCTCCCTGTTTTCCATGGCCTCTCCTGCATTTCTGGTTTGTACACATTTTTTGGATGGCCTTTCTGAGCAGTGGAAATTGAGACTTCTTTGTTGTGCGGATTTGCATTTCCCTCTTGCTTGGTTGGCCAAAAACTCTGCATGTGTTTTTTTCCTGAAGATATTCACGAAAAAAACGCATACACCCTTTTGCCCAACCGCATCATTTTAGAAATTCTGCTGCTTTTCATATGCTTTAAATGTGAGTACAATCTACCTTTTGAAATCTGTTTCCTGCAATTCTGCCTCTCATTCAGATCCTCTTCGTTACCTTACCTGAATATATTTTTGGACGTTGGTTATCATTTATATCTTTGCAGGTCTTTGAATTGTCTGCTCCTGAGCTCCATTTTGCAACTCGCTTTTTTTGTGAGCTGGCCGCCAAACATTTGGATTACTTCTGGCCCTATTCCGGTTCTGGGGAGGCAGGCTGAGCCTTTGGTTAATTCTTCTTCCTAATGGGAAATTAGAGTGACATGTGCCTGTCAAAACTCCTACAGCTAATCTCTCATTGGTTCCCCCTCTTCCCATTTACCCTCTGCACAAATTGCAAACTGTGTGAAACAGGAGGTTAAAGGTGCTGATTCTCCAAGTGGGGAGATTGTTAGTAATGTGGCTGGAATGGCGAACCCCAGCAGCAGGAGATCAAAACTGAGGTGCATTTTAGACACCTTTCCTGAGCACACGGTGTACATTCATCTCGGTTTCCCAGGCATGTTTTCGCTGTCAGAAGATTCCCTTGAACCTGCAGATTTGGGACCCATGGAATGGGTACCAGGCAGTATTACTTTAAAAGGTCTGCATTTCCTCACCCAGCCTCTCTAACATCTCTTAGCGTGCATAGCTTCCAGCCTTATATAATCATCCTGCTGTGGGTCTACATGTGTTCAATCCATGTTACATCGTAGCCCTTCAACAAAAGTTGTAAGAATTTTTGTCTGTCTCACTGTTTTTATAAATAGTTTAAAATTTATTTTTATATTGGTTACAGCTGATTTTCAAAGCTCTGTTTTTTGCTGCTGTACATCCACTTGATTCATGTACTGTGAGACAACAATAACTTCTTTTTCAGATGCTTACCAGTCATATGTATTATTTTCCAGTGACTTGAGTGGGCTGAGTGCAGTTCTTTGAGGTACCGTGTAGGCCTTGTCAGTTATTCAATTTGGTACTTGGAATGGTATCTTTGCTAATTTCAACCTCCTGGATAATACCTCACCATTCCCCACCTTTCCCATTTAGCAGCCTTATGTCTATTTTCTACATATTTGACTATGTTTTTGTTTTGTAATTTATTTCATGTGTAGCCATTTTTGATTCCACCTTTAAGTGACATCTTATGATATGTGTCTTTTTCTTTCTGACATATGTCACTTAGAATGATCGTATGTAACTCCTCCAGAGTTGTTACAACTGGCCTTATTTCATTGATTTCTGGATGAGTAATATTCCACTCTACATAAGTACCCCATCTCTTTTATCCATTTTATCCTTCCAGGGACATTTAGGTTATATCCAAGTTGAGGCCCTTTTTAACAGAGAGGTGGTAAACGTTCGGGTGCCTGTTTTCTGTCGATTTTTGTTTTTCCCAAGGTACACGCCCATGAGTGCAAGTGCCCTATGCTCTGTAGCTCATTTTTTAGATGTTTTAGCAAACACAATACACTTCTCCAGAGTGGCCGTTGGCAAATTACATTTCCACTATCAGCCTCACAGGGCTCCCTTTTCTCCTCGCCCTGTCCTGCATTTCTGGTGTTTACACTTTATGTGGATGGCCCTTCTGACTGATGTGAAGTGATACATTTTGTGATATTGATTTCCAGTGCCCACCTGTTGGGTTGGATAAAAAGTGTGTATGGCCTTTACTTGAATATATTCAGAAAAAATGCATACACCCTTTTTGGCCAACTGCATCATTGGCGATGTTCAGCCCCTTTTCTTGTGCTTTAATGTGGAGTCCTTTCTACCTCTTCAAATCTGTTTCCTGCCACTCTCCCTTGCTTACAAGTCCTTTTCTGTGACTTACCTCAAGACATTTTTCGACGATAGATATTTTCAACTCTGCAGTTTCATGAATTTTAGTGCCCCTGAGTTCCATTTTTCAACTTGTGTTTTGGAAACTGGACACAAAACAGCGGGATTTCCTCTAGCCCTATTCTGTTTCCATGGGCAATTCTAGCCTTTGATGAATTTGTCTTCTGGATTGGAAATTAGAGTGGCATGTGCCTGTCCGAACACCTAAGACTTGTCTCTAAATTTTTCTCATCCTTCCGCTTCATCCTCTGGACAAATTCCAAACTGTGTGCAACAGGATGTTGACGGTGCTGATATCCCCAAGTGAGGAGATTGTTAGGAAAGATGCTGGAGGGTTGAACCCGAGCACCAGGCGATGAGGAGATGAGGTGCCTTTTCCAAACTCTTTCCGATCAAACGGTGTACCATCCTCTAGGTGTGACAGGCATGTTTTAGCTGTAGGAAGGGTCCCGTGCATGTAAGGAGAACACCAGGGATTTTTCCAAATCAGTGCCTCCCCGAACCCCAAACTGGGGAATTTTTAAGCTACGGCTACACGTATGTCCTGTAAGGGGCTTGGGAAATAGGCAGAGCCCCAACTTTAGATGACTGAAATCTTCAGGGTCAGAAGCACTCACCATCGGCCTTGCTTAGGTTACATTTTATCTGTCATTGATAGATGATGTCAATAAAAATATCTATTGTTTTTCAGATTATTTCCACTTATAGGTTATTGCAAAATATTCAGTGTAGCTCCCTGTGCTATACAGTAGTTCCTTGTTGATGATCTATTTTATACATAGCAGTGTGTATGTGTTAATCCCAAACTGTTAATTTATCCCTTCTCCTACCTTTCCCCTTTGGTAATAATAAATTATAAGATTTTATACTTCTCAGAAATGGGGGAGCTGAAAGAGAGGTATCATTTTCAATGGAAAAGCATTCAAAACAAGATTGAAGCTTCAGCCAAGAGTATTCGATGTACATCCATGGAAATAAATCACTTCATTTCTCTAATGTTGACCTGACAAATAAGACAGACGTCTTCACTGAACTTGCTTATAGGAAAGTGAGGGAAATATCAAATGTAAGTCTTAGAAACATCTTATTTTACCCGAGCATTATACACTGCTCTATGTTAACTACAGTTTGGCTCACACATCTGTTCATTGAAGTTAAAATGTTCTCAATTTCTGTTACTGATCCTCCAGAGTGGACCCCAACAGGAGTCCCCGTGCCCAGTGTCATTGGAGCCAACAGATCAAGACTGAGTTTGGTTCAGAAGCAAAGGAAACATTATTTTGAAAACAGAATGGAGAGGTGAGAGCGTGCACTCCCCCATGGGCTGTGGGCTGGGCTGCTGTGTAGGGTCCCCGGCAGCGTCAGTGGGAGGGAGGGGATGGAGCTCTCGAGGGCTGCATTGGCTGCAGCTCAGGCTCTATGCCGCGGAGTCAGCATGGGACCCCGCTAGCTGAGGTGTCGACCCAGCCATTCTGCACTAGGAAATCGGGTCTGAAGTGCCGGGTGTGGGACCTCTGCATGCAGAACCCTAGGAGCACGTGAAATTAGACAAAGCACAAAGGAAAAACAGGTTCGACTTTATTTTATTGCCCAGATTCTCTTTTTATCTCCCAGGAATTTTTAATGAACGTTGCCGGAGACGAACACCTCCTCTGCTTTTTGTTCCGTTCCTTATTCTTGGGGTGTTGAGGGTGCAGACCCCTCTTTTGTAACTGCTTCATGCTGTGGTGGGAGCCCTGATACATGGGGGGAGGGGGAAAACGTCTCCCCACCAGCCTCCTGGTGAGGTTGATTGTCCCAAGGCCTCCTGCCTCACTTCTCGTCCGCCTGAGCACCAGCATTGGAAGTGTTACAGATTCTAATGACCTTTAAGGGTCCAGGAAAGAGAGGCGCAGGGATGCTGCGGTGGCAGGTTTCACCCCACCCCACATATGTTCGGCGACCTTAGGCTGACGGTTTTTGCCAGACTAGATGCTCTGACCAGTAGTCTGTGCTTTCTTTAATTAGGTCCCTGAATTAATGTACAAACAGCACCATGTGTCAGAGCCCTGCCCGCGCAACTCCCAGACAGTCCAGGGTCAGTGGTGATCCAGGACCATGACGTCCACTGAGTCAACGGCCTTTAGAAGTAGCCAGCAGTCCAGCCGGTCATATTGGCCACCATCACCGCGGTGTCTGTAGGGTTTTCTATGGTGAAAGCGTGATATACGTTTCCCCCGCCAAGCTTATTAGCTCCCCTCTGGGTGCAGTAAGTCCTGCAAGCAGTAGTCTGCTCTTTCGGGGCACAGTCTTGTCGTTTTCTGAGAGAAACTCCAGGTCAAGTGATGGTCACACGAGTCATCTTGGGGGCCCGTTGCCCCCGTTTATCTCTCTGGAGGTTGGAGTTGGAGGGCCTCCTCACTCGAGGTCAGTGTGTCCACAGAGCGACCCCTGCAACTTCAGGGCATGATGGGTGGTTAGGATCACCACGTGGGGTCCTTTTCCCTTAGGAGGGAGCTGGCCTTGCGGGCTGCTGATTTCCAGCTTTTTAGATACCCCAGTATCCTGGCCTGATGAGTCGGTGGGCAAAGCCCTTGGTGACCATAGTTTATCATACCTGAAGGGCATTCTTGTGTTGCTCCATTTCAAGTGGTCCCAGTTTTTGCACTAAGGCTCCAAGGGTGATTAACCTTTGACCGGGTATGTAAAGGTCAAAGGGTTTAGCTAAATTAGGGAGTTCCTGGGCAAGGGTCTGTATTGACTGCTCTTTCCATTCTTGAAAGGCTGCTTCTGGATTCTATTCAAAAGGATCATCATCTTTTCGTGTCAGTGTTTCATGTAGAGGCCCAGCTATGACACTGTAGTTAGGGATCCAGATGCAGAAAACCTTGGCCTCCCCAAGAACCCCTAAGCTGTCTTCTAGTTTTAGAAGACGTAAGGCTGCAAATGGCTTCTTCCCTATCCTGGGATGCGTTTCTCCGAATATCTGTGAGAATGAAGCCCAGGCATGTCACCTTAGCCTGGGATATTTGAGCGTTTTTCTTGGACACCTTCTATCCTTTCTTGGCTAGGTAGTTCAGAGGCGTCTTTAGTAGGCCTGGCAATCAGAATGTCATCTGCATATTGAAGGAGGGTTCCCTTTTAAAGAGGTTGAACTTTTAGGTCTTTAGAGGACATTTCCCCAATGATGGTGTGGGGATTTTTGAACCATTGGGGCAGGACGGCCCAGCATTATTGCTTTTGTTGCATGTTGTGTCCTGCCACTCACAAGCCCAAAATTCTTGTGACTCTGAGATGAATGGAATACAGAAGAAGGCATCATTGAAGTCTAATACAGAATGCCATGGCCTGGTGGAAGGTAGAATGACCAGCAGGGAGTAGGAAATAGGAGCTACTGGATGTATATCCTCGGTGGCTTCACTGACTGTCCTGATATACTTTACCAGGTCTCCAGCAGCCCATGGGGCTCTCGTGGTCAGGCCAATCTCAGGATATGGAGCTCACCTGGGCTGCACCCCTACCCCACAGCCCACGGGGCTCTCGTGGTCAAGTCCCTCCCAGGGTATGGAGCTCACCTCTGCAGCTACCCAGCAGCCCATGGGGCTCTCCTACTCAGGCCCTTCCCAGGATACGGAGCTCCCCTGGGAAGGAACCGCAGCAGGGCTGGACACACAGGAACTGTGCACATAGCCCAACTTGCAGAGAACCCCCTGCTCACCTGTCGCTCACAGCTGACACAGAATACCTCAGAGCAGGACTTGAACTAACAAACAGCAGTTCTGACAGGTCTGTGACCATGGCTATCACTCTCTGCAGGCTCTTTCTGCCTGGTCTTCCAGACACTTCCACTGCAGCCAGGGCACCAGGCCTCTGTCTCCACCCACCATCACTCCTCTCCCCGACTCCTGGGTTCCTCTCATTAGGATAGGGTCTTCTTGAAGTTGTTATCCACTCATGGACCAGATAAAATGATAAGAAAACAAGCCGCAGCTGCAGCCCCTTGTCTATCCTGACTCTCAAGAGCCCACACCTGTTCCTAGGGCCTGGCCCGTTTAGCAAGTTTCATTTTCTGCAACTGTGAGCCCCTGAGGGGTGAGGATTGGCTGATTTTTGCAGCCTGAAACTGCCTGCCAGCCCTCCACAGGTGTGCCTGAGTTGAGGGCAATATAAACAGCTCTCCAGTGAGCGACAGCCCTTGTAGCTGTGACTGACACCATATTCTCTGCCCCGTAGGCAGTGCCGGGGCTGTGCTGGTGGGAGGGAGTGAGGGGCCGTGGTTTTGTGGGTGGCCCAGTGTGAGTGGGGCTCTGCTGGATTTTCTGCAGGAGTTGCCAGGCTGCCACCTGCTAAAGAAGAGGATGTGTCACCGATACCTGCCGCTGGAATTTCTCCCCAGGCAGAGGTGAGGAAGTAAAAAAGCAGTGGGGGCCGTGGCAGGAGGGGTATCTCAGGCAGGGAAATGGAAAGCTTCCAGAAGAGCAACTGGGGCCAGGACCATCCTGACTGGCCTGCAGGCACCAAGTCGGCCTGTGTGCTGTCGCTGGTGTGGCTCCAGAGCCCTTCCTCTAAGCTTGCAAGTTCTTGTACATATTCAGGTGTTTTACCTGGGAAGGGTGGGAAAAGTTCAACAGCAGCTGGCCTGGGGCTCAGTTCACGGTTACTCACAGATGCCTCGGCATGGCCCCCCCTTTGCAATGATGACGCTCCTTGCATAGGAGTGGGCTGCTGGCTCTATGGGAGATGATTCCCCACCTCTGACCAATTTCAGAATTGTTTACCGCTGGAGCAAGTGCCCTGATAGGGTTTTCCTCTGTCTAACTCGTGGGTTTAGGTTTTTTTTTTTCTTTTTTGGTTCAAGTTAGGTTTTATTCCTCTTTTATGTATTTATAGATATAAGCATGGAAATAATTCATTCATATAAATACATCTGTGTAAAGGGAAGAACTTTTTTCTGTTTTATTTTTAAATTTTATTTTTAAAAATTTTGAAATTTAATTTTATTTATTTTTTTATACAGCAGGTTATTATTAGTTATGTGTTTTATGCATATACATGTATACAGGTCAATCCCAGTCTCCCAACTCATCCCAACACCACCTCCCCATGGCTTCCCACACTTGGTGTCCATACGTGTGTTCTCTACCTCTGTGTCTCTATTTCTTCCCTGCAAACCAGTTCATCTGTACCATTTTTCTAGGTTCCACATATATGCATTAATATACAATATTTGTTTTTCTCTTTCTGACTTACTTCATTCTGTATGACAGTCTCTAGATCCTTCGACGTCTCTACAAATGACCCAGTTTCATTCCTTCTTATGGCTGAGTAATATTCCATTTTATATATGTACCACATCTTTATCCATTCGTCTGTCTGTGGGTATTTAGGTTGCTTCCATTACCTGGCTATCGTAAATAGTGCTGAAATGAGCATTGTGGTGAATGTGCCTTTTTGATTTATGGTTTTCTCTGGGTATATGCCCAGAAGTGGGATTGCTGGATCATATGGTAATTCTATTTCTAGTTTTTTTAAGGAAACTCCATACTGTTCTCCATCGTGACTGTATCAATTTACATTTCCACCACTAGTGGAAGAGGGATCCTTTTGTCCACACCCTCCCCAGAATTCGTTGTTTGTAGATTTTCTGATGATGCCAATTGTAACAGGTGTGAGGTGATACCTCATTGTAGTTTTGATTTGCATTTCTCTAATAATTAGTGATGTTGAGCAGCTTTTCATGTGCGTCTTGGCTATCTCTGTGTCTTCTTTGAAGAAACGTCTCTTTAGATCTTCTGCCCATTTTTGTATTGGGTTGTTTGTTTTTTTATATTAAGCTGCATGAGCTCTTTATATATATTGGAGATTAAACCTTTGTCCATTGATTCGTTTGCAAATATTTTCGCCCATTCTGAGGGATGCTTTTTGCCATTCCCGTTTTTTTTAACAAAAAAAGAAAGAAAGAAAAAGAAGCAGAACACTAATGTGTGTAAAATATGCCTTTTGAAACTGTCGTTTTGAAATATGGACATCCTTTGAATTTTTTGGTCGATATATGATCCCAGGATTTGTTTTCAGGGCAGGTGTCATTTACAGGCCTGCAATGATTTTGAATATCAACTGACCATTAGCGCTGGGATTAAAGCTGCTGTTGTGTGAAACGGCCACAAGCTGGCAGCAGTTCTCCCTTACCAAATCTGGTTACTGGGGCAACAGAGCCTCAATGGAAGTCGTGTTCTAGATTGGAATTTAGAATGGAATGTGCCAGGAGAAAGCCCCTCAAGTTTGTCTCACTACTTCTTGTTCGTGTTTTTAATTTAATTTTTTATTTTTTATTACAGGTAATTTGATTACAGTGTTTGGCTTGTTGTAGGTGTGGAAGATGTGGCTCTTTTACACATACACATATGTCTGTTATTCCTGAAATCCTTTTCCCATGTACCTTATGACAGAATGTTGAGTAGTCTTCTCTTGGTATTCTGTAGGTCTTTGGTCATTATATATGTCACCTGTGTTTGTATATGTCTGTTAACCCCAATATCATAATGAAACAAATCCTCACACCTTTCCATTGGTGAACCATAAGTTTATTAAATGAATCTGTGATTTCCCTTCTCCGTGGAAATATCTGCCCTGGTATCCATTTTTTGGTCACACCTATAAGAAATATGATATGATATGTGTCTTTCACTTTCTGACTTACTACAAGTCACGTGATTACATCTAGACACACCTACGGTGCTGCAAATGGCATTGTGTCCTTTTATTCCTTGGCTTCTATTATGCCTTAGCGAGGTCCATTTTCAACAATGTGATTCCCTGAGGGCTGAGGATTAGCTGACCTGGGTAGCCTGACCCTGCCGGCCGGCCCTCCCCAGGTGTGCCTGGGTTGAGGTCAATATAAACAGCGCTGCAGGCAGCAATAGCCCCTGAAGCTGTGCCTGACTCCATATTCTCTGCCCCGTCAGCAGTCTCGGGGCTGTGCTGGTGGGAGGGAGTGAGGGGCCACGGCTTTGTGGGTGGCCCGGTGTAAGTGGGTCTCTGCTGGACTTTCTGCAGGAGTTGCCAGGCTTCCACCTGTAAAGAAGAGGATGTGTCACCTCTACCATCCACTGGAATTTCTCTCCGGACAGAGGTGAGGAAGGAAAAAAGCAGTGGGTGCTGGGACAGTAGGGGTATCTCAGGCAGGGCAATGGAAAGTTTCCAGAAGAGCGCCCAGGGCCAGGACCATCCTGGCTGGCCTGCTGGCACCAAGTTGGCCTGTGTGCTGTCGCTGGTGTGGCTCCACGCCCCTTCCTCTAGGCTTTCAAGCCCTTGTACGTATTCAGGTGTTTTACCTGGGAAGGGTGGGAAAAGTTGAAGAGCAGCTGGCCTGGGGCTCAGCTCACAGTTACTCACAGATGTCTCAGCATTGCCCCCAGCTTTGCAATGAGGACGCCCCTTGCATAGTAGTGGGCTGCTGGCTCTATGGGAGATGATTCCCCACCTCTGACCAATTTCAGAATTGTTTATCGCTGGAACAAGTGCCCTGATAGGGTTTTCCTCTGTCTATCTGCTGGGTTCAGTTTTTTTTTTTTCTTTTTTCGTTCAAGTTAGATTTTATTCCTCTTTTATGTATTTATAGATATAAGCATGGAAATAATTCATTCATATAAATTCATCTGTGTGAAGGGAAGAACTTTTTCCTCTTTTATTTTTAAATTTTATTTTTTAAAATTTTGAAATTTAACTTTATTTATTTTTTTATACAGCAGGTCATTATTAGTTATGTATTTTATGCATATACATGTATACAGGTCAATCCCAATCTCCCAACTCATCCAAACACCACCACCCCATGGCTTCCCACACTTGGTGTACATACGTCTGTTCTCTACCTCTGTCTCTATTTCTTCCCTGCAAACCAGTTCATCTGTACCATTTTTCTAGGTTCCACATATATGCATTAATATACAATATTTGTTTTTCTCTTTCTGACTTACTTCATTCTGTATGACTGTCTCTAGATCCATCGACGTCTCTACAAATGACCCAGTTTCATTCCTTCTTATGGCTGAGTAATATTCCATTTTATATATGTACCACATCTTTATCCATTCGTCTGTCTGTGGGTATTTAGGTTGCTTCCATTACCTGGCTATCGCAAATAGTGCTGAAATGAGAATTGTGGTGAATGTGCCTTTTTGATTTATGGTTTTCTCTGGGTATATGCCCAGAAGTGGGATTGCTGGATCTTATGGTAATTCTATTTCTAGTTTTTTTAAGGAAACTCCATACTGTTCTCCACCGTGACTGTATCAATTTACATTTCCACCACTAGTGGAAGAGGGATCCTTTTGTCCACACCCTCCCCAGAATTCGTTGTTTGTAGATTTTCTGATGATGCCGATTCTAACAGGTGTGAGGTGATACCTCATTGTAGTTTTGATTTGCATTTCTCTAATAATTAGTGATGTTGAGCAGCTTTTCATGTGCATCTTGGCCATCTCTGTGTCTTCTTTGAAGAAACGTCTCTTTAGATCTTCTGCCCATTTTTGTATTGGGTTGTTTGTTTTTTTAATATTAAGCTGCATGAGCTCTTTATATATATTGGAGATTAAACCTTTGTCCATTGATTCGTTTGCAAATATTTTTGCCCATTCTGAGGGATGCTGTTTGCCATTCCCGTTTTTTTAACAAAAAAAGAAAGAAAGAAAAAGAAGCAGAACACTAATGTGTGTAAAATATGCCTTTTGAAACTGTCGTTTTGAAATATGGACGTCCTTTGAATTTTTTGGTCGATATATGAACCCAGGATTTGTTTTCAGGGCAGGTGTCATTTACAGGCCTGCAATGATTTTGAATATCAACTGACCATTAGCGCTGGGATTAAAGCTGCTGTTGTGTGAAACGGCCACAAGGTGGCAGCAGGTCTCCCTTACCAAATCTGGTTACTGGGGCAACAGAGCCTCAATAGAAGTCGTGTTCTAGATTGGAATTTAGAATGGAATGTGCCAGGAGAAAGCCCCTCAAGTTTGTCTCACTACTTCTTGTTCGTGTTTTTAATTTAATTTTTTATTTTTTATTACAGCAAATTTGATTACAATGTTTGGCTTGTTGTAGGTGTGGAAGATGTGGTTCTTTTACACATACACATATGTCTGTTCTTCCTGGTATCCTTTTCCCATGTACCTTATGACAGAATGTTGAGTAATCTTCTCTTGGTATTCTGTAGGTCTTTGGTGATTATATATGTCACCTGTGTTTGTATATGTCTGTTAACCCCAATATCATAATGAAACCAATCCTCACACCTTTCCATTGGTGAACCATAAGTTTGTTGAATGAATCTCTGATTGCCCTTCTCCGTGGAAATATCTGCCCTGGTATCCATTTTTCGGTCACACCTATAAGAGATATGATATGATATGTGTCTTTCACTTTCTGACTTACAACAACTCACGTGCTTACCTCTAGACACACCTATGGTGCTACAAATGGCATTGTGTCCTTTTATTCCTTGGCTTCTATTCTGCCTTAGGGAGGTACATTTTCAACAATGTGATTCCCTGAGGGCTGAGGATTAGCTGACCTGGGTAGCCTGACCCTGCCGGCCGGCCCTCCCCTCGTGTGCCTGGGTTGAGGTCAATATAAACAGCACTGCAGGCAGCAATAGCCACTGAAGCTGTGCCTGACTCCATATTCTCTGCCCCGTCAGCAGTGTCGGGGCTGTGCTGGTGGGAGGGAGTGAGGGGTCACGGCTTTGTGGGTGGCCCGGTGTGAGTGGGTCTCTGCTGGACTTTCTGCAGGAGTTGCCAGGCTTCCACCTGTAAAGAAGAGGATGTGTCACCCATACCTTCCGCTGGAATTTCTCTCCGGACAGAGGTGAGGAAGGAAAAAAGCAGTGGGGGCCGGGACAGGAGGGGTATCTCAGGCAGGGCAATGGAAAGCTTCCAGAAGACCGCCCAGGGCCAGGACCATCCTGACTGGCCTGCAGGCACCAAGTTGGCCTGTGTGCTGTCGCTGGTGTGGCTCCACGGCCCTTCCTCTAGGCTTTCAAGCCCTTGTACATATTCAGGTGTTTTACCTGGGAAGGGTGGGAAAAGTTCAGCAGCAGCTGGCCTGGGGCTCAGCTCACGGTTACTCACAGATGCCTCGGCATGGCCCCCCGCTTTGTAATGAGGATGCTCCTTTAATAGGAGTGGGCTGCTAGCTCTATGGGAGATGATTCCCCACCTCTGACCAATTTCAGAATTGTTTACCGATGGAGCATGTGCCCTGATTGTGTTTACCTCTGTCTAACTCGTGGGTTCAGGTTTTTTTTTTCTTTTTTGGTTCAAGTTAGATTTTATTCCTCTTTTATGTATTTATAGATATAAGCATGGAAATAATTCATTCATATAAATACATCTGTGTGAAGGGAAGAACTTTTTTCTGTTTTATTTTTAAATTTTATTGTTTAAAATTTTGAAATTTAATTGTATTTATTTTTTATACAGTAGGTTATTATTAGTTATGTATTTTATGCATATACATGTATACAGGTCAATCCCAATCTCCCAACTCACCCCAATACCACCTCCCCATGGCTTCCCACACTTGGTGTCCATACGTGTGTTCTCTACCTCTGTGTCTCTATTTCTTCCCTGCAAACCAGTTCATCTGTACCATTTTTCTAGGTTCCACATATATGCATTAATATACAATATTTGTTTTTCTCTTTCTGACTTACTTCATTCTGTATGACAGTCTCTTTATCCATCGACGTCTCTACAAATGACCCAGTTTCATTCCTTCTTATGGCTGAGTAATATTCCATTTTATATATGTACCACATCTTTATCCATTCGTCTGTCTGTGGGTATTTAGGTTGCTTCCATTACCTGGCTATCGTAAATAGTGCTGAAATGAGCATTGTGGTGAATGTGCCTTTTTGATTTATGGTTTTCTCTGGGTATATGCCCAGAAGTGGGATTGCTGGATCATATGGTAATTCTATTTCTAGTTTTTTTAAGGAAACTCCATACTGTTCTCCATCGTGACTGTATCAATTTACATTTCCACCACTAGTGGAAGAGGGATCCTTTTGTCCACACCCTCCCCAGAATTCGTTGTTTGTAGATTTTCTGATGATGCCAATTGTAACAGGTGTGAGGTGATACCTCATTGTAGTTTTGATTTGCATTTCTCTAATAATTAGTGATGTTGAGCAGCTTTTCATGTGCGTCTTGGCCATCTCTGTGTCTTCTTTGAAGAAACGTCTCTTTAGATCTTCTGCCCATTTTTGTATTGGGTTGTTTGTTTTTTTAATATTAAGCTGCATGAGCTCTTTATATATATTGGAGATTAAACTTTTGTCCATTGATTCGTTTGCAAATATTTTCGCCCATTCTGAGGGATGCTTTTTGCCATTCCCGTTTTTTTAACAAAAAAAGAAAGAAAGAAAAAGAAGCAGAACACTAATGTGTGTAAAATATGCCTTTTGAAACTGTCGTTTTGAAATATGGACGTCCTTTGAATTTTTTGGTCGATATATGAACCCAGGATTTGTTTTCAGGGCAGGTGTCATTTACAGGCCTGCAATGATTTTGAATATCAACTGACCATTAGCGCTGGGATTAAAGCTGCTGTTGTGTGAAACGGCCACAAGGTGGCAGCAGGTCTCCCTTACCAAATCTGGTTACTGGGGCAACAGAGCCTCAATGGAAGTCGTGTTCTAGATTGGAATTTAGAATGGAATGTGCCAGGAGAAAGCCCCTCAAGTTTGTCTCACTACTTCTTGTTCGTGTTTTTAATTTAATTTTTTATTTTTTATTACAGCAAATTTGATTACAATGTTTGGCTTGTTGTAGGTGTGGAAGATGTGGTTCTTTTACACATATACATATGTCTGTTCTTCCTGGGATCCTTTTCCCATGTACCTTATGACAGAATGTTGAGTAGTCTTCTCTTGGTATTCTGTAGGTCTTTGGTGATTATATATGTCACCTGTGTTTGTATATGTCTGTTAACCCCAATATCATAATGAAACCAATCCTCACACCTTTCCATTGGTGAACCATAAGTTTGTTGAATGAATCTGTGATTGCCCTTCTCCGTGGAAATATCTGCCCTGGTATCCATTTTTCGGTCACACCTATAAGAGATATGATATGATATGTGTCTTTCACTTTCTGACTTACTACAAGTCACGTGATTACCTCTAGACACACCTACGGTGCTGCAAATGGCTTTGTGTCCTTTTATTCCTTGGCTTCTATTCTGCCTTAGCGAGGTCCATTTTCAACAATGTGATTCCCTGAGGGCTGAGGATTAGCTGACCTGGGTAGCCTGACCCTGCCGGCCGGCCCTCCCCAGGTGTGCCTGTGTTGAGGTCAATATAAACAGTGCTGCAGGCAGCAATAGCCCCTGAAGCTGTGCCTGACTCCATATTCTCTGCCCCGTCAGCAATCTCGGGGCTGTGCTGGTGGGAGGGAGTGAGGGGCCATGGCTTTGTGAGTGGCCCGGTGTGAGTGGGTCTCTGCTGGACTTTCTGCAGGAGTTGCCAGGCTTCCACCTGTAAAGAAGAGGATGTGGCACACATACCTTCAACTGGAATTTCTCTCCGGACAGAGGTGAGGAAGGAAAAAAGCAGTGGGGGCCGGGACAGGAGGGGTATCTCACGCAGGGCAATGGAAAGGTTCCAGAAGAGCGACCACGTCCAGGACCATACTGGCTGGCCTGCAGGCACCAAGTTGGCCTGCGTGCTGTCGCTGGTGTGGCTCCACACCCCTTCCTCTAGGCTTTCAAGCCCTTGTACATATTCAGGTGTTTTACCTGGGAAGGGTGGGAAAAGTTCAACAACAGCTGGCCTGGGGCTCAGCTCACGGTTACTCACAGATGCCTTGGGTCCCTTTCACTGACGAAGGTGTAGGTCTTGTCTATTCCATAGTTTGTGTTTGGAACGGTACCTGTGCTTATATCAAACTCTGGTTTTATGCATCACCCCACCTCTCATTCCCCCTTAAGCAGGCATCAGATTGTTTTACAAAGGTGAGACTCTGTTCTCTTTCTTAACTGAGTTCCAGTGTAGCCATGTTTACAGGATCTTCATAAGTGATATCTTATGATAAGTTTCTTTTTCTGTGTGACTTATTTCACTTAGAAGCATCATACCTCAATCCACTCATTTTGCTGCTACTGGTCTTATGCCATTGATTGCAAGGCTGAGGGATATTCCATCGTACGGAAGTACCACAAATTTTTGAACCATTTTTATATTTCCTGGGATATTTAAGGTGTACCCAAGTTGAGGTTCTTTTAAGCAGTGCACCCTTAATTTTGGGGTGGCTCTGTCTTAATGATTTTCAGGTTTCCCAAGGTATATTCCCTAGACTGGAAGTGCCCTTGCCTCTGTAGCTCTGTTCTTTACTTGTTTTAGGGAACACAATGCACTCCTCCAGAGATGCAGTTGGCAGTTTACAACCCGCCCATCAGCAAAACAAGCCTCCCTGTTCTCCAGGGCCGGTCTTGCCTTTCTGGATTTTACACATTTTGTGGATGTCCCTTTTGAACAGTCGGAAGTGATACTTCTTTGTAGTGCAGATTTGCATTTCCCGCTTGATTGCTTGGCCAAAAAGGGCGTATGCGTTTTCTCCTGAATATATTCAGGAGAAAACGCATAGGCCCTTTTTGCTCAAGTGCAACATTGTTGAAGTTGTGCCCCTCATCCTGTGCTTTAAAGTCAATTCCAACGTACCACTTGAAATCTGTTTCCTGCTCTTCTGCCTAGCTTTCAAGTCCACCCTGCTGCCTTCCCTCCACAGATTTTTGGACAATAGTTGTCTTTATTACTCTGCCTGTTTGTGAACTGCTGTGCCCCTTAGCTCCATTTTTCAACTTGTTTTTTGTGAGCTGACAGAATGTCCAAAATTGTGGTTCAGGACCTATACTGGTTCCCGGTGGGGGGCTGAGACTTTGGTAAATTCTTCTTCCTGCTGGGAAATTAGAGTGACATGTGGCCGTCCAAATGCCTTAGAGCTACTCTCTCACTGGTTCTCCCTCTTCCCTTTCATCCTCTGCCAAATTGGCAACCTGTGCGAACCAGGAGGTTAAAGGGGCTGTTTCTCCAAGTTGGGAGATTGATAGAAAAGCAGTTGGAAAATCAAACCGGAGCAACAGGAGAGGGACTATTCGTTGAGTTTTAGAGACCTTTCATATTCACAATTTGTCCATTCTCTATTTTTCCCTTACATGTTATATCTGTAGTAATAGTCCCTTCAAGCTGGAGAGTTGGGAACAATGGAATGCGTGCCACTCATTATTGCTTTAAAGGGTCTGCATTTGCTCACCGAATCTCACCAATCCTCTCAGTCCCAAGTGTCCAGCCTTATGCCACATCCAGCTGTCGTTGTAGATTGGGTCAGTCCAGGTTTCATCAGAGACCCTGAAGGAATTGTGAAGAAATTACATTTTTTTTTGTTCTGTTTTTAAATTCCTTTTTATAGTGGGTTTGAGCTGGTTCTCACTGCCATGTTTATGCCAGTCTAGACACACTTGATTACCTTACGCAGACATATCAATAAATAGGTTTTAAGATTCTTACTAGTCAGATATATTCCTCTGCGGGAAATATGGGGTTTTGAGTCCCTTTCACTGAGGAAGGTGTAGCTCTTGTCTATTCCATAGTTAGTTTTTGGAACAGTACCTGTGCTTATATGAAACTCCAGTTTTATGCATCACCCCACGTCTCCTTCCCCCTGAAGCAGGCAAAGAGTGCTTTCTAAATGTGAGACTCTGTTCTCTTTCCTAACTCAGTTCAAGTGTAGCCATGTTTACAGGAACTTCATAAGTGATATCTTATGATAAGTTTCTTTTTCTGTGTGACTTATTTCACTTAGAATCATCGTACTTGTATCTACTCATTTTGCTGCTACTGGTCTTATGACATTGACTTCATGGCTGAGGGATATTCCATCGTACGTAAGTACCACAATTTTTTGAACCATTTTCATATTTCCTGGAATATTTAACGTGTACCCAAGTTTAGGTTCTTGTAATCAGTGCAGCCCTAAATTTTGGGGTGGCTCTGTCTTATTGATATTCAGTTCTCACAAGGAATATTCCCTAGACTGGAAGTGCCCTTGGCTCCATAGTTCTGTTGTTTACTTGTTTTTGGGAACACAATGCACTCCTCCAGAGATGCAGGTGGCAATTTACATCCCGCCCATCAGCATAACAAGACTCCCTGTTCTCCAGGGCCTGTCTTGCCTTTCTGGTTTTTACACATTTCGTGGATGTCCCTTTTAGACCTGTGGAATGTGATACTTCTTTGTAGTGCAGATTTTCATTGCCCGCCTGCTTGCTTGGCCAAAAAGGGCGTATGCGTTTTCTCCTGAATATATTCATGAGAAAACGCATATGCTCTATTTGGCCTAGTGCATCATTTTTGAAATTTTGCCCCTCTTTCTGTGCTTTAAACGTGATTCCAACGTACCTCTTGAAATCTGTTTCCTGCTATTCTGCCTCGCTTTCATGTTCGCCTCGTTGCCTTCCCTCACCAGATTTTTGATGATATTTGTCCTTTATTACTCTGCCAGTTTGTGAATTGATGTGCCCCTGAGCTCCATTATTCTACTCGTTTTTTGTGAGCTGACCGCAAGTCCAAAATTTTGGTTCAGGACCTATACTGGTTTCCGATGGAGGCCTGAGACTTTGGTTAATTCTTCTTCCTGCTGGGAAATTAGATAGACATGTGCCCGTCCAAATGCCTAACAGCTACTCTCTCATTGGTTCTCCCTCTTCCCTTTCATCCTCTGCCAAATTGGCAACCTGTGCGAACCAGGAGGTTAAAGGGGCTGTCTCTCCAATTTGGGAGGTTGATAGTAAAGCAGATGGAAAGTCAAACCGGAGCACCAGGAGAGGGACTATTCGTTGAGTTTTAGAAACCTTTCGTATTCACAGTGTGTCCGTTCTCTAGGTTTCCTGTACATGTTATAACTGTAGTAATATTCCCTTCACCCTGGAGAGTTGGGACCCAAGGAATGTGTGCCATGCATTATTGCTTTAAATGGTCTGCATTTGTTCACCCAATCTCACCAATCCTCTCAGTCCCAAGTGTCCAGCCTTATGCCACATCCAGCTGTCATTGTAGATAGGGTCATTCCAGGTTTCATCAGAGACCCTGAAGGAATTGTAAAGAATTTCCCTGTTTCTTTGTTTTGTTTTTGAAATTCCTTTTTATAGTGGGTTTGAGCTGATTCTCGCTGCCATGTTTATGCCAGTCTAGACACACTTGATTCCCTTACGGAGACATATCAATACATAGGTTTTAAGATTCTTACTAGTCAGATATATTCCTCTGCGGGAAATATGGGGTTTTGAGTCCCTTTCACTGAGGAAGGTGTAGGTCTTGTCTATTCCATAGTTGGTTTTTGGAATGGTACCTGTGCTTATATCAAACTCTGGTTTTATGCATCAACCCACCTCTCCTTCCCCCTTAAGCAGGCATAAGAGTTTACTCTAAATGTAACACAATGTTCTCTTTCCTAACTCAGTTCAAGTGTAGCCATGTTTACAGGATCTTCATAAGTGATATCTTATAATAAGTTTCTTTTCCTGTGTGACTTATTTCACTTAGAATCATCGTACCTGAATCCTCCCATTTTGCTGCTACTGGTCTTATGACATTGACTTCATGGCTGAGGGATATTCCATCGTATGTAAGTACCACAATTTTTTGAACCACTTTTATATTTCCTGGGATATTTAATGTGTACCCAAGTTGAGGTCCTTGTAAGCAGTTCAGCCCTAAATTTTGGGGTGGCTCTGTCTTATTGATTTTCAGATTTCCCAAGGTATATTCCCTAGACTGGAAGTGCACTTGGCTCTGTAGCTCTGTTCTTTAATTGTTTTAGGGAACACAATGTACTCCTCCAGAGAGGCAGTTGGCAATTTACATCCCGCCCATCAGCATAACAAGGCTCCCTGTTCTCCACGGCCTTTCTTGCCTTTCTGGTTTTTACACATTTTGTGGATGTCCATTTTGACCGGTGGGAAGTGATACTTCTTTGTAGTGCAGATTTGCATTGCCCGCTTGCTTGCTTGGCCAAAAAGGGCGTATGCGTTTTCTCCTGAATATATTCAGGAGAAAACGCATACGCCCTTTTTGGCCAAGTGCATCATTGTCGAAGTTGTGCCCCTCTTCCTGTGCTTTAAAGGCGATTCCAACGTACCTCTTGAAATCTGTTTCCTGCTATTCTGCCTCGCTTTCAAGTCCGCCTCATTGCCTTCCCTCAACAGATTTTTGGACGATAGTTGTCCTTTATTACTCGGCCAGTTTGTGAATTGCTGTGCCCCTGAGCTCCATTTTTCAACTCTTTTTTTGTGAGCTGACCGCAAGTACAAAATTTTGGTTCAGGACATATGCTGGTTCCCGGTGGGGGCCTGAGACTTTGGTTAATTCTTCTTCCTGCCGGGAAGTTAGAGTGATATGTGCCCGTCCAAATGCCTAACAGCTACTCTCTCATTGGTTCTCCCTCTTCCCTTTCATCCTCTGCCAAATTGGAAACCTGTGCGAACCAGGAGGTTAAAGGAGCTGTCTCTCCAATTTGGGAGATTGATAGTAAAGCAGATGGAAAGTCAAACCAGAGCACCAGGAGAGGGACAATTCGTTGAGTTTTAGAAACCTTTCGTATTCACAGGGTGTCCGTTCTCTAGGTTTCCCGTACATGTTATAACTGTAATAATATTCCCTTCAACCTGGAGAGTTGGGACCCATGGAATGGGTGCCATGCATTATTGCTTTAAAGGGTCTGCATTTGCTCACCCAATCTCACCATTCCTCTCAGTCCCAAGTGTCCAGCCTTATGCCACATCCAGCTGTCGTTGTAGATAGGGTCATTCCAGGTTTCATCAGAGACCCTGAAGGAATTGTAAAGAATTTCCCAGTTTTTTTGTTTTGTTTTTGAAATTCCTTTTTATAGTGGGTTTGAGCTTATTCTCGCTGCCATGTTTATTCCAGTCTAGACACACTTGATTCCCTTACGGAGACATATCAATACATAGGTTTTAAGATTCTTACTAGTCAGATATATTCCTCTGCGCGAAATATGGGGTTTTGAGTCCCTTTCGCTGAGGACGGTGTAGGTCTTGTCTATTCAATAGTTGGTTTTTGGAACGGTACCTGTGCTTATATCAAACTCTGGTTTTATGCATCACCCCACCTCTCCTTCCCCCTTAAGCAGGCATAAGAGTGTTTTCTAAATGTGAGACACTGTTCTCTTTCCTAACTCAGTTCAAGTGTAGACATGTTTACAGGATCTTCATAAGTGATATCTTATGATATATTTCTTTTTCTCTGTGACTTATTTCACTTAGAATCATCGTACCTGAATCCACCCATTTTGTTGCTACTGGTCTTATGACATTGATTTCATGGCTGAGGGATATTCTATCGTACGTAAGTACCACAATTTTTTGAACCATTTTTACATTTCCTGGTATATTTAAGGTGTACCCAAGTTGAGGTCCTTGTAAGCAGTGCAGCCCTAAATTTTGGGGCGGCTCTGTGTTATTGATTTTCAGTTTTCCCAAGGTATATTCCCTAGACCGGAAGTGCCCTTGGCTCTGTAGCTCTGTTCTTTACTTGTTTTAGGGAACACAATGAACTCCTCCAGAGAGGCAGTTGGCAATTTACATCCCGCCCATCAGCATAACAAGGCTCCCTGTTCTCCAGGGCCTGTCTTGCCTTTCTGGTTTTTACACATTTTGTGGATGTCCCTTTTGACCGGTGGGAAGTGATACTTCTTTGTATTGCAGATTTGCATTGCCCGCTTGCTTGCTAGGTCAAAAAGGGCATATGCGTTTTCTCCTGAATATATTCAGGGGAAAACGCATACGCCCTTTTTGGCCAAGTGCATCATTGTCGAAGTTGTGCCCCTCTTCCTGTGCTTTAAAGGCGATTCCAACGTACCTCTTGAAATCTGTTTCCTGCTATTCTGCCTCGCTTTCAAGTCCGCCTCGTTGCCTTCCCTCAACAGATTTTTGGACGATAGTTGTCCTTTATTACTCGGCCAGTTTGTGAATTGCTGTGCCCCTGAGCTCCATTTTTAAACTCGTTTTTGGTGAGCTGACCGCAAGTCCCAAATTTTGGTTCAGGACCTATACTGGTTCCCGGTGGGTGGCTGAGAATTTGGTTAATTCTTCTTCCTGCCGGGAAATTACAGTGATATGTGCCCGTCCAAATGCCTAACAGCTACTCTCTCATTGGTTCTCCCTCTTCCCTTTCATCCTCTGCCAAATTGGCAACCTGTGCGAACCAAGAGGTTAAAGGGGCTGTCTCTCCAAGTTGGGAGGTTGATAGTAAAGCAGACGGAAAGTCAAACTGGAGCACCAGGAGAGGGACTATTCGTTGAGTTTTAGAAACCTTTCGTATTCACAGTGTGTCCGTTCTCTAGGTTTCCCGCACATGTTATAACTGTAGTAATATTCCCTTCAACCTGGAGAGTTCGGACCCATGGAATGGGTGCCATGCATTATTGCTTTAAAGGGTCTGCATTTGCTCACCCAATCTCACCAATCGTCTCAGTCCCAAGTGTCCCTCCTTATGCCACATCCAGCTGTCATTGTAGATAGGGTCATTCCAGCTTTCATCAGAGACCCTGAAGGAATTGTAAAGAATTTCCCAGTTTTTTTGTTTTGTTTTTGAAATTCCTTTTTATAGTGGGTTTGAGCTGATTCTCGCTGCCATGTTTATGCCAGTCTAGACACACTTGATTCCCTTACGGAGACATATCAATACATAGGTTTTAAGATTCTTACTAGTCAGATATTTTCCTCTGCGGGAAATATGGGGTTTTGAGTCCCTTTCACTGAGGACGTTGTAGGTCTTGTCTATTCCATAGTTGGTTTTTGGAACGGTACCTGTGCTTATATCAAACTCTGGTTTTATGCATCACGCCACCTCTCCTTCCCCCTTAAGCAGGTATAAGAGTGTTTTCTAAATGTGAGACACTGTTCTCTTTTCTAACTCAGTTCAAGTGTAGCCATGTTTACAGGATCTTCATAAGTGATATCTTATGATAAGTTTCTTTTTCTGTGTGACTTATTTCACTTAGAATCATCGTACCTGAATCCACCCATTTTGCTGCTACTGGTCTTATGACATTGATTTCATGGCTGAGGGATATTCCATCCTACGTAAGTACCACAATTTTTTGAACCATGTTTATATTTTCTGGGATACTTAAGGTGTATCCAAGTTCAGGTCCTTGTATGCAGTGCATCCCTAAATTTTGGGGTGGCTTTGTCTTATTGATTTTCAGTTTTCCCAAGGTATATTCCCTAGACTGGTAGTGCCCTTGGCTCTGTAGCTCTGTTCTTTACTTGTTTTAGGGAACAGAATGCACTCCTCCAGAGAGGCAGTTGGCAAATTACATCCCGCGCATCAGCATAACAAGGCTCCCTGTTCTCCAGGGCCTGTCTTGCCTTTCTTGTTCTTACACATTTTGTGGATGTCCCTTTTGACCGGTGGGAAGTGATACTTCTTTGTAGTGCAGATTTGCATTGCCCGCTTGCTTGCTTGGCCAAAAAGGGCGTATGCGTTTTCTCCTGAATATATTCAGGAGAAAACGCATACACCCTTTATGGCCAAGTGCATCATTGTCCATGTTGTGCCCTTCTTCCTGTGCTTTAAAGGCGATTCCAACGTACCTCTTGAAATCTGTTTCCTGCTATTCTGCCTCGCTTTCAAGTCCGCCTCGTTGCCTTCCCTCAACAGATTTTTGGACGATAGTTGTCCTTTATTACTCGGCCAGTTTGTGAATTGCTGTGCCCCTGAGCTCCATTTTTCAACTCGTTTTTGGTGAGCTGACCGCAAGTCCAAAATTTTGGTTCAGGACCTATACTGGTTCCCAGTGGGTGGCTGAGAATTTGGTTAATTCTTCTTCCTGCCGGGAAATTACAGTGATATGTGCCCGTCCAAATGCCTAACAGCTACTCTCTCATTGGTTCTCCCTCTTCCCTTTCATCCTCTGCCAAATTGGCAACCTGTGCGAACCAAGAGGTTAAAGGGGCTGTCTCTCCAAGTTGGGAGGTTGATAGTAAAGCAGACGGAAAGTCAAACCGGAGCACCAGGAGAGGGACTATTCGTTGAGTTTTAGAAACCTTTCGTATTCACAGTGTGTCCGTTCTCTAGGTTTCCCGCACATGTTATAGCTGTAGTAATATTCCCTTCAACCTGGAGAGTTCGGACCCATGGAATGGGTGCCATGCATTATTGCTTTAAAGGGTCTGCATTTGCTCACCCAATCTCACCAATCGTCTCAGTCCCAAGTGTCCCTCCTTATGCCACATCCAGCTGTCGTTGTAGATAGGGTCATTCCAGCTTTCATCAGAGACCCTGAAGGAATTGTAAAGAATTTCCCAGTTTTTTTGTTTTGTTTTTGAAATTCCTTTTTATAGTGGGTTTGAGCTGATTCTCGCTGCCATGTTTATGCCAGTCTAGACACACTTGATTCCCTTATGGAGACATATCAATACATAGGTTTTAAGATTCTTACTAGTCAGATATTTTCCTCTGCGGGAAATATGGGGTTTTGAGTCCCTTTCACTGAGGAAGGTGCAGGTCTTGTCTATTCCATAGTTGGTTTTTGGAACGGTACCTGTGCTTATATCAAACTCTGGTTTTATGCATCACCCCACCTCTCCTTCCCCCTTAAGCAGGTATAAGAGTGTTTTCTAAATGTGAGATACTGTTCTCTTTCCTAACTCAGTTCAAGTGTAGCCATGTTTACAGGATCTTCATAAGTGATATCTTATGAGAAGTTTCTTTTTCTGTGTGACTTATTTCACTTAGAATCATCGTACCTGAATCCACCCATTTTGCTGCTACTGGTCTTATGACATTGATTTCATGGCTGAGGGATATTCCATCGTACGTAAGTATCACAATTTTTTGAACCATGTTTATATTTTCTGGGATATTTAAGGTGTATCCAAGTTGAGGTCCTTGTATGCAGTGCAGCCCTAAATTTTGGGGTGGCTCTGTCTTATTGATTTTCAGTTTTCCCAAGGTATATTCCCTAAACTGGTAGTGCCCTTGGCTCTGTAGCTCTGTTCTTTACTTGTTTTAGGGAACAGAATGCACTCCTCCAGAGAGGCAGTTGGCAATTTACATCCCGCCCATCAGCATAACAAGGCTCCCTGTTCTCCAGGGCCTGTCTTGCCTTTCTTGTTCTTACACATTTTGTGGATGTCCCTTTTGACCGGTGGGAAGTGATACTTCTTTGTAGTGCAGATTTGCATTGCCCGCTTGCTTGCTTGGCCAAAAAGGGCGTATGCGTTTTCTCCTGAATATATTCAGGAGAAAACGCATACGCCCTTTTTGGCCAAGTGCATCATTGTCGAAGTTGTGCCCCTCTTCCTGTGCTTTAAAGGCGATTCCAACGTACCTCTTGAAATCTGTTTCCTGCTATTCTGCCTCGCTTTCAAGTCCGCCTCGTTGCCTTCCCTCAACAGATTTTTGGACGATAGTTGTCCTTTATTACTCGGCCAGTTTGTGAATTGCTGTGCCCCTGAGCTCCATTTTTCAACTCGTTTTTGGTGAGCTGACCGCAAGTCCAAAATTTTGGTTCAGGACCTATACTGGTTCCCGGTGGGTGGCTGAGAATTTGGTTAATTCTTCTTCCTGCTGGGAAATTACAGTGATATGTGCCCGTCCAAATGCCTAACAGCTACTCTCTCATTGGTTCTCCCTCTTCCCTTTCATCCTCTGCCAAATTGGCAACCTGTGCGAACCAAGAGGTTAAAGGGGCTGTCTCTGTAAGTTGGGAGGTTGATAGTAAAGCAGATGGAAAGTCAAACCGGAGCACCAGGAGAGGGACTATTCGTTGAGTTTTAGAAACCTTTCGTACTCACAGTGTGTCCGTTCTCTAGGTTTCCCACACATGTTATAGCTGTAGTAATATTCCCTTCAACCTGGAGAGTTCGGACCCATGGAATGTGTGCCATGCATTATTGCTTTAAAGGGTCTGCATTTGCTCACCCAATCTCACCAATCGTCTCAGTCCCAAGTGTCCCTCCTTATGCCACATCCAGCTGTCGTTGTAGATAGGGTCATTCCAGGTTTCATCAGAGACCCTGAAGGAATTGTAAAGAATTTCCCAGTTTTTTTGTTTTGTTTTTGAAATTCCTTTTTATAGTGGGTTTGAGCTGATTCTCGCTGCCATGTTTATGCCAGTCTAGACACACTTGATTCCCTTACGGAGACATATCAATACATAGGTTTTAAGATTCTTACTAGTCAGATATTTTCCTCTGCGGGAAATATGGGGTTTTGAGTCCCTTTCGCTGAGGACGGTGTAGGTCTTGTCTATTCCATAGTTGGTTTTTGGAACGGTACCTGTGCTTATATCAAACTCTGGTTTTATGCATCACCCCACCTCTCCTTCCCCCTTAAGCAGGTATAAGAGTGTTTTCTAAATGTGAGACACTGTTCTCTTTCCTAACTCAGTTCAAGTGTAGCCATGTTTACAGGATCTTCATAAGTGATATCTTATGATAAGTTTCTTTTTCTGTGTGACTTATTTCACTTAGAATCATCGTACCTGAATCCACCCATTTTGCTGCTACTGGTCTTATGACATTGATTTCATGGCTGAGGGATATTCCATCGTACGTAAGTACCACAATTTTTTGAACCATGTTTATATTTTCTGGGATACTTAAGGTGTATCCAAGTTGAGGTCCTTGTATGCAGTGCAGCCCTAAATTTTGGGGTGGCTCTGTCTTATTGATTTTCAGTTTTCCCAAGGTATATTCCCTAGACTGGTAGTGCCCGTGGCTCTGTAGCTCTGTTCTTTACTTGTTTTAGGGAACAGAATGCACTCCTCCAGAGAGGCAGTTGGCAATTTACATCCTGCCCATCAGCATAACAAGGCTCCCTGTTCTCCAGGGCCTGTCTTGCCTTTCTTGTTCTTACACATTTTGTGGATGTCCCTTTTGACCGGTGGGAAGTGATACTTCTTTGTAGTGCAGATTTGCATTGCCCGCTTGCTTGCTTGGCCAAAAAGGGCGTATGCGTTTTCTCCTGAATATATTCAGGAGAAAACGCATACGCCCTTTTTGGCCAAGTGCATCATTGTCGAAGTTGTGCCCCTCTTCCTGTGCTTTAAAGGCGATTCCAACGTACCTCTTGAAATCTGTTTCCTGCTATTCTGCCTCGCTTTCAAGTCCGCCTCGTTGCCTTCCCTCAACAGATTTTTGGACGATAGTTGTCCTTTATTACTCGGCCAGTTTGTGAATTGCTGTGCCCCTGAGCTCCATTTTTCAACTCGTTTTTGGTGAGCTGACCGCAAGTCCAAAATTTGGTTCAGGACCTATACTGGTTCCCGGTGGGTGGCTGAGAATTTGGTTAATTCTTCTTCCTGCCGGGAAATTACAGTGATATGTGCCCGTCCAAATGCCTAACAGCTACTCTCTCATTGGTTCTCCCTCTTCCCTTTCATCCTCTGCCAAATTGGCAACTTGTGCGAACCAAGAGGTTAAAGGGGCTGTCTCTCCAAGTTGGGAGGTTGATAGTAAAGCAGACTGAAGTCAAACCGGAGCACCAGGAGAGTGACTATTCGTTGAGTTTTAGAAACCTTTCGTATTCACAGTGTGTCCGTTCTCTAGGTTTCCCGCACATGTTATAGCTGTAGTAATATTCCCTTCAACCTGGAGAGTTCGGACCCATGGAATGGGTGCCATGCATTATTGCTTTAAAGGGTCTGCATTTGCTCACCCAATCTCACCAATCGTCTCAGTCCCAAGTGTCCCTCCTTATGCCACATCCAGCTGTCGTTGTAGATAGGGTCATTCCAGCTTTCATCAGAGACCCTGAAGGAATTGTAAAGAATTTCCCAGTTTTTTTGTTTTGTTTTTGAAATTCCTTTTTATAGTGGGTTTGAGCTGATTCTCGCTGCCATGTTTATGCCAGTCTAGACACACTTGATTCCCTTACGGAGACATATCAATACATAGGTTTTAAGATTCTTACTAGTCAGATATTTTCCTCTGCGGGAAATATGGGGTTTTGAGTCCCTTTCACTGAGGACGCTGTAGGTCTTATCTATTCCATAGTTGGTTTTTGGAACGGTACCTGTGCTTATATCAAACTCTGTTTTTATGCATCACCCCACCTCTCCTTCCCCCTTAAGCAGGCATACGAGTGTTTTCTAAATGTGAGACACTGTTCTCTTTCCTAACTCAGTTCAAGTGTAGCCATGTTTACAGGATCTTCATAAGTGATATCTTATGATAAGTTTCTTTTTCTGTGTGACTTATTTCACTTAGAATCATCGTACCTGAATCCACCCATTTTGCTGCTACTGGTCTTATGACATTGATTTCATGGCTGAGGGATATTCCATCGTACGTAAGTACCACAATTTTTTGAACCATTTTTATATTTCCTGGGATATTTAAGGTGTATCCAAGTTGAGGTCCTTGTAAGCAGTGCAGAACTAAATTTTGGGGTGTTCTCTGTCTTATTGATCTTCAGTTTTCCCAAGGTATATTCCCTAGACTGGAAGTGCCCTTGGCTCTGTAGCTCTGTTGTTTACTTGTTTTAGGGAACACAATGCACTCCTCCAGAGAGGCAGTTGGCAATTTACATCCCGCCCATCAGCATAACAAGGCTCCCTGTTCTCCAGGGCCTGTCTTGCCTTTCTTGTTCTTACACATTTTGTGGATGTCCCTTTTGACCGGTGGGAAGTGATACTTCTTTGTAGTGCAGATTTGCATTGCCCGCTTGCTTGCTTGGCCAAAAAGGGCGTATGCGTTTTCTCCTGAATATATTCAGGAGAAAACGCATACGCCCTTTTTGGCCAAGTGCATCATTGTCGAAGTTGTGCCCCTCTTCCTGTGCTTTAAAGGCGATTCCAACGTACCTCTTGAAATCTGTTTCCTGCTATTCTGCCTCGCTTTCAAGTCCGCCTCGTTGCCTTCCCTCAACAGATTTTTGGACGATAGTTGTCCTTTATTACTCGGCCAGTTTGTGAATTGCTGTGCCCCTGAGCTCCATTTTTCAACTCGTTTTTGGTGAGCTGACCGCAAGTCCAAAATTTTGGTTCAGGACCTATACTGGTTCCCGGTGGGTGGCTGAGAATTTGGTTAATTCTTCTTCCTGCCGGGAAATTACAGTGATATGTGCCCGTCCAAATGCCTAACAGCTACTCTCTCATTGGTTCTCCCTCTTCCCTTTCATCCTCTGCCAAATTGGCAACTTGTGCGAACCAAGAGGTTAAAGGGGCTGTCTCTCCAAGTTGGGAGGTTGATAGTAAAGCAGACGGAAAGTCAAACCGGAGCACCAGGAGAGGGACTATTCGTTGAGTTTTAGAAACCTTTCGTATATACAGTGTGTCTGTTCTCTAGGTTTCCCGCACATGTTATAGCTGTAGTAATATTCCCTTCAACCTGGAGAGTTCGGACCCATGGAATGGGTGCCATGCATTATTGCTTTAAAGGGTCTGCATTTGCTCTCCCAATCTCACCAATCGTCTCAGTCCCAAGTGTCCCTCCTTATGCCACATCCAGCTGTCGTTGTAGATAGGGTCATTCCAGCTTTCATCAGAGACCCTGAAGGAATTGTAAAGAATTTCCCAGTTTTTTTGTTTTGTTTTTGAAATTCCTTTTTATAGTGTGTTTGAGCTGATTCTCGCTGCCATGTTTATGTCAGTCTAGACACACTTGATTCCCTTACGGAGAGATATCAATACATAGGTTTTAAGATTCTTACTAGTCAGATATATTCCTCTGCGGGAAATATGGGGTTTTGAGTCCCTTTCACAGAGGACGGTGTAGGTCTTGCCTATTCCATAGTTGGTTTTTGGAACGGTACCTGTGCTTATATCAAACTCTGGTTTTATGCATCACCCCACCTCTCCTTCCCCCTTAAGCAGGTATAAGAGTGTTTTCTAAATGTGAGACACTGTTCTCTTTCCTAACTCAGTTCAAGTGTAGCCATGTTTACAGGATCTTCATAAGTGATATCTTATGATAAGTTTCTTTTTCTGTGTGACTCATTTCACTTAGAATCATCGTACCTGAATCCACCCATTTTGCTGCTACTGGTCTTATGACATTGATTTCATGGCTGAGGGATATTCCATCCTACGTAAGTACCACAATATTTTGAACCATGTTTATATTTTCTGGGATACTTAAGGTGTATCCAAGTTGAGGCCCTTGTATGCAGTGCAGCCCTAAATTTTGGGGTGCCTCTGTCTTATTGATTTTCAGTTTTCCCAAGGTATATTCCCTAGACTGGTAGTGCCCTTGGCTCTGTAGCTCTGTTCTTTACTTGTTTTAGGGAACAGAATGCACTCCTCCAGAGAGGCAGTTGGCAATTTACATCCCGCCCATCAGCATAACAAGGCTCCCTGTTCTCCAGGGCCTGTCTTGCCTTTCTTGTTCTTACACATTTTGTGGATGTCCCTTTTGACCGGTGGGAAGTGATACTTCTTTGTAGTGCAGATTTGCATTACCCGCTTGCTTGCTTGGCCAAAAAGGGCGTATGCGTTTTCTCCTGAATATATTCAGGAGAAAACGCATACGCCCTTTTTGGCCAAGTGCATCATTGTCGAAGTTGTGCCCCTCTTCCTGTGCTTTAAAGGCGATTCCAACGTACCTCTTGAAATCTGTTTCCTGCTATTCTGCCTCGCTTTCAAGTCCGCCTCGTTGCCTTCCGTCAACAAATTTTTGGACGATAGGTGTCCTTTATTATTCGGCCAGTTTGTGAATTGCTGTGTCCCTGAGCTCCATTTTTCAACTCGTTTTTGGAGAGCTGACCGCAAGTCCAAAATTTTGGTTCAGGACCTGTACTGGTTCCCAGTTGGTGGCTGAGAATTTGGTAAATTCTTCTTCCTGCCGGGAAATTACAGTGATGTGTGCCCGTCCAAATGCCTAACAGCTACTCTCTCATTGGTTCTCCCTCTTCCCTTTCATCCTCTGCCAAATTGGCAACCTGTGCGAACCATGAGGTTAAAGGGGCTGTCTCTCCAAGTTGGGAGGTTGATAGTAAAGCAGACGGAAAGTCAAACCGGAGCACCAGGAGAGTGACTATTCGTTGAGTTTTAGAAACCTTTCATATTCACAGTGTGTCCGTTCTCTAGGTTTCCCGCACATGTTATAGCTATAGTAATATTCCCTTCAACCTGGAGAGTTCGGACCCATGGAATGGGTGCCATGCATTATTGCTTTAAAGGGTCTGCATTTGCTCACCCAATCTCACCAATCGTCTCAGTCCCAAGTGTCCCTCCTTATGCCACATCCAGCTGTCATTGTAGATAGGGTCATTCCAGCTTTCATCAGAGACCCTGAAGGAATTGTAAAGAATTTCCCGGTTTTTTTGTTTTGTTTTGAAAATTCCTTTTTATAGTGGGTTTGAGCTGATTCTCGCTGCCATGTTTATGCCAGTCTAGACACACTTGATTCCCTTACGGAGACATATCAATACATAGGTTTTAAGATTCTTACTAGTCAGATACTTTCCTCTGCGGGAAATATGGGGTTTTGAGTCCCTATCACTGAGGACGGTGTAGGTCTTGTCTATTCCATAGTTGGTTTTTGGAACGGTACCTGTGCTTATATCAAACTCTGGTTTTATGCATCACCTCACCTCTCCTTCCCCCTTAAGCAGGTATAAGAGTGTTTTCTAAATGTGAGACACTGTTCTCTTTCCTAACTCAGTTCAAGTGTAGCCATGTTTACAGGATCTTCATAAGTGATATCTTATGATAAGTTTCTTTTTCTGTGTGACTTATTTCACTTAGAATCATCGTACCTGAATCCACCCATTTTGCTGCTACTGGTCTTATGACATTGATTTCATGGCTGAGGGATATTCCATCATACGTAAGTATCACAATTTTTTGAACCATGTTTATATTTTCTGGGATACTTAAGGTGTATCCAAGTTGAGGTCCTTGTATGCAGTGCAGCCCTAAATTTTGGGGTGGCTCTTTCTTATTGATTTTCAGTTTTCCCAAGGTATATTCCCTAGACTGGTAGTGCCCTTGGCTCTGTAGCTCTGTTCTTTACTTGTTTTAGGGAACAGAATGCACTCCTCCAGAGAGGCAGTTGGCAATTTACATCCCGCCCATCAGCATAACAAGGCTCCCTGTTCTCCAGGGCCTGTCTTGCCTTTCTTGTTCTTACACATTTTGTGGATGTCCCTTTTGACCGGTGGGAAATGATACTTCTTTGTAGTGCAGATTTGCATTGCCCGCTTGCTTGCTTGGCCAAAAAGGGCGTATGCGTTTTCTCCTGAATATATTCAGGAGAAAACGCATACGCCCTTTGTGGCCAAGTGCATCATTGTCGAATTTGTGCCCCTCTTCCTGTGCTTTAAAGGCGATTCCAACGTACCTCTTGAAATCTGTTTCCTGCTATTCTGCCTCGCTTTCAAGTCCGCCTCGTTGCCTTCCCTCAACAGATTTTTGGACGATAGTTGTCCTTTATTACTCGGCCAGTTTGTGAATTGCTGTGCCCCTGAGCTCCATTTTTCAACTCGTTTTTGGTGAGCTGACCGCAAGTCCAAAATTTTGGTTCAGGACCTATACTGGTTCCCGGTGGGTGGCTGAGAATTTGGTTAATTCTTCTTCCTGCCGGGAAATTACAGTGATATGTGCCCGTCCAAATGCCTAACAGCTACTCTCTCATTGGTTCTCCCTCTTCCCTTTCATCCTCTGCCATATTGGCAACCTGTGCGAACCAAGAGGTTAAAGGGGCTGTCTCTCCAAGTTGGGAGGTTGATAGTAAAGCAGACGGAAAGTCAAACCGGAGCACCAGGAGAGGGACTATTCGTTGAGTTTTAGAAACCTTTCGTATTCACAGTGTGTCCGTTCTCTAGGTTTCCCGCACATGTTATAGCTGTAGTAATATTCCCTTCAACCTGGAGAGTTCGGACCCATGGAATGGGTGCCATGCATTATTGCTTTAAAGGGTCTGCATTTGCTCACCCAATCTCACCAATCGTCTCAGTCCCAAGTGTCCCTCCTTATGCCACATCCAGCTGTCGTTGTAGATAGGGTCATTCCAGCCTTCATCAGAGACCCTGAAGGAATTGTAAAGAATTTCCCAGTTTTTTTGTTTTGTTTTTGAAATTCCTTTTTATAGTGGGTTTGAGCTGATTCTCGCTGCCATGTTTATGCCAGTCTAGACACACTTGATTCCCTTACGGAGACATATCAATACATAGGTTTTAAGATTCTTACTAGTCAGATATTTTCCTCTGCGGGAAATATGGGGTTTTGAGTCCCTTTCGCTGAGGACGGTGTAGGTCTTGTCTATTCCATAGTTGGTTTTTGGAACGGTACCTGTGCTTATATCAAACTCTGGTTTTATGCATCACCCCACCTCTCCTTCCCCCTTAAGCAGGTATAAGAGTGTTTTCTAAATGTGAGACACTGTTCTCTTTCCTAACTCAGTTCAAGTGTAGCCATGTTTACAGGATCTTCATAAGTGATATCTTATGATAAGTTTCTTTTTCTGTGTGACTTATTTCACTTAGAATCATCGTACCTGAATCCACCCATTTTGCTGCTACTGGTCTTATGACATTGATTTCATGGCTGAGGGATATTCCATCGTACGTAAGTACCACAATTTTTTGAACCATGTTTATATTTTCTGGGATACTTAAGGTGTATCCAAGTTGAGGTCCTTGTATGCAGTGCAGCCCTAAATTTTGGGGTGGCTCTGTCTTATTGATTTTCAGTTTTCCCAAGGTATATTCCCTAGACTGGTAGTGCCCGTGGCTCTGTAGCTCTGTTCTTTACTTGTTTTAGGGAACAGAATGCACTCCTCCAGAGAGGCAGTTGGCAATTTACATCCTGCCCATCAGCATAACAAGGCTCCCTGTTCTCCAGGGCCTGTCTTGCCTTTCTTGTTCTTACACATTTTGTGGATGTCCCTTTTGACCGGTGGGAAGTGATACTTCTTTGTAGTGCAGATTTGCATTGCCCGCTTGCTTGCTTGGCCAAAAAGGGCGTATGCGTTTTCTCCTGAATATATTCAGGAGAAAACGCATACGCCCTTTTTGGCCAAGTGCATCATTGTCGAAGTTGTGCCCCTCTTCCTGTGCTTTAAAGGCGATTCCAACGTACCTCTTGAAATCTGTTTCCTGCTATTCTGCCTCGCTTTCAAGTCCGCCTCGTTGCCTTCCCTCAACAGATTTTTGGACGATAGTTGTCCTTTATTACTCGGCCAGTTTGTGAATTGCTGTGCCCCTGAGCTCCATTTTTCAACTCGTTTTTGGTGAGCTGACCGCAAGTCCAAAATTTGGTTCAGGACCTATACTGGTTCCCGGTGGGTGGCTGAGAATTTGGTTAATTCTTCTTCCTGCCGGGAAATTACAGTGATATGTGCCCGTCCAAATGCCTAACAGCTACTCTCTCATTGGTTCTCCCTCTTCCCTTTCATCCTCTGCCAAATTGGCAACTTGTGCGAACCAAGAGGTTAAAGGGGCTGTCTCTCCAAGTTGGGAGGTTGATAGTAAAGCAGACTGAAGTCAAACCGGAGCACCAGGAGAGGGACTATTCGTTGAGTTTTAGAAACCTTTCGTATTCACAGTGTGTCCGTTCTCTAGGTTTCCCGCACATGTTATAGCTGTAGTAATATTCCCTTCAACCTGGAGAGTTCGGACCCATGGAATGGGTGCCATGCATTATTGCTTTAAAGGGTCTGCATTTGCTCACCCAATCTCACCAATCGTCTCAGTCCCAAGTGTCCCTCCTTATGCCACATCCAGCTGTCATTGTAGATAGGGTCATTCCAGCTTTCATCAGAGACCCTGAAGGAATTGTAAAGAATTTCCCGGTTTTTTTGTTTTGTTTTGAAAATTCCTTTTTATAGTGGGTTTGAGCTGATTCTCGCTGCCATGTTTATGCCAGTCTAGACACACTTGATTCCCTTACGGAGACATATCAATACATAGGTTTTAAGATTCTTACTAGTCAGATACTTTTCTCTGCGGGAAATATGGGGTTTTGAGTCCCTATCACTGAGGACGGTGTAGGTCTTGTCTATTCCATAGTTGGTTTTTGGAACGGTACCTGTGCTTATATCAAACTCTGGTTTTATGCATCACCTCACCTCTCCTTCCCCCTTAAGCAGGTATAAGAGTGTTTTCTAAATGTGAGACACTGTTCTCTTTCCTAACTCAGTTCAAGTGTAGCCATGTTTACAGGATCTTCATAAGTGATATCTTATGATAAGTTTCTTTTTCTGTGTGACTTATTTCACTTAGAATCATCGTACCTGAATCCACCCATTTTGCTGCTACTGGTCTTATGACATTGATTTCATGGCTGAGGGATATTCCATCATACGTAAGTATCACAATTTTTTGAACCATGTTTATATTTTCTGGGATACTTAAGGTGTATCCAAGTTGAGGTCCTTGTATGCAGTGCAGCCCTAAATTTTGGGGTGGCTCTTTCTTATTGATTTTCAGTTTTCCCAAGGTATATTCCCTAGACTGGTAGTGCCCTTGGCTCTGTAGCTCTGTTCTTTACTTGTTTTAGGGAACAGAATGCACTCCTCCAGAGAGGCAGTTGGCAATTTACATCCCGCCCATCAGCATAACAAGGCTCCCTGTTCTCCAGGGCCTGTCTTGCCTTTCTTGTTCTTACACATTTTGTGGATGTCCCTTTTGACCGGTGGGAAATGATACTTCTTTGTAGTGCAGATTTGCATTGCCCGCTTGCTTGCTTGGCCAAAAAGGGCGTATGCGTTTTCTCCTGAATATATTCAGGAGAAAACGCATACGCCCTTTTTGGCCAAGTGCATCATTGTCGAAGTTGTGCCCCTCTTCCTGTGCTTTAAAGGCGATTCCAACGTACCTCTTGAAATCTGTTTCCTGCTATTCTGCCTCGCTTTCAAGTCCGCCTCGTTGCCTTCCCTCAACAGATTTTTGGACGATAGTTGTCCTTTATTACTCGGCCAGTTTGTGAATTGCTGTGCCCCTGAGCTCCATTTTTCAACTCGTTTTTGGTGAGCTGACCGCAAGTCCAAAATTTTGGTTCAGGACCTATACTGGTTCCCGGTGGGTGGCTGAGAATTTGGTTAATTCTTCTTCCTGCCGGGAAATTACAGTGATATGTGCCCGTCCAAATGCCTAACAGCTACTCTCTCATTGGTTCTCCCTCTTCCCTTTCATCCTCTGCCATATTGGCAACCTGTGCGAACCAAGAGGTTAAAGGGGCTGTCTCTCCAAGTTGGGAGGTTGATAGTAAAGCAGACGGAAAGTCAAACCGGAGCACCAGGAGAGGGACTATTCGTTGAGTTTTAGAAACCTTTCGTATTCACAGTGTGTCCGTTCTCTAGGTTTCCCGCACATGTTATAGCTGTAGTAATATTCCCTTCAACCTGGAGAGTTCGGACCCATGGAATGGGTGCCATGCATTATTGCTTTAAAGGGTCTGCATTTGCTCACCCAATCTCACCAATCGTCTCAGTCCCAAGTGTCCCTCCTTATGCCACATCCAGCTGTCGTTGTAGATAGGGTCATTCCAGCCTTCATCAGAGACCCTGAAGGAATTGTAAAGAATTTCCCAGTTTTTTTGTTTTGTTTTTGAAATTCCTTTTTATAGTGGGTTTGAGCTGATTCTCGCTGCCATGTTTATGCCAGTCTAGACACACTTGATTCCCTTACGGAGACATATCAATACATAGGTTTTAAGATTCTTACTAGTCAGATATTTTCCTCTGCGGGAAATATGGGGTTTTGAGTCCCTTTCGCTGAGGACGGTGTAGGTCTTGTCTATTCCATAGTTGGTTTTTGGAACGGTACCTGTGCTTATATCAAACTCTGGTTTTATGCATCACCCCACCTCTCCTTCCCCCTTAAGCAGGTATAAGAGTGTTTTCTAAATGTGAGACACTGTTCTCTTTCCTAACTCAGTTCAAGTGTAGCCATGTTTACAGGATCTTCATAAGTGATATCTTATGATAAGTTTCTTTTTCTGTGTGACTTATTTCACTTAGAATCATCGTACCTGAATCCACCCATTTTGCTGCTACTGGTCTTATGACATTGATTTCATGGCTGAGGGATATTCCATCGTACGTAAGTACCACAATTTTTTGAACCATGTTTATATTTTCTGGGATACTTAAGGTGTATCCAAGTTGAGGTCCTTGTATGCAGTGCAGCCCTAAATTTTGGGGTGGCTCTGTCTTATTGATTTTCAGTTTTCCCAAGGTATATTCCCTAGACTGGTAGTGCCCGTGGCTCTGTAGCTCTGTTCTTTACTTGTTTTAGGGAACAGAATGCACTCCTCCAGAGAGGCAGTTGGCAATTTACATCCTGCCCATCAGCATAACAAGGCTCCCTGTTCTCCAGGGCCTGTCTTGCCTTTCTTGTTCTTACACATTTTGTGGATGTCCCTTTTGACCGGTGGGAAGTGATACTTCTTTGTAGTGCAGATTTGCATTGCCCGCTTGCTTGCTTGGCCAAAAAGGGCGTATGCGTTTTCTCCTGAATATATTCAGGAGAAAACGCATACGCCCTTTTTGGCCAAGTGCATCATTGTCGAAGTTGTGCCCCTCTTCCTGTGCTTTAAAGGCGATTCCAACGTACCTCTTGAAATCTGTTTCCTGCTATTCTGCCTCGCTTTCAAGTCCGCCTCGTTGCCTTCCCTCAACAGATTTTTGGACGATAGTTGTCCTTTATTACTCGGCCAGTTTGTGAATTGCTGTGCCCCTGAGCTCCATTTTTCAACTCGTTTTTGGTGAGCTGACCGCAAGTCCAAAATTTGGTTCAGGACCTATACTGGTTCCCGGTGGGTGGCTGAGAATTTGGTTAATTCTTCTTCCTGCCGGGAAATTACAGTGATATGTGCCCGTCCAAATGCCTAACAGCTACTCTCTCATTGGTTCTCCCTCTTCCCTTTCATCCTCTGCCAAATTGGCAACTTGTGCGAACCAAGAGGTTAAAGGGGCTGTCTCTCCAAGTTGGGAGGTTGATAGTAAAGCAGACTGAAGTCAAACCGGAGCACCAGGAGAGGGACTATTCGTTGAGTTTTAGAAACCTTTCGTATTCACAGTGTGTCCGTTCTCTAGGTTTCCCGCACATGTTATAGCTGTAGTAATATTCCCTTCAACCTGGAGAGTTCGGACCCATGGAATGGGTGCCATGCATTATTGCTTTAAAGGGTCTGCATTTGCTCACCCAATCTCACCAATCGTCTCAGTCCCAAGTGTCCCTCCTTATGCCACATCCAGCTGTCGTTGTAGATAGGGTCATTCCAGCTTTCATCAGAGACCCTGAAGGAATTGTAAAGAATTTCCCAGTTTTTTTGTTTTGTTTTTGAAATTCCTTTTTATAGTGGGTTTGAGCTGATTCTCGCTGCCATGTTTATGCCAGTCTAGACACACTTGATTCCCTTACGGAGAGATATCAATACATAGGTTTTAAGATTCTTACTAGTCAGATATTTTCCTCTGCGGGAAATATGGGGTTTTGAGTCCCTTTCACAGAGGACGGTGTAGGTCTTGCCTATTCCATAGTTGGTTTTTGGAACGGTACCTGTGCTTATATCAAACTCTGGTTTTATGCATCACCCCACCTCTCCTTCCCCCTTAAGCAGGTATAAGAGTGTTTTCTAAATGTGAGACACTGTTCTCTTTCCTAACTCAGTTCAAGTGTAGCCATGTTTACAGGATCTTCATAAGTGATATCTTATGATAAGTTTCTTTTTCTGTGTGACTTATTTCACTTAGAATCATCGTACCTGAATCCACCCATTTTGCTGCTACTGGTCTTATGACATTGATTTCATGGCTGAGGGATATTCCATCCTACGTAAGTACCACAATATTTTGAACCATGTTTATATTTTCTGGGATACTTAAGGTGTATCCAAGTTGAGGCCCTTGTATGCAGTGCAGCCCTAAATTTTGGGGTGCCTCTGTCTTATTGATTTTCAGTTTTCCCAAGGTATATTCCCTAGACTGGTAGTGCCCTTGGCTCTGTAGCTCTGTTCTTTACTTGTTTTAGGGAACAGAATGCACTCCTCCAGAGAGGCAGTTGGCAATTTACATCCCGCCCATCAGCATAACAAGGCTCCCTGTTCTCCAGGGCCTGTCTTGCCTTTCTTGTTCTTACACATTTTGTGGATGTCCCTTTTGACCGGTGGGAAGTGATACTTCTTTGTAGTGCAGATTTGCATTGCCCGCTTGCTTGCTTGGCCAAAAAGGGCGTATGCGTTTTCTCCTGAATATATTCAGGAGAAAACGCATACGCCCTTTTTGGCCAAGTGCATCATTGTCGAAGTTGTGCCCCTCTTCCTGTGCTTTAAAGGCGATTCCAACGTACCTCTTGAAATCTGTTTCCTGCTATTCTGCCTCGCTTTCAAGTCCGCCTCGTTGCCTTCCGTCAACAAATTTTTGGACGATAGGTGTCCTTTATTATTCGGCCAGTTTGTGAATTGCTGTGTCCCTGAGCTCCATTTTTCAACTCGTTTTTGGAGAGCTGACCGCAAGTCCAAAATTTTGGTTCAGGACCTGTACTGGTTCCCAGTTGGTGGCTGAGAATTTGGTAAATTCTTCTTCCTGCCGGGAAATTACAGTGATGTGTGCCCGTCCAAATGCCTAACAGCTACTCTCTCATTGGTTCTCCCTCTTCCCTTTCATCCTCTGCCAAATTGGCAACCTGTGCGAACCATGAGGTTAAAGGGGCTGTCTCTCCAAGTTGGGAGGTTGATAGTAAAGCAGACGGAAAGTCAAACCGGAGCACCAGGAGAGTGACTATTCGTTGAGTTTTAGAAACCTTTCGTATTCACAGTGTGTCCGTTCTCTAGGTTTCCCGCACATGTTATAGCTATAGTAATATTCCCTTCAACCTGGAGAGTTCGGACCCATGGAATGGGTGCCATGCATTATTGCTTTAAAGGGTCTGCATTTGCTCACCCAATCTCACCAATCGTCTCAGTCCCAAGTGTCCCTCCTTATGACACATCCAGCTGTCATTGTAGATAGGGTCATTCCAGCTTTCATCAGAGACCCTGAAGGAATTGTAAAGAATTTCCCGGTTTTTTTGTTTTGTTTTGAAAATTCCTTTTTATAGTGGGTTTGAGCTGATTCTCGCTGCCATGTTTATGCCAGTCTAGACACACTTGATTCCCTTACGGAGACATATCAATACATAGGTTTTAAGATTCTTACTAGTCAGATACTTTCCTCTGCGGGAAATATGGGGTTTTGAGTCCCTATCACTGAGGACGGTGTAGGTCTTGTCTATTCCATAGTTGGTTTTTGGAACGGTACCTGTGCTTATATCAAACTCTGGTTTTATGCATCACCTCACCTCTCCTTCCCCCTTAAGCAGGTATAAGAGTGTTTTCTAAATGTGAGACACTGTTCTCTTTCCTAACTCAGTTCAAGTGTAGCCATGTTTACAGGATCTTCATAAGTGATATCTTATGATAAGTTTCTTTTTCTGTGTGACTTATTTCACTTAGAATCATCGTACCTGAATCCACCCATTTTGCTGCTACTGGTCTTATGACATTGATTTCATGGCTGAGGGATATTCCATCGTACGTAAGTACCACAATTTTTTGAACCATGTTTATATTTTCTGGGATACTTAAGGTGTATCCAAGTTGAGGTCCTTGTATGCAGTGCAGCCCTAAATTTTGGGGTGGCTCTGTCTTATTGATTTTCAGTTTTCCCAAGGTATATTCCCTAGACTGGTAGTGCCCTTGGCTCTGTAGCTCTGTTCTTTACTTGTTTTAGGGAACAGAATGCAATCCTCCAGAGAGGCAGTTGGCAATTTACATCCCGCCCATCAGCATAACAAGGCTCCCTGTTCTCCAGGGCCTGTCTTGCCTTTCTTGTTCTTACACATTTTGTGGATGTCCCTTTTGACCGGTGGGAAGTGATACTTCTTTGTAGTGCAGATTTGCATTGCCCGCTTGCTTGCTTGGCCAAAAAGGGCGTATGCGTTTTCTCCTGAATATATTCAGGAGAAAACGCATACGCCCTTTTTGGCCAAGTGCGTCATTGTCGAAGTTGTGCCCCTCTTCCTGTGCTTTAAAGGCGATTCCAACGTACCTCTTGAAATCTGTTTCCTGCTATTCTGCCTCGCTTTCAAGTCCGCCTCGTTGCCTTCCCTCAACAGATTTTTGGACGATAGTTGTCCTTTATTACTCGGCCAGTTTGTGAATTGCTGTGCCCCTGAGCTCCATTTTTCAACTCGTTTTTGGTGAGCTGACCGCAAGTCCAAAATTTTGGTTCAGGACCTATACTGGTTCCCGGTGGGTGGCTGAGAATTTGGTTAATTCTTCTTCCTGCCGGGAAATTACAGTGATATGTGCCCGTCCAAATGCCTAACAGCTACTCTCTCATTGGTTCTCCCTCTTCCCTTTCATCCTCTGCCAAATTGGCAACCTGTGCGAACCAAGAGGTTAAAGGGGCTGTCTCTCCAAGTTGGGAGGTTGATAGTAAAGCAGACGGAAAGTCAAACCGGAGCACCAGGAGAGGGACTATTCGTTGAGTTTTAGAAACCTTTCGTATTCACAGTGTGTCCGTTCTCTAGGTTTCCCGCACATGTTATAGCTGTAGTAATATTCCCTTCAACCTGGAGAGTTCGGACCCATGGAATGGGTGCCATGCATTATTGCTTTAAAGGGTCTGCATTTGCTCACCCAATCTCACCAATCGTCTCAGTCCCAAGTGTCCCTCCTTATGCCACATCCAGCTGTCGTTGTAGATAGGGTCATTCCAGCTTTCATCAGAGACCCTGAAGGAATTGTAAAGAATTTCCCAGTTTTTTTGTTTTGTTTTTGAAATTCCTTTTTATAGTGGGTTTGAGCTGATTCTCGCTGCCATGTTTATGCCAGTCTAGACACACTTGATTCCCTTACGGAGACATATCAATACATAGGTTTTAAGATTCTTACTAGTCAGATATTTTCCTCTGCGGGAAATATGGGGTTTTGAGTCCCTTTCACTGAGGACATTGTAGGTCTTGTCTATTCCATAGTTGGTTTTTGGAACGGTACCTGTGCTTATATCAAACTCTGGTTTTATGCATCACCCCACCTCTCCTTCCCCCTTAAGCAGGTATAAGAGTGTTTTCTAAATGTGAGACAATGTTCTCTTTCCTAACGCAGTTCAAGTGTAGCCATGTTTACAGGATCTTCATAAGTGATATCTTATGATAAGTTTCATTTTCTGTGTGACTTATTTCACTTAGAATCATCGTACCTGAATCCACCCATTTTGCTGCTACTGGTCTTATGACATTGATTTCATGGCTGAGGGATATTCCATCCTACGTAAGTACCACAATTTTTTGAACCATGTTTATATTTTCTGGGATACTTAAGGTGTATCCAAGTTCAGGTCCTTGTATGCAGTGCAGCCCTAAATTTTGGGGTGGCTCTGTCTTATTGATTTTCAGTTTTCCCAAGGTATATTCCCTAGACTGGTAGTGCCCTTGGCTCTGTAGCTCTGTTCTTTACTTGTTTTAGGGAACAGAATGCACTCCTCCAGAGAGGCAGTTTGCAATTTACATCCCGCCCATCAGCATAACAAGGCTCCCTGTTCTCCAGGGCCTGTCTTGCCTTTCTTGTTCTTACACATTTTGTGGATGTCCCTTTTGACCGGTGGGAAGTGATACTTCTTTGTAGTGCAGATTTGCATTGCCCGCTTGCTTGCTTGGCCAAAAAGGGCGTATGCGTTTTCTCCTGAATATATTCAGGAGAAAACGCATACGCCCTTTTTGGCCAAGTGCATCATTGTCGAAGTTGTGCCCCTCTTCCTGTGCTTTAAAGGCGATTCCAACGTACCTCTTGAAATCTGTTTCCTGCTATTCTGCCTCGCTTTCAAGTCCGCCTCGTTGCCTTCCCTCAACAGATTTTTGGACGATAGTTGTCCTTTATTACTCGGCCAGTTTGTGAATTGCTGTGCCCCTGAGCTCCATTTTTCAACTCGTTTTTGGTGAGCTGACCGCAAGTCCAAAATTTTGGTTCAGGACTTATACTGGTTCCCGGTGGGTTGCTGAGAAGTTGGTTAATTCTTCTTCCTGCCGGGAAATTACAGTGATATGTGCCCGTCCAAATGCCTAACAGCTACTCTCTCATTGGTTCTCCCTCTTCCCTTTCATCCTCTGCCAAATTGGCAACCTGTGCGAACCAAGAGGTTAAAGGGGCTGTCTCTCCAAGTTGGGAGGTTGATAGTAAAGCAGACGGAAAGTCAAACCGGAGCACCAGGAGAGGGACTATTCGTTGAGTTTTAGAAACCTTGCGTATTCACAGTGTGTCCGTTCCCTAGGTTTCCCGCACATGTTATAGCTGTAGTAATATTCCCTTCAACCTGGAGAGTTCGGACCCATGGAATGGGTGCCATGCATTATTGCTTTAAAGGGTCTGCATTTGCTCACCCAATCTCACCAATCGTCTCAGTCCCAAGTGTCCCTCCTTATGCCACATCCAGCTGTCATTGTAGATAGGGTCATTCCAGCTTTCATCAGAGACCCTGAAGGAATTGTAAAGAATTTCCCAGTTTTTTTGTTTTGTTTTTGAAATTCCTTTTTATAGTGGGTTTGAGCTGATTCTCGCTGCCATGTTTATGCCAGTCTAGACACACTTGATTCCCTTACGGAGACATATCAATAGATAGGTTTTAAGATTCTTACTAGTCAGATATTTTCCTCTGCGGGAAATATGGGGTTTTGAGTCCCTTTCACTGAGGAAGGTGTAGGTCTTGTCTATTCCATAGTTGGTTTTTGGAACGGTACCTGTGCTTATATCAAACTCTGTTTTTATGCATCACCCCACCTCTCCTTCCCCCTTAAGCAGGTATAAGAGTGTTTTCTAAATGTGAGACACTGTTCTCTTTCCTAACTCAGTTCAAGTGTAGCCATGTTTACAGGATCTTCATAAGTGATATCTTATGATAAGTTTCTTTTTCTGTGTGACTTATTTCACTTAGAATCATCGTACCTGAATCCACCCATTTTGCTGCTACTGGTCTTATGACATTGATTTCATGGCTGAGGGATATTCCATCGTACGTAAGTACCACAATTTTTTGAACCATGTTTATATTTTCTGGGATACTTAAGGTGTATCCAAGTTGAGGTCCTTGTATGCAGTGCAGCCCTAAATTTTGGGGTGGCTCTGTCTTATTGATTTTCAGTTTTCCCAAGGTATATACCCTAGACTGGTAGTGCCCTTGGCTCTGTAGCTCTGTTCTTTACTTGTTTTAGGGAACAGAATGCAATCCTCCAGAGAGGCAGTTGGCAATTTACATCCCGCCCATCAGCATAACAAGGCTCCCTGTTCTCCAGGGCCTGTCTTGCCTTTCTTGTTCTTACACATTTTGTGGATGTCCCTTTTGACCGGTGGGAAGTGATACTTCTTTGTAGTGCAGATTTGCATTGCCCGCTTGCTTCCTTGGCCAAAAAGTGCGTATGCGTTTTCTCCTGAATATATTCAGGAGAAAACACATACGCCCTTTTTGGCCAAGTGCGTCATTGTCGAAGTTGTGCCCCTCTTCCTGTGCTTTAAAGGCGATTCCAACGTACCTCTTGAAATCTGTTTCCTGCTATTCTGCCTCGCTTTCAAGTCCGCCTCGTTGCCTTCCCTCAACAGATTTTTGGACGATAGTTGTCCTTTATTACTCGGCCAGTTTGTGAATTGCTGTGCCCCTGAGCTCCATTTTTCAACTCGTTTTTGGTGAGCTGACCGCAAGTCCAAAATTTTGGTTCAGGACCTATACTGGTTCCCGGTGGGTGGCTGAGAATTTGGTTAATTCTTCTTCCTGCCGGGAAATTACAGTGATATGTGCCCGTCCAAATGCCTAACAGCTACTCTCTCATTGGTTCTCCCTCTTCCCTTTCATCCTCTGCCAAATTGGCAACCTGTGCGAACCAAGAGGTTAAAGGGGCTGTCTCTCCAAGTTGGGAGGTTGATAGTAAAGCAGACGGAAAGTCAAACCGGAGCACCAGGAGAGGGACTATTCGTTGAGTTTTAGAAACCTTTCGTATTCACAGTGTGTCCGATCTCTAGGTTTCCCGCACATGTTATAGCTGTAGTAATATTCCCTTCAACCTGGAGAGTTCGGACCCATGGAATGGGTGCCATGCATTATTGCTTTAAAGGGTCTGCATTTGCTCACCCAATCTCACCAATCGTCTCAGTCCCAAGTGTCCCTCCTTATGCCACATCCAGCTGTCGTTGTAGATAGTGTCATTCCAGCTTTCATCAGAGACCCTGAAGGAATTGTAAAGAATTTCCCAGTTTTTTTGTTTTGTTTTTGAAATTCCTTTTTATAGTGGGTTTGAGCTGATTCTCGCTGCCATGTTTATGCCAGTCTAGACACACTTGATTCCCTTACGGAGACATATCAATACATAGGTTTTAAGATTCTTACTAGTCAGATATTTTCCTCTGCGGGAAATATGGGGTTTTGAGTCCCTTTCACTGAGGACGTTGTAGGTCTTGTCTATTCCATAGTTGGTTTTTGGAACGGTACCTGTGCTTATATCAAACTCTGGTTTTATGCATCACCCCACCTCTCCTTCCCCCTTAAGCAGGTATAAGAGTGTTTTCTAAATGTGAGACAATGTTCTCTTTCCTAACGCAGTTCAAGTGTAGCCATGTTTACAGGATCTTCATAAGTGATATCTTATGATAAGTTTCATTTTCTGTGTGACTTATTTCACTTAGAATCATCGTACCTGAATCCACCCATTTTGCTGCTACTGGTCTTATGACATTGATTTCATGGCTGAGGGATATTCCATCGTACGTAAGTACCACAATTTTTTGAACCATGTTTATATTTTCTGGGATACTTAAGGTGTATCCAAGTTGAGGTCCTTGTATGCAGTGCAGCCCTAAATTTTGGGGTGGCTCTGTCTTATTGATTTTCAGTTTTCCCAAGGTATATTCCCTAGACTGGTAGTGCCCTTGGCTCTGTAGCTCTGTTCTTTACTTGTTTTAGGGAACAGAATGCACTCCTCCAGAGAGGCAGTTTGCAATTTACATCCCGCCCATCAGCATAACAAGGCTCCCTGTTCTCCAGGGCCTGTCTTGCCTTTCTTGTTCTTACACATTTTGTGGATGTCCCTTTTGACCGGTGGGAAGTGATACTTCTTTGTAGTGCAGATTTGCATTGCCCGCTTGCTTGCTTGGCCAAAAAGGGCGTATGCGTTTTCTCCTGAATATATTCAGGAGAAAACGCATACGCCCTTTTTTGCCAAGTGCATCATTGTCGAAGTTGTGCCCCTCTTCCTGTGCTTTAAAGGCGATTCCAACGTACCTCTTGAAATCTGTTTCCTGCTATTCTGCCTCGCTTTCAAGTCCGCCTCGTTGCCTTCCCTCAACAGATTTTTGGACGATAGTTGTCCTTTATTACTCGGCCAGTTTGTGAATTGCTGTGCCCCTGAGCTCCATTTTTCAACTCGTTTTTGGTGAGCTGACCGCAAGTCCAAAATTTTGGTTCAGGACTTATACTGGTTCCCGGTGGGTGGCTGAGAAGTTGGTTAATTCTTCTTCCTGCCGGGAAATTACAGTGATATGTGCCCGTCCAAATGCCTAACAGCTACTCTCTCATTGGTTCTCCCTCTTCCCTTTCATCCTCTGCCAAATTGGCAACCTGTGCGAACCAAGAGGTTAAAGGGGCTGTCTCTCCAAGTTGGGAGGTTGATAGTAAAGCAGACGGAAAGTCAAACCGGAGCACCAGGAGATGGACTATTCGTTGAGTTTTAGAAACCTTGCGTATTCACAGTGTGTCCGTTCCCTAGGTTTCCCGCACATGTTATAGCTGTAGTAATATTCCCTTCAACCTGGAGAGTTCGGACCCATGGAATGGGTGCCATGCATTATTGCTTTAAAGGGTCTGCATTTGCTCACCCAATCTCACCAATCGTCTCAGTCCCAAGTGTCCCTCCTTATGCCACATCCAGCTGTTATTGTAGATAGGGTCATTCCAGCTTTCATCAGAGACCCTGAAGGAATTGTAAAGAATTTCCCAGTTTTTTTGTTTTGTTTTTGAAATTCCTTTTTATAGTGGGTTTGAGCTGATTCTCGCTGCCATGTTTATGCCAGTCTAGACACACTTGATTCCCTTACGGAGACATATCAATAGATAGGTTTTAAGATTCTTACTAGTCAGATATTTTCCTCTGCGGGAAATATGGGGTTTTGAGTCCCTTTCACTGAGGAAGGTGTAGGTCTTGTCTATTCCATAGTTGGTTTTTGGAACGGTACCTGTGCTTATATCAAACTCTGGTTTTATGCATCACCCCACCTCTCCTTCCCCCTTAAGCAGGTATAAGAGTGTTTTCTAAATGTGAGACACTGTTCTCTTTCCTAACTCAGTTCAAGTGTAGCCATGTTTACAGGATCTTCATAAGTGATATCTTATGATAAGTTTCTTTTTCTTTGTGACTTATTTCACTTAGAATCATCGTACCTGAATCCACCCATTTTGCTGCTACTGGTCTTATGACATTGATTTCATGGCTGAGGGATATTCCATCGTACGTAAGTACCACAATTTTTTGAACCATGTTTATATTTTCTGGGATACTTAAGGTGTATCCAAGTTCAGGTCCTTGTATGCAGTGCAGCCCTAAATTTTGGGGTGGCTCTGTCTTATTGATTTTCAGTTTTCCCAAGGTATATTTCCTAGAGTGGTAGTGCCCTTGGCTCTGTAGCTCTGTTCTTTACTTGTTTTAGGGAACAGAATGCACTCCTCCAGAGAGGCAGTTGGCAATTTACATCCCGCCCATCAGCATAACAAGGCTCCCTGTTCTCCAGGGCCTGTCTTGCCTTTCTTGTTCTTACACATTTTGTGGATGTCCCTTTTGACCGGTGGGAAGTGATACTTCTTTGTAGTGCAGATTTGCATTGCCCGCTTGCTTGCTTGGCCAAAAAGGGCGTATGCGTTTTCTCCTGAATATATTCAGGAGAAAACGCATACGCCCTTTTTGGCCAAGTGCATCATTGTCGAAGTTGTGCCCCTCTTCCTGTGCTTTAAAGGCGATTCCAACGTACCTCTGGAAATCTGTTTCCTGCTATTCTGCCTCACTTTCAAGTCCGCCTCGTTGCCTTCCCTCAACAGATTTTTGGACGATAGTTGTCCTTTATTACTCGGCCAGTTTGTGAATTGCTGTGCCCCTGAGCTCCATTTTTCAACTCGTTTTTGGTGAGCTGACCGCAAGTCCAAAATTTTGGTTCAGGACCTATACTGGTTCCCGGTGGGTGGCTGAGAATTTGGTTAATTCTTCTTCCTGCCGGGAAATTACAGTGATATGTGCCCGTCCAAATGCCTAACAGCTACTCTCTCATTTGTTCTCCCTCTTCCCTTTCATCCTCTGCCAAATTGGCAACCTGTGCGAACCAAGAGGTTAAAGGGGCTGTCTCTCCAAGTTGGGAGGTTGATAGTAAAGCAGACGGAAAGTCAAACCGGAGCACCAGGAGAGGGACTATTCGTTGAGTTTTAGAAACCTTGCGTATTCACAGTGTGTCCGTTCCCTAGGTTTCCCGCACATGTTATAGCTGTAGTAATATTCCCTTCAACCTGGAGAGTTCGGACCCATGGAATGGGTGCCATGCATTATTGCTTTAAAGGGTGTGCATTTGCTCACCCAATCTCACCAATCGTCTCAGTCCCAAGTGTCCCTCCTTATGCCACATCCAGCTGTCATTGTAGATAGGGTCATTCCAGCTTTCATCAGAGACCCTGAAGGAATTGTAAAGAATTTCCCGGTTTTTTTGTTTTGTTTTGAAAATTCCTTTTTATAGTGGGTTTGAGCTGATTCTCGCTGCCATGTTTATGCCAGTCTAGACACACTTGATTCCCTTACGGAGACATATCAATACATAGGTTTTAAGATTCTTACTAGTCAGATACTTTCCTCTGCGGGAAATATGGGGTTTTGAGTCCCTATCACTGAGGACGGTGTAGGTCTTGTCTATTCCATAGTTGGTTTTTGGAACGGTACCTGTGCTTATATCAAACTCTGGTTTTATGCATCACCTCACCTCTCCTACCCCCTTAAGCAGGTATAAGAGTGTTTTCTAAATGTGAGACACTGTTCTCTTTCCTAACTCAGTTCAAGTGTAGCCATGTTTACAGGATCTTCATAAGTGATATCTTATGATAAGTTTCTTTTTCTGTGTGACTTATTTCACTTAGAATCATCGTACCTGAATCCACCCATTTTGCTGCTACTGGTCTTATGACATTGATTTCATGGCTGAGGGATATTCCATCATACGTAAGTATCACAATTTTTTGAACCATGTTTATATTTTCTGGGATACTTAAGGTGTATCCAAGTTGAGGTCCTTGTATGCAGTGCAGCCCTAAATTTTGGGGTGGCTCTTTCTTATTGATTTTCAGTTTTCCCAAGGTATATTCCCTAGACTGGTAGTGCCCTTGGCTCTGTAGCTCTGTTCTTTACTTGTTTTAGGGAACAGAATGCACTCCTCCAGAGAGGCAGTTGGCAATTTACATCCCGCCCATCAGCATAACAAGGCTCCCTGTTCTCCAGGGCCTGTCTTGCCTTTCTTGTTCTTACACATTTTGTGGATGTCCCTTTTGACCGGTGGGAAGTGATACTTCTTTGTAGTGCAGATTTGCATTGCCCGCTTGCTTGCTTGGCCAAAAAGGGCGTATGCGTTTTCTCCTGAATATATTCAGGAGAAAACGCATACGCCCTTTGTGGCCAAGTGCATCATTGTCGAAGTTGTGCCCCTCTTCCTGTGCTTTAAAGGCGATTCCAACATACCTCTTGAAATCTGTTTCCTGCTATTGTGCCTCGCTTTCAAGTCCGCCTCGTTGCCTTCCCTCAACAGATTTTTGGACGATAGTTGTCCTTTATTACTCGGCCAGTTTGTGAATTGCTGTGCCCCTGAGCTCCATTTTTCAACTCGTTTTTGGTGAGCTGACCGCAAGTCCAAAATTTTGGTTCAGGACCTATACTGGTTCCCGGTGGGTGGCTGAGAATTTGGTTAATTCTTCTTCCTGCCGGGAAATTACAGTGATATGTGCCCGTCCAAATGCCTAACAGCTACTCTCTCATTGGTTCTCCCTCTTCCCTTTCATCCTCTGCCAAATTGGCAACCTGTGCGAACCAAGAGGTTAAAGGGGCTGTCTCTCCAAGTTGGGAGGTTGATAGTAAAGCAGACGGAAAGTCAAACCGGAGCACCAGGAGAGGGACTATTCGTTGAGTTTTAGAAACCTTTCGTATTCACAGTGTGTCCGTTCTCTAGGTTTCCCGCACATGTTATAGCTGTAGTAATATTCCCTTCAACCTGGAGAGTTCGGACCCATGGAATGGGTGCCATGCATTATTGCTTTAAAGGGTCTGCATTTGCTCACCCAATCTCACCAATCGTCTCAGTCCCAAGTGTCCCTCCTTATGCCACATCCAGCTGTCGTTGTAGATAGGGTCATTCCAGCCTTCATCAGAGACCCTGAAGGAATTGTAAAGAATTTCCCAGTTTTTTTGTTTTGTTTTTGAAATTCCTTTTTATAGTGGGTTTGAGCTGATTCTCGCTGCCATGTTTATGCCAGTCTAGACACACTTGATTCCCTTACGGAGACATATCAATACATAGGTTTTAAGATTCTTACTAGTCAGATATTTTCCTCTGCGGGAAATATGGGGTTTTGAGTCCCTTTCACTGAGGACGTTGTAGGTCTTGTCTATTCCATAGTTGGTTTTTGGAACGGTACCTGTGCTTATATCAAACTCTGGTTTTATGCATCACCCCACCTCTCCTTCCCCCTTAAGCAGGTATAAGAGTGTTTTCTAAATGTGAGACAATGTTCTCTTTCCTAACGCAGTTCAAGTGTAGCCATGTTTACAGGATCTTCATAAGTGATATCTTATGATAAGTTTCATTTTCTGTGTGACTTATTTCACTTAGAATCATCGTACCTGAATCCACCCATTTTGCTGCTACTGGTCTTATGACATTGATTTCATGGCTGAGGGATATTCCATCCTACGTAAGTACCACAATTTTTTGAACCATGTTTATATTTTCTGGGATACTTAAGGTGTATCCAAGTTCAGGTCCTTGTATGCAGTGCAGCCCTAAATTTTGGGGTGGCTCTGTCTTATTGATTTTCAGTTTTCCCAAGGTATATTCCCTAGACTGGTAGTGCCCTTGGCTCTGTAGCTCTGTTCTTTACTTGTTTTAGGGAACAGAATGCACTCCTCCAGAGAGGCAGTTTGCAATTTACATCCCGCCCATCAGCATAACAAGGCTCCCTGTTCTCCAGGGCCTGTCTTGCCTTTCTTGTTCTTACACATTTTGTGGATGTCCCTTTTGACCGGTGGGAAGTGATACTTCTTTGTAGTGCAGATTTGCATTGCCCGCTTGCTTGCTTGGCCAAAAAGGGCGTATGCGTTTTCTCCTGAATATATTCAGGAGAAAACGCATACGCCCTTTTTGGCCAAGTGCATCATTGTCGAATTTGTGCCCCTCTTCCTGTGCTTTAAAGGCGATTCCAACGTACCTCTTGAAATCTGTTTCCTGCTATTCTGCCTCGCTTTCAAGTCCGCCTCGTTGCCTTCCCTCAACAGATTTTTGGACGATAGTTGTCCTTTATTACTCGGCCAGTTTGTGAATTGCTGTGCCCCTGAGCTCCATTTTTCAACTCGTTTTTGGTGAGCTGACCGCAAGTCCAAAATTTTGGTTCAGGACCTATACTGGTTCCCGGTGGGTGGCTGAGAATTTGGTTAATTCTTCTTCCTGCCGGGAAATTACAGTGATATGTGCCCGTCCAAATGCCTAACAGCTACTCTCTCATTGGTTCTCCCTCTTCCCTTTCATCCTCTGCCAAATTGGCAACCTGTGCGAACCAAGAGGTTAAAGGGGCTGTCTCTCCAAGTTGGGAGGTTGATAGTAAAGCAGACGGAAAGTCAAACCGGAGCACCAGGAGAGGGACTATTCGTTGAGTTTTAGAAACCTTTCGTATTCACAGTGTGTCCGTTCTCTAGGTTTCCCGCACATGTTATAGCTGTAGTAATATTCCCTTCAACCTGGAGAGTTCGGACCCATGGAATGGGTGCCATGCATTATTGCTTTAAAGGGTCTGCATTTGCTCACCCAATCTCACCAATCGTCTCAGTCCCAAGTGTCCCTCCTTATGCCACATCCAGCTGTCGTTGTAGATAGGGTCATTCCAGCTTTCATCAGAGACCCTGAAGGAATTGTAAAGAATTTCCCAGTTTTTTTGTTTTGTTTTTGAAATTCCTTTTTATAGTGGGTTTGAGCTGATTCTCGCTGCCATGTTTATGCCAGTCTAGACACACTTGATTCCCTTACGGAGACATATCAATACATAGGTTTTAAGATTCTTACTAGTCAGATATTTTCCTCTGCGGGAAATATGGGGTTTTGAGTCCCTTTCACTGAGGACGTTGTAGGTCTTGTCTATTCCATAGTTGGTTTTTGGAACGGTACCTGTGCTTATATCAAACTCTGGTTTTATGCATCACCCCACCTCTCCTTCCCCCTTAAGCAGGTATAAGAGTGTTTTCTAAATGTGAGACAATGTTCTCTTTCCTAACGCAGTTCAAGTGTAGCCATGTTTACAGGATCTTCATAAGTGATATCTTATGATAAGTTTCATTTTCTGTGTGACATATTTCACTTAGAATCATCGTACCTGAATCCACCCATTTTGCTGCTACTGGTCTTATGACATTGATTTCATGGCTGAGGGATATTCCATCGTACGTAAGTACCACAATTTTTTGAACCATGTTTATATTTTCTGGGATACTTAAGGTGTATCCAAGTTGAGGTCCTTGTATGCAGTGCAGCCCTAAATTTTGGGGTGGCTCTGTCTTATTGATTTTCAGTTTTCCCAAGGTATATTCCCTAGACTGGTAGTGCCCTTGGCTCTGTAGCTCTGTTCTTTACTTGTTTTAGGGAACAGAATGCACTCCTCCAGAGAGGCAGTTGGCAATTTACATCCCGCCCATCAGCATAACAAGGCTCCCTGTTCTCCAGGGCCTGTCTTGCCTTTCTTGTTCTTACACATTTTGTGGATGTCCCTTTTGACCGGTGGGAAGTGATACTTCTTTGTAGTGCAGATTTGCATTGCCCGCTTGCTTGCTTGGCCAAAAAGGGCGTATGCGTTTTCTCCTGAATATATTCAGGAGAAAACGCATACGCCCTTTTTGGCCAAGTGCATCATTGTCGAAGTTGTGCCCCTCTTCCTGTGCTTTAAAGGCGATTCCAACGTACCTCTTGAAATCTGTTTCCTGCTATTCTGCCTCGCTTTCAAGTCCGCCTCGTTGCCTTCCCTCAACAGATTTTTGGACGATAGTTGTCCTTTATTACTCGGCCAGTTTGTGAATTGCTGTGCCCCTGAGCTCCATTTTTCAACTCGTTTTTGGTGAGCTGACCGCAAGTCCAAAATTTTGGTTCAGGACTTATACTGGTTCCCGGTGGGTGGCTGAGAAGTTGGTTAATTCTTCTTCCTGCCGGGAAATTACAGTGATATGTGCCCGTCCAAATGCCTAACAGCTACTCTCTCATTGGTTCTCCCTCTTCCCTTTCATCCTCTGCCAAATTGGCAACCTGTGCGAACCAAGAGGTTAAAGGGGCTGTCTCTCCAAGTTGGGAGGTTGATAGTAAAGCAGACGGAAAGTCAAACCGGAGCACCAGGAGATGGACTATTCGTTGAGTTTTAGAAACCTTGCGTATTCACAGTGTGTCCGTTCCCTAGGTTTCCCGCACATGTTATAGCTGTAGTAATATTCCCTTCAACCTGGAGAGTTCGGACCCATGGAATGGGTGCCATGCATTATTGCTTTAAAGGGTCTGCATTTGCTCACCCAATCTCACCAATCGTCTCAGTCCCAAGTGTCCCTCCTTATGCCACATCCAGCTGTTATTGTAGATAGGGTCATTCCAGCTTTCATCAGAGACCCTGAAGGAATTGTAAAGAATTTCCCAGTTTTTTTGTTTTGTTTTTGAAATTCCTTTTTATAGTGGGTTTGAGCTGATTCTCGCTGCCATGTTTATGCCAGTCTAGACACACTTGATTCCCTTACGGAGACATATCAATAGATAGGTTTTAAGATTCTTACTAGTCAGATATTTTCCTCTGCGGGAAATATGGGGTTTTGAGTCCCTTTCACTGAGGAAGGTGTAGGTCTTGTCTATTCCATAGTTGGTTTTTGGAACGGTACCTGTGCTTATATCAAACTCTGGTTTTATGCATCACCCCACCTCTCCTTCCCCCTTAAGCAGGTATAAGAGTGTTTTCTAAATGTGAGACACTGTTCTCTTTCCTAACTCAGTTCAAGTGTAGCCATGTTTACAGGATCTTCATAAGTGATATCTTATGATAAGTTTCTTTTTCTTTGTGACTTATTTCACTTAGAATCATCGTACCTGAATCCAACCATTTTGCTGCTACTGGTCTTATGACATTGATTTCATGGCTGAGGGATATTCCATCGTACGTAAGTACCACAATTTTTTGAACCATGTTTATATTTTCTGGGATACTTAAGGTGTATCCAAGTTCAGGTCCTTGTATGCAGTGCAGCCCTAAATTTTGGGGTGGCTCTGTCTTATTGATTTTCAGTTTTCCCAAGGTATATTTCCTAGAGTGGTAGTGCCCTTGGCTCTGTAGCTCTGTTCTTTACTTGTTTTAGGGAACAGAATGCACTCCTCCAGAGAGGCAGTTGGCAATTTACATCCCGCCCATCAGCATAACAAGGCTCCCTGTTCTCCAGGGCCTGTCTTGCCTTTCTTGTTCTTACACATTTTGTGGATGTCCCTTTTGACCGGTGGGAAGTGATACTTCTTTGTAGTGCAGATTTGCATTGCCCGCTTGCTTGCTTGGCCAAAAAGGGCGTATGCGTTTTCTCCTGAATATATTCAGGAGAAAACGCATACGCCCTTTTTGGCCAAGTGCATCATTGTCGAAGTTGTGCCCCTCTTCCTGTGCTTTAAAGGCGATTCCAACGTACCTCTGGAAATCTGTTTCCTGCTATTCTGCCTCACTTTCAAGTCCGCCTCGTTGCCTTCCCTCAACAGATTTTTGGACGATAGTTGTCCTTTATTACTCGGCCAGTTTGTGAATTGCTGTGCCCCTGAGCTCCATTTTTCAACTCGTTTTTGGTGAGCTGACCGCAAGTCCAAAATTTTGGTTCAGGACCTATACTGGTTCCCGGTGGGTGGCTGAGAATTTGGTTAATTCTTCTTCCTGCCGGGAAATTACAGTGATATGTGCCCGTCCAAATGCCTAACAGCTACTCTCTCATTTGTTCTCCCTCTTCCCTTTCATCCTCTGCCAAATTGGCAACCTGTGCGAACCAAGAGGTTAAAGGGGCTGTCTCTCCAAGTTGGGAGGTTGATAGTAAAGCAGACGGAAAGTCAAACCGGAGCACCAGGAGAGGGACTATTCGTTGAGTTTTAGAAACCTTGCGTATTCACAGTGTGTCCGTTCCCTAGGTTTCCCGCACATGTTATAGCTGTAGTAATATTCCCTTCAACCTGGAGAGTTCGGACCCATGGAATGGGTGCCATGCATTATTGCTTTAAAGGGTGTGCATTTGCTCACCCAATCTCACCAATCGTCTCAGTCCCAAGTGTCCCTCCTTATGCCACATCCAGCTGTCATTGTAGATAGGGTCATTCCAGCTTTCATCAGAGACCCTGAAGGAATTGTAAAGAATTTCCCGGTTTTTTTGTTTTGTTTTGAAAATTCCTTTTTATAGTGGGTTTGAGCTGATTCTCGCTGCCATGTTTATGCCAGTCTAGACACACTTGATTCCCTTACGGAGACATATCAATACATAGGTTTTAAGATTCTTACTAGTCAGATACTTTCCTCTGCGGGAAATATGGGGTTTTGAGTCCCTATCACTGAGGACGGTGTAGGTCTTGTCTATTCCATAGTTGGTTTTTGGAACGGTACCTGTGCTTATATCAAACTCTGGTTTTATGCATCACCTCACCTCTCCTACCCCCTTAAGCAGGTATAAGAGTGTTTTCTAAATGTGAGACACTGTTCTCTTTCCTAACTCAGTTCAAGTGTAGCCATGTTTACAGGATCTTCATAAGTGATATCTTATGATAAGTTTCTTTTTCTGTGTGACTTATTTCACTTAGAATCATCGTACCTGAATCCACCCATTTTGCTGCTACTGGTCTTATGACATTGATTTCATGGCTGAGGGATATTCCATCATACGTAAGTATCACAATTTTTTGAACCATGTTTATATTTTCTGGGATACTTAAGGTGTATCCAAGTTGAGGTCCTTGTATGCAGTGCAGCCCTAAATTTTGGGGTGGCTCTTTCTTATTGATTTTCAGTTTTCCCAAGGTATATTCCCTAGACTGGTAGTGCCCTTGGCTCTGTAGCTCTGTTCTTTACTTGTTTTAGGGAACAGAATGCACTCCTCCAGAGAGGCAGTTGGCAATTTACATCCCGCCCATCAGCATAACAAGGCTCCCTGTTCTCCAGGGCCTGTCTTGCCTTTCTTGTTCTTACACATTTTGTGGATGTCCCTTTTGACCGGTGGGAAGTGATACTTCTTTGTAGTGCAGATTTGCATTGCCCGCTTGCTTGCTTGGCCAAAAAGGGCGTATGCGTTTTCTCCTGAATATATTCAGGAGAAAACGCATACGCCCTTTGTGGCCAAGTGCATCATTGTCGAAGTTGTGCCCCTCTTCCTGTGCTTTAAAGGCGATTCCAACATACCTCTTGAAATCTGTTTCCTGCTATTGTGCCTCGCTTTCAAGTCCGCCTCGTTGCCTTCCCTCAACAGATTTTTGGACGATAGTTGTCCTTTATTACTCGGCCAGTTTGTGAATTGCTGTGCCCCTGAGCTCCATTTTTCAACTCGTTTTTGGTGAGCTGACCGCAAGTCCAAAATTTTGGTTCAGGACCTATACTGGTTCCCGGTGGGTGGCTGAGAATTTGGTTAATTCTTCTTCCTGCCGGGAAATTACAGTGATATGTGCCCGTCCAAATGCCTAACAGCTACTCTCTCATTGGTTCTCCCTCTTCCCTTTCATCCTCTGCCAAATTGGCAACCTGTGCGAACCAAGAGGTTAAAGGGGCTGTCTCTCCAAGTTGGGAGGTTGATAGTAAAGCAGACGGAAAGTCAAACCGGAGCACCAGGAGAGGGACTATTCGTTGAGTTTTAGAAACCTTTCGTATTCACAGTGTGTCCGTTCTCTAGGTTTCCCGCACATGTTATAGCTGTAGTAATATTCCCTTCAACCTGGAGAGTTCGGACCCATGGAATGGGTGCCATGCATTATTGCTTTAAAGGGTCTGCATTTGCTCACCCAATCTCACCAATCGTCTCAGTCCCAAGTGTCCCTCCTTATGCCACATCCAGCTGTCGTTGTAGATAGGGTCATTCCAGCCTTCATCAGAGACCCTGAAGGAATTGTAAAGAATTTCCCAGTTTTTTTGTTTTGTTTTTGAAATTCCTTTTTATAGTGGGTTTGAGCTGATTCTCGCTGCCATGTTTATGCCAGTCTAGACACACTTGATTCCCTTACGGAGACATATCAATACATAGGTTTTAAGATTCTTACTAGTCAGATATTTTCCTCTGCGGGAAATATGGGGTTTTGAGTCCCTTTCACTGAGGACGTTGTAGGTCTTGTCTATTCCATAGTTGGTTTTTGGAACGGTACCTGTGCTTATATCAAACTCTGGTTTTATGCATCACCCCACCTCTCCTTCCCCCTTAAGCAGGTATAAGAGTGTTTTCTAAATGTGAGACAATGTTCTCTTTCCTAACGCAGTTCAAGTGTAGCCATGTTTACAGGATCTTCATAAGTGATATCTTATGATAAGTTTCATTTTCTGTGTGACTTATTTCACTTAGAATCATCGTACCTGAATCCACCCATTTTGCTGCTACTGGTCTTATGACATTGATTTCATGGCTGAGGGATATTCCATCCTACGTAAGTACCACAATTTTTTGAACCATGTTTATATTTTCTGGGATACTTAAGGTGTATCCAAGTTCAGGTCCTTGTATGCAGTGCAGCCCTAAATTTTGGGGTGGCTCTGTCTTATTGATTTTCAGTTTTCCCAAGGTATATTCCCTAGACTGGTAGTGCCCTTGGCTCTGTAGCTCTGTTCTTTACTTGTTTTAGGGAACAGAATGCACTCCTCCAGAGAGGCAGTTTGCAATTTACATCCCGCCCATCAGCATAACAAGGCTCCCTGTTCTCCAGGGCCTGTCTTGCCTTTCTTGTTCTTACACATTTTGTGGATGTCCCTTTTGACCGGTGGGAAGTGATACTTCTTTGTAGTGCAGATTTGCATTGCCCGCTTGCTTGCTTGGCCAAAAAGGGCGTATGCGTTTTCTCCTGAATATATTCAGGAGAAAACGCATACGCCCTTTTTGGCCAAGTGCATCATTGTCGAATTTGTGCCCCTCTTCCTGTGCTTTAAAGGCGATTCCAACGTACCTCTTGAAATCTGTTTCCTGCTATTCTGCCTCGCTTTCAAGTCCGCCTCGTTGCCTTCCCTCAACAGATTTTTGGACGATAGTTGTCCTTTATTACTCGGCCAGTTTGTGAATTGCTGTGCCCCTGAGCTCCATTTTTCAACTCGTTTTTGGTGAGCTGACCGCAAGTCCAAAATTTTGGTTCAGGACCTATACTGGTTCCCGGTGGGTGGCTGAGAATTTGGTTAATTCTTCTTCCTGCCGGGAAATTACAGTGATATGTGCCCGTCCAAATGCCTAACAGCTACTCTCTCATTGGTTCTCCCTCTTCCCTTTCATCCTCTGCCAAATTGGCAACCTGTGCGAACCAAGAGGTTAAAGGGGCTGTCTCTCCAAGTTGGGAGGTTGATAGTAAAGCAGACGGAAAGTCAAACCGGAGCACCAGGAGAGGGACTATTCGTTGAGTTTTAGAAACCTTTCGTATTCACAGTGTGTCCGTTCTCTAGGTTTCCCGCACATGTTATAGCTGTAGTAATATTCCCTTCAACCTGGAGAGTTCGGACCCATGGAATGGGTGCCATGCATTATTGCTTTAAAGGGTCTGCATTTGCTCACCCAATCTCACCAATCGTCTCAGTCCCAAGTGTCCCTCCTTATGCCACATCCAGCTGTCGTTGTAGATAGGGTCATTCCAGCTTTCATCAGAGACCCTGAAGGAATTGTAAAGAATTTCCCAGTTTTTTTGTTTTGTTTTTGAAATTCCTTTTTATAGTGGGTTTGAGCTGATTCTCGCTGCCATGTTTATGCCAGTCTAGACACACTTGATTCCCTTACGGAGACATATCAATACATAGGTTTTAAGATTCTTACTAGTCAGATATTTTCCTCTGCGGGAAATATGGGGTTTTGAGTCCCTTTCACTGAGGACGTTGTAGGTCTTGTCTATTCCATAGTTGGTTTTTGGAACGGTACCTGTGCTTATATCAAACTCTGGTTTTATGCATCACCCCACCTCTCCTTCCCCCTTAAGCAGGTATAAGAGTGTTTTCTAAATGTGAGACAATGTTCTCTTTCCTAACGCAGTTCAAGTGTAGCCATGTTTACAGGATCTTCATAAGTGATATCTTATGATAAGTTTCATTTTCTGTGTGACATATTTCACTTAGAATCATCGTACCTGAATCCACCCATTTTGCTGCTACTGGTCTTATGACATTGATTTCATGGCTGAGGGATATTCCATCCTACGTAAGTACCACAATTTTTTGAACCATGTTTATATTTTCTGGGATACTTAAGGTGTATCCAAGTTCAGGTCCTTGTATGCAGTGCAGCCCTAAATTTTGGGGTGGCTCTGTCTTATTGATTTTCAGTTTTCCCAAGGTATATTCCCTAGACTGGTAGTGCCCTTGGCTCTGTAGCTCTGTTCTTTACTTGTTTTAGGGAACAGAATGCACTCCTCCAGAGAGGCAGTTGGCAATTTACATCCCGCCCATCAGCATAACAAGGCTCCCTGTTCTCCAGGGCCTGTCTTGCCTTTCTTGTTCTTACACATTTTGTGGATGTCCCTTTTGACCGGTGGGAAGTGATACTTCTTTGTAGTGCAGATTTGCATTGCCCGCTTGCTTGCTTGGCCAAAAAGGGCGTATGCGTTTTCTCCTGAATATATTCAGGAGAAAACGCATACGCCCTTTTTGGCCAAGTGCATCATTGTCGAAGTTGTGCCCCTCTTCCTGTGCTTTAAAGGCGATTCCAACGTACCTCTTGAAATCTGTTTCCTGCTATTCTGCCTCGCTTTCAAGTCCGCCTCGTTGCCTTCCCTCAACAGATTTTTGGACGATAGTTGTCCTTTATTACTCGGCCAGTTTGTGAATTGCTGTGCCCCTGAGCTCCATTTTTCAACTCGTTTTTGGTGAGCTGACCGCAAGTCCAAAATTTTGGTTCAGGACCTATACTGGTTCCCGGTGGGTGGCTGAGAATTTGGTTAATTCTTCTTCCTGCCGGGAAATTACAGTGATATGTGCCCGTCCAAATGCCTAACAGCTACTCTCTCATTGGTTCTCCCTCTTCCCTTTCATCCTCTGCCAAATTGGCAACCTGTGCGAACCAAGAGGTTAAAGGGGCTGTCTCTCCAAGTTGGGAGGTTGATAGTAAAGCAGACGGAAAGTCAAACCGGAGCACCAGGAGAGGGACTATTCGTTGAGTTTTAGAAACCTTTCGTATTCACAGTGTGTCCGTTCCCTAGGTTTCCCGCACATGTTATAGCTGTAGTAATATTCCCTTCAACCTGGAGAGTTCGGACCCATGGAATGGGTGCCATGCATTATTGCTTTAAAGGGTCTGCATTTGCTCACCCAATCTCACCAATCGTCTCAGTCCCAAGTGTCCCTCCTTATGCCACATCCAGCTGTCATTGTAGATAGGGTCATTCCAGCTTTCATCAGAGACCCTGAAGGAATTGTAAAGAATTTCCCAGTTTTTTTGTTTTGTTTTTGAAATTCTTTTTTATAGTGGGTTTGAGCTGATTCTCGCTGCCATGTTTATGCCAGTCTAGACACACTTGATTCCCTTACGGAGACATATCAATACATAGGTTTTAAGATTCTTACTAGTCAGATATTTTCCTCTGCGGGAAATATGGGGTTTTGAGTCCCTTTCACTGAGGACGGTGTAGGTCTTGACTATTCCATAGTTGGTTTTTGGAACGGTACCTGTGCTTATATCAAACTCTGTTTTTATGCATCACCCCACCTCTCCTTCCCCCTTAAGCAGGTATAAGAGTGTTTTCTAAATGTGAGACACTGTTCTCTTTCCTAACTCAGTTCAAGTGTAGCCATGTTTACAGGATCTTCATAAGTGATATCTTATGATAAGTTTCTTTTTCTGTGTGACTTATTTCACTTAGAATCATCGTACCTGAATCCACCCATTTTGCTGCTACTGGTCTTATGACATTGATTTCATGGCTGAGGGATATTCCATCGTACGTAAGTACCACAATTTTTTGAACCATGTTTATATTTTCTGGGATACTTAAGGTGTATCCAAGTTGAGGTCCTTGTATGCAGTGCAGCCCTAAATTTTGGGGTGGCTCTGTCTTATTGATTTTCAGTTTTCCCAAGGTATATACCCTAGACTGGTAGTGCCCTTGGCTCTGTAGCTCTGTTCTTTACTTGTTTTAGGGAACAGAATGCAATCCTCCAGAGAGGCAGTTGGCAATTTACATCCCGCCCATCAGCATAACAAGGCTCCCTGTTCTCCAGGGCCTGTCTTGCCTTTCTTGTTCTTACACATTTTGTGGATGTCCCTTTTGACCGGTGGGAAGTGATACTTCTTTGTAGTGCAGATTTGCATTGCCCGCTTGCTTCCTTGGCCAAAAAGTGCGTATGCGTTTTCTCCTGAATATATTCAGGAGAAAACGCATACGCCCTTTTTGGCCAAGTGCGTCATTGTCGAAGTTGTGCCCCTCTTCCTGTGCTTTAAAGGCGATTCCAACGTACCTCTTGAAATCTGTTTCCTGCTATTCTGCCTCGCTTTCAAGTCCGCCTCATTGCCTTCCCTCAACAGATTTTTGGACGATAGTTGTCCTTTATTACTCGGCCAGTTTGTGAATTGCTGTGCCCCTGAGCTCCATTTTTCAACTCGTTTTTGGTGAGCTGACCGCAAGTCCAAAATTTTGGTTCAGGACCTATACTGGTTCCCGGTGGGTGGCTGAGAATTTGGTTAATTCTTCTTCCTGCCGGGAAATTACAGTGATATGTGCCCGTCCAAATGCCTAACAGCTACTCTCTCATTGGTTCTCCCTCTTCCCTTTCATCCTCTGCCAAATTGGCAACCTGTGCGAACCAAGAGGTTAAAGGGGCTGTCTCTCCAAGTTGGGAGGTTGATAGTAAAGCAGACGGAAAGTCAAACCGGAGCACCAGGAGAGGGACTATTCGTTGAGTTTTAGAAACCTTTCGTATTCACAGTGTGTCCGTTCTCTAGGTTTCCCGCACATGTTATAGCTGTAGTAATATTCCCTTCAACCTGGAGAGTTCGGACCCATGGAATGGGTGCCATGCATTATTGCTTTAAAGGGTCTGCATTTGCTCACCCAATCTCACCAATCGTCTCAGTCCCAAGTGTCCCTCCTTATGCCACATCCAGCTGTCGTTGTAGATAGGGTCATTCCAGCTTTCATCAGAGACCCTGAAGGAATTGTAAAGAATTTCCCAGTTTTTTTGTTTTGTTTTTGAAATTCCTTTTTATAGTGGGTTTGAGCTGATTCTCGCTGCCATGTTTATGCCAGTCTAGACACACTTGATTCCCTTACGGAGACATATCAATACATAGGTTTTAAGATTCTTACTAGTCAGATATTTTCCTCTGCGGGAAATATGGGGTTTTGAGTCCCTTTCACTGAGGACGGTGTAGGTCTTGTCTATTCCATAGTTGGTTTTTGGAACGGTACCTGTGCTTATATCAAACTCTGGTTTTATGCATCACCCCACCTCTCCTTCCCCCTTAAGCAGGTATAAGAGTGTTTTCTAAATGTGAGACAATGTTCTCTTTCCTAACGCAGTTCAAGTGTAGCCATGTTTACAGGATCTTCATAAGTGATATCTTATGATAAGTTTCATTTTCTGTGTGACTTATTTCACTTAGAATCATCGTACCTGAATCCACCCATTTTGCTGCTACTGGTCTTATGACATTGATTTCATGGCTGAGGGATATTCCATCCTACGTAAGTACCACAATTTTTTGAACCATGTTTATATTTTCTGGGATACTTAAGGTGTATCCAAGTTCAGGTCCTTGTATGCAGTGCAGCCCTAAATTTTGGGGTGGCTCTGTCTTATTGATTTTCAGTTTTCCCAAGGTATATTCCCTAGACTGGTAGTGCCCTTGGCTCTGTAGCTCTGTTCTTTACTTGTTTTAGGGAACAGAATGCACTCCTCCAGAGAGGCAGTTTGCAATTTACATCCCGCCCATCAGCATAACAAGGCTCCCTGTTCTCCAGGGCCTGTCTTGCCTTTCTTGTTCTTACACATTTTGTGGATGTCCCTTTTGACCGGTGGGAAGTGATACTTCTTTGTAGTGCAGATTTGCATTGCCCGCTTGCTTACTTGGCCAAAAAGGGCGTATGCGTTTTCTCCTGAATATATTCAGGAGAAAACGCATACGCCCTTTTTGGCCAAGTGCATCATTGTCGAAGTTGTGCCCCTCTTCCTGTGCTTTAAAGGCGATTCCAACGTACCTCTTGAAATCTGTTTCCTGCTATTCTGCCTCGCTTTCAAGTCCGCCTCGTTGCCTTCCCTCAACAGATTTTTGGACGATAGTTGTCCTTTATTACTCGGCCAGTTTGTGAATTGCTGTGCCCCTGAGCTCCATTTTTCAACTCGTTTTTGGTGAGCTGACCGCAAGTCCAAAATTTTGGTTCAGGACTTATACTGGTTCCCGGTGGGTGGCTGAGAAGTTGGTTAATTCTTCTTCCTGCCGGGAAATTACAGTGATATGTGCCCGTCCAAAAGCCTAACAGCTACTCTCTCATTGGTTCTCCCTCTTCCCTTTCATCCTCTGCCAAATTGGCAACCTGTGCGAACCAAGAGGTTAAAGGGGCTGTCTCTCCAAGTTGGGAGGTTGATAGTAAAGCAGACGGAAAGTCAAACCGGAGCACCAGGAGATGGACTATTCGTTGAGTTTTAGAAACCTTGCGTATTCACAGTGTGTCCGATCCCTAGGTTTCCCGCACATGTTATAGCTGTAGTAATATTCCCTTCAACCTGGAGAGTTCGGACCCATGGAATGGGTGCCATGCATTATTGCTTTAAAGGGTCTGCATTTGCTCACCCAATCTCACCAATCGTCTCAGTCCCAAGTGTCCCTCCTTATGCCACATCCAGCTGTCATTGTAGATAGGGTCATTCCAGCTTTCATCAGAGACCCTGAAGGAATTGTAAAGAATTTCCCAGTTTTTTTGTTTTGTTTTTGAAATTCTTTTTTATAGTGGGTTTGAGCTGATTCTCGCTGCCATGTTTATGCCAGTCTAGACACACTTGATTCCCTTACGGAGACATATCAATACATAGGTTTTAAGATTCTTACTAGTCAGATATTTTCCTCTGCGGGAAATATGGGGTTTTGAGTCCCTTTCACTGTGGACGGTGTAGGTCTTGACTATTCCATAGTTGGTTTTTGGAACGGTACCTGTGCTTATATCAAACTATGTTTTTATGCATCACCCCACCTCTCCTTCCCCCTTAAGCAGGTATAAGAGTGTTTTCTAAATGTGAGACACTGTTCTCTTTCCTAACTCAGTTCAAGTGTAGCCATGTTTACAGGATCTTCATAAGTGATATCTTATGATAAGTTTCTTTTTCTGTGTGACTTATTTCACTTAGAATCATCGTACCTGAATCCACCCATTTTGCTGCTACTGGTCTTATGACATTGATTTCATGGCTGAGGGATATTCTATCGTACGTTAGTACCACAATTTTTTGAACCATGTTTATATTTTCTGGGATACTTAAAGTGTATCCAAGTTGAGGTCCTTGTATGCAGTGCAGCCCTAAATTTTGGGGTGGCTCTGTCTTATTGATTTTCAGTTTTCCCAAGGTATATTCCCTAGACTGGTAGTGCCCTTGGCTCTGTAGCTCTTTTCTTTACTTGTTTTAGGGAACAGAATGCACTCCTCCAGAGAGGCAGTTGGCAATTTACATCCCGCCCATCAGCATAACAAGGCTCCCTGTTCTCCAGGGCCTGTCTTGCCTTTCTTGTTCTTACACATTTTGTGGATGTCCCTTTTGACCGGTGGGAAGTGATACTTCTTTGTAGTGCAGATTTGCATTGCCCGCTTGCTTGCTTGGCCAAAAAGGGCGTATGCGTTTTCTCCTGAATATATTCAGGAGAAAACACATACGCCCTTTTTGGCCAAGTGCGTCATTGTCGAAGTTGTGCCCCTCTTCCTGTGCTTTAAAGGCGATTCCAACGTACCTCTTGAAATCTGTTTCCTGCTATTCTGCCTCACATTTAAGTCCGCCTCGTTGCCTTCCCTCAACAGATTTTTGGACGATAGTTGTCCTTTATTACTCGGCCAGTTTGGAATTGCTGTGCCCCTGAGCCCCATTTTTAAAATCGTTTTTTGTGAGCTGACCGCAAGTCCAAAATTTTGGTTCAGGACCTATACTGGTTCCCGGTGGGTGGCTGAGAATTTGGTTAATTCTTCTTCCTGCTGGGAAATTACAGTGATATGTGCCCGTCCAAATGCCTAACAGCTACTCTCTCATTGGTTCTCCCTCTTCCCTTTCATCCTCTGCCAAATTGGCAACCTGTGCGAACCAAGAGGTTAAAGGGGCTGTCTCTCCAAGTTGGGAGGTTGATAGTAAAGCAGACGGAAAGTCAAACCGGAGCACCAGGAGAGGGACTATTCGTTGAGTTTTAGAAACCTTTCGTATTCACAGTGTGTCCGTTCTCTAGGTTTCCCGCACATGTTATAGCTGTAGTAATATTCCCTTCAACCTGGAGAGTTCGGACCCATGGAATGGGTGCCATGCATTATTGCTTTAAAGGATCTGCATTTGCTCACCCAATCTCACCAATCGTCTCAGTCCCAAGTGTCCCTCCTTATGCCACATCCAGCTGTCGTTGTAGATAGGGTCATTCCAGCCTTCATCAGAGACCCTGAAGGAATTGTAAAGAATTTCCCAGTTTTTTTGTTTTGTTTTTGAAATTCCTTTTTATAGTGGGTTTGAGCTGATTCTCGCTGCCATGTTTATGCCAGTCTAGACACACTTGATTCCCTTACGGAGACATATCAATACATAGGTTTTAAGATTTTTACTAGTCAGATACTTTCCTCTGCGGGAAATATGGGGTTTTGAGTCCCTATCACTGAGCACGGTGTAGGTCTTGTCTATTCCATAGTTGGTTTTTGGAACGGTACCTGTGCTTATATCAAACTCTGGTTTTATGCATCACCCCACCTCTCCTTCCCCCTTAAGCAGGTATAAGAGTGTTTTCTAAATGTGAGACACTGTTCTCTTTCCTAACTCAGTTCAAGTGTAGCCATGTTTACAGGATCTTCATAAGTGATATCTTATGATAAGTTTCTTTTTCTGTGTGACTTATTTCACTTAGAATCATCGTACCTGAATCCACCCATTTTGCTGCTACTGGTCTTATGACATTGATTTCATGGCTGAGGGATATTCCATCGTACGTAAGTACCACAATTTTTTGAACCATGTTTATATTTTCTGGGATACTTAAGGTGTATCCAAGTTGAGGTCCTTGTATGCAGTGCAGCCCTAAATTTTGGGGTGGCTCTGTCTTATTGATTTTCAGTTTTCCCAAGGTATATTCCCTAGACTGGTAGTGCCCTTGGCTCTGTAGCTCTGTTCTTTACTTGTTTTAGGGAACAGAATGCACTCCTCCAGAGAGGCAGTTGGCAATTTACATCCCGCCCATCAGCATAACAAGGCTCCCTGTTCTCCAGGGCCTGTCTTGCCTTTCTTGTTCTTACACATTTTGTGGATGTCCCTTTTGACCGGTGGGAAGTGATACTTCTTTGTAGTGCAGATTTGCATTGCCCGCTTGCTTGCTTGGCCAAAAAGGGCGTATGCGTTTTCTCCTGAATATATTCAGGAGAAAACGCATACGCCCTTTTTGGCCAAGTGCATCATTGTCGAAGTTGTGCCCCTCTTCCTGTGCTTTAAAGGCGATTCCAACGTACCTCTTGAAATCTGTTTCCTGCTATTCTGCCTCGCTTTCAAGTCCGCCTCGTTGCCTTCCCTCAACAGATTTTTGGACGATAGTTGTCCTTTATTACTCGGCCAGTTTGTGAATTGCTGTGCCCCTGAGCTCCATTTTTCAACTCGTTTTTGGTGAGCTGACCGCAAGTCCAAAATTTTGGTTCAGGACCTAAACTGGTTCCCGGTGGGTGGCTGAGAATTTGGTTAATTCTTCTTCCTGCCGGGAAATTACAGTGATATGTGCCCGTCCAAATGCCTAACAGCTACTCTCTCATTGGTTCTCCCTCTTCCCTTTCATCCTCTGCCAAATTGGCAACCTGTGCGAACCAAGAGGTTAAAGGGGCTGTCTCTCCAAGTTGGGAGGTTGATAGTAAAGCAGACGGAAAGTCAAACCGGAGCACCAGGAGATGGACTATTCGTTGAGTTTTAGAAACCTTGCGTATTCACAGTGTGTCCGTTCCCTAGGTTTCCCGCACATGTTATAGCTGTAGTAATATTCCCTTCAACCTGGAGAGTTCGGACCCATGGAATGGGTGCCATGCATTATTGCTTTAAAGGGTCTGCATTTGCTCACCCAATCTCACCAATCGTCTCAGTCCCAAGTGTCCCTCCTTATGCCACATCCAGCTATTATTGTAGATAGGGTCATTCCAGCTTTCATCAGAGACCCTGAAGGAATTGTAAAGAATTTCCCAGTTTTTTTGTTTTGTTTTTGAAATTCCTTTTTATAGTGGGTTTGAGCTGATTCTCGCTGCCATGTTTATGCCAGTCTAGACACACTTGATTCCCTTACGGAGACATATCAATAGATAGGTTTTAAGATTCTTACTAGTCAGATATTTTCCTCTGCGGGAAATATGGGGTTTTGAGTCCCTTTCACTGAGGAAGGTGTAGGTCTTGTCTATTCCATAGTTGGTTTTTGGAACGGTACCTGTGCTTATATCAAACTCTGGTTTTATGCATCACCCCACCTCTCCTTCCCCCTTAAGCAGGTATAAGAGTGTTTTCTAAATGTGAGACACTGTTCTCTTTCCTAACTCAGTTCAAGTGTAGCCATGTTTACAGGATCTTCATAAGTGATATCTTATGATAAGTTTCTTTTTCTTTGTGACTTATTTCACTTAGAATCATCGTACCTGAATCCACCCATTTTGCTGCTACTGGTCTTATGACATTGATTTCATGGCTGAGGGATATTCCATCGTACGTAAGTACCACAATTTTTTGAACCATGTTTATATTTTCTGGGATACTTAAGGTGTATCCAAGTTGAGGTCCTTGTATGCAGTGCAGCCCTAAATTTTGGGGTGGCTCTGTCTTATTGATTTTCAGTTTTCCCAAGGTATATTTCCTAGACTGGTAGTGCCCTTGGCTCTGTAGCTCTGTTCTTTACTTGTTTTAGGGAACAGAATGCACTCCTCCAGAGAGGCAGTTGGCAATTTACATCCCGCCCATCAGCATAACAAGGCTCCCTGTTCTCCAGGGCCTGTCTTGCCTTTCTTGTTCTTACACATTTTGTGGATGTCCCTTTTGACCGGTGGGAAGTGATACTTCTTTGTAGTGCAGATTTGCATTGCCCGCTTGCTTGCTTGGCCAAAAAGGGCGTATGCGTTTTCTCCTGAATATATTCAGGAGAAAACGCATACGCCCTTTTTGGCCAAGTGCATCATTGTCGAAGTTGTGCCCCTCTTCCTGTGCTTTAAAGGCGATTCCAACGTACCTCTTGAAATCTGTTTCCTGCTATTCTGCCTCGCTTTCAAGTCCGCCTCGTTGCCTTCCCTCAACAGATTTTTGGACGATAGTTGTCCTTTATTACTCGGCCAGTTTGTGAATTGCTGTGCCCCTGAGCTCCATTTTTCAACTCGTTTTTGGTGAGCTGACCGCAAGTCCAAAATTTTGGTTCAGGACCTATACTGGTTCCCGGTGGGTGGCTGAGAATTTGGTTAATTCTTCTTCCTGCCGGGAAATTACAGTGATATGTGCCCGTCCAAATGCCTAACAGCTACTCTCTCATTGGTTCTCCCTCTTCCCTTTCATCCTCTGCCAAATTGGCAACCTGTGCGAACCAAGAGGTTAAAGGGGCTGTCTCTCCAAGTTGGGAGGTTGATAGTAAAGCAGACGGAAAGTCAAACCGGAGCACCAGGAGAGGGACTATTCGTTGAGTTTTAGAAACCTTTCGTATTCACAGTGTGTCCGTTCCCTAGGTTTCCCGCACATGTTATAGCTGTAGTAATATTCCCTTCAACCTGGAGAGTTCGGACCCATGGAATGGGTGCCATGCATTATTGCTTTAAAGGGTCTGCATTTGCTCACCCAATCTCACCAATCGTCTCAGTCCCAAGTGTCCCTCCTTATGCCACATCCAGCTGTCATTGTAGATAGGGTCATTCCAGCTTTCATCAGAGACCCTGAAGGAATTGTAAAGAATTTCCCAGTTTTTTTGTTTTGTTTTTGAAATTCTTTTTTATAGTGGGTTTGAGCTGATTCTCGCTGCCATGTTTATGCCAGTCTAGACACACTTGATTCCCTTACGGAGACATATCAATACATAGGTTTTAAGATTCTTACTAGTCAGATATTTTCCTCTGCGGGAAATATGGGGTTTTGAGTCCCTTTCACTGTGGACGGTGTAGGTCTTGACTATTCCATAGTTGGTTTTTGGAACGGTACCTGTGCTTATATCAAACTCTGTTTTTATGCATCACCCCACCTCTCCTTCCCCCTTAAGCAGGTATAAGAGTGTTTTCTAAATGTGAGACACTGTTCTCTTTCCTAACTCAGTTCAAGTGTAGCCATGTTTACAGGATCTTCATAAGTGATATCTTATGATAAGTTTCTTTTTCTGTGTGACTTATTTCACTTAGAATCATCGTACCTGAATCCACCCATTTTGCTGCTACTGGTCTTATGACATTGATTTCATGGCTGAGGGATATTCTATCGTACGTTAGTACCACAATTTTTTGAACCATGTTTATATTTTCTGGGATACTTAAGGTGTATCCAATTTGAGGTCCTTGTATGCAGTGCAGCCCTAAATTTTGGGGTGGCTCTGTCTTATTGATTTTCAGTTTTCCCAAGGTATATTCCCTAGACTGGTAGTGCCCTTGGCTCTGTAGCTCTTTTCTTTACTTGTTTTAGGGAACAGAATGCACTCCTCCAGAGAGGCAGTTGGCAATTTACATCCCGCCCATCAGCATAACAAGGCTCCCTGTTCTCCAGGGCCTGTCTTGCCTTTCTTGTTCTTACACATTTTGTGGATGTCCCTTTTGACCGGTGGGAAGTGATACTTCTTTGTAGTGCAGATTTGCATTGCCCGCTTGCTTGCTTGGCCAAAAAGGGCGTATGCGTTTTCTCCTGAATATATTCAGGAGAAAACACATACGCCCTTTTTGGCCAAGTGCGTCATTGTCGAAGTTGTGCCCCTCTTCCTGTGCTTTAAAGGTGATTCCAACGTACCTCTTGAAATCTGTTTCCTGCTATTCTGCCTCACATTTAAGTCCGCCTCGTTGCCTTCCCTCAACAGATTTTTGGGCGATAGTTGTCCTTTATTACTCGGCCAGTTTGGAATTGCTGTGCCCCTGAGCCCCATTTTTAAAATCGTTTTTTGTGAGCTGACCGCAAGTCCAAAATTTTGGTTCAGGACCTATACTGGTTCCCGGTGGGTGGCTGAGAATTTGGTTAATTCTTCTTCCTGCTGGGAAATTACAGTGATATGTGCCCGTCCAAATGCCTAACAGCTACTCTCTCATTGGTTCTCCCTCTTCCCTTTCATCCTCTGCCAAATTGGCAACCTGTGCGAACCAAGAGGTTAAAGGGGCTGTCTCTCCAAGTTGGGAGGTTGATAGTAAAGCAGACGGAAAGTCAAACCGGAGCACCAGGAGAGGGACTATTCGTTGAGTTTTAGAAACCTTTCGTATTCACAGTGTGTCCGTTCTCTAGGTTTCCCGCACATGTTATAGCTGTAGTAATATTCCCTTCAACCTGGAGAGTTCGGACCCATGGAATGGGTGCCATGCATTATTGCTTTAAAGGATCTGCATTTGCTCACCCAATCTCACCAATCGTCTCAGTCCCAAGTGTCCCTCCTTATGCCACATCCAGCTGTCGTTGTAGATAGGGTCATTCCAGCTTTCATCAGAGACCCTGAAGGAATTGTAAAGAATTTCCCAGTTTTTTTGTTTTGTTTTTGAAATTCCTTTTTATAGTGGGTTTGAGCTGATTCTCGCTGCCATGTTTATGCCAGTCTAGACACACTTGATTCCCTTACGGAGACATATCAATACATAGGTTTTAAGATTTTTACTAGTCAGATACTTTCCTCTGCGGGAAATATGGGGTTTTGAGTCCCTATCACTGAGCACGGTGTAGGTCTTGTCTATTCCATAGTTGGTTTTTGGAACGGTACCTGTGCTTATATCAAACTCTGGTTTTATGCATCACCCCACCTCTCCTTCCCCCTTAAGCAGGTATAAGAGTGTTTTCTAAATGTGAGACACTGTTCTCTTTCCTAACTCAGTTCAAGTGTAGCCATGTTTACAGGATCTTCATAAGTGATATCTTATGATAAGTTTCTTTTTCTGTGTGACTTATTTCACTTAGAATCATCGTACCTGAATCCACCCATTTTGCTGCTACTGGTCTTATGACATTGATTTCATGGCTGAGGGATATTCCATCGTACGTAAGTACCACAATTTTTTGAACCATGTTTATATTTTCTGGGATACTTAAGGTGTATCCAAGTTGAGGTCCTTGTATGCAGTGCAGCCCTAAATTTTGGGGTGGCTCTGTCTTATTGATTTTCAGTTTTCCCAAGGTATATTCCCTAGACTGGTAGTGCCCTTGGCTCTGTAGCTCTGTTCTTTACTTGTTTTAGGGAACAGAATGCACTCCTCCAGAGAGGCAGTTGGCAATTTACATCCCGCCCATCAGCATAACAAGGCTCCCTGTTCTCCAGGGCCTGTCTTGCCTTTCTTGTTCTTACACATTTTGTGGATGTCCCTTTTGACCGGTGGGAAGTGATACTTCTTTGTAGTGCAGATTTGCATTGCCCGCTTGCTTGCTTGGCCAAAAAGGGCGTATGCGTTTTCTCCTGAATAAATTCAGGAGAAAACGCATACGCCCTTTTTGGCCAAGTGCATCATTGTCGAAGTTGTGCCCCTCTTCCTGTGCTTTAAAGGCGATTCCAACGTACCTCTTGAAATCTGTTTCCTGCTATTCTGCCTCGCTTTCAAGTCCGCCTCGTTGCCTTCCCTCAACAGATTTTTGGACGATAGTTGTCCTTTATTACTCGGCCAGTTTGTGAATTGCTGTGCCCCTGAGCTCCATTTTTCAACTCGTTTTTGGTGAGCTGACCGCAAGTCCAAAATTTTGGTTCAGGACCTAAACTGGTTCCCGGTGGGTGGCTGAGAATTTGGTTAATTCTTCTTCCTGCCGGGAAATTACAGTGATATGTGCCCGTCCAAATGCCTAACAGCTACTCTCTCATTGGTTCTCCCTCTTCCCTTTCATCCTCTGCCAAATTGGCAACCTGTGCGAACCAAGAGGTTAAAGGGGCTGTCTCTCCAAGTTGGGAGGTTGATAGTAAAGCAGACGGAAAGTCAAACCGGAGCACCAGGAGAGGGACTATTCGTTGAGTTTTAGAAACCTTTCGTATTCACAGTGTGTCCGTTCCCTAGGTTTCCCGCACATGTTATAGCTGTAGTAATATTCCCTTCAACCTGGAGAGTTCGGACCCATGGAATGGGTGCCATGCATTATTGCTTTAAAGGGTCTGCATTTGCTCACCCAATCTCACCAATCGTCTCAGTCCCAAGTGTCCCTCCTTATGCCACATCCAGCTGTCATTGTAGATAGGGTCATTCCAGCTTTAATCAGAGACCCTGAAGGAATTGTAAAGAATTTCCCAGTTTTTTTGTTTTGTTTTTGAAATTATTTTTTATAGTGGGTTTGAGCTGATTCTCGCTGCCATATTTATGCCAGTCTAGACACACTTGATTCCCTTACGGAGACATATCAATACATAGGTTTTAAGATTCTTACTAGTCAGATATTTTCCTCTGCGGGAAATATGGGGTTTTGAGTCCGTTTCACTGAGGACGGTGTAGGTCTTGTCTATTCCATAGTTGGTTTTTGGAACGGTACCTGTGCTTATATCAAACTCTGGTTTTATGCATCACCCCACCTCTCCTTCCCCCTTAAGCAGGTATAAGAGTGTTTTCTAAATGTGAGACACTGTTCTCTTTCCTAACTCAGTTCAAGTGTAGCCATGTTTACAGGATCTTCATAAGTGATATCTTATGATAAGTTTCTTTTTCTGTGTGACTTATTTCACTTAGAATCATCGTACCTGAATCCACCCATTTTGCTGCTACTGGTCTTATGACATTGATTTCATGGCTGAGGGATATTCCATCGTACGTAAGTACCACAATTTTTTGAACCATGTTTATATTTTCTGGGATACTTAAGGTGTATCCAAGTTGAGGTCCTTGTATGCAGTGCAGCCCTAAATTTTGGGGTGGCTCTGTCTTATTGATTTTCAATTTTCCCAAGGTATATTCCCTAGACTGGTAGTGCCCTTGGCTCTGTAGCTCTGTTCTTTACTTGTTTTAGGGAACAGAATGCACTCCTCCAGAGAGGCAGTTGGCAATTTACATCCCGCCCATCAGCATAACAAGGCTCCCTGTTCTCCAGGGCCTGTCTTGCCTTTCTGGTTTTTACATATTTTGTGTATGTCCCTTTTGACCGGTGGGAAATGATACTTCTTTGTAGTGCAGATTTGCATTGCCCGCTTGCTTGCTTGGCCAAAAAGGGCGTATGCGTTTTCTCCTGAATATATTCAGGAGAAAACGCATACGCCCTTTTTGGCCAAGTACATCATTGTCGAATTTGTGCCCTTCTTCCTGTGCTTTAAAGGCGACTCCAACGTACCTCTTGCAATCTGTTTCCTGCTATTCTGCCTTGCTTTCAAGTCCGCCTCGTTGCCTTCCCTCAACAGATTTTTGGACGATAGTTGTCCTTTATTACTCGGCCAGTTTGTGAATTGCTGTGCCCCTGAGCTCCATTTTTCAACTCGTTTTTGGTGAGCTGACCGCAAGTCCAAAATTTTGGTTCAGGACCTATACTGGTTCCCGGTGGGTGGCTGAGAATTTGGTTAATTCTTCTTCCTGCCGGGAAATTACAGTGATATGTGCCCGTCCAAATGCCTAACAGCTACTCTCTCATTGGTTCTCCCTCTTCCCTTTCATCCTCTGCCAAATTGGCAACCTGTGCGAACCAAGAGGTTAAAGGGGCTGTCTCTCCAAGTTGGGAGGTTGATAGTAAAGCAGACGGAAAGTCAAACCGGAGCACCAGGAGAGGGACTATTCGTTGAGTTTTAGAAACCTTTCGTATTCACAGTGTGTCCGTTCTCTAGGTTTCCCGCACATGTTATAGCTGTAGTAATATTCCCTTCAACCTGGAGAGTTCGGACCCATGGAATGGGTGCCATGCATTATTGCTTTAAAGGGTCTGCATTTGCTCACCCAATCTCACCAATCGTCTCAGTCCCAAGTGTCCCTCCTTATGCCACATCCAGCTGTCATTGTAGATAGGGTCATTCCAGCTTTCATCAGAGACCCTGAAGGAATTGTAAAGAATTTCCCAGTTTTTTTGTTTTGTTTTTGAAATTCTTTTTTATAGTGGGTTTGAGCTGATTCTCGCTGCCATATTTATGCCAGTCTAGACACACTTGATTCCCTTACAGAGACATATCAATACATAGGTTTTAAGATTCTTACTAGTCAGATATTTTCCTCTGCGGGAAATATGGGGTTTTGAGTCCCTTTCTCTGAGGACGGTGTAGGTCTTGTCTATTCCATAGTTGGTTTTTGGAACGGTACCTGTGCTTATATCAAACTCTGGTTTTATGCATCACCCCACCTCTCCTTCCCCCTTAAGCAGGTATAAGAGTGTTTTCTAAATGTGAGACACTGTTCTCTTTCCTAACTCAGTTCAAGTGTAGCCATGTTTACAGGATCTTCATAAGTGATATCTTATGATAAGTTTCTTTTTCTGTGTGACTTATTTCACTTAGAATCATCGTACCTGAATCCACCCATTTTGCTGCTACTGGTCTTATGACATTGATTTCATGGCTGAGGGATATTCCATCGTATGTAAGTACCACAATTTTTTGAACCATGTTTATATTTTCTGGGATACTTAAGGTGTATCCAAGTTGAGGTCCTTGTATGCAGTGCAGCCCTAAATTTTGGGGTGGCTCTGTCTTATTGATTTTCAGTTTTCCCAAGGTATATTCCCTAGACTGGTAGTGCCCTTGGCTCTGTAGCTCTGTTCTTTACTTGTTGTAGGGAACAGAATGCACTCCTCCAGAGAGGCAGTTGGCAATTTACATCCCGCCCATCAGCATAACAAGGCTCCCTGTTCTCCAGGGCCTGCCTTGCCTTTCTTGTTCTTACACATTTTGTGGATGTCCCTTTTGACCGGTGGGAAGTGATACTTCTTTGTAGTGCAGATTTGCATTGCCCGCTTGCTTGCTTGGCCAAAAAGGGCGTATGCGTTTTCTCCTGAATATATTCAGGAGAAAACGCATACGCCCTTTTTGGCCAAGTGCGTCATTGTCGAAGTTGTGCCCCTCTTCCTGTGCTTTAAAGGCGATTCCAACGTACCTCTTGAAATCTGTTTCCTGCTATTCTGCCTCGCTTTCAAGTCCGCCTCGTTGCCTTCCCTCAACAGATTTTTGGACGATAGTTGTCCTTTATTACTCGGCCAGTTTGTGAATTGCTGTGCCCCTGAGCTCCATTTTTCAACTCGTTTTTGGTGAGCTGACCGCAAGTCCAAAATTTTGGTTCAGGACCTATACTGGTTCCCGGTGGGTGGCTGAGAATTTGGTTAATTCTTCTTCCTGCCGGGAAATTACAGTGATATGTGCCCGTCCAAATGCCTAACAGCTACTCTCTCATTGGTTCTCCGTCTTCCCTTTCATCCTCTGCCAAATTGGCAACCTGTGCGAACCAAGAGGTTAAAGGGGCTGTCTCTGCAAGTTGGGAGGTTGATAGTAAAGCAGATGGAAAGTCAAACCGGAGCACCAGGAGAGGGACTATTCGTTGAGTTTTAGAAACCTTTCGTATTCACAGTGTGTCCGTTCTCTAGGTTTCCCGCACATGTTATAGCTGTAGTAATATTCCCTTCAACCTGGAGAGTTCGGACCCATGGAATGGGTGCCATGCATTATTGCTTTAAAGGGACTGCATTTGCTCGCCCAATCTCACCAATCGTCTCAGTCCCAAGTGTCCCTCCTTATGCCACATCCAGCTGTCGTTGTAGATAGGGTCATTCCAGCCTTCATCAGAGACCCTGAAGGAATTGTAAAGAATTTCCCAGTTTTTTTGTTTTGTTTTTGAAATTCCTTTTTATAGTGGGTTTGAGCTGATTCTCGCTGCCATGTTTATGCCAGTCTAGACACACTTGATTCCCTTACGGAGACATATCAATACATAGGTTTTAAGATTCTTACTAGTCAGATATTTTCCTCTGCGGGAAATATGGGGTTTTGATTCCCTTTCACTGAGGATGGTGTAGGTCTTGTCTATTCCATAGTTGGTTTTTGGAACGGTACCTGTGCTTATATCAAACTCTGTTTTTATGCATCACCCCACCTCTCCTTCCCCCTTAAGCAGGTATAAGAGTGTTTTCTAAATGTGAGACACTGTTCTCTTTCCTAACTCAGTTCAAGTGTAGCCATGTTTACAGGATCTTCATAAGTGATATCTTATGATAAGTTTCTTTTTCTGTGTGACTTATTTCACTTAGAATCATCGTACCTGAATCCACCCATTTTGCTGCTACTGGTCTTATGACATTGATTTCATGGCTGAGGGATATTCCATCGTACGTAAGTACCACAATTTTTGAACCATGTTTATATTTTCTGGGATACTTAAGGTGTATCTAGTTCAGGTCCTTGTATGCAGTGCAGCCCTAAATTTTGGGGTGGCTCTGTCTTATTGATTTTCAGTTTTCCCAAGGTATATTCCCTAGACTGGTAGTGCCCTTGGCTCTGTAGCTATGTTCTTTACTTGTTTTAGGGAACAGAATGCACTCCTCCAGAGAGGCAGTTGGCAATTTACATCCCGCCCATCAGCATAACAAGGCTCCCTGTTCTCCAGGGCCTGTCTTGCCTTTCTTGTTCTTACACATTTTGTGGATGTCTCTTTTGACCTGTGGGAAGTGATACTTCTTTGTAGTGCAGATTTGCATTGCCCGCTTGCTTGCTTGGCCAAAAAGGGCGTATGCGTTTTCTCCTGAATATATTCAGGAGAAAACGCATACGCCCTTTTTGGCCAAGTGCGTCATTGTCGAAGTTGTGCCCCTCTTCCTGTGCTTTAAAGGCGATTCCAACGTACCTCTTGAAATCTGTTTCCTGCTATTCTGCCTCACTTTTAAGTCCGCCTCGTTGCCTTCCCTCAACAGATTTTTGGACGATAGTTGTCCTTTATTACTCGGCCAGTTTGTGAATTGCTGTGCCCCTGAGCTCCATTTTTAAACTCGTTTTTTGTGAGCTGACCGCAAGTCCAAAATTTTGGTTCAGGACCTATACTGGTTCCCGGTGGGTGGCTGAGAATTTGGTTAATTCTTCTTCCTGCCGGGAAATTACAGTGATATGTGCCCGTCCAAATGCCTAACAGCTACTCTCTCATTGGTTCTCCGTCTTCCCTTTCATCCTTTGCCAAATTGGCAACCTGTGCGAACCAAGAGGTTAAAGGGGCTGTCTCTGCAAGTTGGGAGGTTGATAGTAAAGCAGATGGAAAGTCAAACCGGAGCACCAGGAGAGGGACTATTCGTTGAGTTTTAGAAACCTTTCGTATTCACAGTGTGTCCGTTCTCTAGGTTTCCCGCACATGTTATAGCTGTAGTAATATTCCCTTCAACCTGGAGAGTTCGGACCCATGGAATGGGTGCCATGCATTATTGCTTTAAAGGGACTGCATTTGCTCGCCCAATCTCACCAATCGTCTCAGTCCCAAGTGTCCCTCCTTATGCCACATCCAGCTGTCGTTGTAGATAGGGTCATTCCAGCCTTCATCAGAGACCCTGAAGGAATTGTAAAGAATTTCCCAGTTTTTTTGTTTTGTTTTTGAAATTCCTTTTTATAGTGGGTTTGAGCTGATTCTCGCTGCCATGTTTATGCCAGTCTAGACACACTTGATTCCCTTACGGAGACATATCAATACATAGGTTTTAAGATTCTTACTAGTCAGATATTTTCCTCTGCGGGAAATATGGGGTTTTGATTCCCTTTCACTGAGGATGGTGTAGGTCTTGTCTATTCCATAGTTGGTTTTTGGAACGGTACCTGTGCTTATATCAAACTCTGTTTTTATGCATCACCCCACCTCTCCTTCCCCCTTTAGCAGGTATAAGAGTGTTTTCTAAATGTGAGACACTGTTCTCTTTCCTAACTCAGTTCAAGTGTAGCCATGTTTACAGGATCTTCATAAGTGATATCTTATGATAAGTTTCTTTTTCTGTGTGACTTATTTCACTTAGAATCATCGTACCTGAATCCACCCATTTTGCTGCTACTGGTCTTATGACATTGATTTCATGGCTGAGGGATATTCCATCGTACGTAAGTACCACAATTTTTGAACCATGTTTATATTTTCTGGGATACTTAAGGTGTATCTAGTTCAGGTCCTTGTATGCAGTGCAGCCCTAAATTTTGGGGTGGCTCTGTCTTATTGATTTTCAGTTTTCCCAAGGTATATTCCCTAGACTGGTAGTGCCCTTGGCTCTGTAGCTATGTTCTTTACTTGTTTTAGGGAACAGAATGCACTCCTCCAGAGAGGCAGTTGGCAATTTACATACCGCCCATCAGCATAACAAGGCTCCCTGTTCTCCAGGGCCTGTCTTGCCTTTCTTGTTCTTACACATTTTGTGGATGTCCCTTTTGACCTGTGGGAAGTGATACTTCTTTGTAGTGCAGATTTGCATTGCCCGCTTGCTTGCTTGGCCAAAAAGGGCGTATGCGTTTTCTCCTGAATATATTCAGGAGAAAACGCATACGCCCTTTTTGGCCAAGTGCGTCATTGTCGAAGTTGTGCCCCTCTTCCTGTGCTTTAAAGGCGATTCCAACGTACCTCTTGAAATCTGTTTCCTGCTATTCTGCCTCACTTTCAAGTCCGCCTCGTTGCCTTCCCTCAACAGATTTTTGGACGATAGTTGTCCTTTATTACTCGGCCAGTTTGTGAATTGCTGTGCCCCTGAGCTCCATTTTTAAACTCGTTTTTTGTGAGCTGACCGCAAGTCCAAAATTTTGGTTCAGGACCTATACTGGTTCCCGGTGGGTGGCTGAGAATTTGGTTAATTCTTCTTCCTGCCGGGAAATTACAGTGATATGTGCCCGTCCAAATGCCTAACAGCTACTCTCTCATTGGTTCTCCCTCTTCCCTTTCATCCTCTGCCAAATTGGCAACCTGTGCGAACCAAGAGGTTAAAGGGGCTGTCTCTCCAAGTTGGGAGGTTGATAGTAAAGCAGACGGAAAGTCAAACCGGAGCACCAGGAGAGGGACTATTCGTTGAGTTTTAGAAACCTTTCGTATTCACAGTGTGTCCGTTCTCTAGGTTTCCCGCACATGTTATAGCTGTAGTAATATTCCCTTCAACCTGGAGAGTTCGGACCCATGGAATGGGTGCCATGCATTATTGCTTTAAAGGGTCTGCATTTGCTCACCCAATCTCACCAATCGTCTCTGTCCCAAGTGTCCCTCCTTATGCCACATCCAGCTGTCGTTGTAGATAGGGTCATTCCAGCTTTCATCAGAGACCCTGAAGGAATTGTAAAGAATTTCCCAGTTTTTTTGTTTTGTTTTTGAAATTCCTTTTTATAGTGGGTTTGAGCTGATTCTCGCTGCCATGTTTATGCCAGTCTAGACACACTTGATTCCCTTACGGAGACATATCAATACATAGGTTTTAAGATTCTTACTAGTCAGATATTTTCCTCTGCGGGAAATATGGGGTTTTGAGTCCCTTTCACTGAGGACGTTGTAGGTCTTGTCTATTCCATAGTTGGTTTTTGGAACGGTACCTGTGCTTATATCAAACTCTGGTTTTATGCATCACCCCACCTCTCCTTCCCCCTTAAGCAGGTATAAGAGTGTTTTCTAAATGTGAGACACTGTTCTCTTTCCTAACTCAGTTCAAGTGTAGCCATGTTTACAGGATCTTCATAAGTGATATCTTATGATAAGTTTCTTTTTCTGTGTGACTTATTTCACTTAGAATCATCGTACCTGAATCCACCCATTTTGCTGCTACTGGTCTTATGACATTGATTTCATGGCTGAGGGATATTCCATCGTACGTAAGTACCACAATTTTTTGAACCATGTTTATATTTTCTGGGATACTTAAGGTGTATCCAAGTTCAGGTCCTTGTATGCAGTGCAGCCCTAAATTTTGGGGTGGCTCTGTCTTATTGATTTTCAGTTTTCCCAAGGTATATTCCCTAGACTGGTAGTGCCCTTGGCTCTGTAGCTCTGTTCTTTACTTGTTTTAGGGAACAGAATGCACTCCTCCAGAGAGGCAGTTGGCAATTTACATCCCGCCCATCAGCATAACAAGGCTCCCTCTTCTCCAGGGCCTGTCTTGCCTTTCTTGTTCTTACACATTTTGTGGATGTCCCTTTTGACCGGTGGGAAGTGATACTTCTTTGTAGTGCAGATTTGCATTGCCCGCTTGCTTGCTTGGCCAAAAAGGGCGTATGCGTTTTCTCCTGAATATATTCAGGAGAAAACGCATACGCCCTTTTTGGCCAAGTGCATCATTGTCGAAGTTGTGCCCCTCTTCCTGTGCTTTAAAGGCGATTCCAACGTACCTCTTGAATTCTGTTTCCTGCTATTCTGCCTCGCTTTCAAGTCCGCCTCGTTGCCTTCCCTCAACAGATTTTTGGACGATAGTTGTCCTTTATTACTCGGCCAGTTTGTGAATGGCTGTGCCCCTGAGCTCCATTTTTCAACTCGTTTTTGGTGAGCTGACCGCAAGTCCAAAATTTTGGTTCAGAACCTATACTGGTTCCCGGTGGGTGGCTGAGAATTTGGTTAATTCTTCTTCCTGCCGGGAAATTACAGTGATATGTGCCCGTCCAAATGCCTAACAGCTACTCTCTCATTGGTTCTCCCTCTTCCCTTTCATCCTCTGCCAAATTGGCAACCTGTGCGAACCAAGAGGTTAAAGGGGCTGTCTCTCCAAGTTGGGAGGTTGATAGTAAAGCAGACGGAAAGTCAAACCGGAGCACCAGGAGAGGGACTATTCGTTGAGTTTTAGAAACCTTTCGTATTCACAGTGTGTCCGTTCCCTAGGTTTCCCGCACATGTCATAGCTGTAGTAATATTCCCTTCAACCTGGAGAGTTCGGACCCATGGAATGGGTGCCATGCATTATTGCTTTAAAGGGTCTGCATTTGCTCACCCAATCTCACCAATCGTCTCTGTCCCAAGTGTCCCTCCTTATGCCACATCCAGCTGTCGTTGTAGATAGGGTCATTCCAGCTTTCATCAGAGACCCTGAAGGAATTGTAAAGAATTTCCCAGTTTTTTTGTTTTGTTTTTGAAATTCCTTTTTAGAGTGGGTTTGAGCTGATTCTCGCTGCCATGTTTATGCCAGTCTAGACACACTTGATTCCCTTACGGAGACATATCAATACATAGGTTTTAAGATTCTTACTAGTCAGATATTTTCCTCTGCGGGAAATATGGGGTTTTGAGTCCCTTTCGCTGAGGACGTTGTAGGTCTTGTCTATTCCATAGTTGGTTTTTGGAACGGTACCTGTGCTTATATCAAACTCTGGTTTTATGCATCACCCCACCTCTCCTTCCCCCTTAAGCAGGTATAAGAGTGTTTTCTAAATGTGAGACACTGTTCTCTTTCCTAACTCAGTTCAAGTGTAGCCATGTTTACAGGATCTTCATAAGTGATATCTTATGATAAGTTTCTTTTTCTGTGTGACTTATTTCACTTAGAATCATCGTACCTGAATCCACCCATTTTGCTGCTACTGGTCTTATGACATTGATTTCATGGCTGAGGGATATTCCATCGTACGTAAGTACCACAATTTTTTGAACCATGTTTATATTTTCTGGGATACTTAAGGTGTATCCAAGTTGAGGTCCTTGTATGCAGTGCAGCCCTAAATTTTGGGGTGGCTCTGTCTTATTGATTTTCAGTTTTCCCAAGGTATATTCCCTAGACTGGTAGTGCCCTTGGCTCTGTAGCTCTGTTCTTTACTTGTTTTAGGGAACAAAATGCACTCCTCCAGAGAGGCAGTTGGCAATTTACATCCCGCCCATCAGCATAACAAGGCTCCCTGTTCTCCAGGGCCTGTCTTGCCTTTCTTGTTCTTACACATTTTGTGGATGTCCCTTTTGACCGGTGGGAAGTGATACTTCTTTGTAGTGCAGATTTGCATTGCCCGCTTGCTTGCTTGGCCAAAAAGGGCGTATGCGTTTTCTCCTGAATATATTCAGGAGAAAACGCATACGCCCTTTTTGGCCAAGTGCATCATTGTCGAAGTTGTGCCCCTCTTCCTGTGCTTTAAAGGCGATTCCAACGTACCTCTTGAATTCTGTTTCCTGCTATTCTGCCTCGCTTTCAAGTCCGCCTCGTTGCCTTCCCTCAACAGATTTTTGGACGATAGTTGTCCTTTATTACTCGGCCAGTTTGTGAATGGCTGTGCCCCTGAGCTCCATTTTTCAACTCGTTTTTGGTGAGCTGACCGCAAGTCCAAAATTTTGGTTCAGGACCTATACTGGTTCCCGGTGGGTGGCTGAGAATTTGGTTAATTCTTCTTCCTGCCGGGAAATTACAGTGATATGTGCCCGTCCAAATGCCTAACAGCTACTCTCTCATTGGTTCTCCCTCTTCCCTTTCATCCTCTGCCAAATTGGCAACCTGTGCGAACCAAGAGGTTAAAGGGGCTGTCTCTCCAAGTTGGGAGGTTGATAGTAAAGCAGACGGAAAGTCAAACCGGAGCACCAGGAGAGGGACTATGCGTTGAGTTTTAGAAACCTTTCGTATTCACAGTGTGTCCATTCTCTAGGTTTCCCGCACATGTTATAGCTGTAGAAATATTCCCTTCAACCTGGAGAGTTCGGACTCATGGAATGGGTGCCATGCATTATTGCTTTAAAGGGTCTGCATTTGCTCACCCAATCTCACCAATCGTCTCAGTCCCAAGTGTCCCTCCTTATGCCACATCCAGCTGTCGTTGTAGATAGGGTCATTCCAGCTTTCATCAGAGACCCTGAAGGAATTGTAAAGAATTTCCCAGTGTTTTTGTTTTGTTTTTGAAATTCCTTTTTATAGTGGGTTTGAGCTGATTCTCGCTGCCATGTTTATGCCAGTCTAGACACACTTGATTCCCTTACGGAGACATATCAATACATAGGTTTTAAGATTCTTACTAGTCAGATATTTTCCTCTGCGGGAAATATGGGGTTTTGAGTCCCTTTCACTGAGGACGGTGTAGGTCTTGTCTATTCCATAGTTGGTTTTTGGAACGGTACCTGTGCTTATATCAAACTCTGGTTTTATGCATCACCCCACCTCTCCTTCCCCCTTAAGCAGGTATAAGAGTGTTTTCTAAATGTGAGACACTGTTCTCTTTCCTAACTCAGTTCAAGTGTAGCCATGTTTACAGGATCTTCATAAGTGATATCTTATGATAAGTTTCTTTTTCTGTGTGACTTATTTCACTTAGAATCATCGTACCTGAATCCACCCATTTTGCTGCTACTGGTCTTATGACATTGATTTCATGGCTGAGGGATATTCCATCGTACGTAAGTACCCCAATTTTTTGAACCATGTTTATATTTTCTGGGATACTTAAGGTGTATCCAAGTTGAGGTCCTTGTATGCAGTGCAGCCCTAAATTTTGGGGTGGCTCTGTCTTATTGATTTTCAGTTTTCCCAAGGTATATTCCCTAGACTGGTAGTGCCCTTGGCTCTGTAGCTCTGTTCTTTACTTGTTGTAGGGAACAGAATGCACTCCTCCAGAGAGGCAGTTGGAAATTTACATGCCGCCCATCAGCATAACAAGGCTCCCTGTTCTCCAGGGCCTGTCTTGCCTTTCTTGTTCTTACACATTTTGTGGATGTCCCTTTTGACTGGTGGGAAGTGATACTTCTTTGTAGTGCAGATTTGCATTGCCCGCTTGCTTGCTTGGCCAAAAAGGGCGTATGCGTTTTCTCCTGAATATATTCAGGAGAAAACGCATACGCCCTTTTTGGCCAAGTGCATCATTGTCGAAGTTGTGCCCCTCTTCCTGTGCTTTAAAGGCAATTCCAACGTACCTCTTGAAATCTGTTTCCTGCTATTCTGCCTCGCTTTCAAGTCCGCCTCGTTGCCTTCCCTCAACAGATTTTTGGACGATAGTTGTCCTTTATTACTCGGCCAGTTTGTGAATTGCTGTGCCCCTGAGCTCCATTTTTCAACTCGTTTTTGGTGAGCTGACCGCAAGTCCAAAATTTTGGTTCAGGACCTATACTGGTTCCCGGTGGGTGGCTGAGAATTTGGTTAATTCTTCTTCCTGCCGGGAAATTACAGTGATATGTGCCCGTCCAAATGCCTAACAGCTACTCTCTCATTGGTTCTCCCTCTTCCCTTTCATCCTCTGCCAAATTGGCAACCTGTGCGAACCAAGAGGTTAAAGGGGCTGTCTCTCCAAGTTGGGAGATTGATAGTAAAGCAGACGGAAAGTCAAACCGGAGCACCAGGAGAGGTATTATGCGTTGAGTTTTAGAAACCTTTCGTATTCACAGTGTGTCCGTTCTCTAGGTTTCCCGCACATGTTATAGCTGTAGTAATATTCCCTTCAACCTGGAGAGTTCGGACCCATGGAATGGGTGCCATGCATTATTGCTTTAAAGGGTCTGCATTTGCTCACCCAATCTCACCAATCGTCTCAGTCCCAAGTGTCCCTCCTTATGCCACATCCAGCTGTCGTTGTAGATAGGGTCATTCCAGCCTTCATCAGAGACCCTGAAGGAATTGTAAAGAATTTCCCAGTTTTTTTGTTTTGTTTTTGAAATTCCTTTTTATAGTGGGTTTGAGCTGATTCTCGCTGCCATGTTTATGCCAGTCTAGACACACTTGATTCCCTTACGGAGACATATCAATACATAGGTTTTAAGATTCTTACTAGTCAGATATTTTCCTCTGCGGGAAATATGGGGTTTTGAGTCCCTTTCGCTGAGGATGGTGTAGGTCTTGTCTATTCCATAGTTGGTTTTTGGAACGGTACCTGTGCTTATATCAAACTCTGGTTTTATGCATCACCCCACCTCTCCTTCCCCCTTAAGCAGGTATAAGAGTGTTTTCTAAATGTGAGACACTGTTCTCTTTCCTAACTCAGTTCAAGTGTAGCCATGTTTACAGGATCTTCATAAGTGATATCTTATGATAAGTTTCTTTTTCTGTGTGACTTATTTCACTTAGAATCATCGTACCTGAATCCACCCATTTTGCTGCTACTGGTCTTATGACATTGATTTCATGGCTGAGGGATATTCCATCGTACGTAAGTACCACAATTTTTTGAACCATGTTTATATTTTCTGGGATACTTAAGGTGTATCCAAGTTGAGGTCCTTGTATGCAGTGCAGCCCTAAATTTTGGGGTGGCTCTGTCTTATTGATTTTCAGTTTTCCCAAGGTATATTCCCTAGACTGGTAGTGCCCTTGGCTCTGTAGCTCTGTTCTTTACTTGCTGTAGGGAACAGAATGCACTCCTCCAGAGAGGCAGTTGGCAATTTACATCCCGCCCATCAGCATAACAAGGCTCCCTGTTCTCCAGGGCCTGTCTTGCCTTTCTTGTTCTTACACATTTTGTGGATGTCCCTTTTGACCGGTGGGAAGTGATACTTCTTTGTAGTGCAGATTTGCATTGCCCGCTTGCTTGCTTGGCCAAAAAGGGCGTATGCATTTTCTCCTGAATATATTCAGGAGAAAACGCATACGCCCTTTTTGGCCAAGTGCATCATTGTCGAAGTTGTGCCCCTCTTCCTGTGCTTTAAAGGCAATTCCAACGTACCTCTTGAAATCTGTTTCCTGCTATTCTGCCTCGCTTTCAAGTCCGCCTCGTTGCCTTCCCTCAACAGATTTTTGGATGATAGTTGTCCTTTATTACTCGGCCAGTTTGTGAATTGCTGTGCCCCTGAGCTCCATTTTTAAACTCGTTTTTGGTGAGCTGACCGCAAGTCCAAAATTTTGGTTCAGGACCTATACTGGTTCCCGGTGGGTGGCTGAGAATTTGGTTAATTCTTCTTCCTGCCGGGAAATTACAGTGATATGTGCCCGTCCAAATGCCTAACAGCTACTCTCTCATTGGTTCTCCCTCTTCCCTTTCATCCTCTGCCAAATTGGCAACCTGTGCGAACCAAGAGGTTAAAGGGGCTGTCTCTCCAAGTTGGGAGGTTGATAGTAAAGCAGACGGAAAGTCAAACCGGAGCACCAGGAGAGGGACTATTCGTTGAGTTTTAGAAACCTTTCGTATTCACAGTGTGTCCGTTCCCTAGGTTTCCCGCACATGTTATAGCTGTAGAAATATTCCCTTCAACCTGGAGAGTTCGGACCCATGGAATGGGTGCCATGCATTATTGCTTTAAAGGGTCTGCATTTGCTCACCCAATCTCACCAATCGTCTCAGTCCCAAGTGTCCCTCCTTATGCCACATCCAGCTGTCGTTGTAGATAGGGTCATTCCAGCCTTCATCGGAGACACTGAAGGAATTGTAAAGAATTTCCCAGTTTTTTTGTTTTGTTTTTGAAATTCCTTTTTAGAGTGGGTTTGAGCTGATTCTCGCTGCCATGTTTATGCCAGTCTAGACACACTTGATTCCCTTACGGAGACATATCAATACATAGGTTTTAAGATTCTTACTAGTCAGATATTTTCCTCTGTGGGAAATATGGGGTTTTGAGTCCCTTTCGCTGAGGACGGTGTAGGTCTTGTCTATTCCATAGTTGGTTTTTGGAACGGTACCTGTGCTTATATCAAACTCTGGTTTTATGCATCACCCCACCTCTCCTTCCCCCTTAAGCAGGTATAAGAGTGTTTTCTAAATGTGAGACACGGTTCTCTTTCCTAACTCAGTTCAAGTGTAGCCATGTTTACAGGATCTTCATAAGTGATATCTTATGGTAAGTTTCTTTTTCTGTGTGACTTATTTCACTTAGAATCATCGTACCTGAATCCACCCATTTTGCTGCTACTGGTCTTATGACATTGATTTCATGGCTGAGGGATATTCCATCGTACGTAAGTACCACAATTTTTTGAACCATGTTTATATTTTCTGGGATACTTAAGGTGTATCCAAGTTGAGGTCCTTGTATGCAGTGCAGCCCTAAATTTTGGGGTGGCTCTGTCTTATTGATTTTCAGTTTTCCCAAGGTATATTCCCTAGACTGGTAGTGCCCTTGGCTCTGTAGCTCTGTTCATTACTTGTTGTAGGGAACAGAATGCACTCCTCCAGAGAGGCAGTTGGCAATTTACGTGCCGCCCATCAGCATAACAAGGCTCCCTGTTCTCCAGGGCCTGTCTTGCCTTTCTTGTTCTTACACATTTTGTGGATGTCCCTTTTGACCGGTGGGAAGTGATACTTCTTTGTAGTGCAGATTTGCATTGCCCGCTTGCTTGCTTGGCCAAAAAGGGCGTATGCGTTTTCTCCTGAATATATTCAGGAGAAAACGCATACGCCCTTTTTGGCCAAGTGCGTCATTGTCGAAGTTGTGCCCCTCTTCCTGTGCTTTAAAGGCGATTCCAACGTACCTCTTGAAATCTGTTTCCTGCTATTCTGCCTCGCTTTCAAGTCCGCCTCGTTGCCTTCCCTCAACAGATTTTTGGACGATAGTTGTCCTTTATTACTCGGCCAGTTTGTGAATTGCTGTGCCCCTGAGCTCCATTTTTCAACTCGTTTTTGGTGAGCTGACCGCAAGTCCAAAATTTTGGTTCAGGACCTATACTGGTTCCCGGTGGGTGGCTGAGAATTTGGTTAATTCTTCTTCCTGCCGGGAAATTACAGTGATATGTGCCCGTCCAAATGCCTAACAGCTACTCTCTCATTGGTTCTCCCTCTTCCCTTTCATCCTCTGCCAAATTGGCAACCTGTGCGAACCAAGAGGTTAAAGGGGCTGTCTCTCCAAGTTGGGAGATTGATAGTAAAGCAGACGGAAAGTCAAACCGGAGCACCAGGAGAGGTATTATGCGTTGAGTTTTAGAAACCTTTCGTATTCACAGTGTGTCCGTTCTCTAGGTTTCCCGCACATGTTATAGCTGTAGTAATATTCCCTTCAACCTGGAGAGTTCGGACCCATGGAATGGGTGCCATGCATTATTGCTTTAAAGGGTCTGCATTTGCTCACCCAATCTCACCAATCGTCTCAGTCCCAAGTGTCCCTCCTTATGCCACATCCAGCTGTCGTTGTAGATAGGGTCATTCCAGCCTTCATCAGAGACCCTGAAGGAATTGTAAAGAATTTCCCAGTTTTTTTGTTTTGTTTTTGAAATTCCTTTTTATAGTGGGTTTGAGCTGATTCTCGCTGCCATGTTTATGCCAGTCTAGACACACTTGATTCCCTTACGGAGACATATCAATACATAGGTTTTAAGATTCTTACTAGTCAGATATTTTCCTCTGCGGGAAATATGGGGTTTTGAGTCCCTTTCGCTGAGGATGGTGTAGGTCTTGTCTATTCCATAGTTGGTTTTTGGAACGGTACCTGTGCTTATATCAAACTCTGGTTTTATGCATCACCCCACCTCTCCTTCCCCCTTAAGCAGGTATAAGAGTGTTTTCTAAATGTGAGACACTGTTCTCTTTCCTAACTCAGTTCAAGTGTAGCCATGTTTACAGGATCTTCATAAGTGATATCTTATGATAAGTTTCTTTTTCTGTGTGACTTATTTCACTTAGAATCATCGTACCTGAATCCACCCATTTTGCTGCTACTGGTCTTATGACATTGATTTCATGGCTGAGGGATATTCCATCGTACGTAAGTACCACAATTTTTTGAACCATGTTTATATTTTCTGGGATACTTAAGGTGTATCCAAGTTGAGGTCCTTGTATGCAGTGCAGCCCTAAATTTTGGGGTGGCTCTGTCTTATTGATTTTCAGTTTTCCCAAGGTATATTCCCTAGACTGGTAGTGCCCTTGGCTCTGTAGCTCTGTTCTTTACTTGCTGTAGGGAACAGAATGCACTCCTCCAGAGAGGCAGTTGGCAATTTACATCCCGCCCATCAGCATAACAAGGCTCCCTGTTCTCCAGGGCCTGTCTTGCCTTTCTTGTTCTTACACATTTTGTGGATGTCCCTTTTGACCGGTGGGAAGTGATACTTCTTTGTAGTGCAGATTTGCATTGCCCGCTTGCTTGCTTGGCCAAAAAGGGCGTATGCATTTTCTCCTGAATATATTCAGGAGAAAACGCATACGCCCTTTTTGGCCAAGTGCATCATTGTCGAAGTTGTGCCCCTCTTCCTGTGCTTTAAAGGCGATTCCAACGTACCTCTTGAAATCTGTTTCCTGCTATTCTGCCTCGCTTTCAAGTCCGCCTCGTTGCCTTCCCTCAACAGATTTTTGGATGATAGTTGTCCTTTATTACTCGGCCAGTTTGTGAATTGCTGTGCCCCTGAGCTCCATTTTTCAACTCGTTTTTGGTGAGCTGACCGCAAGTCCAAAATTTTGGTTCAGGACCTATACTGGTTCCCGGTGGGTGGCTGAGAATTTGGTTAATTCTTCTTCCTGCCGGGAAATTACAGTGATATGTGCCCGTCCAAATGCCTAACAGCTACTCTCTCATTGGTTCTCCCTCTTCCCTTTCATCCTCTGCCAAACTGGCAACCTGTGCGAACCAAGAGGTTAAAGGGGCTGTCTCTCCAAGTTGGGAGGTTGATAGTAAAGCAGACGGAAAGTCAAACCGGAGCACCAGGAGAGGGACTATTCGTTGAGTTTTAGAAACCTTTCGTATTCACAGTGTGTCCGTTCCCTAGGTTTCCCGCACATGTTATAGCTGTAGAAATATTCCCTTCAACCTGGAGAGTTCGGACCCATGGAATGGGTGCCATGCATTATTGCTTTAAAGGGTCTGCATTTGCTCACCCAATCTCACCAATCGTCTCAGTCCCAAGTGTCCCTCCTTATGCCACATCCAGCTGTCGTTGTAGATAGGGTCATTCCAGCCTTCATCGGAGACCCTGAAGGAATTGTAAAGAATTTCCCAGTTTTTTTGTTTTGTTTTTGAAATTCCTTTTTATAGTGGGTTTGAGCTGATTCTCGCTGCCATGTTTATGCCAGTCTAGACACACTTGATTCCCTTACGGAGACATATCAATACATAGGTTTTAAGATTCTTACTAGTCAGATATTTTCCTCTGTGGGAAATATGGGGTTTTGAGTCCCTTTCGCTGAGGACGGTGTAGGTCTTGTCTATTCCATAGTTGGTTTTTGGAACGGTACCTGTGCTTATATCAAACTCTGGTTTTATGCATCTCCCCACCTCTCCTTCCCCCTTAAGCAGGTATAAGAGTGTTTTCTAAATGTGAGACACGGTTCTCTTTCCTAACTCAGTTCAAGTGTAGCCATGTTTACAGGATCTTCATAAGTGATATCTTATGGTAAGTTTCTTTTTCTGTGTGACTTATTTCACTTAGAATCATCGTACCTGAATCCACCCATTTTGCTGCTACTGGTCTTATGACATTGATTTCATGGCTGAGGGATATTCCATCGTACGTAAGTACCACAATTTTTTGAACCATGTTTATATTTTCTGGGATACTTAAGGTGTATCCAAGTTGAGGTCCTTGTATGCAGTGCAGCCCTAAATTTTGGGGTGGCTCTGTCTTATTGATTTTCAGTTTTCCCAAGGTATATTCCCTAGACTGGTAGTGCCCTTGGCTCTGTAGCTCTGTTCTTTACTTGTTGTAGGGAACAGAATGCACTCCTCCAGAGAGGCAGTTGGCAATTTATGTGCCGCCCATCAGCATAACAAGGCTCCCTGTTCTCCAGGGCCTGTCTTGCCTTTCTTGTTCTTACACATTTTGTGGATGTCCCTTTTGACCGGTGGGAAGTGATACTTCTTTGTAGTGCAGATTTGCATTGCCCGCTTGCTTGCTTGGCCAAAAAGGGCGTATGCGTTTTCTCCTGAATATATTCAGGAGAAAACGCATACGCCCTTTTTGGCCAAGTGCGTCATTGTCGAAGTTGTGCCCCTCTTCCTGTGCTTTAAAGGCGATTCCAACGTACCTCTTGAAATCTGTTTCCTGCTATTCTGCCTCGCTTTCAAGTCCGCCTCGTTGCCTTCCCTCAACAGATTTTTGGACGATAGTTGTCCTTTATTACTCGGCCAGTTTGTGAATTGCTGTGCCCCTGAGCTCCATTTTTCAACTCGTTTTTGGTGAGCTGACCGCAAGTCCAAAATTTTGGTTCAGGACCTATACTGGTTCCCGGTGGGTGGCTGAGAATTTGGTTAATTCTTCTTCCTGCCGGGAAATTACATTGATATGTGCCCGTCCAAATGCCTAACAGCTACTCTCTCATTGGTTCTCCCTCTTCCCTTTCATCCTCTGCCAAATTGGCAACCTGTGCGAACCAAGAGGTTAAAGGGGCTGTCTCTCCAAGTTGGGAGGTTGATAGTAAAGCAGACGGAAAGTCAAACCGGAGCACCAGGAGAGGGACTATGCGTTGAGTTTTAGAAACCTTTCGTATTCACAGTGTGTCCGTTCTCTAGGTTTCCCGCACATGTTATAGCTGTAGTAATATTCCCTTCAACCTGGAGAGTTCGGACCCATGGAATGGGTGCCATGCATTATTGCTTTAAAGGGTCTGCATTTGCTCACCCAATCTCACCAATCGTCTCAGTCCCAAGTGTCCCTCCTTATGCCACATCCAGCTGTCGTTGTAGATAGGGTCATTCCAGCCTTCATCAGAGACCCTGAAGGAATTGTAAAGAATTTCCCAGTTTTTTTGTTTTGTTTTTGAAATTCCTTTTTATAGTGGGTTTGAGCTGATTCTCGCTGCCATGTTTATGCTAGTCTAGACACACTTGATTCCCTTACGGAGACTTATCAATACATAGGTTTTAAGATTCTTACTAGTCAGATATTTTCCTCTGCGGGAAATATGGGGTTTTGAGTCCCTTTCGCTCAGGATGGTGTAGGTCTTGTCTATTCCATAGTTGGTTTTTGGAACGGTACCTGTGCTTATATCAAACTCTGGTTTTATGCATCACCCCACCTCTCCTTCCCCCTTAAGCAGGTATAAGAGTGTTTTCTAAATGTGAGACACTGTTCTCTTTCCTAACTCAGTTCAAGTGTAGCCATGTTTACAGGATCTTCATAAGTGATATCTTATGATAAGTTTCTTTTTCTGTGTGACTTATTTCACTTAGAATCATCGTACCTGAATCCACCCATTTTGCTGCTACTGGTCTTATGACATTGATTTCATGGCTGAGGGATATTCCATCGTACGTAAGTACCACAATTTTTTGAACCATGTTTATATTTTCTGGGATACTTAAGGTGTATCCAAGTTGAGGTCCTTGTATGCAGTGCAGCCCTAAATTTTGGGGTGGCTCTGTCTTATTGATTTTCAGTTTTCCCAAGGTATATTCCCTAGACTGGTAGTGCCCTTGGCTCTGTAGCTCTGTTCTTTACTTGTTGTAGGGAACAGAATGCACTCCTCCAGAGAGGCAGTTGGCAATTTACGTGCCGCCCATCAGCATAACAAGGCTCCCTGTTCTCCAGGGCCTGTCTTGCCTTTCTTGTTCTTACACATTTTGTGGATGTCCCTTTTGACCGGTGGGAAGTGATACTTCTTTGTAGTGCAGATTTGCATTGCCCGCTTGCTTGCTTGGCCAAAAAGGGCGTATGCGTTTTCTCCTGAATATATTCAGGAGAAAACGCATACGCCCTTTTTGGCCAAGTGCGTCATTGTCGAAGTTGTGCCCCTCTTCCTGTGCTTTAAAGGCGATTCCAACGTACCTCTTGAAATCTGTTTCCTGCTATTCTGCCTCGCTTTCAAGTCCGCCTCGTTGCCTTCCCTCAACAGATTTTTGGACGATAGTTGTCCTTTATTACTCGGCCAGTTTGTGAATTGCTGTGCCCCTGAGCTCCATTTTTCAACTCGTTTTTGGTGAGCTGACCGCAAGTCCAAAATTTTGGTTCAGGACCTATACTGGTTCCCGGTGGGTGGCTGAGAATTTGGTTAATTCTTCTTCCTGCCGGGAAATTACAGTGATATGTGCCCGTCCAAATGCCTAACAGCTACTCTCTCATTGGTTCTCCCTCTTCCCTTTCATCCTCTGCCAAATTGGCAACCTGTGCGAACCAAGAGGTTAAAGGGGCTGTCTCTCCAAGTTGGGAGGTTGATAGTAAAGCAGACGGAAAGTCAAACCGGAGCACCAGGAGAGGGACTATTCGTTGAGTTTTAGAAACCTTTCGTATTCACAGTGTGTCCGTTCTCTAGGTTTCCCGCACATGTTATAGCTGTAGTAATATTCCCTTCAACCTGGAGAGTTCGGACCCATGGAATGGGTGCCATGCATTATTGCTTTAAAGGGTCTGCATTTGCTCACCCAATCTCACCAATCGTCTCAGTCCCAAGTGTCCCTCCTTATGCCACATCCAGCTGTCGTTGTAGATAGGGTCATTCCAGCCTTCATCAGAGACCCTGAAGGAATTGTAAAGAATTTCCCAGTTTTTTTGTTTTGTTTTTGAAATTCCTTTTTATAGTGGGTTTGAGCTTATTCTCGCTGCCATGTTTATGCCAGTCTAGACACACTTGATTCCCTTACGGAGACATATCAATACATAGGTTTTAAGATTCTTACTAGTCAGATATTTTCCTCTGCGGGAAATATGGGGTTTTGAGTCCCTTTCGCTCAGGATGGTGTAGGTCTTGTCTATTCCATAGTTGGTTTTTGGAACGGTACCTGTGCTTATATCAAACTCTGGTTTTATGCATCACCCCACCTCTCCTTCCCCCTTAAGCAGGTATAAGAGTGTTTTCTAAATGTGAGACACTGTTCTCTTTCCTAACTCAGTTCAAGTGTAGCCATGTTTACAGGATCTTCATAAGTGATATCTTATGATAAGTTTCTTTTTCTGTGTGACTTATTTCACTTAGAATCATCGTACCTGAATCCACCCATTTTGCTGCTACTGGTCTTATGACATTGATTTCATGGCTGAGGGATATTCCATCGTACGTAAGTACCACAATTTTTTGAACCATGTTTATATTTTCTGGGATACTTAAGGTGTATCCAAGTTGAGGTCCTTGTATGCAGTGCAGCCCTAAATTTTGGGGTGGCTCTGTCTTATTGATTATCAGTTTTCCCAAGGTATATTCCCTAGACTGGTAGTGCCCGTGGCTCTGTAGCTCTGTTCTTTACTTGTTTTAGGGAACAGAATGCACTCCTCCAGAGAGGCAGTTGGCAATTTACATCCTGCCCATCAGCATAACAAGGCTCCCTGTTCTCCAGGGCCTGTCTTGCCTTTCTTGTTCTTACACATTTTGTGGATGTCCCTTTTGACCGGTGGGAAGTGATACTTCTTTGTAGTGCAGATTTGCATTGCCCGCTTGCTTGCTTGGCCAAAAAGGGCGTATGCGTTTTCTCCTGAATATATTCAGGAGAAAACGCATACGCCCTTTTTGGCCAAGTGCATCATTGTCGAAGTTGTGCCCCTCTTCCTGTGCTTTAAAGGCGATTCCAACGTACCTCTTGAAATCTGTTTCCTGCTATTCTGCCTCGCTTTCAAGTCCGCCTCGTTGCCTTCCCTCAACAGATTTTTGGACGATAGTTGTCCTTTATTACTCGGCCAGTTTGTGAATTGCTGTGCCCCTGAGCTCCATTTTTCAACTCGTTTTTGGTGAGCTGACCGCAAGTCCAAAATTTTGGTTCAGGACCTATACTGGTTCCCGGTGGGTGGCTGAGAATTTGGTTAATTCTTCTTCCTGCCGGGAAATTACAGTGATATGTGCCCATCCAAATGCCTAACAGCTACTCTCTCATTGGTTCTCCCTCTTCCCTTTCATCCTCTGCCAAATTGGCAACCTGTGCGAACCAAGAGGTTAAAGGGGCTGTCTCTCCAAGTTGGGAGGTTGATAGTAAAGCAGACGGAAAGTCAAACCGGAGCACCAGGAGAGGGACTATGCGTTGAGTTTTAGAAACCTTTCGTATTCACAGTGTGTCCGTTCTCTAGGTTTCCCGCACATGTTATAGCTGTAGTAATATTCCCTTCAACCTGGAGAGTTCGGACCCATGGAATGGGTGCCATGCATTATTGCTTTAAAGGGTCTGCATTTGCTCACCCAATCTCACCAATCGTCTCAGTCCCAAGTGTCCCTCCTTATGCCACATCCAGCTGTCGTTGTAGATAGGGTCATTCCAGCCTTCATCAGAGACCCTGAAGGAATTGTAAAGAATTTCCCAGTTTTTTTGTTTTGTTTTTGAAATTCCTTTTTATAGTGGGTTTGAGCTGATTCTCGCTGCCATGTTTATGCTAGTCTAGACACACTTCATTCCCTTACGGAGACATATCAATACATAGGTTTTAAGATTCTTACTAGTCAGATATTTTCCTCTGTGGGAAATATGGGGTTTTGAGTCCCTTTCGCTGAGGACGGTTTAGGTCTTGTCTATTCCATAGTTGGTTTTTGGAACGGTACCTGTGCTTATATCAAACTCTGGTTTTATGCATCACCCCACCTCTCCTTCCCCCTTAAGCAGGTATAAGAGTGTTTTCTAAATGTGAGACACTGTTCTCTTTCCTAACTCAGTTCAAGTGTAGCCATGTTTACAGGATCTTCATAAGTGATATCTTATGATAAGTTTCTTTTTCTGTGTGACTTATTTCACTTAGAATCATCGTACCTGAATCCACCCATTTTGCTGCTACTGGTCTTATGACATTGATTTCATGGCTGAGGGATATTCCATCGTACGTAAGTACCACAATTTTTTGAACCATGTTTATATTTTCTGGGATACTTAAGGTGTATCCAAGTTGAGGTCCTTGTATGCAGTGCAGCCCTAAATTTTGGGGTGGCTCTGTCTTATTGATTTTCAGTTTTCCCAAGGTATATTCCCTAGACTGGTAGTGCCCTTGGCTCTGTAGCTCTGTTCTTTACTTGTTGTAGGGAACAGAATGCACTCCTCCAGAGAGGCAGTTGGCAATTTACATGCCGCCCATCAGCATAACAAGGCTCCCTGTTCTCCAGGGCCTGTCTTGCCTTTCTTGTTCTTACACATTTTGTGGATGTCCCTTTTGACCGGTGGGAAGTGATACTTCTTTGTAGTGCAGATTTGCATTGCCCGCTTGCTTGCTTGGCCAAAAAGGGGGTATGCGTTTTCTCCTGAATATATTCAGGAGAAAACGCATACGCCCTTTTTGGCCAAGTGCGTCATTGTCGAAGTTGTGCCCCTCTTCCTGTGCTTTAAAGGCGATTCCAACGTACCTCTTGAAATCTGTTTCCTGCTATTCTGCCTCGCTTTCAAGTCCGCCTCGTTGCCTTCCCTCAACAGATTTTTGGACGATAGTTGTCCTTTATTACTCGGCCAGTTTGTGAATTGCTGTGTCCCTGAGCTCCATTTTTCAACTCGTTTTTGGTGAGCTGACCGCAAGTCCAAAATTTTGGTTCAGGACCTATACTGGTTCCCGGTGGGTGGCTGAGAATTTGGTTAATTCTTCTTCCTGCCGGGAAATTACAGTGATATGTGCCCGTCCAAATGCCTAACAGCTACTCTCTCATTGGTTCTCCCTCTTCCCTTTCATCCTCTGCCAAATTGGCAACCTGTGCGAACCAAGAGGTTAAAGGGGCTGTCTCTCCAAGTTGGGAGGTTGATAGTAAAGCAGACGGAAAGTCAAACCGGAGCACCAGGAGAGGGACTATGCGTTGAGTTTTAGAAACCTTTCGTATTCACAGTGTGTCCATTCTCTAGGTTTCCCGCACATGTTATAGCTGTAGTAATATTCCCTTCAACCTGGAGAGTTCGGACCCATGGAATGGGTGCCATGCATTATTGCTTTAAAGGGTCTGCATTTGCTCACCCAATCTCACCAATCGTCTCAGTCCCAAGTGTCCCTCCTTATGCCACATCCAGCTGTCGTTGTAGATAGGGTCATTCCAGCCTTCATCAGAGACCCTGAAGGAATTGTAAAGAATTTCCCAGTTTTTTTGTTTTGTTTTTGAAATTCCTTTTTATAGTGGGTTTGAGCTTATTCTCGCTGCCATGTTTATGCCAGTCTAGACACACTTGATTCCCTTACGGAGACATATCAATACATAGGTTTTAAGATTCTTACTAGTCAGATATTTTCCTCTGCGGGAAATATGGGGTTTTGAGTCCCTTTCGCTGAGGATGGTGTAGGTCTTGTCTATTCCATAGTTGGTTTTTGGAACGGTACCTGTGCTTATATCAAACTCTGGTTTTATGCATCACCCCACCTCTCCTTCCCCCTTAAGCAGGTATAAGAGTGTTTTCTAAATGTGAGACACTGTTCTCTTTCCTAACTCAGTTCAAGTGTAGCCATGTTTACAGGATCTTCATAAGTGATATCTTATGATAAGTTTCTTTTTCTGTGTGACTTATTTCACTTAGAATCATCGTACCTGAATCCACCCGTTTTGCTGCTACTGGTCTTATGACATTGATTTCATGGCTGAGGGATATTCCATCGTACGTAAGTACCACAATTTTTTGAACCATGTTTATATTTTCTGGGATACTTAAGGTGTATCCAAGTTGAGGTCCTTGTATGCAGTGCAGCCCTAAATTTTGGGGTGGCTCTGTCTTATTGATTTTCAGTTTTCCCAAGGTATATTCCCTAGACTGGTAGTGCCCTTGGCTCTGTAGCTCTGTTCTTTACTTGCTGTAGGGAACAGAATGCACTCCTCCAGAGAGGCAGTTGGCAATTTACATCCCGCCCATCAGCATAACAAGGCTCCCTGTTCTCCAGGGCCTGTCTTGCCTTTCTTGTTCTTACACATTTTGTGGATGTCCCTTTTGACCGGTGGGAAGTGATACTTCTTTGTAGTGCAGATTTGCATTGCCCGCTTGCTTGCTTGGCCAAAAAGGGCGTATGCGTTTTCTCCTGAATATATTCAGGAGAAAACGCATACGCCCTTTTTGGCCAAGTGCATCATTGTCGAAGTTGTGCCCCTCTTCCTGTGCTTTAAAGGCGATTCCAACGTACCTCTTGAAATCTGTTTCCTGCTATTCTGCCTCGCTTTCAAGTCCGCCTCGTTGCCTTCCCTCAACAGATTTTTGGACGATAGTTGTCCTTTATTACTCGGCCAGTTTGTGAATTGCTGTGCCCCTGAGCTCCATTTTTCAACTCGTTTTTGGTGAGCTGACCGCAAGTCCAAAATTTTGGTTCAGGACTTATACTGGTTCCCGGTGGGTGGCTGAGAATTTGGTTAATTCTTCTTCCTGCCGGGAAATTACAGTGATATGTGCCCGTCCAAATGCCTAACAGCTACTCTCTCATTGGTTCTCCCTCTTCCCTTTCATCCTCTGCCAAATTGGCAACCTGTGCGAACCAAGAGGTTAAAGGGGCTGTCTCTCCAAGGTGGGAGGTTGATAGTAAAGCAGACGGAAAGTCAAACCGGAGCACCAGGAGAGGGACTATGCGTTGAGTTTTAGAAACCTTTCGTATTCACAGTGTGTCGGTTCTCTAGGTTTCCCGCACTTGTTATAGCTGTAGTAATATTCCCTTCAACCTGGAGAGTTCGGACCCATGGAATGGGTGCCATGCATTATTGCTTTAAAGGGTCTGCATTTGCTCACCCAATCTCACCAATCGTCTCAGTCCCAAGTGTCCCTCCTTATGCCACATCCAGCTGTCGTTGTAGATAGGGTCATTCCAGCCTTCATCAGAGACCCTGAAGGAATTGTAAAGAATTTCCCCGTTTTTTTGTTTTGTTTTTGAAATTCCTTTTTATAGTGGGTTTGAGCTGATTCTCGCTGCCATGTTTATGCCAGTCTAGACACACTTGATTCCCTTACGGAGACATATCAATACATAGGTTTTAAGATTCTTACTAGTCAGATATTTTCCTCTGCGGGAAATATGGGGTTTTGAGTCCCTTTCGCTGAGGACGGTGTAGGTCTTGTCTATTCCATAGTTGGTTTTTGGAACGGTACCTGTGCTTATATCAAACTCTGGTTTTATGCATCACCCCACCTCTCCTTCCCCCTTAAGCAGGTATAAGAGTGTTTTCTAAATGTGAGACACTGTTCTCTTTCCTAACTCAGTTCAAGTGCAGCCATGTTTACAGGATCTTCATAAGTGATATCTTATGATAAGTTTCTTTTTCTGTGTGACTTATTTCACTTAGAATCATCGTACCTGAATCCACCCATTTTGCTGCTACTGGTCTTATGACATTGATTTCATGGCTGAGGGATATTCCATCGTACGTAAGTACCACAATTTTTTGAACCATGTTTATATTTTCTGGGATACTTAAGGTGTATCCAAGTTGAGGTCCTTGTATGCAGTGCAGCCCTAAATTTTGGGGTGGCTCTGTCTTATTGATTTTCAGTTTTCCCAAGGTATATTCCCTAGACTGGTAGTGCCCTTGGCTTGTAGCTCTGTTCTTTACTTGTTGTAGGGAACAGAATGCACTCCTCCAGAGAGGCAGTTGGCAATTTACATCCCGCCCATCAGCATAACAAGGCTCCCTGTTCTCCAGGGCCTGTCTTGCCTTTCTTGTTCTTACACGTTTTGTGGATGTCCCTTTTGACCGGTGGGAAGTGATACTTCTTTGTAGTGCAGATTTGCATTGCCCGCTTGCTTGCTTGGCCAAAAAGGGCGTATGCGCTTTCTCCTGAATATATTCAGGAGAAAACGCATACGCCCTTTTTGGCCAAGTGCGTCATTGTCGAAGTTGTGCCCCTCTTCCTGTGCTTTAAAGGCGATTCCAACGTACCTCTTGAAATCTGTTTCCTGCTATTCTGCCTCGCTTTCAAGTCCGCCTCGTTGCCTTCCCTCAACAGATTTTTGGACGATAGTTGTCCTTTATTACTCGGCCAGTTTGTGAATTGCTGTGCCCCTGAGCTCCATTTTTCAACTCGTTTTTGGTGAGCTGACCGCAAGTCCACAATTTTGGTTCAGGACCTATACTGGTTCCCGGTGGGTGGCTGAGAATTTGGTTAATTTTTCTTCCTGCCGGGAAATTACAGTGATATGTGCCCGTCCAAATGCCTAACAGCTACTCTCTCATTGGTTCTCCCTCTTCCCTTTCATCCTCTGCCAAATTGGCAACCTGTGCGAACCAAGAGGTTAAAGGGGCTGTCTCTCCAAGTTGGGAGGTTGATAGTAAAGCAGACGGAAAGTCAAACCGGAGCACCAGGAGAGGGACTATGCGTTGAGTTTTAGAAACCTTTCGTATTCACAGTGTGTCCGTTCTCTAGGTTTCCCGCACATGTTATAGCTGTAGTAATATTCCCTTCAACCTGGAGAGTTCGGACCCATGGAATGGGTGCCATGCATTATTGCTTTAAAGGGTCTGCATTTGCTCACTCAATCTCACCAATCGTCTCAGTCTCAAGTGTCCCTCCTTATGCCACATCCAGCTGTCGTTGTAGATAGGGTCATTCCAGCTTTCATCAGAGACCCTGAAGGAATTGTAAAGAATTTCCCAGTTTTTTTGTTTTGTTTTTGAAATTGCTTTTTATAGTGGGTTTGAGCTGATTCTCGCTGCCATGTTTATGCCAGTCTAGACACACTTGATTCCCGTACGGAGACATATCAATACATAGGTTTTAAGATTCTTACTAGTCAGATATATTCCTCTGCGGGAAATATGTGGTTTTGAGTCCCTTTCGCTGAGGAAGGTGTAGGTCTTGTCTATTCCATAGTTGGTTTTTGGAACGGTACCTGTGCTTATATCAAACTCTGGTTTTATGCATCACCCCACCTCTCCTTCCCCCTTAAGCAGGCATAAGAGTGTTTTCTAAATGTGAGACACTGTTCTCTTTCCTAACTCAGTTCAAGTGTAGCCATGTTTACAGGATCTTCATAAGTGATATCTTATGATAAGTTTCTTTTTCTCTGTGACTTATTTCACTTAGAATCATCGTACCTGAATCCACCCATTATGCTGCTACTGGTCTTATGACATTGATTTCATGGCTGAGGGATATTCCATCGTACGTAAGTACCACAATTTTTTGAACCATTTTTATATTTCCTGGGACATTTAAGGTGTACCCAAGTTGAGGTCCTTGTAAGCAGTGCAGCCCTAAATTTTGGGGTGGCTCTGTCTTATTGATTTTCAGTTTTCCCAAAGTATATTCCCTAGACTGGAAGTGCCCTTGGCTCTGTAGCTCTGTTCTTTACTTCTTTTAGGGAACACAATGCACTCCTCCAGAGAGACAGTTGGCAATTTACATCCCGCCCATCAGCATAACAAGGCTCCCTGTTCTCCAGGGCCTGTCTTGCGTTTCTGGTTTTTACACATTTTTTGATGTCTCTTTTCACCGGTTGGAAGTGATACTTCTTTGTAGTGCAGATTTGCATTGCCCGCTTGCTTGCTTGGCCAAAAAGGGCGTATGCGTTTTCTCCTGAATATATTCAGGAGAAGACGCATACGCCCTTTTTGGCCAAGTGCATCATTGTCAAAGTTGTGCCCCTCTTCCTGTGCTTTAAAGGCGATTCCAACGTACCTCTTGAAATCTGTTTCCTGCTATTCTGCCTCGCTTTCAAGTCCGCCTCGTTGCCTTCCCTCAACAGATTTTTGGACGATAGTTGTCCTTTATTACTCGGCCAGTTTGTGAATTGCTGTGCCCCTGAGCTCCATTTTTCAACTCGTTTTTGGTGAGCTGACCGCAAGTCCAAAATTTTGGTTCAGGACCTATACTGGTTCCCGGTGGGTGGCTGAGAATTTGGTTAATTCTTCTTCCTGCCGGGAAATTACAGTGATATGTGCCCGTCCAAATGCCTAACAGCTACTCTCTCATTGGTTCTCCCTCTTCCCTTTCATCCTCTGCCAAATTGGCAACCTGTGCGAACCAAGAGGTTAAAGGGGCTGTCTCTCCAAGTTGGGAGGTTGATAGTAAAGCAGACGGAAAGTCAAACCGGAGCACCAGGAGAGGGACTATGCGTTGAGTTTTAGAAACCTTTCGTATTCACAGTGTGTCCGTTCTCTAGGTTTCCCGCACATGTTATAGCTGTAGTAATATTCCCTTCATTCTGGAGAGTTCGGACCCATGGAATGGGTGCCATGCATTATTGCTTTAAAGGGTCTGCATTTGCTCACCCAATCTCACCAATCGTCTCAGTCCCAAGTGTCCCTCCTTATGCCACATCCAGCTGTCATTGTAGATAGGGACATTCCAGGTTTCATCAGAGACCCTGAAGGAATTGTAAAGAATTTCCCAGTTTTTTTGTTTTGTTTTTGAAATTCCTTTTTATAGTGGGTTTGAGCTGATTCTCGCTGCCATGTTTATGCCAGTCTAGACACACTTGATTCCCTTACGGAGACGTATCAATACATAGGTTTTAAGATTCTTACTAGTCAGATATATTCCTCTGCGGGAAATATGGGGTTTTGAGTCCGTTTCACTGAGGAAGGTGTAGGTCTTGTCTATTCCATTGTTGGTTTTTGTATCGGTACCTGTGCTTATATTAAACTCTGGTTTTATGCATCACCTCACCTCTCCTTCCCCCTTAAGCAGGCATAAGAGTGTTTTCTAAATGTGAGACACTGTTCTCTTTCCTAACTCAGTTCAAGTGTAGCCATGTTTACAGGATCTTCATAAGTGATATCTTATGATAAGTTTCTTTTTCTGTGTGACTTATTTCACTTAGAATCATCGTACCTGAATCCACCCATTTTGCTGCTACCGGTCTTATGACATTGATTTCATGGCTGAGGGATATTCCATTGTACGTAAGTACCACAAATTTTTGAACCATTTTTATATTTCCTGGGATATTTAAGGTGTACCCAAGTTGAGGTCCTTGTAAGCAGTGCAGCCCTAAATTTTGGGGTGGCTCTGTCTTATTGATTTTCTGTTTTCCCAAGGTATATTCCCTAGACTGGAAGTGCCCTTGGCCCTGTAGCTCTGTTCTTTACTTGTTTTAGGGAACACAATGCACTCCTCCAGAGAGGCAGTTGGCAATTTACATCCCGCCCATCAGCATAACAATGCTCCCTGTTCTCCAGGGCCTGTCTTGCCTGACTGGTTTTTACACATTTTGTGGATGTCCCCTTTGACTGGTGGGAAGTGATACTTCTTTGTAGTGCAGATTTGCATTACCCGCTTGCTTGCTTGGCCAAAAAGGGCGTATGCGTTTTCTCCTGAATATATTCAGGAGAAAACGCATACGCCCTTTTTGGCCAAGTGCATCATTGTCGAAGTTGTGCCCCTCTTCCTGTGCTTTAAAGGCGATTCCAACGTACCTCTTGAAATCTGTTTCCTGCTCTTCTGCCTCGCTTTCAAGTCCGCCTCGTTGCCTTCCCTCAACAGATTTTTGGACGATAGTTGTCCTTTATTACTCGGCCAGTTTGGGAATTGCTGTGACCCTGAGCTCCATTTTTCAACTCGTTTTTGGTGAGCTGACCGCAAGTCCAATATTTTGGTTCAGGACCTATACTGGATCCCGGTGGGTGGCTGAGACTTTGGTTAATTCTTCTTCTTGCCGGGAAATTACAGTGATATGTGCCCGTCCAAATGCCTAACAGCTACTCTCTCATTGGTTCTCCCTCTTCCCTTTCATCCTCTGCCAAATTTGCAACCTGTGCGAACCAGGAGGTTAAAGGGCCTCTCTCTCCAAGTTGGGAGCTTGATACTAAAGCAGATGGAAAGTCAAAAAGGAGCACCTGGAGAGGGACTATTCGTTGAGTTTTAGAAACCTTTCGTATTCACATTGTGTCCGTGCTCTAGGTTTCCCGTACATGTTATAACTGTAGTAATATTCCCTTCAACCTGGAGAGTTGGGACCCATGGAATGGGTGCCATGCATTATTGCTTTAAAGGGTCTGCATTTGCTCACCAAATCTCACCAATCGTCTCAGTCCCAAGTGTCCAGCCTTATGCCACATCCAGCTGCCGTTGTAGATAGGGTCATTCCAGGTTTCATCAGAGACCCTGAAGGAATTGTAAAGAATTTCCCAGTTTTTTTGTTTTGTTTTTGAAATTCCTTTTTATAGTGCGTTTGAGCTGATTCTCGCTGCCATGTTTATGCCAGTCTAGACACACTTGATTCCCTTACGGACACATATCAATACATAGGTTTTAAGATTCTTACTAGTCAGATATATTCCTCTGCGGGAAATATGGGGTTTTGAGTCCCTTTCACTGAGGAAGGTGTAGGTCTTGTCTATTCCATAGTTGGTTTTTGGAACGGTACCTGTGCTTATATCAAACTCTGGTTTTATGCATCACCCCAACTCTCCTTCCCCCTTAAGCAGGCATAAGAGTGTTTTCTAAATGTGAGACACTGTTCTCTTTCCTAACTCAGTTCAAGTGTAGCCATGTTTACAGGATATTCATAAGTGATATCTTATGATAAGTTTCTTTCTCTGTGACTTATTTCACTTAGAATCATCATACCTGAATCTACCCATTTTGCTGCTACTGGTCTTATGACATTGATTTCATGGCTGAGGGATATTCCATCGTACGTAAGTACCACAATTTTTTGAACCATTTATATATTTCCTGGGATATTTAAGGTGTACCCAAGTGAGGTCCTTGTAAGCAGTGCAGCCCTAAATTTTGGGGTGGCTCTGTCTTATTGATTTTCAGTTTTCCCAAGGTATATTCCCTAGACTGGAAGTGCCCTTGGCTCTGTAGCTCTGTTCTTTACTTCTTTTAGGGAACACAATGCACTCCTCCAGAGAGGCAGTTGGCAATTTACATCCCGCCCATCAGCATAACAAGGCTCCCTGTTCTCCAGGGCCTGTCTTGCCTTTCTGGTTTTTACACATTTTGTGGATGTCCCTTTTGACCGGTGGGAAGTGATACTTCTTTGTAGTGCAGATTTGCATTGCCCGCTTGCTTGCTTGGCCAAAAAGGGCGTATGCGTTTTCTCCTGAATATATTCAGGAGAAAACGCATACGCCCTTTTTGGCCTAGAGCATCATTGTCGAAGTTGTGCCCCTCTTCCTGTGCTTTAATGGCGATTCCAACGTACCTCTTGAAATCTGTTTCCTGCTATTCTGCCTCGCTTTCAAGTCTGCCTCGTTGCCTTCCCTCAACAGATTTTTGGACGATAATTGTCCGTTATTACTCGGCCAGTTTGTGAATTGCTGTGCCCCTGAGCTCCATTTTTCAACTCGTTTTTGGTGAGCTTACCGCAAGTCCAAAATTTTGGTTCAGGACCTATACTGGTTCCCCGTGGGTGGCTGAGACTTTGGTTAATTCTACTTCCTGCCGTGAAATTACAGTGATATGTGCCCGTCGAAATGCCTAACAGCTAATTTCTCATTGTATCTCCCTCTTCCTTTTCATCCTCTGCCAAATTGGCAACGTCTGCGAACCAGGAGGTTAAAGGGGCTGTCTCTCCAAGTTGGGAGATTGATAGTAAAGAAGATGGAAAGTCAAACTGGAGCACCAGAAGAGGGACTATTAGTTGAGTTTTAGAAACCTTTCATATTCACAGTGTGTCCATTCTCTAGGTTTCTCGTACATGTTATAACTGTAGTAATATTCCCTTCAACCTGGAGAGTTGGGACCCATGGAATGGGTGCCATGCATTATTGCTTTAAAGGGTCTGCATTTGCTCACCCAATCTCACCAGTCGTCTCAGTCACAAGTGTCCAGCCTTATGCCACATCCAGCTGTCGTTGTATATAGGGTCATTCCAGGTTTCATCAGAGACCCTGAAGGAATTGTAAAGAATTTCCCAGTTTTTTTGTTTTGTTTTTGAAATTCCTTTTTATAGTGGGTTTGAGCTGATTCTCGCTGCCATGTTTATGCCAGTCTAGACACACTTGATTCCCTTACGGAGACATATCAATACATAGGTTTTAAGATTCTTACTAGTCAGATATATTCCTCTGCGGGAAATATGGGGTTTTGAGTCCCTTTCACTGAGGAAGGTGTAGGTCTTGTCTATTCCATAGTTGGTTTTTGGAACGGTACCTGTGCTTATATCAAACTCAGGTTTTATGCATCACCCCACCTCTCCTTCCCCCTTAAGCAGGCATAAGAGTGTTTTCTAAATGTGAGACACTGTTCTCTTTCCTAACTCAGTTCAAGTGTAGCCATGTTTACAGGATCTTCATAAGTGATATCTTATGATAAGTTTCTTTTTCTGTGTGACTTATTTCACTTAGAATCATCGTACCTGAATCCACCCATTTTGCTGCTCCTGGTCTTATGACATTGATTTCATGGCTGAGGGATATTCCATCGTACGTAAGTACCACAATTTTTTGAACCATTTTTATATTTCCTGGGATATTTATGGTGTACCCAAGTTGAGGTCCTTGTAAGCTGTGCAGCCCTAAATTATGGGGTGGCTCTGTCTTATTGATTTTCTGTTTTACCAAGGTATATTCCATAGACTGGAAATGCCCTTGTCTCTGTAGCTCTGTTGTTTACTTGTTTTAGGGAACACAATGCACTCCTCCAGAGAGGCAGTTGGCAATTTGCATCCCGCCCATCAGCATAACAAGGCTCCCTGTTCTCCAGGGCCTGTCTTGCCTCTCTGGTTTTTATACATTTTGTGGATATCCCTTTTGACCGGTGGGAAGTGATACTTCTTTGTAGTGCAGATTTGCATTGCCCGCTTGCTTGCTTGGCCAAAAAGGACGTATGCGTTTTCTCCTGAATATATTCAGGAGAAAACGCATACGCCCTTTTTGGCCAAGTGCATCATTGTCGAAGTTGTGCCCCTCTTCCTGTGCTTTAAAGGCGAATCCAACGTACCTCTTGAAATCTGTTTCCTGCTATTCTGCCTCGCTTTCAAGTCCGCCTCGTTGCCTTCCGTTAACAGATTTTTGGACGATACTTTTCCTTTATTACTCGGCCTGTTTGTGAATTGCTGTGCCCCTGAGCTCCATTTTTCAACTCGTTTTTGATGAGCTGACCGCAAGTCCAAAATTTTGGTTCAGGACCTATAATGGTTCCCGGTGGGTGGCTGAGACTTTGGTTAATTCTTCTTCCTGCCGGGAAATTACAGTGATATGTGCCCGTCCAAATGCCTAACAGCTACTCTCTCATTGGTTCTCCCTCTTCCCTTTCATCCTCTGCCAAATTGGAAACCTGTGCGAACCAGGAGGTTAAAGGGCCTGTCTCTCCAAGTTGGGCGGTTGATAGTAAAGCAGATGGAAAGTCAAACCAGAGCACCAAGAGAGGGACTATTCGTTGAGTTTTAGAAACCTTTCGTATTCACTGTGTGTCCGTTCAATAGGATTCCCGTACATGTTATAGCGGTAGTAATATTCCCTTGAACCTGGAGAGTTGGAACCCATGGAATGGGTGCCAGGCATTATTGCTTTAAAGGGTCTGCATTTGCTCACCCAATCTCACCAATCCTCTCAGTCACAAGTGTCCAGCCTTATGCCACATCCAGCTGTCATTGTAGATAGGGTCATTCCAGGTTTCATCAGAGACCCTGAAAGAATTGTAAAGAATTTCCCAGTTTTTTTGTTTTGTTATTGAAATTCCTTTTTTTAGTGGGTTTGAGCTGATTCTCGCTGCCATGTTTATGCCAGTCTAGACACACTTGATTCCCTTACGGAGACATATCAATACATAGGTTTTAAGATTCTTACTAGTCAGATATATTCCTCTGCGGAAAATATGGGGTTGTGAGTCCCTTTCACTGAGGAAGGTATAGGTCTTGTCTATTCCATGTTTGGTTTTTGGAATGGGTACCTGTGCTTATATCAAACTCTGGTTTTATGCATCACCCCACCTCTCCTTCCCCCTTAAGCAGGCATAAGAGTGTTTTCTAAATGTGAGACACTGTTCTCTTTCCTAACTCAGTTCAAGTGTAGCCATGTTTACAGGATCTTCATAAGTGATATCTTATGATAAGTTTCTTTTTCTCTGTGACTTATTTCACTTAGAATCATCGTACCTGAATCCACCCATTTTGCTGCTACTGGTCTTATGACATTGATTTCATGGCTGAGGGATATTCCATCGTACGTAAGTACCACAATTTTTTGAACCATTTTTATATTTCCTGGGACATTTATGGTGTACCCAAGTTGAGGTCCTTGTAAGCAGTGCAGCCCTAAATTTTTGGGGTGGCTCTGTCTTATTGATTTTCAGTTTTCCCAAGGTATATTCCCTAGACTGGAAGTGCCCTTGGCTCTGTAGCTCTGTTGATTACTTGTTTTAGAGAACACAATGCACTCCTCCAGAGAGACAGTTGGCAATTTACATCCTGCCCATCAACATAACAAGGCTCCCTGTTCTGCAGGGCCTGTCTTGCCTTTCTGGTTTTTACACATTTTGTGGATGTCCCTTTTGACCGGTGGGAAGTGATACTTCTTTGTAGTGCAGATTTGCATTGCCCGCTTGCTTGCTTGGCCAAAAAGGACGTATGCGTTTTCTCCTGAATATATTCAGGAGAAAACGCATACGCACTTTTTGGCCAAGTGCATCATTGTCAAAGTTGTGCCCCTCTTCCTGTGCTTTAAAGGCGATTCCAACATACCTCTTGAAATCTGTTTCCTGCTATTCTGCCTCACTTTCAAGTCCGCCTCGATGCCTTCCCTCAACAGATTTTTGGACCATAGTTGTCCTTTATTACTCGGAGAGTTTGTGAATTGCTGTGCCCCTGAGCTCCATTTTTCAACTCGTTTTTGGTGAGCTAACCACAAGTCCAAAATTTTGGTTCAGGACCTATGCTGTTTCCCGGTGGGGGGCTGAGACTTTGGTTAATTCTTCTTCCTGCCAGGAAGTTAGAGTTGTATGTGCCCGTCCAAATGCCTAACAGCTACTCTCTCATTGGTTCTCCCTTTTCCCTTTCACCCTCTGCCAAATTGGCAACCTGTGCGTACCAGGAGGTTAAAGGGGCTGTCTCTCCAAGTTGGGAGGTTGATAGTAAAGCAGATGGAAAGTCAAACCGGAGCACCAGGAGAGGGACTATTCGTTAAGTTTTAGAAACCTTTCGTATTCACTGTGTGTCCGTTCTCTAGGTTTCCAGTAGATGTTATAGCGGTGGTAATATTCCCTTCAACCTGGAGAGTTGGGACCCATGGAATGGGTGCCATGCATTATTGCTTTAAAGGGTCTGCATTTGCTCACCGAATCTCACCAATCCTTTCAGTCCCAATTGTCCAGCCTTATGCCACATCCAGCTGTCATTGTAGATAGGGTCATTCCAGGTTTCATCAGAGACCCTGAAGGAATTGTAAAGAATTTCCCAGTTTTTTTGTTTTGTTTTTGAAATTCCTTTTTATAGTGGGTTTGAGCTGATTCTCGCTGCCATGTTTATGCCAGTCTAGACACACTTGATTCCCGTACGGAGACATATCAATACATAGGTTTTAAGATTCTTACTAGTCAGATATATTCCTCTGCGGGAAATATGTGGTTTTGAGTCCCTTTCACTGAGGAAGGTGTAGGTCTTGTCTATTCCATAGTTGGTTTTTGGAACGGTACCTGTGCTTATATCAAACTCTGGTTTTATGCATCACCCCACCTCTCCTTCCCCCTTAAGCAGGCATAAGAGTGTTTTCTAAATGTGAGACACTGTTCTCTTTCCTAACTCAGTTCAAGTGTAGCCATGTTTACAGGATCTTCATAAGTGATATCTTATGATAAGTTTCTTTTTCTCTGTGACTTATTTCACTTAGAATCATCGTACCTGAATCCACCCATTATGCTGCTACTGGTCTTATGACATTGATTTCATGGCTGAGGGATATTCCATCGTACGTAAGTACCACAATTTTTTGAACCATTTTTATATTTCCTGGGACATTTAAGGTGTACCCAAGTTGAGGTCCTTGTAAGCAGTGCAGCCCTAAATTTTTGGGTGGCTCTGTCTTATTGATTTTCAGTTTTCCCAAAGTATATTCCCTAGACTGGAAGTGCCCTTGGCTCTGTAGCTCTGTTCTTTACTTCTTTTAGGGAACACAATGCACTCCTCCAGAGAGACAGTTGGCAATTTACATCCCGCCCATCAGCATAACAAGGCTCCCTGTTCTCCAGGGCCTGTCTTGCGTTTCTGGTTTTTACACATTTTTTGATGTCTCTTTTCACCGGTTGGAAGTGATACTTCTTTGTAGTGCAGATTGCATTGCCCGCTTGCTTGCTTGGCCAAAAAGGGCGTATGCGTTTTCTCCTGAATATATTCAGGAGAAGACGCATACGCCCTTTTTGGCCAAGTGCATCATTGTCAAAGTTGTGCCCCTCTTCCTGTGCTTTAAAGGCGATTCCAACGTACCTCTTGAAATCTGTTTCCTGCTATTCTGCCTCGCTTTCAAGTCCGCCTCGTTGCCTTCCCTCAACAGATTTTTGGAGGATAGTTGTCCTTTATTACTCGGCCACTTTGTGAATTGCTGTGCCCCTGAGCTCCATTTTTCAACTCGTTTTTGCTGAGCTGACCGCAAGTCCAAAATTTTGGTTCAGGACCTATACTGGTTCCCGGTGGGTGGCTGAGACTTTGGTTAATTCTTCTTCCTGCCGGGAAATTACAGTGATATGTGCCCGTCCAAATGCCTAACAGCTACTCTCTCATTGGTTCTCCCTCTTCCCTTTCATCCTCTGCCAAATTGGCAACCTGTGTGAACCAGGAGGTTAAAGGGGCTGTCTCTCCAAGTTGGGAGGTTTATAGTAAAGCAGATGGAAAGTCAAACCGGAGCACCAGGAGAGGGACTATTCGTTGAGTTTTAGAAACCTTTCGTATTCACAGTGTGTCCGTTCTCTTGGTTTCCCGTACATGTTATAACTGTAGTAATATTCCCTACAACCTGGAGAGTTGGTACCCATGGAATGGGTGCCATGCATTATTGCTTTGAACTGTCTGCATTTGCTCACCCAATCTCACCAATCCTCTCAGTCCCAAGTGTCCAGCCTTATGCCACATCCAGCTGTCGTTGTAGATAGGGTCATTCCAGGTTTCATCAGAGACGCTGAAGGAATTGTAAAGAATTTCCCAGTTTTTTTGTTTTGTTTTTGAAATTCCTTTTTATAGTGGGTTTGAGCTGATTCTCGCTGCCATGTTTATGCCAGTCTACACATACTTGATTCCCTTACGGACACATTTCAATACATAGGTTTTAAGATTCTTACTAGTCAGATATATTCCTCTGTGGGAAATATGAGGTTTTGAGTCCCTTTCACTGAGGAAGTTGTAGGTCTTGTCTATTCCATAGTTGGTTTTTGGAACGGTACCTGTGCTTATATCAAACTCTGGTTTTATGCATCTCCCCACCTCTCCTTCCCCCTAAAGCAGGCATAAGAGTGTTTTTTAAATGTGATACACTGCTCTCTTTCCTAACTCAGTTCAAGTGTAGCCATTTTTACAGGATTTTCATAAGTGATATCTTATGATAAATTTCTTTTTCTCTGTGACTTATTTCACTTAGAATCATCGTACCTGAATCCACCCATTTTGCTGCTACTGGTCTTATGACATTGATTTCATGGGTGAGGGATATTCCATCGTACGTAAGTACCACAATTTTTTGAAATATTTTTATATTTCCTGGGATATTTAAGGTGGACCCAAGTTGAGGTCCTTGTAAGCAGTGCAGCCCTAAATTTTGGGGTGGCTCTGTCTTATTGATGTTCAGTTTTCCCAAGGAATATTCCCGAGACTGGAAGTGCCCTTGGCTCTGTAGCCCTGTTCTTTACTTGTTTTAGGGAACACAATGCACTCCTCCAGAGAGGCAGTTGGCAATTTACATCCCGCCCATCAGCATAACAAGGCTCCCTGTTCTCCAGGGCCTGTCTTGCCTTTCTGGTTTTTACACATTTTGTGGATGTCCCTTTTGACCGGTGGGAAGTGATACTTCTTTGTAGTGCAGATTTGCATTGCCCGCTTGCTTGCTTGGCCAAAAAGGGCGTATGCGTTTTCTCCTGAATATATTCAGGAGAAAACGGATACGCCCTTTTTGGCCAAGTGCATCATTGTCGAAGTTGTGCCCCTCTTCCTGTGCTTTAAAGGCGATTCCAACGTACCTCTTGAAATCAGTTTCCTGCTATTCTGCATCGCTTTCAAGTCCGCCTCGTTGCCTTCCCTCAACAGATTTTTGGACGATAGTTGTCCTTTATTACTCGGCCAGTTTGTGAATTGCTGTTCCCCTGAGCTCCATTTTTCAACTCGTTTTTTGTGAGCTGACCGGAAGTCCAAATTTTTGGTTCAGGACTTATGCTGGTTCCCGGTGGGGGGCTGAGACTTTGGTTAATTCTTCTTCCTGCCGGGAAGTTAGAGTGATATGTGCCCGTCCAAATGCCTAACAGCTACTCTCTCATTGGTTCTCCCTCTTCCCTTTCATCCTCTGCCATATTGGAAACTTGTGAGAACCAGGAGGTTAAAGGGGCTGTGTCTCCAATTTGGGAGGTTGATAGTAAAGCAGATGGAATGTCAAACCGGAGCACCAGGAGAGGGGCTATTCGTTGAGTTTTAGTAACCTTTCGTATTCACAGTGTGTCCGTTCTCTAGGTTTCCCGTACATGTTATAGCTGTAGTAATATTCCCATCAACCTGGAGAGTTCGGACCCATGGAATGGGTACCTTGCATTATTGCTTTAAAGGGTCTGCATTTGCTCACCCAATCTAACCAATCCTCTCAGTCGCAAGTGTCCCTCCTTATGCCACATCCAGCTGTCATTGTAGATAGGGTCATTCCAGGTTTCATCAGAGACCCTGAAGGAATTGTAAAGAATTTCCCAGTTTTTTTTGTTTTGTTTTTGAAATTCCTTTTTATAGTGGGTTTGCGCTGATTCTCGCTGCCATGTTTATGTCCATCTAGACACACTTGATTCCCTTACGGAGACATATCAATACATAGGTTTTAAGATTCTTACTAGTCAGATATATTCCTCTGCGGGAAATATGGGGTTTTGAGTCCCTTTCACTGAGGAAGGTGTAGGTGTTGTCTATTCCATAGTTGGTTTTTGGAACGGTACCTGTGCTTATATCAAACTCTGGTTTTATGCATCACCCCACCTCTCCTTCCCCCTTAAGCAGGCATAAGGGTGTTTTCTAAATGTGAGACACTGTTCTCTTTCCTAACTCAGTTCAAGTGTAGCCATGTTTACAGGATCTTCATAAGTGATAATTTATGATAAGTTTCTTTTTCTGTGTGACTTATTTCACTTAGAATCATCGTACCTGAATCCACCCATTTTGCTGCTACTGGTCTTATGACATTGATTTCATGGCTGAGGGATATTCCATCGTACGTAAGTACCACAATTTTTTGAACCATTTTTATATTTCCTGGGACATTTAATGTGCACCCAAGTTGAGGTCCTTGTAAGCAGTGCAGCCCTAAATTTTGGGGTGGCTCTGTCTTATTGATTTTCAGTTTTCCCAAGGTATATTCCCTAGACTGGAAGTGCCCTTGGCTCTGCAGCTCTGTTCTTTACTTCTTTTAGGGAACACAATGCACTCTTCCAGAGAGACAGTTGGCAATTTACATCCCGCCCATCAGCATAACAAGGCTCCCTGTTCTCCAGGGCCTGTCTTGCATTTCTGGTTTTTACACATTTTGTGGATGTCCCTTTTGACCGGTTGGAAGTGATACTTCTTTGTAGTGCAGATTGCATTGCCCGCTTGCTTGCTTGGCCAAAAAGGGTGTATGCGTTTTCTCCTGAATATATTCAGGAGAAGACGCATACGCCCTTTTTGGCCAAGTGCATCATTGTCGAAGTTGTGCCCCTCTTCCTGTGCTTTAAAGGCAATTCCAACGTACCTCTTGAAATCTGTTTCCTGCTATTCTGCCTCGCTTTCAAGTCTGCCTCGTTGCCTTCCCTCAACAGATTTTTGGACGATACTTGTCCTTTATTACTTGGCCAGTTTGTGAATTGCTGTGCCCCTGAGCTCCATTTTTCAACTCCTTTTTTGTTAGCTGACCGCAAGTCCAAAATTTTGGTTCAGGACCTATGCTGGTTCTCGGTGGGGGGCTGAAACTTTGGTTAATTCTTCTTCCTGCCGGGAAGTTAGAGTGATATGTGCCCGTCCAAATGCCTAACAGCTACTCTCTCATTGGTTCTCCCTCTTCCCTTTCATCCTCTGCCAAATTGGCAACCTGTGCGAACCAGGAGGTTAAAGGGGCTGTCTCTCCAGTTGGGAGGTTTATAGTAAAGCAAATGGAAAGTCAAACCGGAGCACCAGGAGAGGGACTATTCGTTGAGTTTAAGAAACCTTTCGTATTCACAGTGTGTCCGTTCTCTAGGATTCCCGTACATGTTATAGCTGTAGTAATATTCCCTTCATTCTGGAGAGTTCGGACCCATGGAATGGGTGCCATGCATTATTGCTTTAAAGGGTCTGCATTTGCTCACCCAATCTCACCAATCGTCTCAGTCCCAAGTGTCCCTCCTTATGCCACATCCAGCTGTCATTGTAGATAGGGACATTCCAGGTTTCATCAGAGACCCTGAAGGAATTGTAAAGAATTTCCCAGTTTTTTTGTTTTGTTTTTGAAATTCCTTTTTATAGTGGGTTTGAGCTGATTCTCGCTGCCATGTTTATGCCAGTCTAGACACACTTGATTCCCTTACGGAGACGTATCAATACATAGGTTTTAAGATTCTTACTAGTCAGATATATTCCTCTGCGGGAAATATGGGGTTTTGAGTCCGTTTCACTGAGGAAGGTGTAGGTCTTGTCTATTCCATTGTTGGTTTTTGTATCGGTACCTGTGCTTATATTAAACTCTGGTTTTATGCATCACCTCACCTCTCCTTCCCCCTTAAGCAGGCATAAGAGTGTTTTCTAAATGTGAGACACTGTTCTCTTTCCTAACTCAGTTCAAGTGTAGCCATGTTTACAGGATCTTCATAAGTGATATCTTATGATAAGTTTCTTTTTCTGTGTGACTTATTTCACTTAGAATCATCGTACCTGAATCCACCCATTTTGCTGCTACCGGTCTTATGACATTGATTTCATGGCTGAGGGATATTCCATTGTACGTAAGTACCACAAATTTTTGAACCATTTTTATATTTCCTGGGATATTTAAGGTGTACCCAAGTTGAGGTCCTTGTAAGCAGTGCAGCCCTAAATTTTGGGGTGGCTCTGTCTTATTGATTTTCAGTTTTCCCAAGGTATATTCCCTAGACTGGAAGTGCCCTTGGCCCTGTAGCTCTGTTCTTTACTTGTTTTAGGGAACACAATGCACTCCTCCAGAGAGGCAGTTGGCAATTTACATCCCGCCCATCAGCATAACAATGCTCCCTGTTCTCCAGGGCCTGTCTTGCCTGACTGGTTTTTACACATTTTGTGGATGTCCCCTTTGACTGAAGGGAAGTGATACTTCTTTGTAGTGCAGATTTGCATTGCCCGCTTGCTTGCTTGGCCAAAAAGGGCGTATGCGTTTTCTCCTGAATATATTCAGGAGAAAACGCATACGCCCTTTTTGGCCAAGTGCATCATTGTCGAAGTTGTGCCCCTCTTCCTGTGCTTTAAAGGCGATTCCAACGTACCTCTTGAAATCTGTTTCCTGCTCTTCTGCCTCGCTTTCAAGTCCGCCTCGTTGCCTTCCCTCAACAGATTTTTGGACGATAGTTGTCCTTTATTACTCGGCCAGTTTGGGAATTGCTGTGACCCTGAGCTCCATTTTTCAACTCGTTTTTGGTGAGCTGACCGCAAGTCCAATATTTTGGTTCAGGACCTATACTGGATCCCGGTGGGTAGCTGAGACTTTGGTTAATTCTTCTTCTTGCCGGGAAATTACAGTGATATGTGCCCGTCCAAATGCCTAACAGCTACTCTCTCATTGGTTCTCCCTCTTCCCTTTCATCCTCTGCCAAATTTGCAACCTGTGCGAACCAGGAGGTTAAAGGGCCTCTCTCTCCAAGTTGGGAGCTTGATACTAAAGCAGATGGAAAGTCAAAAAGGAGCACCTGGAGAGGGACTATTCGTTGAGTTTTAGAAACCTTTCGTATTCACATTGTGTCCGTGCTCTAGGTTTCCCGTACATGTTATAACTGTAGTAATATTCCCTTCAACCTGGAGAGTTGGGACCCATGGAATGGGTGCCATGCATTATTGCTTTAAAGGGTCTGCATTTGCTCACCAAATCTCACCAATCGTCTCAGTCCCAAGTGTCCAGCCTTATGCCACATCCAGCTGCCGTTGTAGATAGGGTCATTCCAGGTTTCATCAGAGACCCTGAAGGAATTGTAAAGAATTTCCCAGTTTTTTTGTTTTGTTTTTGAAATTCCTTTTTATAGTGCGTTTGAGCTGATTCTCGCTGCCATGTTTATGCCAGTCTAGACACACTTGATTCCCTTACGGACACATATCAATACATAGGTTTTAAGATTCTTACTAGTCAGATATATTCCTCTGCGGGAAATATGGGGTTTTGAGTCCCTTTCACTGAGGAAGGTGTAGGTCTTGTCTATTCCATAGTTGGTTTTTGGAACGGTACCTGTGCTTATATCAAACTCTGGTTTTATGCATCACCCCAACTCTCCTTCCCCCTTAAGCAGGCATAAGAGTGTTTTCTAAATGTGAGACACTGTTCTCTTTCCTAACTCAGTTCAAGTGTAGCCATGTTTACAGGATATTCATAAGTGATATCTTATGATAAGTTTCTTTCTCTGTGACTTATTTCACTTAGAATCATCATACCTGAATCTACCCATTTTGCTGCTACTGGTCTTATGACATTGATTTCATGGCTGAGGGATATTCCATCGTACGTAAGTACCACAATTTTTTGAACCATTTATATATTTCCTGGGATATTTAAGGTGTACCCAAGTGAGGTCCTTGTAAGCAGTGCAGCCCTAAATTTTGGGGTGGCTCTGTCTTATTGATTTTCAGTTTTCCCAAGGTATATTCCCTAGACTGGAAGTGCCCTTGGCTCTGTAGCTCTGTTCTTTACTTGTTTTAGGGAACACAATGCACTCCTCCAGAGAGGCAGTTGGCAATTTACATCCCGCCCATCAGCATAACAAGGCTCCCTGTTCTCCAGGGCCTGTCTTGCCTTTCTGGTTTTTACACATTTTGTGGATGTCCCTTTTGACCGGTGGGAAGTGATACTTCTTTGTAGTGCAGATTTGCATTGCCCGCTTGCTTGCTTGGCCAAAAAGGGCGTATGCGTTTTCTCCTGAATATATTCAGGAGAAAACGCATACGCCCTTTTTGGCCTAGAGCATCATTGTCGAAGTTGTGCCCCTCTTCCTGTGCTTTAATGGCGATTCCAACGTACCTCTTGAAATCTGTTTCCTGCTATTCTGCCTCGCTTTCAAGTCTGCCTCGTTGCCTTCCCTCAACAGATTTTTGGACGATAATTGTCCGTTATTACTCGGCCAGTTTGTGAATTGCTGTGCCCCTGAGCTCCATTTTTCAACTCGTTTTTGGTGAGCTTACCGTAAGTCCAAAATTTTGGTTCAGGACCTATACTGGTTCCCCGTGGGTGGCTGATACTTTGGTTAATTCTACTTCCTGCCGTGAAATTACAGTGATATGTGCCCGTCGAAATGCCTAACAGCTAATTTCTCATTGTATCTCCCTCTTCCTTTTCATCCTCTGCCAAATTGGCAAAGTCTGCGAACCAGGAGGTTAAAGGGGCTGTCTCTCCAAGTTGGGAGATTGATAGTAAAGAAGATGGAAAGTCAAACTGGAGCACCAGAAGAGGGACTATTAGTTGAGTTTTAGAAACCTTTCATATTCACAGTGTGTCCATTCTCTAGGTTTCTCGTACATGTTATAACTGTAGTAATATTCCCTTCAACCTGGAGAGTTGGGACCCATGGAATGGGTGCCATGCATTATTGCTTTAAAGGGTCTGCATTTGCTCACCCAATCTCACCAGTCGTCTCAGTCACAAGTGTCCAGCCTTATGCCACATCCAGCTGTCGTTGTATATAGGGTCATTCCAGGTTTCATCAGAGACCCTGAAGGAATTGTAAAGAATTTCCCAGTTTTTTTGTTTTGTTTTTGAAATTCCTTTTTATAGTGGGTTTGAGCTGATTCTCGCTGCCATGTTTATGCCAGTCTAGACACACTTGATTCCCTTACGGAGACATATCAATACATAGGTTTTAAGATTCTTACTAGTCAGATATATTCCTCTGCGGGAAATATGGGGTTTTGAGTCCCTTTCACTGAGGAAGGTGTAGGTCTTGTCTATTCCATAGTTGGTTTTTGGAACGGTACCTGTGCTTATATCAAACTCAAGTTTTATGCATCACCCCACCTCTCCTTCCCCCTTAAGCAGGCATAAGAGTGTATTCTAAATGTGAGACACTGTTCTCTTTCCTAACTCAGTTCAAGTGTAGCCATGTTTACAGGATCTTCATAAGTGATATCTTATGATAAGTTTCTTTTTCTGTGTGACTTATTTCACTTAGAATCATCGTACCTGAATCCACCCATTTTGCTGCTACTGGTCTTATGACATTGATTTCATGGCTGAGGGATATTCCATCGTACGTAAGTACCACAATTTTTTGAACCATTTTTATATTTCCTGGGATATTTAAGGTGTACCGAAGTTGAGGTCCTTGTAAGCACTGCAGCCCTAAATTTTGGGGTGGCTCTGTCTTATTGATTTTCAGTTTTCCCAAGGTATATTCCCTAGACTGGAAGTGCCCTTGGCTCTGTAGCTCTGTTGTTTACTTGTTTTAGGGAACACAATGCACTCCTCCAGAGAGGCAGTTGGCAATTTACATCCCGCCCATCAGCATAACAAGGCTCCCTGTTCTCCAGGGCCTGTCTTGCCTTTCTGGTTTTTACACATTTTGTGGATGTCCCTTTTGACCGGTGGGAAGTAATACTTCTTTGTAGTGCAGATTTGCATTGCCCGCTTGCTTGCTTGGCCAAAAAGGGCGTATGCGTTTTCTCCTGAATATATTCAGGAGAAAACGCATACGCCCTTTTTGGCCAAGTGCATCATTGTCGAAGTTGTGCCCCTCTTCCTGTGCTTTAAAGGCGATTCCAACGTACCTCTTGAAATCTGTTTCCTGCTATTCTGCCTCACTTTCAAGTCCGCCTCGTTGCCTTCCTTCAACAGATTTTTGGACGATAGTTGTCCTCTATTACTCGGCCACTTTGTGAATCGCTGTGCCCCTGAGCACCATTTTTCAACTCGTTTTTGGTGAGCTGACCGCAAGTCCAAAATTTTGGTTCAGGACCTATGCTGCTTCCCGGTTGGGGGCTGAGTCTTTGGTTAATTCTTCTTCCTGCCGGGAAGTTAGAGTGATATGTGCCCAACCAAATACCTAACAGCTACTCTCTCATTGGTTCTCCCTCTTCCCTTTCATCCTCTGCCAAATTGGAAACCTGTGTGAACCAGGAGGTTGAAGGGGCTGTCTCTCCAAGTTGGGAGATTGATAGTAAAGCAGATGGAAAGTCAAACCGGAGCACCAGGAGAGGGACTATTAGTTGAGTTTTAGAAACCTTTCGTATTCACAGTGTGTCCGTTCTCTAGGTTTCCCGTACATGTTATAGCTGTAGTAATATTCCCTTCAACCTGGAGAGTTGGGACCCATGGAATGGGTGCCATGCATTATTGCTTTAAAGGGTCTGCATTTGCTCACCCAATCCACCAATCCTCTCAGTCCCAAGTGTCCAGCCTTATGCCACATCCAGCTGTCGTTGTAGATAGGGTCATTCCAGGTTTCATCAGAGATCCTGAAGGAATTGTAAAGAATTTCCCAGTTTTTTCGTTTTGTTTTTGAAATTCCTTTTTATAATGGGTTTGAGCTGATTCTCGCTGCCATGTTTATGCCAGTCTAGACACACTTGATTCCCTTATGGAGACATATCAATACATAGGTTTTAAGATTCTTACTAGTCAGATATATTCCTCTGCGGGAAATATGGGGTTTTGAGTCCCTTTCACTGAGGAAGGTGTAGGTCTTGTCTATTCCATAGTTGGTTTTTGGAACGGTACCTGTGCTTATATCAAACTCTGGTTTTATGCATCACCCCACCTCTCCTTCCCCCTTAAGCAGGCATAAGAGTGTTTTCTAAATGTGAGACACTGTTCTCTTTCCTAACTCAGTTCAAGTGTAGCCATGTTTACAGGATCTTCATAAGTGATATCTTATGATAAGTTTCTTTTTCTGTGTGACTTATTTCACTTAGAATCATCGTACCTGAATCCACCCATTTTGCTGCTACTTGTCTTATGACATTGATTTCATGGCTGAGGGATATTCCACCGTACGTAAGTACCACAAATTTTTGAACCATTTTTATATTTCCTGGGATATTTAAGGTGTACCCAAGTTGAGGTCCTTGTAAGCAGTGCAGCCCTAAATTTTGGGGTGGCTCTGTCTTATTGATTTTCAGATTTCCCAAGGTATATTCCCTAGACTGGAAGTGTCCTTGGCTCTGTAGCTCTGTTGTTTACTTGTTTTAGGGAACACAATGCACTCCTACAGAGAGGCAGTTGGCAATTTACATCCCACCCATCAGCATAACAAGGCTCCCTGTTCTCGAAGGCCTGTTTTGCCTTTCTGGTTTTTACATATTTTGTGGATGTCCCTTTTGACCGGTGGGAAGTGATACTTCTTTGTAGTGCAGATTTGCATTGCCCGCTTGCTTGCTTGGCCAAAAAGGGCGTATGCGTTTTCTCCTGAATATATTCAGGAGAAAACGCATACGCCCTTTTTGTCCAAGTGCATCATTGTCGAAGTTGTGCCCCTCTTCCTGTGCTTTAAAGGCGATTCCAACGTACCTCTTGAAATCTGTTTCCTGCTATTCTGCATCGCTTTCAAGTCTGCCTCGTTGCCTTCCCTCAACAGAATTTTGGACAATAGTTGTCCTTTATTACTCGTCCAGTTTGTGAATTGCTGTGCCCCTGAGCTCCGTTTTTCAACTCGTTTTTGGTGAGCTGACCGCAAGTCCAAAATTTTGGTTCAGGACCTATACTGGTTCCCGGTGGGTGGCTGAGATTTTGGTTAATTTTTCTTCCTGCCGGGAAATGACAGTGATAAGTGCCCGTCCAAATGCCTAACAGCTACTCTCTCATTGGTTCTCCCTCTTCCCTTTCATCTTCTGCCAAATTGGCAACCTGTGCGAACCAGGAGGTTAAAGGGGTTGTCTCTCCAAGTTGGGAGGTTGATAGTAAAGCAGATGGAAAGTCAAAACGGAGCACCAGGAGAGGGACTATTCGTTGAGTTTTAGAAACCTTTCGTATACACAGTGTGTCCGTTCTCTAGGTTTCCCGTACATGTTATAGCTGTAGTAATATTCCCTTCAACCTGGAGAGTTGGGACCCATGGTATGGGTGCCAGGCATTTGTGCTTTAAAGGGTCTGCATTTGCTCACCCAATCTCAGCAATCCTCTCAGTCTCAAGTGTCCCTCCTTATGCCACATCCAGCTGTCATTGTAGATAGGGTCATTCCAGGTTTCATCAGAGACCCTGAAGGAATTGTAAAGAATTTCCCAGTTTTTTTGTTTTGTTTTTGAAATTCCTTTTTATAGTGGGTTTGAGCTGATTCTCGCTGCCATGTTTATGCCAGTCTAGACACACTTGATTCCCTTACGGAGACATATCAATACATAGGTTTTATGATTCTTACTAGTCAGATATATTCCTCTGCGGGAAATATGGGGTTTTGAGTCCCTTTCACTGAGGAAGGTGTAGGTCTTGTCTATTCCATAGTTGGTTTTTGGAACGGTACCTGTGCTTATATCAAACTCTGGTTTTATGCATCACCCCACCTCTCCTTCCCCCTTAAGCAGGCATAAGAGTGTTTTCTAAATGTGAGACACTGTTCTCTTTCCTAACTCAGTTCAAGTGTAGCCATGTTTACAGGATCTTCATAAGTGATATCTTATGATAAGTTTCTTTTTCTCTGTGACTTATTTCACTTAGAATCATCGTACCTGAATCCACCCATTTTGCTGCTACTGGTCTTATGACATTGATTTCATGGCTGAGGGATATTCCATCGTACGTAAGTACCACAATTTTTTGAACCATTTTTATATTTCCTGGGATATTTAAGGTGTACCCAAGTTGAGGTCCTTGTAAGCAGTGCAGCCCTAAATTTTGGGGTGGCTCTGTCTTATTGATTTTCAGTTTTCCCAAGGTATATTCCCTAGACTGGAAGTGCCCTTGGCTCTGTAGCTCTGTTCTTTACTTGTTTTAGGGAACACAATGTACTCCTCCAGAGAGGCAGTTGGCAATTTACATCCCGCCCATCAGCATAACAAGGCGTCCCGTTCTCCAGGGCTTGTCTTGCCTTTCTGGTTTTTAAACATTTTGTGGATGTCCCTTTTGACCGGTGGGAAGTGATACTTCTTTGTAGTGCAGATTTGCATTGCCCCCTTGCTTGCTTGGCCAAAAAGGTTGTATGCGTTTTCTCCTGAATATATTCAGGAGAAAACGCATACGCCCTTTTTGTCCAAGTGCATCATTGTCGAAGTTGTGCCCCTCGTCCTGTGCTTTAAAGGCGATTCCAACGTACCTCTTGAAATCTGTTTCCTGCTATTCTGCCTCGCTTTCAAGTCCGCCTCGTTGCCTTCCCTCAACAGATTTTTGGACGATAGTTGTCCTTTATTACTCGGCCAGTTTGTGAATTGCTGTGCCCCTGAGCTCCATTTTTCAACTCGTTTTTGGTGAGCTGACCGCAAGTCCAAAATTTTGGTTCAGGACCTATACTGGTTCCCGGTGGGTGGCTGAGACTTTGGTTAATTCTTCTTCCTGCCGGGAAATTACAGTGATATGTGCACGTTCAAATGCCCAACAGCTACTCTCTCATTGGTTCTCCCTCTTCCCTTTCATCCTCTGCCAAATTGGCAACCTGTGCGAACCAGGAGGTTAAAGGGGCTGTCTCTCCAAGTTGGGAGGTTGATAGTAAAGCAGATGGAAAGTCAAACCGGAGCACCAGGCGAGGGACTATTCGTTGAGTTTTAGAAACCTTTCGTATTCACAGTGTTTCCGTTCTCTAGGTTTCTCGTACATGTTATAGCTGTAGTAATATTCCCTACAACCTGGAGAGTTGGGACCCATGGAATGGGTGACATGCATTATTACTTTAAAGGGTCTGCATTTGCTCACCCAATCTCACCAATCCTCTCAGTCCCAAGTGTCCAGCCTTATGCCACATCCAGCTGTGGTTGTAGATAGGGTCATTCCATGTTTCATCAGAGACCCTGAAGGAATTGTAAAGAATTTCCCAGTTTTTCTGTTTTGTTTTTGAAATTCCTTTTTATAGTGGGTTTGAGCTGATTCTATCTAACATGTTTATGCCAGTCTAGACACACTTGATTCCCTTACGGAGACATATCAATACATAGGTTTTAAGATTCTTACTAGACAGATATATTCCTCTGCGGGAAATATGGGGTTTTGAGTCCCTTTCACTGAGGAAGGTGTAGGTCTTGTCTATTCCATAGTTGGTTTTTGGAATGGTACCTGTGCTTATATCAAACTCTGGTTTTATGCATCACCCCACCTCTCCTTCCCCCTTAAGCAGGCATAAGAGTGTTTTCTAAATGTGAGACTCTGTTCTCTTTCCTAACTCAGTTCAAGTGTAGCCATATTTACAGGATCTTCATAAGTGATATCTTATGATAAGTTTCTTTTTCTGTGTGACTTATTTCACTTAGAATCATCGTACCTGAATCCACCCATTTTGCTGCTACTGGTCTTATGACATTGATTTCATGGCTGAGGGATATTCCATCGTACGTAAGTACCACAATTTTTTGAACCATTTTTATATTTCCTGGGATATTTAAGGTGTACCCAAGTTGAGGTCCTTGTAAGCAGTGCAGCACTAAATTTTGGGGTGGCTCTGTCTTATTGATTTTCAGTTTTCCTAAGGTATATTCACTAGACTGGAAGTGCCCTTGGATCTGTAGCTCTGTTCTTTACTTCTTTTAGGGAACACAATGTACTCATCCGGAGAGGCAGTTGGCAATTTACATCCCGCCCATCAGCATAACAAGGTTCCCTGTTCTCCAGCACCTGTCTTGACTTTCTGGTTTTTACATATTTTTGTGGATGTCCCTTTTGACCGGTGGGAAGTGATACTTCTTTGTAGTGCAGATTTGCATTGCCCACTTGCTTGCTTGGCCAAAAAGGGTGTATGCGTTTTCTCCTGAATATATTCAGGAGAAAACGCATACACACTTTTTGGCCAAGTGCATCATTGTCGAAGTTGTGCCCCTATTCCTGTGCTTTAAAGGCGATTCCAACGTACCTCTTGAAATCTGTTTCCTGCTATTCTGCCTCGCTTTCAAGTCCGCCTCGTTGCCTTACCTCAACAGATTTTTGGATGATAGTTGTCCTTTATTACTCGGCCAGTTTGTGAATTGCTGTGACCCTGAGCTCCATTTTTCAACTCGTTTTTGGTGAGCTGACCGCAAGTCAAAATTTTGGTTCAGGACCTATACTGCTTCCCGGTGGGTGGCTGAGACTTTGGTTAATTCTTCTTCCTGCCGGGAAATTACAGTGATATGTGCCCGTCCAAATGCCTAACAGCTACTCTCTCATTGGTTCTCCCTCTTCCCTTTCATCCTCTGCGAAATTGGCAACCTGTGCGAACCAGGAGGTTAAAGGGGCTGTATCTTCAAGTTCGGAGGTTGATAGTAAAGTAGATGGAAAGTCAAACCGGAGCACCAGGAGAGGGACTATTCATTGAGTTTTAGAAACCTTTCGTATTCACAGTGTGTCCGTTCTCTAGGTTTCCCGTACATGTTATAGCTGTAGTAATATTCCCTTCAACCTGGAGAGTTGGGACCCATGGAATGGGTGCCATGCATTATTGCTTTAAAGGTTCTGCATTTGCTCACCCAATCCACCAATCCTCTCAGTCCCAAGTGTCCAGCCTTATGCCACATCCAGCTGTCGTTGTAGATAGTGTCATTCCAGGTTTCATCAGAGATCCTGAAGGAATTGTAAAGAATTTCCCAGTTTTTTCGTTTTGTTTTTGAAATTCCTTTTTATAATGGGTTTGAGCTGATTCTCGCTGCCATGTTTATGCCAGTCTAGACACACTTGATTCCCTTATGGAGACATATCAATACATAGGTTTTAAGATTCTTACTAGTCAGATATATTCCTCTGCGGGAAATATGGGGTTTTGAGTCCCTTTCACTGAGGAAGGTGTAGGTCTTGTCTATTCCATAGTTGGTTTTTGGAACGGTACCTGTGCTTATATCAAACTCTGGTTTTATGCATCACCCCACCTCTCCTTCCCCCTTAAGCAGGCATAAGAGTGTTTTCTAAATGTGAGACACTGTTCTCTTTCCTAACTCAGTTCAAGTGTAGCCATGTTTACAGGATCTTCATAAGTGATATCTTATGATAAGTTTCTTTTTCTGTGTGACTTATTTCACTTAGAATCATCGTACCTGAATCCACCCATTTTGCTGCTACTGGTCTTATGACATTGATTTCATGGCTGAGGGATATTCCATCGTACGTAAGTACCACAATTTTTTGAACCATGTTTATATTTTCTGGGATACTTAAGGTGTATCCAAGTTGAGGCCCTTGTATGCAGTGCAGCCCTAAATTTTGGGGTGGCTCTGTCTTATTGATTTTCAGTTTTCCCAAGGTATATTCCCTAGACTGGTAGTGCCCTTGGCTCTGTAGCTCTGTTCTTTACTTGTTTTAGGGAACAGAATGCACTCCTCCAGAGAGGCAGTTGGCAATTTACATCCCGCCCATCAGCATAACAAGGCTCCCAGTTCTCCAGGGCCTGTCTTGCCTTTCTTGTTCTTACACATTTTGTGGATGTCCCTTTTGACCGGTGGGAAGTGATACTTCTTCGTAGTGCAGATTTGCATTGCCCGCTTGCTTGCTTGGCCAGAAAGGGCGTATGCGTTTTCTCCTGAATATATTCAGGAGAAAACGCATACGCCCTTTTTGGCCAAGTGCATCATTGTCGAAGTTGTGCCCCTCTTCCTGTGCTTTAAAGGCGATTCCAACGTACCTCTTGAAATCTGTTTCCTGCTATTCTGCCTCGCTTTCAAGTCCGCCTCGTTGCCTTCCCTCAACAGATTTTTGGACGATAGTTGTCCTTTATTACTCGGCCAGTTTGTGAATTGCTGTGCCCCTGAGCTCCATTTTTCAACTCGTTTTTGGTGAGCTGACCGCAAGTCCAAAATTTTGGTTCAGGACCTATACTGGTTCCCGGTGGGTGGCTGAGAATTTGGTTAATTCTTCTTCCTGCCGGGAAATTACAGTGATATGTGACCGTCCAAATGCCTAACAGCTACTCTCTCATTGGTTCTCCCTCTTCCCTTTCATCCTCTGCCAAATTGGCAACCTGTACGAACCAAGAGGTTAAAGGGGCTGTCTCTCCAAGTTGGGAGGTTGATAGTAAAGCAGACGGAAAGTCAAACCGGAGCACCAGGAGAGGGACTATTCGTTGAGTTTTAGAAACCTTTCGTATTCACAGTGTGTCCGTTCTCTAGGTTTCCCGCACATGTTATAGCTGTAGTAATATTCCCTTCAACCTGGAGAGTTCGGACCCATGGAATGGGTGCCATGCATTATTGCTTTAAAGGGTCTGCATTTGCTCACCCAATCTCACCAATCGTCTCAGTCCCAAGTGTCCCTCCTTATGCCACATGCAGCTGTCCTTGTAGATAGGGTCATTCCAGGTTTCATCAGAGACACTGAAGGAATTGTAAAGAATTTCCCAGTTTTTTTGTTTTGTTTTTGAAAATCCTTTTTATAGTGGGTTTGAGCTGATTCTCGCTGCCATGTTTATGCCAGTCTAGACACACTTGATTCCCTTATGGAGACATATCAATACATAGGTTTTAAGATTCTTACTAGTCAGATACTTTCCTCTGCGGGAAATATGGGGTTTTGAGTCCCTTTCACTGAGGACGGTGTAGGTCTTGTCTATTCCATAGTTGGTTTTTGGAACGGTACCTGTGCTTATATCAAACTCTGGTTTTATGCATCACCCCACCTCTCCTTCCCCCTTAAGCAGGTATAAGAGTGTTTTCTAAATGTGAGACACTGTTCTCTTTCCTAACTCAGTTCAAGTGTAGCCATGTTTACAGGATCTTCATAAGTGATATCTTATGATAAGTTTCTTTTTCTGTGTGACTTATTTCACTTAGAATCATCGTACCTGAATCCACCCATTTTGCTGCTACTTGTCTTATGACATTGATTTCATGGCTGAGGGATATTCCATCGTACGTAAGTACCACAATTTTTTGAACCATGTTTATATTTTCTGGGATACTTAAGGTGTATCCAAGTTGAGGCCCTTGTATGCAGTGCAGCCCTAAATTTTGGGGTGGCTCTGTCTTATTGATTTTCAGTTTTCCCAAGGTATATTCCCTAGACTGGTAGTGCCCTTGGCTCTGTAGCTCTGTTCTTTACTTGTTTTAGGGAACAGAATGCACTCCTCCAGAGAGGCAGTTGGCAATTTACATCCCGCCCATCAGCATAACAAGGCTCCCAGTTCTCCAGGGCCTGTCTTGCCTTTCTTGTTCTTACACATTTTGTGGATGTCCCTTTTGACCGGTGGGAAGTGATACTTCTTCGTAGTGCAGATTTGCATTGCCCGCTTGCTTGCTTGGCCAGAAAGGGCGTATGCGTTTTCTCCTGAATATATTCAGGAGAAAACGCATACGCCCTTTTTGGCCAAGTGCATCATTGTCGAAGTTGTGCCCCTCTTCCTGTGCTTTAAAGGCGATTCCAACGTACCTCTTGAAATCTGTTTCCTGCTATTCTGCCTCGCTTTCAAGTCCGCCTCGTTGCCTTCCCTCAACAGATTTTTGGACGATAGTTGTCCTTTATTACTCGGCCAGTTTGTGAATTGCTGTGCCCCTGAGCTCCATTTTTCAACTCGTTTTTGGTGAGCTGACCGCAAGTCCAAAATTTTGGTTCAGGACCTATACTGGTTCCCGGTGGGTGGCTGAGAATTTGGTTAATTCTTCTTCCTGCCGGGAAATTACAGTGATATGTGCCCGTCCAATTGCCTAACAGCTACTCTCTCATTGGTTCTCCCTCTTCCCTTTCATCCTCTGCCAAATTGGCAACCTGTGCGAACCAAGAGGTTAAAGGGGCTGTCTCTCCAAGTTGGGAGGTTGATAGTAAAGCAGACGGAAAGTCAAACCGGAGCACCAGGACAGGGACTATTCGTTGAGTTTTAGAAACCTTTCGTATTCACAGTGTGTCCGTTCTCTAGGTTTCCTGCACATGTTATAGCTGTAGTAATATTCCCTTCAACCTGGAGAGTTCGGACCCATGGAATGGGTGCCATGCATTATTGCTTTAAAGGGTCTGCATTTGCTCACCCAATCTCACCAATCGTCTCAGTCCCAAGTGTCCCTCCTTATGCCACATCCAGCTGTCGTTGTAGATAGGGTCATTCCAGCTTTCATCAGAGACCCTGAAGGAATTGTAAAGAATTTCCCAGTTTTTTTGTTTTGTTTTTGAAATTCCTTTTTATACTAGGTTTGAGCTGATTCTCGCTGCCATGTTTATGCCAGTCTAGACACACTTGATTCCCTTACGGAGACATATCAATACATAGGTTTTAAGATTCTTACTAGTCAGATATTTTCCTCTGCGGGAAATATGGGGTTTTGAGTCCCTTTCACTGAAGACGGTGTAGGTCTTGTCTATTCCATAGTTGGTTTTTGGAACGGTACCTGTGCTTATATCAAACTCTGGTTTTATGCATCACCCCACCTCTCCTTCCCCCTTAAGCAGGTATAAGAGTGTTTTCTAAATGTGAGACACTGTTCTCTTTCCTAACTCAGTTCAAGTGTAGCCATGTTTACAGGATCTTCATAAGTGATATCTTATGATAAGTTTCTTTTTCTGTGTGACTTATTTCACTTAGAATCATCGTACCTGAATCCACCCATTTTGCTGCTACTGGTCTTATGACATTGATTTCATGGCTGAGGGATATTCCATCGTACGTAAGTACCACAATTTTTTGAACCATGTTTATATTTTCTGGGATACTTAAGGTGTATCCAAGTTGAGGTCCTTGTATGCAGTGCAGCCCTAAATTTTGGGGTGGCTCTGTCTTATTGATTTTCAGTTTTCCCAAGGTATATTCCCTAGACTGGTAGTGCCCTTGGCTCTGTAGCTCTGTTCTTTACTTGTTTTAGGGAACAGAATGCACTCCTCCAGAGAGGCAGTTGGCAATTTACATCCCGCCCATCAGCATAACAAGGCTCCCTGTTCTCCAGGGCCTGTCTTGCCTTTCTTGTTCTTACACATTTTGTGGATGTCCCTTTTGACCGGTGGGAAGTGATACTTCTTTGTAGTGCAGATTTGCATTGCCCGCTTGCTTGCTTGGCCAAAAAGGGCGTATGCGTTTTCTCCTGAATATATTCAGGAGAAAACGCATACGCCCTTTTTGGCCAAGTGCATCATTGTCGAAGTTGTGCCCCTCTTCCTGTGCTTTAAAGGCGATTCCAACGTACCTCTTGAAATCTGTTTCCTGCTATTCTGCCTCGCTTTCAAGTCCGCCTCGTTGCCTTCCCTCAACAGATTTTTGGACGATAGTTGTCCTTTATTACTCGGCCAGTTTGTGAATTGCTGTGCCCCTGAGCTCCATTTTTCAACTCGTTTTTGGTGAGCTGACCGCAAGTCCAAAATTTTGGTTCAGGACCTATACTGGTTCCCGGTGGGTGGCTGAGAATTTGGTTAATTCTTCTTCCTGCCGGGAAATTACAGTGATATGTGACCGTCCAAATGCCTAACAGCTACTCTCTCATTGGTTCTCCCTCTTCCCTTTCATCCTCTGCCAAATTGGCAACCTGTACGAACCAAGAGGTTAAAGGGGCTGTCTCTCCAAGTTGGGAGGTTGATAGTAAAGCAGACGGAAAGTCAAACCGGAGCACCAGGAGAGGGACTATTCGTTGAGTTTTAGAAACCTTTCGTATTCACAGTGTGTCCGTTCTCTAGGTTTCCCGCACATGTTATAGCTGTAGTAATATTCCCTTCAACCTGGAGAGTTCAGACCCATGGAATGGGTGCCATGCATTATTGCTTTAAAGGGTCTGCATTTGCTCACCCAATCTCACCAATCGTCTCAGTCCCAAGTGTCCCTCCTTATGCCACATCCAGCTGTCCTTGTAGATAGGGTCTTTCCAGCTTTCATCAGAGACACTGAAGGAATTGTAAAGAATTTCCCAGTTTTTTTGTTTTGTTTTTGAAAATCCTTTTTATAGTGGGTTTGAGCTGATTCTCGCTGCAATGTTTATGCCAGTCTAGACACACTTGATTCCCTTATGGAGACATATCAATACATAGGTTTTAAGATTCTTACTAGTCAGATACTTTCCTCTGCGTGAAATATGGGGTTTTGAGTCCCTTTCACTGAGGACGGTGTAGGTCTTGTCTATTCCATAGTTGGTTTTTGGAACGGTACCTGTGCTTATATCAAACTCTGGTTTTATGCATCACCCCACCTCTCCTTCCCCCTTAAGCAGGTATAAGAGTGTTTTCTAAATGTGAGACACTGTTCTCTTTCCTAACTCAGTTCAAGTGTAGCCATGTTTACAGGATCTTCATAAGTGATATCTTATGATAAGTTTCTTTTTCTGTGTGACTTATTTCACTTAGAATCATCGTACCTGAATCCACCCATTTTGCTGCTACTGGTCTTATGACATTGATTTCATGGCTGAGGGATATTCCATCGTACGTAAGTACCACAATTTTTTGAACCATGTTTATATTTTCTGGGATACTTAAGGTGTATCCAAGTTGAGGCCCTTGTATGCAGTGCAGCCCTAAATTTTGGGGTGGCTCTGTCTTATTGATTTTCAGTTTTCCCAAGGTATATTCCCTAGACTGGTAGTGCCCTTGGCTCTGTAGCTCTGTTCTTTACTTGTTTTAGGGAACAGAATGCACTCCTCCAGAGAGGCAGTTGGCAATTTACATCCCGCCCATCAGCATAACAAGGCTCCCAGTTCTCCAGGGCCTGTCTTGCCTTTCTTGTTCTTACACATTTTGTGGATGTCCCTTTTGACCGGTGGGAAGTGATACTTCTTCGTAGTGCAGATTTGCATTGCCCGCTTGCTTGCTTGGCCAGAAAGGGCGTATGCGTTTTCTCCTGAATATATTCAGGAGAAAACGCATACGCCCTTTTTGGCCAAGTGCATCATTGTCGAAGTTGTGCCCCTCTTCCTGTGCTTTAAAGGCGATTCCAACGTACCTCTTGAAATCTGTTTCCTGCTATTCTGCCTCGCTTTCAAGTCCGCCTCGTTGCCTTCCCTCAACAGATTTTTGGACGATAGTTGTCCTTTATTACTCGGCCAGTTTGTGAATTGCTGTGCCCCTGAGCTCCATTTTTCAACTCGTTTTTGGTGAGCTGACCGCAAGTCCAAAATTTTGGTTCAGGACCTATACTGGTTCCCGGTGGGTGGCTGAGAATTTGGTTAATTCTTCTTCCTGCCGGGAAATTACAGTGATATGTGCCCGTCAAAATGCCTAACAGCTACTCTCTCATTGGTTCTCCCTCTTCCCTTTCATCCTCTGCCAAATTGGCAACCTCTGCGAACCAAGAGGTTAAAGGGGCTGTCTCTCCAAGTTGGGAGGTTGATAGTAAAGCAGACGGAAAGTCAAACCGGAGCACCAGGAGAGGGACTATTTGTTGAGTTTTAGAAACCTTTCGTATTCACAGTGTGTCCGTTCTCTAGGTTTCCCGCACATGTTATAGCTGTAGTAATATTCCCTTCAACCTGGAGAGTTCGGACCCATGGAATGGGTGCCATGCATTATTGCTTTAAAGGGTCTGCATTTGCTCACCCAATCTCACCAATCGTCTCAGTCCCAAGTGTCCCTCCTTATGCCACATCCAGCTGTCGTTGTAGATAGGGTCATTCCAGCTTTCATCAGAGACCTTGAAGGAATTGTAAAGAATTTCCCAGTTTTTTTGTTTTGTTTTTGAAATTCCTTTTTATAGTGGGTTTGAGCTGATTCTCGCTGCCATGTTTATGCCAGTCTAGACACACTTGATTCCCTTACGGAGACATATCAATACATAGGTTTTAAGATTCTTACTAGTCAGATATTTTCCTCTGCGGGAAATATGGGGTTTTGAGTCCCTTTTGCTGAGGACGGTGTAGGTCTTGTCTATTCCATAGTTGGTTTTTGGAACGGTACCTGGGCTTATATCAAACTCTGGTTTTATGCATCACCCCACCTCTCCTTCCCCCTTAAGCAGGTATAAGAGTGTTTTCTAAATGTGAGACACTGTTCTCTTTCCTAACTCAGTTCAAGTGTAGCCATGTTTACAGGATCTTCATAAGTGATATCTTATGATAAGTTTCTTTTTCTGTGTGACTTATTTCACTTAGAATCATCGTACCTGAATCCACCCATTTTGCTGCTACTGGTCTTATGACATTGATTTCATGGCTGAGGGATATTCCATCGTACGTAAGTACCACAATTTTTTGAACCATGTTTATATTTTCTGGGATACTTAAGGTGTATCCAAGTTGAGGCCCTTGTATGCAGTGCAGCCCTAAATTTTGGGGTGGCTCTGTCTTATTGATTTTCAGTTTTCCCAAGGTATATTCCCTAGACTGGTAGTGCCCTTGGCTCTGTAGCTCTGTTCTTTATTTGTTTTAGGGAACATAATGCACTCCTCCAGAGAGGCAGTTGGCAATTTACATCCCGCCCATCAGCATAACAAGGCTCCCTGTTCTCCAGGGCCTGTCTTGCCTTTCTTGTTCTTACACATTTTGTGGATGTCCCTTTTGACCGGTGGGAAGTGATACTTCTTTGTAGTGCAGATTTGCATTGCCCGCTTGCTTGCTTGGCCAAAAAGGGCGTATGCGTTTTCTCCTGAATATATTCAGGAGAAAACGCATACGCCCTTTTTGGCCAAGTGCATCATTGTCGAAGTTGTGCCCCTCTTCCTGTGCTTTAAAGGCGATTCCAACGTACCTCTTGAAATCTGTTTCCTGCCATTCTGCCTCGCTTTCAAGTCCGCCTCGTTGCCTTCCCTCAACAGATTTTTGGACGATAGTTGTCCTTTATTACTTGGCCAGTTTGTGAATTGCTGTGCCCCTGAGCTCCATTTTTCAACTCGTTTTTGGTGAGCTGACCGCAAGTCCAAAATTTTGGTTCAGGACCTATACTGGTTCCCGGTGGGTGGCTGAGAATTTGGTTAATTCTTCTTCCTGCCGGGAAATTACAGTGATATGTGCCCGTCCAAATGCCTAACAGCTACTCTCTCATTGGTTCTCCCTCTTCCCTTTAATTCTCTGCCAAATTGGCAACCTGTGCGAACCAAGAGGTTAAAGGGGCTGTCTCTCCAAGTTGGGAGGTTGATAGTAAAGCAGACGGAAAGTCAAACCGGAGCACCAGGGGAGGGACTATGCGTTGAGTTTTAGAAACCTTTCGTATTCACAGTGTGTCCGTTCTCTAGGTTTCCCGCACATGTTATAGCTGTAGTAATATTCCCTTCAACCTGGAGAGTTCGGACCCATGGAATGGGTGCCATGCATTATTGCTTTAAAGGGTCTGCATTTGCTCACCCAATCTCACCAATCGTATCAGTCCCAAGTGTCCCTCCTTATGCCACATCCAGCTGTCATTGTAGATAGGGTCATTCCAGCCTTCATCAGAGACCCTTAAAGAATTGTAAAGAATTTCCCAGTTTTTTTTGTTTTGTTTTTGAAATTCCTTTTTATAGTGGGTTTGAGCTGATTCTCGCTGCCATGTTTATGCCAGTCTAGACACACTTGATTCCCTTACGGAGACATATCAATACATAGGTATTAAGATTCTTACTAGTCAGATATTTTCCTCTGCGGGAAATATGGGGTTTTGAGTCCCTTTCGCTGAGGACGGTGTAGGTCTTGTCTATTCCATAGTTGGTTTTTGGAACGGTACCTGTGCTTATATCAAACTCTGGTTTTATGCATCACCCCACCTCTCCTTCCCCCTTAAGCAGGTATAAGAGTGTTTTCTAAATGTGAGACACTCTTCTCTTTCCTAACTCAGTTCAAGTGTAGCCATGTTTACAGGATCTACATAAGTGATATCTTATGATAAGTTTCTTTTTCTGTGTGACTTATTTCACTTAGAATCATCGTACCTGAATCCACCCATTTTGCTGCTACTGGTCTTATGACATTGATTTCATGGCTGAGGGATATTCCATCATATGTAAGTACCACAATTTTTTGAACCATGTTTATATTTTCTGGGATACTTAAGGTGTATCCAAGTTGAGGTCCTTGTATGCAGTGCAGCCCTAAATTTTGGGGTGGCTCTGTCTTATTGATTTTCAGTTTTCCCAAGGTATATTCCCTAGACTGGTAGTGCCCTTGGCTCTGTAGCTCTGTTCTTTACTTGTTTTAGGGAACAGAATACACTCCTCCTGAGAGGCAGTTGGCAATTTACATCCCGCCCATCAGCATAACAAGGCTCCCTGTTCTCCAGGGCCTGTCTTGCCTTTCTTGTTCTTACACATTTTGTGGATGTCCCTTTTGACCGGTGGGAAGTGATACTTCTTTGTAGTGCAGATTTGCATTGCCCGCTTGCTTGCTTGGCCAAAAAGGGCGTATGCGTTTTCTCCTGAATATATTCAGGAGAAAACGCATACGCCCTTTTTGGCCAAGTGCATCATTGTCGAAGTTGTGCCCCTCTTCCTGTGCTTTAAAGGCGATTCCAACGTACCTCTTGAAATCTGTTTCCTGCTATTCTGCCTCGCTTTCAAGTCCGCCTCGTTGCCTTCCCTCAACAGATTTTTGGACGATAGTTGTCCTTTATTACTCGGCCAGTTTGTGAATTGCTGTGCCCCTGAGCTCCATTTTTCAACTCGCTTTTGGTGAGCTGACCGCAAGTCCAAAATTTTGGTTCAGGACCTATACTGGTTCCCGGTGGGTGGCTGAGAATTTGGTTAATTCTTCTTCCTGCCGGGAAATTACAGTGATATGTGCCCGTCCAAATGCCTAACAGCTACTCTCTCATTGGTTCTCCCTCTTCCCTTTCATCCTCTGCCAAATTGGCAACCTGTGCGAACCAAGAGGTTAAAGGGGCTGTCTCTCCAAGTTGGGAGGTTGATAGTAAAGCAGACGGAAAGTCAAACCGGAGCACCAGGGGAGGGACTATTCGTTGAGTTTTAGAAACCTTTCGTATTCACAGTGTGTCCGTTCTCTAGGTTTCCCGCACATGTTATAGCTGTAGTAATATTCCCTTCAACCTGGAGAGTTCGGACCCATGGAATGGGTGCCATGCATTATTGCTTTAAAGGGTCTGCATTTGCTCACCCAATCTCACCAATCGTCTCAGTCCCAAGTGTCCCTCCTTATGCCACATCCAGCTGTCGTTGTAGATAGGGTCATTCCAGCCTTCATCAGAGACCCTTAAAGAATTGTAAAGAATTTCCCAGTTTTTTTTGGTTTGTTTTTGAAATTCCTTTTTATAGTGGGTTTGAGCTGATTCTCGCTGCCATGTTTATGCCAGTCTAGACACACTTGATTCCCTTACGGAGACATATCAATACATAGGTATTAAGATTCTTACTAGTCAGATATTTTCCTCTGCGGGAAATATGGGGTTTTGAGTCCCTTTCGCTGAGGACGGTGTAGGTCTTGTCTATTCCATAGTTGGTTTTTGGAACGGTACCTGTGCTTATATCAAACTCTGGTTTTATGCATCACCCCACCTCTCCTTCCCCCTTAAGCAGGTATAAGAGTGTTTTCTAAATGTGAGACACTGTTCTCTTTCCTAACTCAGTTCAAGTGTAGCCATGTTTACAGGATCTTCATAAGTGATATCTTATGATAAGTTTCTTTTTCTGTGTGACTTATTTCACTTAGAATCATCGTACCTGAATCCACCCATTTTGCTGCTACTGGTCTTATGACATTGATTTCATGGCTGAGGGATATTCCATCGTACGTAAGTACCACAATTTTTTGAACCATGTTTATATTTTCTGGGATACTTAAGGTGTATCCAAGTTGAGGTCCTTGTATGCAGTGCAGCCCTAAATTTTGGGGTGGCTCTGTCTTATTGATTTTCAGTTTTCCCAAGGTATATTCCCTAGACTGGTAGTGCCCTTGGCTCTGTAGCTCTGTTCTTTACTTGTTTTAGGGAACAGAATGCACTCCTCCAGAGAGGCAGTTGGCAATTTACATCCCGCCCATCAGCATAACAAGGCTCCCTGTTCTCCAGGGCCTGTCTTGCCTTTCTTGTTCTTACACATTTTGTGGATGTCCCTTTTGACCGGTGGGAAGTGATACTTCTTTGTAGTGCAGATTTGCATTGCCCGCTTGCTTGCTTGGCCAAAAAGGGCGTATGCGTTTTCTCCTGAATATATTCAGGAGAAAACGCATACGCCCTTTTTGGCCAAGTGCATCATTGTCGAAGTTGTGCCCCTCTTCCTGTGCTTTAAAGGCGATTCCATCGTACCTCTTGAAATCTGTTTCCTGCTATTCTGCCTCGCTTTCAAGTCCGCCTCGTTGCCTTCCCTCAACAGATTTTTGGACGATAGTTGTCCTTTATTACTCGGCCAGTTTGTGAATTGCTGTGCCCCTGAGCTCCATTTTTCAACTCGTTTTTGGTGAGCTGACCGCAAGTCCAAAATTTTGGTTCAGGACCTATACTGGTTCCCGGTGGGTGGCTGAGAATTTGGTTAATTCTTCTTCCTGCCGGGAAATTACAGTGATATGTGCCCGTCCAAATGCCTAACAGCTACTCTCTCATTGGTTCTCACTCTTCCCTTTCATCCACTGCCAAATTGGCAACCTGTGCGAACCAAGAGGTTAAAGGGGCTGTCTCTCCAAGTTGGGAGGTTGATAGTAAAGCAGACGGAAAGTCAAACCGGAGCACCAGGGGTGGGACTATTCGTTGAGTTTTAGAAACCTTTCGTATTCACAGTGTGTCCGTTCTCTAGGTTTCCCGCACATGTTATAGCTGTAGTAATATTCCCTTCAACCTGGAGAGTTCGGACCCATGGAATGGGTGCCATGCATTATTGCTTTAAAGGGTCTGCATTTGCTCACCCAATCTCACCAATCGTCTCAGTCCCAAGTGTCCCTCCTTATGCCACATCCAGCTGTCATTGTAGATAGGGTCATTCCAGCTTTCATCAGAGACCCTGAAGGAATTGTAAAGAATTTCCCAGTTTTTTTGTTTTGTTTTTGAAATTCCTTTTTATAGTGGGTTTGAGCTGATTCTCGCTGCCATGTTTATGCCAGTCTAGACACACTTGATTCCCTTACGGAGACATATCAATACATAGGTTTTAAGATTCTTACTAGTCAGATATTTTCCTCTGCGGGAAATATGGGGTTTTGAGTCCCTTTTGCTGAGGACGGTGTAGGTCTTGTCTATTCCATAGTTGGTTTTTGGAACGGTACCTGTGCTTATATCAAACTCTGGTTTTATGCATCACCCCACCTCTCCTTCCCCCTTAAGCAGGTATAAGAGTGTTTTCTAAATGTGAGACACTCTTCTCTTTCCTAACTCAGTTCAAGTGTAGCCATGTTTACAGGATCTTCATAAGTGATATCTTATGATAAGTTTCTTTTTCTGTGTGACTTATTTCACTTAGAATCATCGTACCTGAATCCACCCATTTTGCTGCTACTGGTCTTATGACATTGATTTCATGGCTGAGGGATATTCCATCGTACGTAAGTACCACAATTTTTTGAACCATGTTTATATTTTCTGGGATACTTAAGGTGTATCCAAGTTGAGGTCCTTGTATGCAGTGCAGCCCTAAATTTTGGGGTGGCTCTGTCTTATTGATTTTCAGTTTTCCCAAGGTATATTCCCTAGACTGGTAGTGCCCTTGGCTCTGTAGCTCTGTTCTTTACTTGTTTTAGGGAACAGAATGCACTCCTCCAGAGAGGCAGTTGGCAATTTACATCCCGCCCATCAGCATAACAAGGCTCCCTGTTCTCCAGGGCCTGTCTTGCCTTTCTTGTTCTTACACATTTTGTGGATGTCCCTTTTGACCGGTGGGAAGTGATACTTCTTTGTAGTGCAGATTTGCATTGCCCGCTTGCTTGCTTGGCCAAAAAGGGCGTATGCGTTTTCTCCTGAATATATTCAGGAGAAAACGCATACGCCCTTTTTGGCCAAGTGCATCATTGTCGAAGTTGTGCCCCTCTTCCTGTGCTTTAAAGGCGATTCCAACGTACCTCTTGAAATCTGTTTCCTGCTATTCTGCCTCGCTTTCAAGTCCGCCTCGTTGCCTTCCCTCAACAGATTTTTGGACGATAGTTGTCCTTTATTACTCGGCCAGTTTGTGAATTGCTGTGCCCCTGAGCTCCATTTTTCAACTCGCTTTTGGTGAGCTGACCACAAGTCCAAAATTTTGGTTCAGGACCTATACTGGTTCCCGGTGGGTGGCTGAGAATTTGGTTAATTCTTCTTCCTGCCAGGAAATTACAGTGATATGTGCCCGTCCAAATGCCTAACAGCTACTCTCTCATTGGTTCTCCCTCTTCCCTTTCATCCTCTGCCAAATTGGCAACCTGTGCGAACCAAGAGGTTAAAGGGGCTGTCTCTCCAAGTTGGGAGGTTGATAGTAAAGCAGATGGAAAGTCAAACCGGAGCACCAGGGGAGGGACTATGCGTTGAGTTTTAGAAACCTTTCGTATTCACAGTGTGTCCGTTCTCTAGGTTTCCCGCACATGTTATAGCTGTAGTAATATTCCCTTCAACCTGGAGAGTTCGGACCCATGGAATGGGTGCCATGCATTATTGCTTTAAAGGGTCTGCATTTGCTCACCCAATCTCACCAATCGTCTCAGTCCCAAGTGTCCCTCCTTATGCCACATCCAGCTGTCGTTGTAGATAGGGTCATTCCAGCCTTCATCAGAGACCCTGAAGGAATTGTAAAGAATTTCCCAGTTTTTTTGTTTTGTTTTTGAAATTCCTTTTTATAGTGGGTTTGAGCTGATTCTCGCTGCCATGTTTATGCCAGTCTAGACACACTTGATTCCCTTACGGAGACATATCAATACATAGGTTTTAAGATTCTTACTAGTCAGATATTTTCCTCTGTGGGAAATATGGGGTTTTGAGTCCCTTTCGCTGAGGACGGTGTAGGTCTTGTCTATTCCATAGTTGGTTTTTGGAACGGTACCTGTGCTTATATCAAACTCTGGTTTTATGCATCACCCCACCTCTCCTTCCCCCTTAAGCAGGTATAAGAGTGTTTTCTAAATGTGAGACACTGTCCTCTTTCCTAACTCAGTTCAAGTGTAGCCATGTTTACAGGATCTTCATAAGTGATATCTTATGATAAGTTTCTTTTTCTGTGTGACTTATTTCACTTAGAATCATCGTACCTGAATCCACCCATTTTGCTGCTACTGGTCTTATGACATTGATTTCATGGCTGAGGGATATTCCATCGTACGTAAGTACCACAATTTTTTGAACCATGTTTATATTTTCTGGGATACTTAAGGTGTATCCAAGTTGAGGTCCTTGTATGCAGTGCAGCCCTAAATTTTGGGGTGGCTCTGTCTTATTGATTTTCAGTTTTCCCAAGGTATATTCCCTAGACTGGTAGTGCCCTTGGCTCTGTAGCTCTGTTCTTTACTTGTTTTAGGGAACAGAATGCACTCCTCCAGAGAGGCAGTTGGCAATTTACATCCCGCCCATCAGCATAACAAGGCTCCCTGTTCTCCAGGGCCTGTCTTGCCTTTCTTGTTCTTACACATTTTGTGGATGTCCCTTTTGACCGGTGGGAAGTGATACTTCTTTGTAGTGCAGATTTGCATTGCCCGCTTGCTTGCTTGGCCAAAAAGGGCGTATGCGTTTTCTCCTGAATATATTCAGGAGAAAACGCATACGCCCTTTTTGGCCAAGTGCATCATTGTCGAAGTTGTGCCCCTCTTCCTGTGCTTTAAAGGCGATTCCAACGTACCTCTTGAAATCTGTTTCCTGCTATTCTGCCTCGCTTTCAAGTCCGCCTCGTTGCCTTCCCTCAACAGATTTTTGGACGATAGTTGTCCTTTATTACTCGGCCAGTTTGTGAATTGCTGTGCCCCTGAGCTCCATTTTTCAACTCGCTTTTGGTGAGCTGACCACAAGTCCAAAATTTTGGTTCAGGACCTATACTGGTTCCCGGTGGGTGGCTGAGAATTTGGTTAATTCTTCTTCCTGCCAGGAAATTACAGTGATATGTGCCCGTCCAAATGCCTAACAGCTACTCTCTCATTGGTTCTCCCTCTTCCCTTTCATCCTCTGCCAAATTGGCAACCTGTGCGAACCAAGAGGTTAAAGGGGCTGTCTCTCCAAGTTGGGAGGTTGATAGTAAAGCAGATGGAAAGTCAAACCGGAGCACCAGGGGAGGGACTATGCGTTGAGTTTTAGAAACCTTTCGTATTCACAGTGTGTCCGTTCTCTAGGTTTCCCGCACATGTTATAGCTGTAGTAATATTCCCTTCAACCTGGAGAGTTCGGACCCATGGAATGGGTGCCATGCATTATTGCTTTAAAGGGTCTGCATTTGCTCACCCAATCTCACCAATCGTCTCAGTCCCAAGTGTCCCTCCTTATGCCACATCCAGCTGTCGTTGTAGATAGGGTCATTCCAGCCTTCATCAGAGACCCTGAAGGAATTGTAAAGAATTTCCCAGTTTTTTTGTTTTGTTTTTGAAATTCCTTTTTATAGTGGGTTTGAGCTGATTCTCGCTGCCATGTTTATGCCAGTCTAGACACACTTGATTCCCTTACGGAGACATATCAATACATAGGTTTTAAGATTCTTACTAGTCAGATATTTTCCTCTGTGGGAAATATGGGGTTTTGAGTCCCTTTCGCTGAGGACGGTGTAGGTCTTGTCTATTCCATAGTTGGTTTTTGGAACGGTACCTGTGCTTATATCAAACTCTGGTTTTATGCATCACCCCACCTCTCCTTCCCCCTTAAGCAGGTATAAGAGTGTTTTCTAAATGTGAGACACTGTCCTCTTTCCTAACTCAGTTCAAGTGTAGCCATGTTTACAGGATCTTCATAAGTGATATCTTATGATAAGTTTCTTTTTCTGTGTGACTTATTTCACTTAGAATCATCGTACCTGAATCCACCCATTTTGCTGCTACTGGTCTTATGACATTGATTTCATGGCTGAGGGATATTCCATCGTACGTAAGTACCACAATTTTTTGAACCATGTTTATATTTTCTGGGATACTTAAGGTGTATCCAAGTTGAGGTCCTTGTATGCAGTGCAGCCCTAAATTTTGGGGTGGCTCTGTCTTATTGATTTTCAGTTTTCCCAAGGTATATTCCCTAGACTGGTAGTGCCCTTGGCTCTGTAGCTCTGTTCTTTACTTGTTTTAGGGAACAGAATGCACTCCTCCAGAGAGGCAGTTGGCAATTTACATCCCGCCCATCAGCATAACAAGGCTCCCTGTTCTCCAGGGCCTGTCTTGCCTTTCTTGTTCTTACACATTTTGTGGATGTCCCTTTTGACCGGTGGGAAGTGATACTTCTTTGTAGTGCAGATTTGCATTGCCCGCTTGCTTGCTTGGCCAAAAAGGGCGTATGCGTTTTCTCCTGAATATATTCAGGAGAAAACGCATACGCCCTTTTTGGCCAAGTGCATCATTGTCGAAGTTGTGCCCCTCTTCCTGTGCTTTAAAGGCGATTCCAACGTACCTCTTGAAATCTGTTTCCTGCTATTCTGCCTCGCTTTCAAGTCCGCCTCGTTGCCTTCCCTCAACAGATTTTTGGACGATAGTTGTCCTTTATTACTCGGCCAGTTTGTGAATTGCTGTGCCCCTGAGCTCCATTTTTCAACTCGCTTTTGGTGAGCTGACCGCAAGTCCAAAATTTTGGTTCAGGACCTATACTGGTTCCCGGTGGGTGGCTGAGAATTTGGTTAATTCTTCTTCCTGCCGGGAAATTACAGTGATATGTGCCCGTCCAAATGCCTAACAGCTACTCTCTCATTGGTTCTCCCTCTTCCCTTTCATCCTCTGCCAAATTGGCAACCTGTGCGAACCAAGAGGTTAAAGGGGCTGTCTCTCCAAGTTGGGAGGTTGATAGTAAAGCAGACGGAAAGTCAAACCGGAGCACCAGGGGAGGGACTATGCGTTGAGGTTTAGAAACCTTTCGTATTCACAGTGTGTCCGTTCTCTAGGTTTCCCGCACATGTTATAGCTGTAGTAATATTCCCTTCAACCTGGAGAGTTCGGACCCATGGAATGGGTGCCATGCATTATTGCTTTAAAGGGTCTGCATTTGCTCACCCAATCTCACCAATCGTCTCAGTCCCAAGTGTCCCTCCTTATGCCACATCCAGCTGTCATTGTAGATAGGGTCATTCCAGCTTTCATCAGAGACCCTGAAGGAATTGTAAAGAATTTCCCAGTTTTTTTGTTTTGTTTTTGAAATTCCTTTTTATAGTGGGTTTGAGCTGATTCTCGCTGCCATGTTTATGCCAGTCTAGACACACTTGATTCCCTTACGGAGACATATCAATACATAGGTTTTAAGATTCTTACTAGTCAGATATTTTCCTCTGCGGGAAATATGGGGTTTTGAGTCCCTTTCGCTGAGGACGGTGTAGGTCTTGTCTATTCCATAGTTGGTTTTTGGAATGGTACCTGTGCTTATATCAAACTCTGGTTTTATGCATCACCCTACTCTCCGTCCCCTTAAGCAGGTATAAGAGTGTTTTCTAAATGTGAGACACTGTTCTCTTTCCTAACTCAGTTCAAGTGTAGCCATGTTTACAGGATCTTCATAAGTGATATCTTATGATAAGTTTCTTTTTCTGTGTGACTTATTTCACTTAGAATCATCGTACCTGAATCCACCCATTTTGCTGCTACTGGTCTTATGACATTGATTTCATGGCTGAGGGATATTCCATCGTACGTAAGTACCACAATTTTTTGAACCATGTTTATATTTTCTGGGATACTTAAGGTGTATCCAAGTTGAGGTCCTTGTATGCAGTGCAGCCCTAAATTTTGGGGTGGCTCTGTCTTATTGATTTTCAGTTTTCCCAAGGTATATTCCCTAGACTGGTAGTGCCCTTGGCTCTGTAGCTCTGTTCTTTACTTGTTTTAGGGAACAGAATGCACTCCTCCAGAGAGGCAGTTGGCAATTTACATCCCGCCCATCAGCATAACAAGGCTCCCTGTTCTCCAGGGCCTGTCTTGCCTTTCTTGTTCTTACACATTTTGTGGATGTCCCTTTTGACCGGTGGGAAGTGATACTTCTTTGTAGTGCAGATTTGCATTGCCCGCTTGCTTGCTTGGCCAAAAAGGGCGTATGCGTTTTCTCCTGAATATATTCAGGAGAAAACGCATACGCCCTTTTTGGCCAAGTGCATCATTGTCGAAGTTGTGCCCCTCTTCCTGTGCTTTAAAGGCGATTCCAACGTACCTCTTGAAATCTGTTTCCTGCTATTCTGCCTCGCTTTCAAGTCCGCCTCGTTGCCTTCCCTCAACAGATTTTTGGACGATAGTTGTCCTTTATTACTCGGCCAGTTTGTGAATTGCTGTGCCCCTGAGCTCCATTTTTCAACTCGCTTTTGGTGAGCTGACCACAAGTCCAAAATTTTGGTTCAGGACCTATACTGGTTCCCGGTGGGTGGCTGAGAATTTGGTTAATTCTTCTTCCTGCCGGGAAATTACAGTGATATGTGCCCGTCCAAATGCCTAACAGCTACTCTCTCATTGGTTCTCCCTCTTCCCTTTCATCCTCTGCCAAATTGGCAACCTGTGCGAACCAAGAGGTTAAAGGGGCTGTCTCTCCAAGTTGGGAGGTTGATAGTAAAGCAGACGGAAAGTCAAACCGGAGCACCAGGGGAGGGACTATGCGTTGAGTTTTAGAAACCTTTCGTATTCACAGTGTGTCCGTTCTCTAGGTTTCCCGCTCATGTTATAGCTGTAGTAATATTCCCTTCAACCTGGAGAGTTCGGACCCATGGAATGGGTGCCATGCATTATTGCTTTAAAGGGTCTGCATTTGCTCACCCAATCTCACCAATCGTCTCAGTCCCAAGTGTCCCTCCTTATGCCACATCCAGCTGTCGTTGTAGATATGGTCATTCCAGCCTTCATCAGAGACCCTGAAGGAATTGTAAAGAATTTCCCAGTTTTTTTGTTTTGTTTTTGAAATTCCTTTTTATAGTGGGTTTGAGCTGATTCTCGCTGCCATGTTTATGCCAGTCTAGACACACTTGATTCCCTTACGGAGACATATCAATACATAGGTTTTAAGATTCTTACTAGTCAGATATTTTCCTCTGCGGGAAATATGGGGTTTTGAGTCCCTTTCGCTGAGGACGGTGTAGGTCTTGTCTATTCCATAGTTGGTTTTTGGAACGGTACCTGTGCTTATATCAAACTCTGGTTTTATGCATCACCCCACCTCTCCTTCCCCCTTAAGCAGGTATAAGAGTGTTTTCTAAATGTGAGACACTGTCCTCTTTCCTAACTCAGTTCAAGTGTAGCCATGTTTACAGGATCTTCATAAGTGATATCTTATGATAAGTTTCTTTTTCTGTGTGACTTATTTCACTTAGAATCATCGTACCTGAATCCACCCATTTTGCTGCTACTGGTCTTATGACATTGATTTCATGGCTGAGGGATATTCCATCGTACGTAAGTACCACAATTTTTTGAACCATGTTTATATTTTCTGGGATACTTAAGGTGTATCCAAGTTGAGGTCCTTGTATGCAGTGCAGCCCTAAATTTTGGGGTGGCTCTGTCTTATTGATTTTCAGTTTTCCCAAGGTATATTCCCTAGACTGGTAGTGCCCTTGGCTCTGTAGCTCTGCTCTTTACTTGTTTTAGGGAACAGAATGCACTCCTCCAGAGAGGCAGTTGGCAATTTACATCCCGCCCATCAGCATAACAAGGCTCCCTGTTCTCCAGGGCCTGTCTTGCCTTTCTTGTTCTTACACATTTTGTGGATGTCCCTTTTGACCGTTGGGAAGTGATACTTTTTTGTAGTGCAGATTTGCATTGCACGCTTGCTTGCTTGGCCAAAAAGGGCGTATGCGTTTTCTCCTGAATATATTCAGGAGAAAACGCATACGCCCTTTTTGGCCAAGTGCATCATTGTCGAAGTTGTGCCCCTCTTCCTGTGCTTTAAAGGCGATTCCAACGTACCTCTTGAAATCTGTTTCCTGCTATTCTGCCTCGCTTTCAAGTCCGCCTCGTTGCCTTCCCTCAACAGATTTTTGGACGATAGTTGTCCTTTATTACTCGGCCAGTTTGTGAATTGCTGTGCCCCTGAGCTCCATTTTTCAACTCGCTTTTGGTGAGCTGACCGCAAGTCCAAAATTTTGGTTCAGGACCTATACTGGTTCCCGGTGGGTGGCTGAGAATTTGGTTAATTCTTCTTCCTGCCGGGAAATTACAGTGATATGTGCCCGTCCAAATGCCTAACAGCTACTCTCTCATTGGTTCTCCCTCTTCCCTTTCATCCTCTGCCAAATTGGCAACCTGTGCGAACCAAGAGGTTAAAGGGGCTGTCGCTCCAAGTTGGGAGGTTGATAGTAAAGCAGACGGAAAGTCAAACCGGAGCACCAAGGGAGGGACTATGCGTTGAGTTTTAGAAACCTTTGGTATTCACAGTGTGTCCGTTCTCTAGGTTTCCCGCACATGTTATAGCTGTAGTAATATTCCCTTCAACCTGGAGAGTTCGGACCCATGGAATGGGTGCCATGCATTATTGCTTTAAAGGGTCTGCATTTGCTCACCCAATCTCACCAATCGTCTCAGTCCCAAGTGTCCCTCCTTATGCCACATCCAGCTGTCGTTGTAGATAGGGTCATTCCAGCCTTCATCAGAGACCCTTAAAGAATTGTAAAGAATTTCCCAGTTTTTTTGTTTTGTTTTTGAAATTCCTTTTTATAGTGGGTTTGAGCTGATTCTCGCTGCCATGTTTATGCCAGTCTAGACACACTTGATTCCTTTACGGAGACATATCAATACATAGGTTTTAAGATTCTTACTAGTCAGATATTTTCCTCTGCGGGAAATATGGGGTTTTGAGTCCCTTTCACTGAGGACGGTGTAGGTCTTGTCTAATCCATAGTTGGTTTTTGGAACGGTACCTGTGCTTATATCAAACTCTGGTTTTATGCATCACCCCACCTCTCCTTCCCCCTTAAGCAGGTATAAGAGTGTTTTCTAAATGTGAGACACTGTTCTCTTTCCTAACTCAGTTCAAGTGTAGCCATGTTTACAGGATCTTCATAAGTGATATCTTATGATAAGTTTCTTTTTCTGTGTGACTTATTTCACTTAGAATCATCGTACCTGAATCCACCCATTTTGCTGCTACTGGTCTTATGACATTGATTTCATGGCTGAGGGATATTCCATCGTACGTAAGTACCACAATTTTTTGAACCATGTTTATATTTTCTGGGATACTTAAGGTGTATCCAAGTTGAGGTCCTTGTATGCAGTGCAGCCCTAAATTTTGGGGTGGCTCTGTCTTATTGATTTTCAGTTTTCCCAAGGTATATTCCCTAGACTGGTAGTGCCCTTGGCTCTGTAGCTCTGTTCTTTACTTGTTTTAGGGAACAGAATGCACTCCTCCAGAGAGGCAGTTGGCAATTTACATCCCGCCCATCAGCATAACAAGGCTCCCTGTTCTCCAGGGCCTGTCTTGCCTTTCTTGTTCTTACACATTTTGTGGATGTCCCTTTTGACCGGTGGGAAGTGATACTTCTTTGTAGTGCAGATTTGCATTGCCCGCTTGCTTGCTTGGCCAAAAAGGGCGTATGCGTTTTCTCCTGAATATATTCAGGAGAAAACGCATACGCCCTTTTTGGCCAAGTGCATCATTGTCGAAGTTGTGCCCCTCTTCCTGTGCTTTAAAGGCGATTCCAACGTACCTCTTGAAATCTGTTTCCTGCTATTCTGCCTCGCTTTCAAGTCCGCCTCGTTGCCTTCCCTCAACAGATTTTTGGACGATAGTTGTCCTTTATTACTCGGCCAGTTTGTGAATTGCTGTGCCCCTGAGCTCCATTTTTCAACTCGTTTTTGGTGAGCTGAACGCAAGTCCAAAATTTTGGTTCAGGACCTATACTGGTTCCCGGTGGGTGGCTGAGAATTTGGTTAATTCTTCTTCCTGCCGGGAAATTACAGTGATATGTGCCCGTCCAAATGCCTAACAGCTACTCTCTCATTGGTTCTCCCTCTTCCCTTTCATCCTCTGCCAAATTGGCAACCTGTGCGAACCAAGAGGTTAAAGGGGCTGTCTCTCCAAGTTGGGAGGTTGATAGTAAAGCAGACGGAAAGTCAAACCGGAGCACCAGGAGAGGGACTATTCGTTGAGTTTCAGACACCTTTTGTATTCACAGTGTGTCCGTTCTCTAGGTTTCCCGCACATGTTATAGCTGTAGTAATATTCCCTTCAACCTGGAGAGTTCGGACCCATGGAATGGGTGCCATGCATTATTGCTTTAAAGGGTCTGCATTTGCTCACCCAATCTCACCAATCGTCTCAGTCCCAAGTGTCCCTCCTTATGCCACATCCAGCTGTCGTTGTAGATAGGGTCATTCCAGCCTTCATCAGAGACCCTGAAGGAATTGTAAAGAATTTCCCAGTTTTTTTGTTTTGTTTTTGAAATTCCTTTTTATAGTGGGTTTGAGCTGATTCTCGCTGCCATGTTTATGCCAGTCTAGACACACTTGATTCCCTTACGGAGACATATCAATACATAGGTTTTAAGATTCTTACTAGTCAGATATTTTCCTCTGCGGGAAATATGGGGTTTTGAGTCCCTTTCACTGAGGACGGTGTAGGTCTTGTCTATTCCATAGTTGGTTTTTGGAACGGTACCTGTGCTTATATCAAACTCTGGTTTTATGCATCACCCCACCTCTCCTTCCCCTTTAAGCAGGTATAAGAGTGTTTTCTAAATGTGAGACACTGTTCTCTTTCCTAACTCAGTTCAAGTGTAGCCATGTTTACAGGATCTTCATAAGTGATATCTTATGATAAGTTTCTTTTTCTGTGTGACTTATTTCACTTAGAATCATCGTACCTGAATCCACCCATTTTGCTGCTACTGGTCTTATGACATTGATTTCATGGCTGAGGGATATTCCATCGTACGTAAGTACCACAATTTTTTGAACCATGTTTATATTTTCTGGGATACTTAAGGTGTATCCAAGTTGAGGTCCTTGTATGCAGTGCAGCCCTAAATTTTGGGGTGGCTCTGTCTTATTGATTTTCAGTTTTCCCAAGTTATATTCCCTAGACTGGTAGTGCCCTTGGCTCTGTAGCTCTGTTCTTTACTTGTTTTAGGGAACAGAATGCACTCCTCCAGAGAGGCAGTTGGCAATTTACATCCCGCCCATCAGCATAACAAGGCTCCCTGTTCTCCAGGGCCTGTCTTGCCTTTCTTGTTCTTACACATTTTGTGGATGTCCCTTTTGACCGGTGGGAAGTGATACTTCTTTGTAGTGCAGATTTGCATTGCCCGCTTGCTTGCTTGGCCAAAAAGGGCGTATGCGTTTTCTCCTGAATATATTCAGGAGAAAACGCATACGCACTTTTTGACCAAGTGCATCATTGTCGAAGTTGTGCCCCTCTTCCTGTGCTTTAAAGACGATTCCAACGTACCTCTTGAAATCTGTTTCCTGCTATTCTGCCTCGCTTTCAAGTCCGCCTCGTTGCCTTCCCTCAACAGATTTTTGGACGATAGTTGTCCTTTATTACTCGGCCAGTTTGTGAATTGCTGTGCCCCTGAGCTCCATTTTTCAACTCGTTTTTGGTGAGCTGACCGCAAGTCCAAAATTTTGGTTCAGGACCTATACTGGTTCCCGGTGGGTGGCTGAGAATTTGGTTAATTCTTCTTCCTGCCGGGAAATTACAGTGATATGTGCCCCTCCAAATGCCTAACAGCTACTCTCTCATTGGTTCTCCCTCTTCCCTTTCATCCTCTGCCAAATTGGCAACCTGTGCGAACCAAGAGGTTAAAGGGGCTGTCTCTCCAAGTTGGGAGGTTGATAGTAAAGCAGACGGAAAGTCAAACCGGAGCACCAGGAGAGGGACTATGCGTTGAGTTTTAGAAACCTTTCATATTCACAGTGTGTCCGTTCTCTAGGTTTCCCGCACATGTTATAGCTGTAGTAATATTCCCTTCAACCTGGAGAGTACGGACCCATGGAATGGGTGCCATGCATTATTGCTTTAAAGGGTCTGCATTTGCTCACCCAATCTCACCAATCGTCTCAGTCCCAAGTGTCCCTCCTTATGCCACATCCAGCTGTCGTTGTAGATAGGGTCATTCCAGCCTTCATCAGAGACCCTGAAGGAATTGTAAAGAATTTCCCAGTTTTTTTGATTTGTTTTTGAAATTCCTTTTTATAGTGGGTTTGAGCTGATTCTCGCTGCCATGTTTATGCCAGTCTAGACACACTTGATTCCCTTACGGAGACATATCAATACATAGGTTTTAAGATTCTTACTAGTCAGATATTTTCCTCTGCGGGAAATATGGGGTTTTGAGTCCCTTTTGCTGAGGATGGTGTAGGTCTTGTCTATTCCATAGTTGGTTTTTGGAACGGTACCTGTGCTTATATCAAACTCTGGTTTTATGCATCACCCCACCTCTCCTTCCCCCTTAAGCAGGTATAAGAGTGTTTTCTAAATGTGAGACACTGTTCTCTTTCCTAACTCAGTTCAAGTGTAGCCATGTTTACAGGATCTTCATAAGTGATATCTTATGATAAGTTTCTTTTTCTGTGTGACTTATTTCACTTAGAATCATCGTACCTGAATCCACCCATTTTGCTGCTACTGGTCTTATGACATTGATTTCATGGCTGAGGGATATTCCATCGTACGTAAGTACCACAATTTTTTGAACCATGTTTATATTTTCTGGGATACTTAAGGTGTATCCAAGTTGAGGTCCTTGTATGCAGTGCAGCCCTAAATTTTGGGGTGGCTCTGTCTTATTGATTTTCAGTTTTCCCAAGGTATATTCCCTAGACTGGTAGTGCCCTTGGCTCTGTAGCTCTGTTCTTTACTTGTTTTAGGGAACAGAATGCACTCCTCCAGAGAGGCAGTTGGCAATTTACATCCCGCCCATCAGCATAACAAGGCTCCCTGTTCTCCAGGGCCTGTCTTGCCTTTCTTGTTCTTACACATTTTGTGGATGTCCCTTTTGACCGGTGGGAAGTGATACTTCTTTGTAGTGCAGATTTGCATTGCCCGCTTGCTTGCTTGGCCAAAAAGGGCGTATGCGTTTTCTCCTGAATATATTCAGGAGAAAACGCATACGCCCTTTTTGGCCAAGTGCATCATTGTCGAAGTTGTGCCCCTCTTCCTGTGCTTTAAAGGCGATTCCAACGTACCTCTTGAAATCTGTTTCCTGCTATTCTGCCTCGCTTTCAAGTCCGCCTCGTTGCCTTCCCTCAACAGATTTTTGGACGATAGTTGTCCTTTATTACTCGGCCAGTTTGTGAATTGCTGTGCCCCTGAGCTCCATTTTTCAACTCGTTTTTGGTGAGCTGAACGCAAGTCCAAAATTTTGGTTCAGGACCTATACTGGTTCCCGGTGGGTGGCTGAGAATTTGGTTAATTCTTCTTCCTGCCGGGAAATTACAGTGATATGTGCCCGTCCAAATGCCTAACAGCTACTCTCTCATTGGTTCTCCCTCTTCCCTTTCATCCTCTGCCAAATTGGCAACCTGTGCGAACCAAGAGGTTAAAGGGGCTGTCTCTCCAAGTTGGGAGGTTGATAGTAAAGCAGACGGAAAGTCAAACCGGAGCACCAGGAGAGGGACTATTCGTTGAGTTTCAGACACCTTTTGTATTCACAGTGTGTCCGTTCTCTAGGTTTCCCGCACATGTTATAGCTGTAGTAATATTCCCTTCAACCTGGAGAGTTCGGACCCATGGAATGGGTGCCATGCATTATTGCTTTAAAGGGTCTGCATTTGCTCACCCAATCTCACCAATCGTCTCAGTCCCAAGTGTCCCTCCTTATGCCACATCCAGCTGTCGTTGTAGATAGGGTCATTCCAGCCTTCATCAGAGACCCTGAAGGAATTGTAAAGAATTTCCCAGTTTTTTTGTTTTGTTTTTGAAATTCCTTTTTATAGTGGGTTTGAGCTGATTCTCGCTGCCATGTTTATGCCAGTCTAGACACACTTGATTCCCTTACGGAGACATATCAATACATAGGTTTTAAGATTCTTACTAGTCAGATATTTTCCTCTGCGGGAAATATGGGGTTTTGAGTCCCTTTCACTGAGGACGGTGTAGGTCTTGTCTATTCCATAGTTGGTTTTTGGAACGGTACCTGTGCTTATATCAAACTCTGGTTTTATGCATCACCCCACCTCTCCTTCCCCTTTAAGCAGGTATAAGAGTGTTTTCTAAATGTGAGACACTGTTCTCTTTCCTAACTCAGTTCAAGTGTAGCCATGTTTACAGGATCTTCATAAGTGATATCTTATGATAAGTTTCTTTTTCTGTGTGACTTATTTCACTTAGAATCATCGTACCTGAATCCACCCATTTTGCTGCTACTGGTCTTATGACATTGATTTCATGGCTGAGGGATATTCCATCGTACGTAAGTACCACAATTTTTTGAACCATGTTTATATTTTCTGGGATACTTAAGGTGTATCCAAGTTGAGGTCCTTGTATGCAGTGCAGCCCTAAATTTTGGGGTGGCTCTGTCTTATTGATTTTCAGTTTTCCCAAGTTATATTCCCTAGACTGGTAGTGCCCTTGGCTCTGTAGCTCTGTTCTTTACTTGTTTTAGGGAACAGAATGCACTCCTCCAGAGAGGCAGTTGGCAATTTACATCCCGCCCATCAGCATAACAAGGCTCCCTGTTCTCCAGGGCCTGTCTTGCCTTTCTTGTTCTTACACATTTTGTGGATGTCCCTTTTGACCGGTGGGAAGTGATACTTCTTTGTAGTGCAGATTTGCATTGCCCGCTTGCTTGCTTGGCCAAAAAGGGCGTATGCGTTTTCTCCTGAATATATTCAGGAGAAAACGCATACGCACTTTTTGACCAAGTGCATCATTGTCGAAGTTGTGCCCCTCTTCCTGTGCTTTAAAGACGATTCCAACGTACCTCTTGAAATCTGTTTCCTGCTATTCTGCCTCGCTTTCAAGTCCGCCTCGTTGCCTTCCCTCAACAGATTTTTGGACGATAGTTGTCCTTTATTACTCGGCCAGTTTGTGAATTGCTGTGCCCCTGAGCTCCATTTTTCAACTCGTTTTTGGTGAGCTGACCGCAAGTCCAAAATTTTGGTTCAGGACCTATACTGGTTCCCGGTGGGTGGCTGAGAATTTGGTTAATTCTTCTTCCTGCCGGGAAATTACAGTGATATGTGCCCCTCCAAATGCCTAACAGCTACTCTCTCATTGGTTCTCCCTCTTCCCTTTCATCCTCTGCCAAATTGGCAACCTGTGCGAACCAAGAGGTTAAAGGGGCTGTCTCTCCAAGTTGGGAGGTTGATAGTAAAGCAGACGGAAAGTCAAACCGGAGCACCAGGAGAGGGACTATGCGTTGAGTTTTAGAAACCTTTCGTATTCACAGTGTGTCCGTTCTCTAGGTTTCCCGCACATGTTATAGCTGTAGTAATATTCCCTTCAACCTGGAGAGTACGGACCCATGGAATGGGTGCCATGCATTATTGCTTTAAAGGGTCTGCATTTGCTCACCCAATCTCACCAATCGTCTCAGTCCCAAGTGTCCCTCCTTATGCCACATCCAGCTGTCGTTGTAGATAGGGTCATTCCAGCCTTCATCAGAGACCCTGAAGGAATTGTAAAGAATTTCCCAGTTTTTTTGATTTGTTTTTGAAATTCCTTTTTATAGTGGGTTTGAGCTGATTCTCGCTGCCATGTTTATGCCAGTCTAGACACACTTGATTCCCTTACGGAGACATATCAATACATAGGTTTTAAGATTCTTACTAGTCAGATATTTTCCTCTGCGGGAAATATGGGGTTTTGAGTCCCTTTTGCTGAGGATGGTGTAGGTCTTGTCTATTCCATAGTTGGTTTTTGGAACGGTACCTGTGCTTATATCAAACTCTGGTTTTATGCATCACCCCACCTCTCCTTCCCCCTTAAGCAGGTATAAGAGTGTTTTCTAAATGTGAGACACTGTTCTCTTTCCTAACTCAGTTCAAGTGTAGCCATGTTTACAGGATCTTCATAAGTGATATCTTATGATAAGTTTCTTTTTCTGTGTGACTTATTTCACTTAGAATCATCGTACCTGAATCCACCCATTTTGCTGCTACTGGTCTTATGACATTGATTTCATGGCTGAGGGATATTCCATCGTACGTAAGTACCACAATTTTTTGAACCATGTTTATATTTTCTGGGATACTTAAGGTGTATCCAAGTTGAGGTCCTTGTATGCAGTGCAGCCCTAAATTTTGGGGTGGCTCTGTCTTATTGATTTTCAGTTTTCCCAAGGTATATTCCCTAGACTGGTAGTGCCCTTGGCTCTGTAGCTCTGTTCTTTACTTGTTTTAGGGAACAGAATGCACTCCTCCAGAGAGGCAGTTGGCAATTTACATCCCGCCCATCAGCATAACAAGGCTCCCTGTTCTCCAGGGCCTGTCTTGCCTTTCTTGTTCTTACACATTTTGTGGATGTCCCTTTTGACCGGTGGGAAGTGATACTTCTTTGTAGTGCAGATTTGCATTGCCCGCTTGCTTGCTTGGCCAAAAAGGGCGTATGCGTTTTCTCCTGAATATATTCAGGAGAAAACGCATACGCCCTTTTTGGCCAAGTGCATCATTGTCGAAGTTGTGCCCCTCTTCCTGTGCTTTAAAGGCGATTCCAACGTACCTCTTGAAATCTGTTTCCTGCTATTCTGCCTCGCTTTCAAGTCCGCCTCATTGCCTTCCCTCAACAGATTTTTGGACGATAGTTGTCCTTTATTACTCGGCCAGTTTGTGAATTGCTGTGCCCCTGAGCTCCATTTTTCAACTCGTTTTTGGTGAGCTGAACGCAAGTCCAAAATTTTGGTTCAGGACCTATACTGGTTCCCGGTGGGTGGCTGAGAATTTGGTTAATTCTTCTTCCTGCCGGGAAATTACAGTGATATGTGCCCCTCCAAATGCCTAACAGCTACTCTCTCATTGGTTCTCCCTCTTCCCTTTCATCCTCTGCCAAATTGGCAACCTGTGCGAACCAAGAGGTTAAAGGGGCTGTCTCTCCAAGTTGGGAGGTTGATAGTAAAGCAGACGGAAAGTCAAACCGGAGCACCAGGAGAGGGACTATGCGTTGAGTTTTAGAAACCTTTCGTATTCACAGTGTGTCCGTTCTCTAGGTTTCCCGCACATGTTATAGCTGTAGTAATATTCCCTTCAACCTGGAGAGTACGGACCCATGGAATGGGTGCCATGCATTATTGCTTTAAAGGGTCTGCATTTGCTCACCCAATCTCACCAATCGTCTCAGTCCCAAGTGTCCCTCCTTATGCCACATCCAGCTGTCGTTGTAGATAGGGTCATTCCAGCCTTCATCAGAGACCCTGAAGGAATTGTAAAGAATTTCCCAGTTTTTTTGATTTGTTTTTGAAATTCCTTTTTATAGTGGGTTTGAGCTGATTCTCGCTGCCATGTTTATGCCAGTCTAGACACACTTGATTCCCTTACGGAGACATATCAATACATAGGTTTTAAGATTCTTACTAGTCAGATATTTTCCTCTGCGGGAAATATGGGGTTTTGAGTCCCTTTTGCTGAGGATGGTGTAGGTCTTGTCTATTCCATAGTTGGTTTTTGGAACGGTACCTGTGCTTATATCAAACTCTGGTTTTATGCATCACCCCACCTCTCCTTCCCCCTTAAGCAGGTATAAGAGTGTTTTCTAAATGTGAGACACTGTTCTCTTTCCTAACTCAGTTCAAGTGTAGCCATGTTTACAGGATCTTCATAAGTGATATCTTATGATAAGTTTCTTTTTCTGTGTGACTTATTTCACTTAGAATCATCGTACCTGAATCCACCCATTTTGCTGCTACTGGTCTTATGACATTGATTTCATGGCTGAGGGATATTCCATCGTACGTAAGTACCACAATTTTTTGAACCATGTTTATATTTTCTGGGATACTTAAGGTGTATCCAAGTTGAGGTCCTTGTATGCAGTGCAGCCCTAAATTTTGGGGTGGCTCTGTCTTATTGATTTTCAGTTTTCCCAAGGTATATTCCCTAGACTGGTAGTGCCCTTGGCTCTGTAGCTCTGTTCTTTACTTGTTTTAGGGAACAGAATGCACTCCTCCAGAGAGGCAGTTGGCAATTTACATCCCGCCCATCAGCATAACAAGGCTCCCTGTTCTCCAGGGCCTGTCTTGCCTTTCTTGTTCTTACACATTTTGTGGATGTCCCTTTTGACCGGTGGGAAGTGATACTTCTTTGTAGTGCAGATTTGCATTGCCCGCTTGCTTGCTTGGCCAAAAAGGGCGTATGCGTTTTCTCCTGAATATATTCAGGAGAAAACGCATACGCCCTTTTTGGCCAAGTGCATCATTGTCGAAGTTGTGCCCCTCTTCCTGTGCTTTAAAGGCGATTCCAACGTACCTCTTGAAATCTGTTTCCTGCTATTCTGCCTCGCTTTCAAGTCCGCCTCATTGCCTTCCCTCAACAGATTTTTGGACGATAGTTGTCCTTTATTACTCGGCCAGTTTGTGAATTGCTGTGCCCCTGAGCTCCATTTTTCAACTCGTTTTTGGTGAGCTGAACGCAAGTCCAAAATTTTGGTTCAGGACCTATACTGGTTCCCGGTGGGTGGCTGAGAATTTGGTTAATTCTTCTTCCTGCCGGGAAATTACAGTGATATGTGCCCCTCCAAATGCCTAACAGCTACTCTCTCATTGGTTCTCCCTCTTCCCTTTCATCCTCTGCCAAATTGGCAACCTGTGCGAACCAAGAGGTTAAAGGGGCTGTCTCTCCAAGTTGGGAGGTTGATAGTAAAGCAGACGGAAAGTCAAACCGGAGCACCAGGAGAGGGACTATGCGTTGAGTTTTAGAAACCTTTCGTATTCACAGTGTGTCCGTTCTCTAGGTTTCCCGCACATGTTATAGCTGTAGTAATATTCCCTTCAACCTGGAGAGTACGGACCCATGGAATGGGTGCCATGCATTATTGCTTTAAAGGGTCTGCATTTGCTCACCCAATCTCACCAATCGTCTCAGTCCCAAGTGTCCCTCCTTATGCCACATCCAGCTGTCGTTGTAGATAGGGTCATTCCAGCCTTCATCAGAGACCCTGAAGGAATTGTAAAGAATTTCCCAGTTTTTTTGATTTGTTTTTGAAATTCCTTTTTATAGTGGGTTTGAGCTGATTCTCGCTGCCATGTTTATGCCAGTCTAGACACACTTGATTCCCTTACGGAGACATATCAATACATAGGTTTTAAGATTCTTACTAGTCAGATATTTTCCTCTGCGGGAAATATGGGGTTTTGAGTCCCTTTTGCTGAGGATGGTGTAGGTCTTGTCTATTCCATAGTTGGTTTTTGGAACGGTACCTGTGCTTATATCAAACTCTGGTTTTATGCATCACCCCACCTCTCCTTCCCCCTTAAGCAGGTATAAGAGTGTTTTCTAAATGTGAGACACTGTTCTCTTTCCTAACTCAGTTCAAGTGTAGCCATGTTTACAGGATCTTCATAAGTGATATCTTATGATAAGTTTCTTTTTCTGTGTGACTTATTTCACTTAGAATCATCGTACCTGAATCCACCCATTTTGCTGCTACTGGTCTTATGACATTGATTTCATGGCTGAGGGATATTCCATCGTACGTAAGTACCACAATTTTTTGAACCATGTTTATATTTTCTGGGATACTTAAGGTGTATCCAAGTTGAGGTCCTTGTATGCAGTGCAGCCCTAAATTTTGGGGTGGCTCTGTCTTATTGATTTTCAGTTTTCCCAAGGTATATTCCCTAGACTGGTAGTGCCCTTGGCTCTGTAGCTCTGTTCTTTACTTGTTTTAGGGAACAGAATGCACTCCTCCAGAGAGGCAGTTGGCAATTTACATCCCGCCCATCAGCATAACAAGGCTCCCTGTTCTCCAGGGCCTGTCTTGCCTTTCTTGTTCTTACACATTTTGTGGATGTCCCTTTTGACCGGTGGGAAGTGATACTTCTTTGTAGTGCAGATTTGCATTGCCCGCTTGCTTGCTTGGCCAAAAAGGGCGTATGCGTTTTCTCCTGAATATATTCAGGAGAAAACGCATACGCCCTTTTTGGCCAAGTGCATCATTGTCGAAGTTGTGCCCCTCTTCCTGTGCTTTAAAGGCGATTCCATCGTACCTCTTGAAATCTGTTTCCTGCTATTCTGCCTCGCTTTCAAGTCCGCCTCGTTGCCTTCCCTCAACAGATTTTTGGACGATAGTTGTCCTTTATTACTCGGCCAGTTTGTGAATTGCTGTGCCCCTGAGCTCCATTTTTCAACTCGTTTTTGGTGAGCTGACCGCAAGTCCAAAATTTTGGTTCAGGACCTATACTGGTTCCCGGTGGGTGGCTGAGAATTTGGTTAATTCTTCTTCCTGCCGGGAAATTACAGTGATATGTGCCCGTCCAAATGCCTAACAGCTACTCTCTCATTGGTTCTCCCTCTTCCCTTTCATCCACTGCCAAATTGGCAACCTGTGCGAACCAAGAGGTTAAAGGGGCTGTCTCTCCAAGTTGGGAGGTTGATAGTAAAGCAGACGGAAAGTCAAACCGGAGCACCAGGGGTGGGACTATTCGTTGAGTTTTAGAAACCTTTCGTATTCACAGTGTGTCCGTTCTCTAGGTTTCCCGCACATGTTATAGCTGTAGTAATATTCCCTTCAACCTGGAGAGTTCGGACCCATGGAATGGGTGCCATGCATTATTGCTTTAAAGGGTCTGCATTTGCTCACCCAATCTCACCAATCGTCTCAGTCCCAAGTGACCCTCCTTATGCCACATCCAGCTGTCGTTGTAGATAGGGTCATTCCAGCTTTCATCAGAGACCCTGAAGGAATTGTAAAGAATTTCCCAGTTTTTTTGTTTTGTTTTTGAAATTCCTTTTTATAGTGGGTTTGAGCTGATTCTCGCTGCCATGTTTATGCCAGTCTAGACACACTTGATTCCCTTACGGAGACATATCAATACATAGGTTTTAAGATTCTTACTAGTCAGATATTTTCCTCTGTGGGAAATATGGGGTTTTGAGTCCCTTTCGCTGAGGACGGTGTAGGTCTTGTCTATTCCATAGTTGGTTTTTGGAACGGTACCTGTGCTTATATCAAACTCTGGTTTTATGCATCACCCCACCTCTCCTTCCCCCTTAAGCAGGTATAAGAGTGTTTTCTAAATGTGAGACACTGTTCTCTTTCCTAACTCAGTTCAAGTGTAGCCATGTTTACAGGATCTTCATAAGTGATATCTTATGATAAGTTTCTTTTCCTGTGTGACTTATTTCACTTAGAATCATCGTACCTGAATCCACCCATTTTGCTGCTACTGGTCTTATGACATTGATTTCATGGCTGAGGGATATTCCATCGTACGTAAGTACCACAATTTTTTTAACCATGTTTATATTTTCAGGGATACTTAAGGTGTATCCAAGTTGAGGTCCTTGTATGCAGTGCAGCCCTAAATTTTGGGGTGGCTCTGTCTTATTGATTTTCAGTTTTCCCAAGGTATATTCCCTAGACTGGTAGTGCCCTTGGCTCTGTAGCTCTGTTCTTTACTTGTTTTAGGGAACAGAATGCACTCCTCCAGAGAGGCAGTTGGCAATTTACATCCCGCCCATCAGCATAACAAGGCTCCCTGTTCTCCAGGGCCTGTCTTGCCTTTCTTGTTCTTACACATTTTGTGGATGTCCCTTTTGACCGGTGGGAAGTGATACTTCTTTGTAGTGCAGATTTGCATTGCCCGCTTGCTTGCTTGGCCAAAAAGGGCGTATGCGTTTTCTCCTGAATATATTCAGGAGAAAACGCATACGCCCTTTTTGGCCAAGTGCATCATTGTCGAAGTTGTGCCCCTCTTCCTGTGCTTTAAAGGCGATTCCAACGTACCTCTTGAAATCTGTTTCCTGCTATTCTGCCTCGCTTTCAAGTCCGCCTCGTTGCCTTCCCTCAACAGATTTTTGGACGATAGTTGTCCTTTATTACTCGGCCAGTTTGTGAATTGCTGTGCCCCTGAGCTCCATTTTTCAACTCGTTTTTGGTGAGCTGACCGCAAGTCCAAAATTTTGGTTCAGGACCTATACTGGTTCCCGGTGGGTGGCTGAGAATTTGGTTAATTCTTCTTCCTGCCGGGAAATTACAGTGATATGTGCCCGTCCAAATGCCTAACAGCTACTCTCTCATTGGTTCTCCCTCTTCTCTTTCATCCTCTGCCAAATTGGCAACCTGTACGAACCAAGAGGTTAAAGGGGCTGTCTCTCCAAGTTGGGAGGTTGATAGTAAAGCAGACGGAAAGTCAAACCGGAGCACCAGGAGAGGGACTATTCGTTGAGTTTTAGAAACCTTTCGTATTCACAGTGTGTCCGTTCTCTAGGTTTCCCGCACATGTTATAGCTGTAGTAATATTCCCTTCAACCTGGAGAGTTCGGACCCATGGAATGGGTGCCATGCATTATTGCTTTAAAGGGTCTGCATTTGCTCACCCAATCTCACCAATCGTCTCAGTCCCAAGTGTCCCTCCTTATGCCACATCTAGCTGTCCTTGTAGATAGGGTCATTCCAGCTTTCATCAGAGACACTGAAGGAATTGTAAAGAATTTCCCAGTTTTTTTGTTTTGTTTTTGAAAATCCTTTTTATAGTGGGTTTGAGCTGATTCTCGCTGCCATGTTTATGCCAGTCTAGACACACTTGATTCCCTTATGGAGACATATCAATACATAGGTTTTAAGATTCTTACTAGTCAGATACTTTCCTCTGCGGGAAATATGGGGTTTTGAGTCCCTTTCACTGAGGACGGTGTAGGTCTTGTCTATTCCATAGTTGGTTTTTGGAACGGTACCTGTGCTTATATCAAACTCTGGTTTTATGCATCACCCCACCTCTCCTTCCCCCTTAAGCAGGTATAAGAGTGTTTTCTAAATGTGAGACACTGTTCTCTTTCCTAACTCAGTTCAAGTGTAGCCATGTTTACAGGATCTTCATAAGTGATATCTTATGATAAGTTTCTTTTTCTGTGTGACTTATTTCACTTAGAATCATCGTACCTGAATCCACCCATTTTGCTGCTACTGGTCTTATGACATTGATTTCATGGCTGAGGGATATTCCATCGTACGTAAGTACCACAATTTTTTGAACCATGTTTATATTTTCTGGGATACTTAAGGTGTATCCAAGTTGAGGTCCTTGTATGCAGTGCAGCCCTAAATTTTGGGGTGGCTCTGTCTTATTGATTTTCAGTTTTCCCAAGGTATATTCCCTAGGCTGGTAGTGCCCTTGGCTCTGTAGCTCTGTTCTTTACTTGTTTTAGGGAACAGAATGCACTCCTCCAGAGAGGCAGTTGGCAATTTACATCCCGCCCATCAGCATAACAAGGCTCCCTGTTCTCCAGGGCCTGTCTTGCCTTTATTGTTCTTACACATTTTGTGGATGTCCCTTTTGACCGGTGGGAAGTGATACTTCTTTGTAGTGCAGATTTGCATTGCCCGCTTGCTTGCTTGGCCAAAAAGGGTGTATGCGTTTTCTCCTGAATATATTCAGGAGAAAACACATACGCCCTTTTTGGCCAAGTGCATCATTGTCGAAGTTGTGCCCCTCTTCCTGTGCTTTAAAGGTGATTCCAACGTACCTCTTGAAATCTGTTTCCTGCTATTCTGCCTCGCTTTCAAGTCCGCCTCGTTGCCTTCCCTCAACAGATTTTTGGACGATAGTTGTCCTTTATTACTCGGCCAGTTTGTGAATTGCTGTGCCCCTGAGCTCCATTTTTCAACTCGTTTTTGGTGAGCTGACCGCAAGTCCAAAATTTTGGTTCAGGACCTATACTGGTTCCCGGTTGGTGGCTGAGAATTTGGTTAATTCTTCTTCCTGCCGGGAAATTACAGTGATATGTGCCCGTCCAAATGCCTAACAGCTACTCTCTCATTGGTTCTCCCTCTTCCCTTTCATCCTCTGCCAAATTGGCAACCTGTGCGAACCAAGAGGTTAAAGGGGCTGTCTCTCCAAGTTGGGAGGTTGATAGTAAAGCAGACGGAAAGTCAAACCGGAGCACCAGGAGAGGGACTATTCGTTGAGTTTTAGAAACCTTTCGTATTCACAGTGTGTCCGTTCTCTAGGTTTCCCGCACATGTTATAGCTGTAGTAATATTCCCTTCAACCTGGAGAGTTCGGACCCATGGAATGGGTGCCATGCATTATTGCTTTAAAGGGTCTGCATTTGCTCACCCAATCTCACCAATCGTCTCAGTCCCAAGTGTCCCTCCTTATGCCACATCCAGCTGTCGTTGTAGATAGGGTCATTCCAGCTTTCATCAGAGACCTTGAAGGAATTGTAAAGAATTTCCCAGTTTTTTTGTTTTGTTTTTGAAATTCCTTTTTATAGTGGGTTTGAGCTGATTCTCACTGCCATGTTTATGCCAGTCTAGACACACTTGATTCCCTTACGGAGACATATCAATACATAGGTTTTAAGATTCTTACTAGTCAGATATTTTCCTCTGCGGGAAATATGGGGTTTTGAGTCCCTTTCGCTGAGGACGGTGTAGGTCTTGTCTATTCCATAGTTGGTTTTTGGAACGGTACCTGTGCTTATATCAAACTCTGGTTTTATGCATCACCCCACCTCTCCTTCCCCCTTAAGCAGGTATAAGAGTGTTTTCTAAATGTGAGACACTCTTCTCTTTCCTAACTCAGTTCAAGTGTAGCCATGTTTACAGGATCTTCATAAGTGATATCTTATGATAAGTTTCTTTTTCTGTGTGACTTATTTCACTTAGAATCATCGTACCTGAATCCACCCATTTTGCTGCTACTGGTCTTATGACATTGATTTCATGGCTGAGGGATATTCCATCATATGTAAGTACCACAATTTTTTGAACCATGTTTATATTTTCTGGGATACTTAAGGTGTATCCAAGTTGAGGTCCTTGTATGCAGTGCAGCCCTAAATTTTTGGGTGGCTCTGTCTTATTGATTTTCAGTTTTCCCAAGGTATATTCCCTAGACTGGTAGTGCCCTTGGCTCTGTAGCTCTGTTCTTTACTTGTTTTAGGGAACAGAATACACTCCTCCAGAGAGGCAGTTGGCAATTTACATCCCGCCCATCAGCATAACAAGGCTCCCTGTTCTCCAGGGCCTGTCTTGCCTTTCTTGTTCTTACACATTTTGTGGATGTCCCTTTTGACCGGTGGGAAGTGATACTTCTTTGTAGTGCAGATTTGCATTGCCCGCTTGCTTGCTTGGCCAAAAAGGGCGTATGCGTTTTCTCCTGAATATATTCAGGAGAAAACGCATACGCCCTTTTTGGCCAAGTGCATCATTGTCGAAGTTGTGCCCCTCTTCCTGTGCTTTAAAGGCGATTCCAACGTACCTCTTGAAATCTGTTTCCTGCTATTCTGCCTCGCTTTCAAGTCCGCCTCGTTGCCTTCCCTCAACAGATTTTTGGACGATAGTTGTCCTTTATTACTCGGCCAGTTTGTGAATTGCTGTGCCCCTGAGCTCCATTTTTCAACTCGCTTTTGGTGAGCTGACAGCAAGTCCAAAATTTTGGTTCAGGACCTATACTGGTTCCCGGTGGGTGGCTGAGAATTTGGTTAATTCTTCTTCCTGCCGGGAAATTACAGTGATATGTGCCCGTCCAAATGCCTAACAGCTACTCTCTCATTGGTTCTCCCTCTTCCCTTTCATCCTCTGCCAAATTGGCAACCTGTGCGAACCAAGAGGTTAAAGGGGCTGTCTCTCCAAGTTGGGAGGTTGATAGTAAAGCAGACGGAAAGTCAAACCGGAGCACCAGGGGAGGGACTATGCGTTGAGTTTTAGAAACCTTTCGTATTCACATTGTGTCCGTTCTCTAGGTTTCCCGCACATGTTATAGCTGTAGTAATATTCCCTTCAACCTGGAGAGTTCGGACCCATGGAATGGGTGCCATGCATTATTGCTTTAAAGGGTCTGCATTTGCTCACCCAATCTCACCAATCGTCTCAGTCCCAAGTGTCCCTCCTTATGCCACATCCAGCTGTCGTTGTAGATAGGGTCATTCCAGCCTTCATCAGAGACCCTTAAAGAATTGTAAAGAATTTCTCAGTTTTTTTTGTTTTGTTTTTGAAATTCCTTTTTATAGTGGGTTTGAGCTGATTCTCGCTGCCATGTTTATGCCAGTCTAGACACACTTGATTCCCTTACGGAGACATATCAATACATAGGTATTAAGATTCTTACTAGTCAGATATTTTCCTCTGCGGGAAATATGGGGTTTTGAGTCCCTTTCGCTGAGGACGGTGTAGGTCTTGTCTATTCCATAGTTGGTTTTTGGAACGGTACCTGTGCTTATATCAAACTCTGGTTTTATGCATCACCCCACCTCTCCTTCCCCCTTAAGCAGGTATAAGAGTGTTTTCTAAATGTGAGACACTGTTCTCTTTCCTAACTCAGTTCAAGTGTAGCCATGTTTACAGGATCTTCATAAGTGATATCTTATGATAAGTTTCTTTTTCTGTGTGACTTATTTCACTTAGAATCATCGTACCTGAATCCACCCATTTTGCTGCTACTGGTCTTATGACATTGATTTCATGGCTGAGGGATATTCCATCATACGTAAGTACCACAATTTTTTGAACCATGTTTATATTTTCTGGGATACTTAAGGTGTATCCAAGTTGAGGTCCTTGTATGCAGTGCAGCCCTAAATTTTTGGGTGGCTCTGTCTTATTGATTTTCAGTTTTCCCAAGGTATATTCCCTAGACTGGTAGTGCCCTTGGCTCTGTAGCTCTGTTCTTTACTTGTTTTAGGGAACAGAATGCACTCCTCCAGAGAGGCAGTTGGCAATTTACATCCCTCCCATCAGCATAACAAGGGTCCCTGTTCTCCAGGGCCTGTCTTGCCTTTCTTGTTCTTACACATTTTGTGGATGTCCCTTTTGACCGGTGGGAAGTGATACTTCTTTGTAGTGCAGATTTGCATTGCCCGCTTGCTTGCTTGGCCAAAAAGGGCGTATGCGTTTTCTCCTGAATATATTCAGGAGAAAACGCATACGCCCTTTTTGGCCAAGTGCATCATTGTCGAAGTTGTGCCCCTCTTCCTGTGCTTTAAAGGCGATTCCATCGTACCTCTTGAAATCTGTTTCCTGCTATTCTGCCTCGCTTTCAAGTCCGCCTCGTTGCCTTCCCTCAACAGATTTTTGGACAATAGTTGTCCTTTATTACTCGGCCAGTTTGTGAATTGCTGTGCCCCTGAGCTCCATTTTTCAACTCGTTTTTGGTGAGCTGACCGCAAGTCCAAAATTTTGGTTCAGGACCTATACTGGTTCCCGGTGGGTGGCTGAGAATTTGGTTAATTCTTCTTCCTGCCGGGAAATTACAGTGATATGTGCCCGTCCAAATGCCTAACAGCTACTCTCTCATTGGTTCTCCCTCTTCCCTTTCATCCACTGCCAAATTGGCAACCTGTGCGAACCAAGAGGTTAAAGGGGCTGTCTCTCCAAGTTGGGAGGTTGATAGTAAAGCAGACGGAAAGTCAAACCGGAGCACCAGGGGTGGGACTATTCGTTGAGTTTTAGAAACCTTTCGTATTCACAGTGTGTCCGTTCTCTAGGTTTCCCGCACATGTTATAGCTGTAGTAATATTCCCTTCAACCTGGAGAGTTCGGACCCATGGAATGGGTGCCATGCATTATTGCTTTAAAGGGTCTGCATTTGCTCACCCAATCTCACCAATCGTCTCAGTTCCAAGTGTCCCTCCTTATGCCACATCCAGCTGTCATTGTAGATAGGGTCATTCCAGCTTTCATCAGAGACCCTGAAGGAATTGTAAAGAATTTCCCAGTTTTTTTGTTTTGTTTTTGAAATTCCTTTTTATAGTGGGTTTGAGCTGATTCTCACTGCCATGTTTATGCCAGTCTAGACACACTTGATTCCCTTACGGAGACATATCAATACATAGGTTTTAAGATTCTTACTAGTCAGATATTTTCCTCTGCGGGAAATATGGGGTTTTGAGTCCCTTTCGCTGAGGACGGTGTAGGTCTTGTCTATTCCATAGTTGGTTTTTGGAACGGTACCTGTGCTTATATCAAACTCTGGTTTTATGCATCACCCCACCTCTCCTTCCCCCTTAAGCAGGTATAAGAGTGTTTTCTAAATGTGAGACACTGTTCTCTTTCCTAACTCAGTTCAAGTGTAGCCATGTTTACAGGATCTTCATAAGTGATATCTTATGATAAGTTTCTTTTTCTGTGTGACTTATTTCACTTAGAATCATCGTACCTGAATCCACCCATTTTGCTGCTACTGGTCTTATGACATTGATTTCATGGCTGAGGGATATTCCATCGTACGTAAGTACCACAATTTTTTGAACCATGTTTATATTTTCTGGGATACTTAAGGTGTATCCAAGTTGAGGTCCTTGTATGCAGTGCAGCCCTAAATTTTGGGGTGGCTCTGTCTTATTGATTTTCAGTTTTCCCAAGGTATATTCCCTAGACTGGTAGTGCCCTTGGCTCTGTAGCTCTGTTCTTTACTTGTTTTAGGGAACAGAATGCACTCCTCCAGAGAGGCAGTTGGCAATTTACATCCCGCCCATCAGCATAACAAGGCTCCCTGTTCTCCAGGGCCTGTCTTGCCTTTCTTGTTCTTACACATTTTGTGGATGTCCCTTTTGACCGGTGGGAAGTGATACTTCTTTGTAGTGCAGATTTGCATTGCCCGCTTGCTTGCTTGGCCAAAAAGGGCGTATGCGTTTTCTCCTGAATATATTCAGGAGAAAACGCATACGCCCTTTTTGGCCAAGTGCATCATTGTCAAAGTTGTGCCCCTCTGCCTGTGCTTTAAAGGCGATTCCAACGTACCTCTTGAAATCTGTTTCCTGCTATTCTGCCTCGCTTTCAAGTCCGCCTCGTTGCCTTCCCTCAACAGATTTTTGGACGATAGTTGTCCTTTATTACTCGGCCAGTTTGTGAATTGCTGTGCCCCTGAGCTCCATTTTTCAACTCGCTTTTGGTGAGCTGACCACAAGTACAAAATTTTGGTTCAGGACCTATACTGGTTCCCGGTGGGTGGCTGAGAATTTGGTTAATTCTTCTTCCTGCCAGGAAATTACAGTGATATGTGCCCGTCCAAATGCCTAACAGCTACTCTCTCATTGGTTCTCCCTCTTCCCTTTCATCCTCTGCCAAATTGGCAACCTGTGCGAACCAAGAGGTTAAAGGGGATGTCTCTCCAAGTTGGGAGGTTGATAGTAAAGCAGATGGAAAGTCAAACCGGAGCACCAGGGGAGGGACAATGCGTTGAGTTTTAGAAACCTTTCGAATTCACAGTGTGTCCGTTCTCTAGGTTTCCCGCACATGTTATAGCTGTAGTAATATTCCCTTCAACCTGGAGAGTTCGGACCCATGGAATGGGTGCCATGCATTATTGCTTTAAAGGGTCTGCATTTGCTCACCCAATCTCACCAATCGTCTCAGTCCCAAGTGTCCCTCCTTATGCCACATCCAGCTGTCGTGGTAGATAGGGTCATTCCAGCCTTCATCAGAGACCCTGAAGGAATTGTAAAGAATTTCCCAGTTTTTTTGTTTTGTTTTTGAAATTCCTTTTTATAGTGGGTTTGAGCTGATTCTCGCTGCCATGTTTATGCCAGTCTAGACACACTTGATTCCCTTACGGAGACATATCAATACATAGGTTTTAAGATTCTTACTAGTCAGATATTTTCCTCTGCGGGAAATATGGGGTTTTGAGTCCCTTTCGCTGAGGACGGTGTAGGTCTTGTCTATTCCATAGTTGGTTTTTGGAACGGTACCTGTGCTTATATCAAACTCTGGTTTTATGCATCACCCCACCTCTCCTTCCCCCTTAAGCAGGTATAAGAGTGTTTTCTAAATGTGAGACACTGTCCTCTTTCCTAACTCAGTTCAAGTGTAGCCATGTTTACAGGATCTTCATAAGTGATATCTTATGATAAGTTTCTTTTTATGTGTGACTTATTTCACTTAGAATCATCGTACCTGAATCCACCCATTTTGCTGCTACTGGTCTTATGACATTGATTTCATGGCTGAGGGATATTCCATCATACGTAAATACCACAATTTTTTGAACCATGTTTATATTTTCTGGGATACTTAAGGTGTATCCAAGTTGAGGTCCTTGTATGCAGTGCAGCCCTAAATTTTTTGGTGGCTCTGTCTTATTGATTTTCAGTTTTCCCAAGGTATATTCCCTAGACTGGTAGTGCCCTTGGCTCTGTAGCTCTGTTCTTTACTTGTTTTAGGGAACAGAATGCACTCCTCCAGAGAGGCAGTTGGCAATTTACATCCCGCCCATCAGCATAACAAGGCTCCCTGTTCTCCAGGGCCTGTCTTGCCTTTCTTGTTCTTACACATTTTGTGGATGTCCCTTTTGACCGGTGGGAAGTGATACTTCTTTGTAGTGCAGATTTGCATTGCCCGCTTGCTTGCTTGGCCAAAAAGGGCGTATGCGTTTTCTCCTGAATATATTCAGGAGAAAACGCATACGCCCTTTTTGGCCAAGTGCATCATTGTCGAAGTTGTGCCCCTCTTCCTGTGCTTTAAAGGCGATTCCATCGTACCTCTTGAAATCTGTTTCCTGCTATTCTGCCTCGCTTTCAAGTCCGCCTCGTTGCCTTCCCTCAACAGATTTTTGGACGATAGTTGTCCTTTATTACTCGGCCAGTTTGTGAATTGCTGTGCCCCTGAGCTCCATTTTTCAACTCGTTTTTGGTGAGCTGACTGCAAGTCCAAAATTTTGGTTCAGGACCTATACTGGTTCCCGGTGGGTGGCTGAGAATTTGGTTAATTCTTCTTCCTGCCGGGAAATTACAGTGATATGTGCCCGTCCAAATGCCTAACAGCTACTCTCTCATTGGTTCTCCCTCTTCCCTTTCATCCTCTGCCAAATTGGCAACCTGTGCGAACCAAGAGGTTAAAGGGGATGTCTCTCCAAGTTGGGAGGTTGATAGTAAAGCAGATGGAAAGTCAAACCGGAGCACCAGGGGAGGGACAATGCGTTGAGTTTTAGAAACCTTTCGAATTCACAGTGTGTCCGTTCTCTAGGTTTCCCGCACATGTTATAGCTGTAGTAATATTCCCTTCAACCTGGAGAGTTCGGACCCATGGAATGGGTGCCATGCATTATTGCTTTAAAGGGTCTGCATTTGCTCACCCAATCTCACCAATCGTCTCAGTCCCAAGTGTCCCTCCTTATGCCACATCCAGCTGTCGTGGTAGATAGGGTCATTCCAGCCTTCATCAGAGACCCTGAAGGAATTGTAAAGAATTTCCCAGTTTTTTTGTTTTGTTTTTGAAATTCCTTTTTATAGTGGGTTTGAGCTGATTCTCGCTGCCATGTTTATGCCAGTCTAGACACACTTGATTCCCTTACGGAGACATATCAATACATAGGTTTTAAGATTCTTACTAGTCAGATATTTTCCTCTGCGGGAAATATGGGGTTTTGAGTCCCTTTCGCTGAGGACGGTGTAGGTCTTGTCTATTCCATAGTTGGTTTTTGGAACGGTACCTGTGCTTATATCAAACTCTGGTTTTATGCATCACCCCACCTCTCCTTCCCCCTTAAGCAGGTATAAGAGTGTTTTCTAAATGTGAGACACTGTCCTCTTTCCTAACTCAGTTCAAGTGTAGCCATGTTTACAGGATCTTCATAAGTGATATCTTATGATAAGTTTCTTTTTATGTGTGACTTATTTCACTTAGAATCATCGTACCTGAATCCACCCATTTTGCTGCTACTGGTCTTATGACATTGATTTCATGGCTGAGGGATATTCCATCATACGTAAGTACCACAATTTTTTGAACCATGTTTATATTTTCTGGGATACTTAAGGTGTATCCAAGTTGAGGTCCTTGTATGCAGTGCAGCCCTAAATTTTTTGGTGGCTCTGTCTTATTGATTTTCAGTTTTCCCAAGGTATATTCCCTAGACTGGTAGTGCCCTTGGCTCTGTAGCTCTGTTCTTTACTTGTTTTAGGGAACAGAATGCACTCCTCCAGAGAGGCAGTTGGCAATTTACATCCCGCCCATCAGCATAACAAGGCTCCCTGTTCTCCAGGGCCTGTCTTGCCTTTCTTGTTCTTACACATTTTGTGGATGTCCCTTTTGACCGGTGGGAAGTGATACTTCTTTGTAGTGCAGATTTGCATTGCCCGCTTGCTTGCTTGGCCAAAAAGGGCGTATGCGTTTTCTCCTGAATATATTCAGGAGAAAACGCATACGCCCTTTTTGGCCAAGTGCATCATTGTCGAAGTTGTGCCCCTCTTCCTGTGCTTTAAAGGCGATTCCATCGTACCTCTTGAAATCTGTTTCCTGCTATTCTGCCTCGCTTTCAAGTCCGCCTCGTTGCCTTCCCTCAACAGATTTTTGGACGATAGTTGTCCTTTATTACTCGGCCAGTTTGTGAATTGCTGTGCCCCTGAGCTCCATTTTTCAACTCGTTTTTGGTGAGCTGACTGCAAGTCCAAAATTTTGGTTCAGGACCTATACTGGTTCCCGGTGGGTGGCTGAGAATTTGGTTAATTCTTCTTCCTGCCGGGAAATTACAGTGATATGTGCCCGTCCAAATGCCTAACAGCTACTCTCTCATTGGTTCTCCCTCTTCCCTTTCATCCACTGCCAAATTGGCAACCTGTGCGAACCAAGAGGTTAAAGGGGCTGTCTCTCCAAGTTGGGAGGTTGATAGTAAAGCAGACGGAAAGTCAAACCGGAGCACCAGGGGTGGGACTATTCGTTGAGTTTTAGAAACCTTTCGTATTCACAGTGTGTCCGTTCTCTAGGTTTCCCGCACATGTTATAGCTGTAGTAATATTCCCTTCAACCTGGAGAGTTCGGACCCATGGAATGGGTGCCATGCATTATTGCTTTAAAGGGTCTGCATTTGCTCACCCAATCTCACCAATCGTCTCAGTCCCAAGTGTCCCTCCTTATGCCACATCCAGCTGTCGTTGTAGATAGGGTCATTCCAGCCTTCATCAGAGACCCTGAAGGAATTGTAAAGAATTTCCCAGTTTTTTTGTTTTGTTTTTGAAATTCCTTTTTATAGTGGGTTTGAGCTGATTCTCGCTGCCATGTTTATGCCAGTCTAGACACACTTGATTCCCTTACGGAGACATATCAATACATAGGTTTTAAGATTCTTACTAGTCAGATATTTTCCTCTGCGGGAAATATGGGGTTTTGAGTCCCTTTCGCTGAGGACGGTGTAGGTCTTGTCTATTCCATAGTTGGTTTTTGGAACGGTACCTGTGCTTATATCAAACTCTGGTTTTATGCATCACCCCACCTCTCCTTCCCCCTTAAGCAGGTATAAGAGTGTTTTCTAAATGTGAGACACTGTCCTCTTTCCTAACTCAGTTCAAGTGTAGCCATGTTTACAGGATCTTCATAAGTGATATCTTATGATAAGTTTCTTTTTCTGTGTGACTTATTTCACTTAGAATCATCGTACCTGAATCCACCCATTTTGCTGCTACTGGTCTTATGACATTGATTTCATGGCTGAGGGATATTCCATCGTACGTAAGTACCACAATTTTTTGAACCATGTTTATATTTTCTGGGATAATTAAGGTGTATCCAAGTTGAGGTCCTTGTATGCAGTGCAGCCCTAAATTTTGGGGTGGCTCTGTCTTATTGATTTTCAGTTTTCCCAAGGTATATTCCCTAGACTGGTAGTGCCCTTGGCTCTGTAGCTCTGTTCTTTACTTGTTTTAGGGAACAGAATGCACTCCTCCAGAGAGGCAGTTGGCAATTTACATCCCGCCCATCAGCATAACAAGGCTCCCTGTTCTCCAGGGCCTGTCTTGCCTTTCTTGTTCTTACACATTTTGTGGATGTCCCTTTTGACCGGTGGGAAGTGATACTTTTTTGTAGTGAAGATTTGTATTGCCCGCTTGCTTGCTTGGCCAAAAAGGGCGTATGCGTTTTCTCCTGAATATATTCAGGAGAAAACACATACGCCCTTTTTGGCCAAGTGCATCATTGTCGAAGTTGTGCCACTCTTCCTGTGCTTTAAAGGCGATTCCAACGTACCTCTTGAAATCTGTTTCCTGCTATTCTGCCTCGCTTTCAAGGCCGCCTCGTTGCCTTCCCTCAACAGATTTTTGGACGATAGTTGTCCTTTATTACTCGGCCAGTTTGTGAATTGCTGTGCCCCTGAGCTCCATTTTTCAACTCGCTTTTGGTGAGCTGACCGCAAGTCCAAAATTTTGGTTCAGGACCTATACTGGTTCCCGGTGGGTGGCTGAGAATTTGGTTAATTCTTCTTCCTGCCGGGAAATTACAGTGATATGTGCCCGTCCAAATGCCTAACAGCTACTCTCTCATTGGTTCTCCCTCTTCCCTTTCATCCTCTGCCAAATTGGCAACCTGTGCGAACCAAGAGGTTAAAGGGGCTGTCTCTCCAAGTTGGGAGGTTGATAGTAAAGCAGACGGAAAGTCAAACCGGAGCACCAAGGGAGGGACTATGCGTTGAGTTTTAGAAACCTTTCGTATTCACAGTGTGTCCGTTCTCTAGGTTTCCCGCACATGTTATAGCTGTAGTAATATTCCCTTCAACCTGGAGAGTTCGGACCCATGGAATGGGTGCCATGCATTATTGCTTTAAAGGGTCTGCATTTGCTCACCCAATCTCACCAATCGTCTCAGTCCCAAGTGTCCCTCCTTATGCCACATCCAGCTGTCGTTGTAGATAGGGTCATTCCAGCCTTCATCAGAGACCCTTAAAGAATTGTAAAGAATTTCCCAGTTTTTTTGTTTTGTTTTTGAAATTCCTTTTTATAGTGGGTTTGAGCTGATTCTCGCTGCCATGTTTATGCCAGTCTAGACACACTTGATTCCCTTACGGAGACATATCAATACATAGGTATTAAGATTCTTACTAGTCAGATATTTTCCTCTGCGGGAAATATGGGGTTTTGAGTCCCTTTCGCTGAGGACGGTGTAGGTCTTGTCTATTCCATAGTTGGTTTTTGGAACGGTACCTGTGCTTATATCAAACTCTGGTTTTATGCATCACCCCACCTCTCCTTCCCCCTTAAGCAGGTATAAGAGTGTTTTCTAAATGTGAGACACTCTTCTCTTTCCTAACTCAGTTCAAGTGTAGCCATGTTTACAGGATCTTCATAAGTGATATCTTATGATAAGTTTCTTTTTCTGTGTGACTTATTTCACTTAGAATCATCGTACCTGAATCCACCCATTTTGCTGCTACTGGTCTTATGACATTGATTTCATGGCTGAGGGATATTCCATCATACGTAAGTACCACAATTTTTTGAACCATGTTTATATTTTCTGGGATACTTAAGGTGTATCCAAGTTGAGGTCCTTGTATGCAGTGCAGCCCTAAATTTTGGGGTGGCTCTGTCTTAATGATTTTCAGTTTTCCCAAGGTATATTCCCTAGGCTGGTAGTGCCCTTGGCTCTGTAGCTCTGTTCTTTACTTGTTTTAGGGAACAGAATGCACTCCTCCAGAGAGGCAGTTGGCAATTTACATCCCGCCCATCAGCATAACAAGGCTCCCTGTTCTCCAGTGCCGGTCTTGCCTTTCTTGTTCTTACACATTTTGTGGATGTCCCTTTTGACCGGTGGGAAGTGATACTTCTTTGTAGTGCAGATTTGCATTGCCCGCTTGCTTGCTTGGCCAAAAAGGGCGTATGCATTTTCTCCTGAATATATTCAGGAGAAAACGCATACGCCCTTTTTGGCCAAGTGCATCATTGTCGAAGTTGTGCCCCTCTTCCTGTGCTTTAAAGGCGATTCCATCGTACCTCTTGAAATCTGTTTCCTGCTATTCTGCCTCGCTTTCAAGTCCGCCTCGTTGCCTTCCCTCAACAGATTTTTGGACGATAGTTGTCCTTTATTACTCGGCCAGTTTGTGAATTGCTGTGCCCCTGAGCTCCATTTTTCAACTCGTTTTTGGTGAGCTGACCGCAAGTCCAAAATTTTGGTTCAGGACCTATACTGGTTCCCGGTGGGTGGCTGAGAATTTGGTTAATTCTTCTTCCTGCCGGGAAATTACAGTGATATGTGCCCGTCCAAATGCCTAACAGCTACTCTCTCATTGGTTCTCCCTCTTCCCTTTCATCCACTGCCAAATTGGCAACCTGTGCGAACCAAGAGGTTAAAGGGGCTGTCTCTCCAAGTTGGGAGGTTGATAGTAAAGCAGACGGAAAGTCAAACCGGAGCACCAGGAGAGGGACTATTCGTTGAGTTTTAGAAACCTTTCGTATTCACAGTGTGTCCGTTCTCTAGGTTTCCCGCACATGTTATAGCTGTAGTAACATTCCCTTCAACCTGGAGAGTTCGGACCCATGGAATGGGTGCCATGCATTATTGCTTTAAAGGGTCTGCATTTGCTCACCCAATCTCACCAATCGTCTCAGTCCCAAGTGTCCCTCCTTATGCCACATCCAGCTGTCGTTGTAGATAGGGTCATTCCAGCTTTCATCAGAGACCTTGAAGGAATTGTAAAGAATTTCCCAGTTTTTTTGTTTTGTTTTTGAAATTCCTTTTTATAGTGGGTTTGAGCTGATTCTCGCTGCCATGTTTATGCCAGTCTAGACACACTTGATTCCCTTACGGAGACATATCAATACATAGGTTTTAAGATTCTTACTAGTCAGATATTTTCCTCTGCGGGAAATATGGGGTTTTGAGTCCCTTTCGCTGAGGACGGTGTAGGTCTTGTCTATTCCATAGTTGGTTTTTGGAACGGTACCTGTGCTTATATCAAACTCTGGTTTTATGCATCACCCCACCTCTCCTTCCCCCTTAAGCAGGTATAAGAGTGTTTTCTAAATGTGAGACACTGTTCTCTTTCCTAACTCAGTTCAAGTGTAGCCATGTTTACAGGATCTTCATAAGTGATATCTTATGATAAGTTTCTTTTTCTGTGTGACTTATTTCACTTAGAATCATCGTACCTGAATCCACCCATTTTGCTGCTACTGGTCTTATGACATTGATTTCATGGCTGAGGGATATTCCATCGTACGTAAGTACCACAATTTTTTGAACCATGTTTATATTTTCTGGGATACTTAAGGTGTATCCAAGTTGAGGCCCTTGTATGCAGTGCAGCCCTAAATTTTGGGGTGGCTCTGTCTTATTGATTTTCAGTTTTCCCAAGGTATATTCCCTAGACTGGTAGTGCCCTTGGCTCTGTAGCTCTGTTCTTTACTTGTTTTAGGGAACAGAATGCACTCCTCCAGAGAGGCAGTTGGCAATTTACATCCCGCCCATCAGCATAACAAGGCTCCCTGTTCTCCAGGGCCTGTCTTGCCTTTCTTGTTCTTACACATTTTGTGGATGTCCCTTTTGACCGGTGGGAAGTGATACTTCTTTGTAGTGCAGATTTGCATTGCCCGCTTGCTTGCTTGGCCAAAAAGGGCGTATGCGTTTTCTCCTGAATATATTCAGGAGAAAACGCATACGCCCTTTTTGGCCAAGTGCATCATTGTCGAAGTTGTGCCCCTCTTCCTGTGCTTTAAAGGCGATTCCATCGTACCTCTTGAAATCTGTTTCCTGCTATTCTGCCTCGCTTTCAAGTCCGCCTCGTTGCCTTCCCTCAACAGATTTTTGGACGATAGTTGTCCTTTATTACTCGGCCAGTTTGTGAATTGCTGTGCCCCTGAGCTCCATTTTTCAACTCGTTTTTGGTGAGCTGACCGCAAGTCCAAAATTTTGGTTCAGGACCTATACTGGTTCCCGGTGGGTGGCTGAGAATTTGGTTAATTCTTCTTCCTGCCGGGAAATTACAGTGATATGTGCCCGTCCAAATGCCTAACAGCTACTCTCTCATTGGTTCTCCCTCTTCCCTTTCATCCACTGCCAAATTGGCAACCTGTGCGAACCAAGAGGTTAAAGGGGCTGTCTCTCCAAGTTGGGAGGTTGATAGTAAAGCAGACGGAAAGTCAAACCGGAGCACCAGGGGTGGGACTATTCGTTGAGTTTTAGAAACCTTTCGTATTCACAGTGTGTCCGTTCTCTAGGTTTCCCGCACATGTTATAGCTGTAGTAATATTCCCTTCAACCTGGAGAGTTCGGACCCATGGAATGGGTGCCATGCATTATTGCTTTAAAGGGTCTGCATTTGCTCACCCAATCTCACCAATCGTCTCAGTCCCAAGTGTCCCTCCTTATGCCACATCCAGCTGTCGTTGTAGATAGGGTCATTCCAGCCTTCATCAGAGACCCTTAAAGAATTGTAAAGAATTTCCCAGTTTTTTTTGTTTTGTTTTTGAAATTCCTTTTTATAGTGGGTTTGAGCTGATTCTCGCTGCCATGTTTTTGCCAGTCTAGACACACTTGATTCCCTTACGGAGACATATCAATACATTGGTATTAAGATTCTTACTAGTCAGATATTTTCCTCTGCGGGAAATATGGGGTTTTGAGTCCCTTTCGCTGAGGACGGTGTAGGTCTTGTCTATTCCATAGTTGGTTTTTGGAACGGTACCTGTGCTTATATCAAACTCTGGTTTTATGCATCACCCCACCTCTCCTTCCCCCTTAAGCAGGTATAAGAGTGTTTTCTAAATGTGAGACACTGTTCTCTTTCCTAACTCAGTTCAAGTGTAGCCATGTTTACAGGATCTTCATAAGTGATATCTTATGATAAGTTTCTTTTTCTGTGTGACTTATTTCACTTAGAATCATCGTACCTGAATCCACCCATTTTGCTGCTACTGGTCTTATGACATTGATTACATGGCTGAGGGATATTCCATCGTACGTAAGTACCACAATTTTTTGAACCATGTTTATATTTTCTGGGATACTTAAGGTGTATCCAAGTTGAGGTCCTTGTATGCAGTGCAGCCCTAAATTTTGGGGTGGCTCTGTCTTATTGATTTTCAGTTTTCCCAAGGTATATTCCCTAGACTGGTAGTGCCCTTGGCTCTGTAGCTCTGTTCTTTACTTGTTTTAGGGAACAGAATGCACTCCTCCAGAGAGGCAGTTGGCAATTTACATCCCGCCCATCAGCATAACAAGGCTCCCTGTTCTCCAGGGCCTGTCTTGCCTTTCTTGTTCTTACACATTTTGTGGATGTCCCTTTTGACCGGTGGGAAGTGATACTTCTTTGTAGTGCAGATTTGCATTGCCCGCTTGCTTGCTTGGCCAAAAAGGGCGTATGCGTTTTCTCCTGAATATATTCAGGAGAAAACGCATACGCCCTTTTTGGCCAAGTGCATCATTGTCGAAGTTGTGCCCCTCTTCCTGTGCTTTAAAGGCGATTCCAACGTACCTCTTGAAATCTGTTTCCTGCTATTCTGCCTCGCTTTCAAGTCCGCCTCGTTGCCTTGCCTCAACAGATTTTTGGACGATAGTTGTCCTTTATTACTCGGCCAGTTTGTGAATTGCTGTGCCCCTGAGCTCCATTTTTCAACTCGTTTTTGGTGAGCTGACCGCAAGTCCAAAATTTTGGTTCAGGACCTATACTGGTTCCCGGTGGGTGGCTGAGAATTTGGTTAATTCTTCTTCCTGCCGGGAAATTACAGTGATATGTGCCCGTCCAAATGCCTAACAGCTACTCTCTCATTGGTTCTCCCTCTTCCCTTTCATCCTCTGCCAAATTGGCAACCTGTGCGAACCAAGAGGTTAAAGGGGCTGTCTCTCTAAGTTGGGAGGTTGCTAGTAAAGCAGACGGAAAGTCAAACCAGAGCACCAGGAGAGGGACTATTCGTTGAGTTTTAGAAACCTTTCGTATTCACAGTGTGTCCGTTCCCTAGGTTTCCCGCACATGTTATAGCTGTAGTAATATTCCCTTCAACCTGGAGAGTTCGGACCCATGGAATGGGTGCCATGCATTATTGCTTTAAAGGGTCTGCATTTGCTCACCCAATCTCACCAATCGTCTCAGTCCCAAGTGTCCCTCCTTATGCCACATCCAGCTGTCGTTGTAGATAGGGTCATTCCAGCTTTCATCAGAGACCCTGAAGGAATTGTAAAGAATTTCCCAGTTTTTTTGTTTTGTTTTTGAAAATCCTTTTTATAGTGGGTTTGAGCTGATTCTCGCTGCCATGTTTATGCCAGTCTAGACACACTTGATTCCCTTATGGAGACATATCAATACATAGGATTTAAGATTCTTACTAGTCAGATATTTTCCTCTGCGGGAAATATGGGGTTTGGAGTCCCTTTCGCTGAGGACGGTGTAGGTCTTGTCTATTCCATAGTTGGTTTTTGGAACGGTACCTGTGCTTATATCAAACTCTGGTTTTATGCATCACCCCACCTCTCCTTCCCCCTTAAGCAGGTATAAGAGTGTTTTCTAAATGTGAGACACTGTTCTCTTTCCTAACTCATTTCAAGTGTAGCCATGTTTACAGGATCTTCATAAGTGATATCTTATGATAAGTTTCTTTTTCTGTGTGACTTATTTCACTTAGAATCATCGTACCTGAATCCACCCATTTTGCTGCTACTGGTCTTATGACATTGATTTCATGGCTGAGGGATATTCCATCGTACGTAAGTACCACAATTTTTTGAACCATGTTTATATTTTCTGGGATACTTAAGGTGTATCCAAGTTGAGGTCCTTGTATGCAGTGCAGCCCTAAATTTTGGGGTGGCTCTGTCTTATTGATTTTCAGTTTTCCCAAGGTATATTCCCTAGGCTGGTAGTGCCCTTGGCTCTGTAGCTCTGTTCTTTACTTGTTTTAGGGAACAGAATGCACTCCTCCAGAGAGGCAGTTGGCAATTTACATCCCGCCCATCAGCATAACAAGGCTCCCTGTTCTCCAGGGCCTGTCTTGCCTTTCTTGTTCTTACACATTTTGTGGATGTCCCTTTTGACCGGTGGGAAGTGATACTTCTTTGTAGTGCAGATTTGCATTGCCCGCTTGCTTGCTTGGCCAAAAAGGGCGTATGCGTTTTCTCCTGAATATATTCAGGAGAAAACGCATACGCCCTTTTTGGCCAAGTGCATCATTGTCGAAGTTGTGCCCCTCTTCCTGTGCTTTAAAGGCGATTCCATCGTACCTCTTGAAATCTGTTTCCTGCTATTCTGCCTCGCTTTCAAGTCCGCCTCGTTGCCTTCCCTCAACAGATTTTTGGACGATAGTTGTCCTTTATTACTCGGCCAGTTTGTGAATTGCTGTGCCCCTGAGCTCCATTTTTCAACTCGTTTTTGGTGAGCTGACCGCAAGTCCAAAATTTTGCTTCAGGACCTATACTGGTTCCCGGTGGGTGGCTGAGAATTTGGTTAATTCTTCTTCCTGCCGGGAAATTACAGTGATATGTGCCCGTCCAATTGCCTAACAGCTACTCTCTCATTGGTTCTCCCTCTTCCCTTTCATCCTCTGCCAAATTGGCAACCTGTGCGAACCAAGAGGTTAAAGGGGCTGTCTCTCCAAGTTGGGAGGTTGATAGTAAAGCAGACGGAAAGTCAACCCGGAGCACCAGGGCAGGGACTATGCGTTGAGTTTTAGAAACCTTTCGTATTCACAGTGTGTCCGTTCTCTAGGTTTCCCGCACATGTTATAGCTGTAGTAATATTCCCTTCAACCTGGAGAGTTCGGACCCATGGAATGGGTGCCATGCATTATTGCTTTAAAGGGTCTGCATTTGCTCACCCAATCTCACCAATCGTCTCAGTCCCAAGTGTCCCTCCTTATGCCACATCCAGCTGTCGTTGTAGATAGGGTCATTCCAGCCTTCATCAGAGACCCTTAAAGAATTGTAAAGAATTTCCCAGTTTTTTTTGTTTTGTTTTTGAAATTCCTTTTTATAGTGGGTTTGAGCTGATTCTCGCTGCCATGTTTATGCCAGTCTAGACACACTTGATTCCCTTACGGAGACATATCAATACATAGGTTTTAAGATTCTTACTAGTCAGATATTTTCCTCTGCGGGAAATATGGGGTTTTGAGTCCCTTTCGCTGAGGACGGTGTAGGTCTTGTCTATTCCATAGTTGGTTTTTGGAACGGTACCTGTGCTTATATCAAACTCTGGTTTTATGCATCACCCCACCTCTCCTTCCCCCTTAAGCAGGTATAAGAGTGTTTTCTAAATGTGAGACACTCTTCTCTTTCCTAACTCAGTTCAAGTGTAGCCATGTTTACAGGATCTTCGTAAGTGATATCTTATGATAAGTTTCTTTTTCTGTGTGACTTATTTCACTTAGAATCATCGTACCTGAATCCACCCATTTTGCTGCTACTGGTCTTATGACATTGATTTCATGGCTGAGGGATATTCCATCGTACGTAAGTACCACAATTTTTTGAACCATGTTTATATTTTCTGGGATACTTAAGGTGTATCCAAGTTGAGGCCCTTGTATGCAGTGCAGCCCTAAATTTTGGGGTGGCTCTGTCTTATTGATTTTCAGTTTTCCCAAGGTATATTCCCTAGACTGGTAGTGCCCTTGGCTCTGTAGCTCTGTTCTTTACTTGTTTTAGGGAACAGAATGCACTCCTCCAGAGAGGCAGTTGGCAATTTACATCCCGCCCATCAGCATAACAAGGCTCCCTGTTCTCCAGGGCCTGTCTTGCCTTTCTTGTTCTTACACATTTTGTGGATGTCCCTTTTGACCGGTGGGAAGTGATACTTCTTTGTAGTGCAGATTTGCATTGCCCGCTTGCTTGCTTGGCCAAAAAGGGCGTATGCGTTTTCTCCTGAATATATTCAGGAGAAAACGCATACGCCCTTTTTGGCCAAGTGCATCATTGTCGAAGTTGTGCCCCTCTTCCTGTGCTTTAAAGGCGATTCCAACGTACCTCTTGAAATCTGTTTCCTGCTATTCTTCCTCGCTTTCAAGTCCGCCTCGTTGCCTTCCCTCAACAGATTTTTGGACGATAGTTGTCCTTTATTACTCGGCCAGTTTGTGAATTGCTGTGCCCCTGAGCTCCATTTTTCAACTCGTTTTTGGTGAGCTGACCGCAAGTCCAAAATTTTGGTTCAGGACCTATACTGGTTCCCGGTGGGTGGCTGAGAATTTGGTTAATTCTTCTTCCTGCCGGGAAATTACAGTGATATGTGACCGTCCAAATGCCTAACAGCTACTCTCTCATTGGTTCTCCCTCTTCCCTTTCATCCTCTGCCAAATTGGCAACCTGTGCGAACCAAGAGGTTAAAAGGGCTGTCTCTCCAAGTTGGGAGGTTGATAGTAAAGCAGACGGAAAGTCAAACCGGAACACCAGGAGAGGGACTATTCGTTGAGTTTTAGAAACCTTTCGTATTCACAGTGTGTCCATTTTCTAGGTTTCCCGCACATGTTATAGCTGTAGTAATATTCCCTTCAACCTGGAGAGTTCAGACCCATGGAATGGGTGCCATGAATTATTGCTTTAAAGGGTCTGCATTTGCTCACCCAATCTCACCAATCGTCTCAGTCCCAAGTGTCCCTCCTTATGCCACATCCAGCTGTCATTGTAGATAGGGTCATTCCAGCTTTCATCAGAGACCCTGAAGGAATTGTAAAGAATTTCCCAGTTTTTTTGTTTTGTTTTTGAAATTCCTTTTTATAGTGAGTTTGAGCTGATTCTCGCTGCCATGTTTATGCCAGTCTAGACACAGTTGATTCCCTTACGGAGACATATCAATACATAGGTTTTAAGATTCTTACTAGTCAGATATTTTCCTCTGCGGGAAATATGGGGTTTGGAGTCCCTTTCGCTGAGGACGGTGTAGGTCTTGTCTATTCCATAGTTGGTTTTTGGAACGGTACCTGTGCTTATATCAAACTCTGGTTTTATTCATCACCCCACCTCTCCTTCCCCCTTAAGCAGGTATAAGAGTTTTTTCTAAATGTGAGACACTGTTCTCTTTCCTAACTCAGTTCAAGTGTAGCCATGTTTACAGGATCTTCATAAGTGATATCTTATGATAAGTTTCTTTTTCTGTGTGACTTATTTCACTTAGAATCATCGTACCTGAATCCAACCATTTTGCTGCTACTTGTCTTATGACATTGATTTCATGGCTGAGGGATATTCCATCGTACGTAAGTACCAGAATTTTTTGAACCATGTTTATATTTTCTGGGATATTTAAGGTGTATCCAAGTTGATGTCCTTGTATGCAGTGCAGCCCTAAATTTTGGGGTGGCTCTGTCTTATTGATTTTCAGTTTTCCCAAGGTATATTCCCTAGACTGGTAGTGCCCTTGGCTCTGTAGCTCTGTTCTTTACTTGTTTTAGGGAACAGAATGCACTCCTCCAGAGAGGCAGTTGGCAATTTACATCCCGCCCATCAGCATAACAAGGCTCCCTGTTCTCCAGGGCCTGTCTTGCTTTTCTTGTTCTTACACATTTTGTGGATGTCCCTTTTGACCGGTGGGAAGTGATACTTCATTGTAGTGCAGATTTGCATTGCCTGCTTGCTTGCTTGGCCAAAAAGGGCGTATGCGTTTTCTCCTGAATATATTCAGGAGAAAACGCATACGCCCTTTTTGGCCAAGTGCATCATTGTCCAAGATGTGCCCCTCTTCCTGTGCTTTAAAGGCGATTCCAACGTACCTCTTGAAATCTGTTTCCTGCTATTCTGCCTCGCTTTCAAGTCCGCCTCGTTGCCTTCCCTCAACAGATTTTTGGACGATAGTTGTCCTTTATTACTCGGCCAGTTTGTGAATTGCTGTGCCCCTGAGCTCCATTTTTCAACTCGTTTTTGGTGAGCTGACCGCAAGTCCAAAATTTTGGTTCAGGACCTATACTGGTTCCCGGTGGGTGGCTGAGAATTTGGTTAATTCTTCTTCCTGCCGGGAAATTACAGTGATATGTGACCGTCCAAATGCCTAACAGCTACTCTCTCATTGGTTCTCCCTCTTCCCTTTCATCCTCTGCCAAATTGGCAACCTGTGCGAACCAAGAGGTTAAAGGGGCTGTCTCTCCAAGTTGGGAGGTTGATAGTAAAGCAGACGGAAAGTCAAACCACAGCACCAGGAGAGGGACTATTCGTTGAGTTTTAGAAACCTTTCGTATTCACAGTGTGTCCGTTCTCTAGGTTTCCCGCACATGTTATAGCTGTAGTAATATTCCCTTCAACCTGGAGAGTTCGGACCCATGGAATGGGTGCCATGCATTATTGCTTTAAAGGGTCTGCATTTGCTCACCCAATCTCACCAATCGTCTCAGTCCCAAGTGTCCCTCTTTATGCCACATCCAGCTGTCATTGTAGATAGGGTCATTCCAGCTTTCATCAGAGACCCTGAAGGAATTGTAAAGAATTTCCCAGTTTTTTTGTTTTGTTTTTGAAATTCCTTTTTATAGTGGGTTTGAGCTGATTCTCGCTGCCATGTTTATGCCAGTCTAGACACACTTGATTCCCTTACGGAGACATATCAATACATAGGTTTTAAGATTCTTACTAGTCAGATATTTTCCTCTGCGGGAAATATGGGTTTTGGAGTCCCTTTCGCTGAGGACGGTGTAGGTCTTGTCTATTCCATAGTTGGATTTTGGAACGGTACCTGTGCTTATATCAAACTCTGGTTTTATTCATCACCCCACCTCTCCTTCCCCCTTAAGCAGGTATAAGAGTGTTTTCTAAATGTGAGACACTGTTCTCTTTCCTAACTCAGTTCAAGTGTAGCCATGTTTACAGGATCTTCATAAGTGATATCTTATGATAAGTTTCTTTTTCTGTGTGACTTATTTCACTTAGAATCATCGTACCTGAATCCACCCATTTTGCTGCTACTGGTCTTATGACATTGATTTCATGGCTGAGGGATATTCCATCGTACGTAAGTACCACAATTTTTTGAACCATGTTTATATTTTCTGGGATACTTAAGGTGTATTCAAGTTGAGGTCCTTGTATGCAGTGCAGCCCTAAATTTTGGGGTGGCTCTGTCTTATTGATTTTCAGTTTTCCCAAGGTATATTCCCTAGACTGGTAGTGCCCTTGGCTCTGTAGCTCTGTTCTTTACTTGTTTTAGGGAACAGAATGCACTCCTCCAGAGAGGCAGTTGGCAATTTACATCCCGCCCATCAGCATAACAAGGCTCCCTGTTCTCCAGGGCCTGTCTTGCCTTTCTTGTTCTTACACATTTTGTGGATGTCCCTTTTGACCGGTGGGAAGTGATACTTCTTTGTAGTGCAGATTTGCATTGCCCGCTTGCTTGCTTGGCCAAAAAGGGCGTATGCGTTTTCTCCTGAATATATTCAGGAGAAAACGCATACGCCCTTTTTGGCCAAGTGCATCATTGTCGAAGTTGTGCCCCTCTTCCTGTGCTTTAAAGGCGATTCCATCGTACCTCTTGAAATCTGTTTCCTGCTATTCTGCCTCGCTTTCAAGTCCGCCTCGTTGCCTTCCCTCAACAGATTTTTGGACGATAGTTGTCCTTTATTACTCGGCCAGTTTGTGAATTGCTGTGCCCCTGAGCTCCATTTTTCAACTCGTTTTTGGTGAGCTGACCGCAAGTCCAAAATTTTGCTTCAGGACCTATACTGGTTCCCGGTGGGTGGCTGAGAATTTGGTTAATTCTTCTTCCTGCCGGGAAATTACAGTGATATGTGCCCGTCCAATTGCCTAACAGCTACTCTCTCATTGGTTCTCCCTCTTCCCTTTCATCCTCTGCCAAATTGGCAACCTGTGCGAACCAAGAGGTTAAAGGGGCTGTCTCTCCAAGTTGGGAGGTTGATAGTAAAGCAGACGGAAAGTCAACCCGGAGCACCAGGGCAGGGACTATGCGTTGAGTTTTAGAAACCTTTCGTATTCACAGTGTGTCCGTTCTCTAGGTTTCCCGCACATGTTATAGCTGTAGTAATATTCCCTTCAACCTGGAGAGTTCGGACCCATGGAATGGGTGCCATGCATTATTGCTTTAAAGGGTCTGCATTTGCTCACCCAATCTCACCAATCGTCTCAGTCCCAAGTGTCCCTCCTTATGCCACATCCAGCTGTCGTTGTAGATAGGGTCATTCCAGCCTTCATCAGAGACCCTTAAAGAATTGTAAAGAATTTCCCAGTTTTTTTTGTTTTGTTTTTGAAATTCCTTTTTATAGTGGGTTTGAGCTGATTCTCGCTGCCATGTTTATGCCAGTCTAGACACACTTGATTCCCTTACGGAGACATATCAATACATAGGTTTTAAGATTCTTACTAGTCAGATATTTTCCTCTGCGGGAAATATGGGGTTTTGAGTCCCTTTCGCTGAGGACGGTGTAGGTCTTGTCTATTCCATAGTTGGTTTTTGGAACGGTACCTGTGCTTATATCAAACTCTGGTTTTATGCATCACCCCACCTCTCCTTCCCCCTTAAGCAGGTATAAGAGTGTTTTCTAAATGTGAGACACTCTTCTCTTTCCTAACTCAGTTCAAGTGTAGCCATGTTTACAGGATCTTCGTAAGTGATATCTTATGATAAGTTTCTTTTTCTGTGTGACTTATTTCACTTAGAATCATCGTACCTGAATCCACCCATTTTGCTGCTACTGGTCTTATGACATTGATTTCATGGCTGAGGGATATTCCATCGTACGTAAGTACCACAATTTTTTGAACCATGTTTATATTTTCTGGGATACTTAAGGTGTATCCAAGTTGAGGCCCTTGTATGCAGTGCAGCCCTAAATTTTGGGGTGGCTCTGTCTTATTGATTTTCAGTTTTCCCAAGGTATATTCCCTAGACTGGTAGTGCCCTTGGCTCTGTAGCTCTGTTCTTTACTTGTTTTAGGGAACAGAATGCACTCCTCCAGAGAGGCAGTTGGCAATTTACATCCCGCCCATCAGCATAACAAGGCTCCCTGTTCTCCAGGGCCTGTCTTGCCTTTCTTGTTCTTACACATTTTGTGGATGTCCCTTTTGACCGGTGGGAAGTGATACTTCTTTGTAGTGCAGATTTGCATTGCCCGCTTGCTTGCTTGGCCAAAAAGGGCGTATGCGTTTTCTCCTGAATATATTCAGGAGAAAACGCATACGCCCTTTTTGGCCAAGTGCATCATTGTCGAAGTTGTGCCCCTCTTCCTGTGCTTTAAAGGCGATTCCAACGTACCTCTTGAAATCTGTTTCCTGCTATTCTTCCTCGCTTTCAAGTCCGCCTCGTTGCCTTCCCTCAACAGATTTTTGGACGATAGTTGTCCTTTATTACTCGGCCAGTTTGTGAATTGCTGTGCCCCTGAGCTCCATTTTTCAACTCGTTTTTGGTGAGCTGACCGCAAGTCCAAAATTTTGGTTCAGGACCTATACTGGTTCCCGGTGGGTGGCTGAGAATTTGGTTAATTCTTCTTCCTGCCGGGAAATTACAGTGATATGTGACCGTCCAAATGCCTAACAGCTACTCTCTCATTGGTTCTCCCTCTTCCCTTTCATCCTCTGCCAAATTGGCAACCTGTGCGAACCAAGAGGTTAAAAGGGCTGTCTCTCCAAGTTGGGAGGTTGATAGTAAAGCAGACGGAAAGTCAAACCGGAACACCAGGAGAGGGACTATTCGTTGAGTTTTAGAAACCTTTCGTATTCACAGTGTGTCCATTTTCTAGGTTTCCCGCACATGTTATAGCTGTAGTAATATTCCCTTCAACCTGGAGAGTTCAGACCCATGGAATGGGTGCCATGAATTATTGCTTTAAAGGGTCTGCATTTGCTCACCCAATCTCACCAATCGTCTCAGTCCCAAGTGTCCCTCCTTATGCCACATCCAGCTGTCATTGTAGATAGGGTCATTCCAGCTTTCATCAGAGACCCTGAAGGAATTGTAAAGAATTTCCCAGTTTTTTTGTTTTGTTTTTGAAATTCCTTTTTATAGTGAGTTTGAGCTGATTCTCGCTGCCATGTTTATGCCAGTCTAGACACAGTTGATTCCCTTACGGAGACATATCAATACATAGGTTTTAAGATTCTTACTAGTCAGATATTTTCCTCTGCGGGAAATATGGGGTTTGGAGTCCCTTTCGCTGAGGACGGTGTAGGTCTTGTCTATTCCATAGTTGGTTTTTGGAACGGTACCTGTGCTTATATCAAACTCTGGTTTTATTCATCACCCCACCTCTCCTTCCCCCTTAAGCAGGTATAAGAGTTTTTTCTAAATGTGAGACACTGTTCTCTTTCCTAACTCAGTTCAAGTGTAGCCATGTTTACAGGATCTTCATAAGTGATATCTTATGATAAGTTTCTTTTTCTGTGTGACTTATTTCACTTAGAATCATCGTACCTGAATCCAACCATTTTGCTGCTACTTGTCTTATGACATTGATTTCATGGCTGAGGGATATTCCATCGTACGTAAGTACCAGAATTTTTTGAACCATGTTTATATTTTCTGGGATATTTAAGGTGTATCCAAGTTGATGTCCTTGTATGCAGTGCAGCCCTAAATTTTGGGGTGGCTCTGTCTTATTGATTTTCAGTTTTCCCAAGGTATATTCCCTAGACTGGTAGTGCCCTTGGCTCTGTAGCTCTGTTCTTTACTTGTTTTAGGGAACAGAATGCACTCCTCCAGAGAGGCAGTTGGCAATTTACATCCCGCCCATCAGCATAACAAGGCTCCCTGTTCTCCAGGGCCTGTCTTGCTTTTCTTGTTCTTACACATTTTGTGGATGTCCCTTTTGACCGGTGGGAAGTGATACTTCTTTGTAGTGCAGATTTGCATTGCCTGCTTGCTTGCTTGGCCAAAAAGGGCGTATGCGTTTTCTCCTGAATATATTCAGGAGAAAACGCATACGCCCTTTTTGGCCAAGTGCATCATTGTCCAAGATGTGCCCCTCTTCCTGTGCTTTAAAGGCGATTCCAACGTACCTCTTGAAATCTGTTTCCTGCTATTCTGCCTCGCTTTCAAGTCCGCCTCGTTGCCTTCCCTCAACAGATTTTTGGACGATAGTTGTCCTTTATTACTCGGCCAGTTTGTGAATTGCTGTGCCCCTGAGCTCCATTTTTCAACTCGTTTTTGGTGAGCTGACCGCAAGTCCAAAATTTTGGTTCAGGACCTATACTGGTTCCCGGTGGGTGGCTGAGAATTTGGTTAATTCTTCTTCCTGCCGGGAAATTACAGTGATATGTGACCGTCCAAATGCCTAACAGCTACTCTCTCATTGGTTCTCCCTCTTCCCTTTCATCCTCTGCCAAATTGGCAACCTGTGCGAACCAAGAGGTTAAAGGGGCTGTCTCTCCAAGTTGGGAGGTTGATAGTAAAGCAGACGGAAAGTCAAACCACAGCACCAGGAGAGGGACTATTCGTTGAGTTTTAGAAACCTTTCGTATTCACAGTGTGTCCGTTCTCTAGGTTTCCCGCACATGTTATAGCTGTAGTAATATTCCCTTCAACCTGGAGAGTTCGGACCCATGGAATGGGTGCCATGCATTATTGCTTTAAAGGGTCTGCATTTGCTCACCCAATCTCACCAATCGTCTCAGTCCCAAGTGTCCCTCTTTATGCCACATCCAGCTGTCATTGTAGATAGGGTCATTCCAGCTTTCATCAGAGACCCTGAAGGAATTGTAAAGAATTTCCCAGTTTTTTTGTTTTGTTTTTGAAATTCCTTTTTATAGTGGGTTTGAGCTGATTCTCGCTGCCATGTTTATGCCAGTCTAGACACACTTGATTCCCTTACGGAGACATATCAATACATAGGTTTTAAGATTCTTACTAGTCAGATATTTTCCTCTGCGGGAAATATGGGTTTTGGAGTCCCTTTCGCTGAGGACGGTGTAGGTCTTGTCTATTCCATAGTTGGATTTTGGAACGGTACCTGTGCTTATATCAAACTCTGGTTTTATTCATCACCCCACCTCTCCTTCCCCCTTAAGCAGGTATAAGAGTGTTTTCTAAATGTGAGACACTGTTCTCTTTCCTAACTCAGTTCAAGTGTAGCCATGTTTACAGGATCTTCATAAGTGATATCTTATGATAAGTTTCTTTTTCTGTGTGACTTATTTCACTTAGAATCATCGTACCTGAATCCACCCATTTTGCTGCTACTGGTCTTATGACATTGATTTCATGGCTGAGGGATATTCCATCGTACGTAAGTACCACAATTTTTTGAACCATGTTTATATTTTCTGGGATACTTAAGGTGTATTCAAGTTGAGGTCCTTGTATGCAGTGCAGCCCTAAATTTTGGGGTGGCTCTGTCTTATTGATTTTCAGTTTTCCCAAGGTATATTCCCTAGACTGGTAGTGCCCTTGGCTCTGTAGCTCTGTTCTTTACTTGTTTTAGGGAACACAATGCACTCCTCCAGAGAGGCAGTTGGCAATTTACATCCCGCCCATCAGCATAACAAGGCTCCCTGTTCTCCAGGGCCTGTCTTGCTTTTCTTGTTCTTACACATTTTGTGGATGTCCCTTTTGACCGGTGGGAAGTGATACTTCTTTGTAGTGCAGATTTGCATTGCCTGCTTGCTTGCTTGGCCAAAAAGGGCGTATGCGTTTTCTCCTGAATATATTCAGGATAAAACGCATACGCCCTTTTTGGCCAAGTGCATCATTGTCCAAGATGTGCCCCTCTTCCTGTGCTTTAAAGGCGATTCCAACGTACCTCTTGAAATCTGTTTCCTGCTATTCTGCCTCGCTTTCAAGTCCGCCTCGTTGCCTTCCCTCAACAGATTTTTGGACGATAGTTGTCCTTTATTACTCGGCCAGTTTGTGAATTGCTGTGCCCCTGAGCTCCATTTTTCAACTCGTTTTTGGTGAGCTGACCGCAAGTCCAAAATTTTGGTTCAGGACCTATACTGGTTCCCGGTGGGTGGCTGAGAATTTGGTTAATTCTTCTTCCTGCCGGGAAATTACAGTGATATGTGCCCCTCCAAATGCCTAACAGCTACTCTCTCATTGGTTCTCCCTCTTCCCTTTCATCCTCTGCCAAATTGGCAACCTGTGCGAACCAAGAGGTTAAAGGGGCTGTCTCTCCAAGTTGGGAGGTTGATAGTAAAGCAGACGGAAAGTCAAACCGGAGCACCAGGAGAGGGACTATTCGTTGAGTTTTAGAAACCTTTGGTATTCACAGTGTGTCCGTTCCCTAGGTTTCCCGCACACGTTATAGCTGTAGTAATATTCCCTTCAACCTGGAGAGTTCGGACCCATGGAATGGGTGCCATGCATTATTGCTTTAAAGGGTCTGCATTTGCTCACCCAATCTCACCAATCGTCTCAGTCCCAAGTGTCCCTCCTTATGCCACATCCAGCTGTCCTTGTAGATAGGGTCATTCCAGCTTTCATCAGAGACCCTGAAGGAATTGTAAAGAATTTCCCAGTTTTTTTGTTTTGTTTTTGAAATTCCTTTTTATAGTGGGTTTGAGCTGATTCTCGCTGCCATGTTTATGCCAGTCTAGACACACTTGATTCCCTTATGGAGACATATCAATACATAGGTTTTAAGATTCTTACTAGTCAGATACTTTCCTCTGCGGGAAATATGGGGTTTTGAGTCCCTTTCGCTGAGGACGGTGTAGGTCTTGTCTATTCCATAGTTGGTTTTTGGAACGGTACCTGTGCTTATATCAAACTCTGGTTTTATTCATCACCCCACCTCTCCTTCCCCCTTAAGCAGGTATAAGAGTGTTTTCTAAATGTGAGACACTGTTCTCTTTCCTAACTCAGTTCAAGTGTAGCCATGTTTACAGGATCTTCATAAGTGATATCTTATGATAAGTTTCTTTTTCTGTGTGACTTATTTCACTTAGAATCATCGTACCTGAATCCACCCATTTTGCTGCTACTGGTCTTATGACATTGATTTCATGGCTGAGGGATATTCCATCGTACGTAAGTACCACAATTTTTTGAACCATGTTTATATTTTCTGGGATACTTAAGGTGTATCCAAGTTGAGGTCCTTGTATGCAGTGCAGCCCTAAATTTTGGGGTGGCTCTGTCTTATTGATTTTCAGTTTTCCCAAGGTATATTCCCTAGGCTGGTAGTGCCCTTGGCTCTGTAGCTCTGTTCTTTACTTGTTTTAGGGAACAGAATGCACTCCTCCAGAGAGGCAGTTGGCAATTTACATCCCGCCCATCAGCATAACAAGGCTCCCTGTTCTCCAGGGCCTGTCTTGCCTTTCTTGTTCTTACACATTTTGTGGATGTCCGTTTTGACCGGTGGGAAGTGATACTTCTTTGTAGTGCAGATTTGCATTGCCCGCTTGCTTGCTTGGCCAAAAAGGGCGTATGCGTTTTCTCCTGAATATATTCAGGAGAAAACACATACGCCCTTTTTGGCCAAGTGCATCATTGTCGAAGTTGTGCCCCTCTTCCTGTGCTTTAAAGGCGATTCCAACGTACCTCTTGAAATCTGTTTCCTGCTATTCTGCCTCGCTTTCAAGTCCGCCTCGTTGCCTTCCCTCAACAGGTTTTTGGACGATAGTTGTCCTTTATTACTCGGCCAGTTTGTGAATTGCTGTGCCCCTGAGCTCCATTTTTCAACTCGTTTTTGGTGAGCTGACCGCAAGTCCAAAATTTTGGTTCAGGACCTATACTGGTTCCCGGTGGGTGGCTGAGAATTTGGTTAATTCTTCTTCCTGCCGGGAAATTACAGTGATATGTGCCCCTCCAAATGCCTAACAGCTACTCTCTCATTGGTTCTCCCTCTTCCCTTTCATCCTCTGCCAAATTGGCAACCTGTGCGAACCAAGAGGTTAAAGGGGCTGTCTCTCCAAGTTGGGAGGTTGATAGTAAAGCAGACGGAAAGTCAAACCGGAACACCAGGAGAGGGACTATTCGTTGAGTTTTAGAAACCTTTCGTATTCACAGTGTGTCCGTTCTCTAGGTTTCCCGCACATGTTATAGCTGTAGTAACATTCCCTTCAACCTGGAGAGTTCGGACCCATGGAATGGGTGCCATGCATTATTGCTTTAAAGGGTCTGCATTTGCTCACCCAATCTCACCAATCGTCTCAGTCCCAAGTGTCCCTCCTTATGCCACATCCAGCTGTCGTTGTAGATAGGGTCATTCCAGCCTTCATCAGAGACCCTGAAGGAATTGTAAAGAATTTCCCAGTTTTTTTGTTTTGTTTTTGAAATTCCTTTTTATAGTGAGTTTGAGCTGATTCTCGCTGCCATGTTTATGCCAGTCTAGACACACTTGATTCCCTTACGGAGACATATCAATACATAGGTTTTAAGATTCTTACTAGTCAGATATTTTCCTCTGCGGGAAATATGGGGTTTTGAGTCCCTTTCGCTGAGGACGGTGTAGGTCTTGTCTATTCCATAGTTGGTTTTTGGAACGGTACCTGTGCTTATATCAAACTCTGGTTTTATGCATCACCCCACCTCTCCTTCCCCCTTAAGCAGGTATAAGAGTGTTTTCTAAATGTGAGACACTGTTCTCTTTCCTAACTCAGTTCAAGTGTAGCCATGTTTACAGGATCTTCATAAGTGATATCTTATGATAAGTTTCTTTTTCTGTGTGACTTATTTTACTTAGAATCATCGTACCTGAATCCACCCATTTTGCTGCTACTGGTCTTATGACATTGATTTCATGGCTGAGGGATATTCCATCGTACGTAAGTACCACAATTTTTTGAACCATGTTTATATTTTCTGGGATACTTAAGGTGTATCCAAGTTGAGGCCCTTGTATGCAGTGCAGCCCTAAATTTTGGGGTGGCTCTGTCTTATTGATTTTCAGTTTTCCCAAGGTATATTCCATAGACTGGTAGTGCCCGTGGCTCTGTAGCTCTGTTCTTTACTTGTTTTAGGGAACAGAATGCACTCCTCCAGAGAGGCAGTTGGCAATTTACATCCCGCCCATCAGCATAACAAGGCTCCCTGTTCTCCAGGGCCTGTCTTGCCTTTCTTGTTCTTACACATTTTGTGGATGTCCCTTTTGACCGGTGGGAAGTGATACTTCTTTGTAGTGCAGATTTGCATTGCCCGCTTGCTTGCTTGGCCAAAACGGGCGTATGCGTTTTCTCCTGAATATATTCAGGAGAAAACGCATACGCCCTTTTTGGCCAACTGCATCATTGTCGAAGTTGTGCCCCTCTTCCTGTGCTTTAAAGGCGATTCCAACGTACCTCTTGAAATCTGTTTCCTGCTATTCTGCCTCGCTTTCAAGTCCGCCTCGTTGCCTTCCCTCAACAGATTTTTGGACGATAGTTGTCCTTTATTACTCGGCCAGTTTGTGAATTGCTGTGCCCCTGAGCTCCATTTTTCAACTCGTTTTTGGTGAGCTGACCGCAAGTCCAAAATTTTGGTTCAGGACCTATACTGGTTCCCGGGGGGTGGCTGAGAATTTGGTTAATTCTTCTTCCTGCCGGGAAATTACAGTGATATGTGCACCTCCGAATGCCTAACAGCTACTCTCTCATTGGTTCTCCCTCTTCCCTTTCATCCTCTGCCAAATTGGCAACCTGTGCGAACCAAGAGGTTAAAGGGGCTGTCTCTCCAAGTTGGGAGGTTGATAGTAAAGCAGACGGAAAGTCAAACCGGAACACCAGGAGAGGGACTATTCGTTGAGTTTTAGAAACCTTTCGTATTCACAGTGTGTCCGTTCTCTAGGTTTCCCGCACATGTTATAGCTGTAGTAACATTCCCTTCAACCTGGAGAGTTCGGACCCATGGAATGGGTGCCATGCATTATTGCTTTAAAGGGTCTGCATTTGCTCACCCAATCTCACCAATCGTCTCAGTCCCAAGTGTCCCTCCTTATGCCACATCCAGCTGTCGTTGTAGATAGGGTCATTCCAGCCTTCATCAGAGACCCTGAAGGAATTGTAAAGAATTTCCCAGTTTTTTTGTTTTGTTTTTGAAATTCCTTTTTATAGTGGGTTTGAGCTGATTCTCGCTGCCATGTTTATGCCAGTCTAGACACACTTGATTCCCTTATGGAGACATATCAATACATAGGTTTTAAGATTCTTACTAGTCAGATATTTTCCTCTGCGGGAAATATGGGGTTTTGAGTCCCTTTCGCTGAGGACGGTGTAGGTCTTGTCTATTCCATAGTTGGTTTTTGGAACGGTACCTGTGCTTATATCAAACTCTGGTTTTATGCATCACCCCACCTCTCCTTCCCCCTTAAGCAGGTATAAGAGTGTTTTCTAAATGTGAGACACTGTTCTCTTTCCTAACTCAGTTCAAGTGTAGCCATGTTTACAGGATCTTCATAAGTGATATCTTATGATAAGTTTCTTTTTCTGTGTGACTTATTTCACTTAGAATCATCGTACCTGAATCCACCCATTTTGCTGCTACTGGTCTTATGACATTGATTTCATGGCTGAGGGATATTCCATCGTACGTAAGTACCACAATTTTTTGAACCATGTTTATATTTTCTGGGATACTTAAGGTGTATCCAAGTTGAGGTCCTTGTATGCAGTGCAGCCCTAAATTTTGGGGAGGCTCTGTCTTATTGATTTTCAGTTTTCCCAAGGTATATTCCCTAGGCTGGTAGTGCCCTTGGCTCTGTAGCTCTGTTCTTTACTTGTTTTAGGGAACAGAATGCACTCCTCCAGAGAGGCAGTTGGCAATTTACATCCCGCCCATCAGCATAACAAGGCTCCCTGTTCTCCAGGGCCTGTCTTGCCTTTCTTGTTCTTACACATTTTGTGGATGTCCCTTTTGACCGGTGGGAAGTGATACTTCTTTGTAGTGCAGATTTGCATTGCCCGCTTGCTTGCTTGGCCAAAAAGGGCGTATGCGTTTTCTCCTGAATATATTCAGGAGAAAACGCATACGCCCTTTTTGGCCAAGTGCATCATTGTCGAAGTTGTGCCCCTCTTCCTGTGCTTTAAAGGCGATTCCAACGTACCTCTTGAAATCTGTTTCCTGCTATTCTGCCTCGCTTTCAAGTCCGCCTCGTTGCCTTCCCTCAACAGATTTTTGGACGATAGTTGTCCTTTATTACTCGGCCAGTTTGTGAATTGCTGTGCCCCTGAGCTCCATTTTTCAACTCGTTTTTGGTGAGCTGACCGCAAGTCCAAAATTTTGGTTCAGGACCTATACTGGTTCCCGGGGGGTGGCTGAGAATTTGGTTAATTCTTCTTCCTGCCGGGAAATTACAGTGATATGTGCACCTCCGAATGCCTAACAGCTACTCTCTCATTGGTTCTCCCTCTTCCCTTTCATCCTCTGCCAAATTGGCAACCTGTGCGAACCAAGAGGTTAAAGGGGCTGTCTCTCCAAGTTGGGAGGTTGATAGTAAAGCAGACGGAAAGTCAAACCGGAACACCAGGAGAGGGACTATTCGTTGAGTTTTAGAAACCTTTCGTATTCACAGTGTGTCCGTTCTCTAGGTTTCCCGCACATGTTATAGCTGTAGTAACATTCCCTTCAACCTGGAGAGTTCGGACCCATGGAATGGGTGCCATGCATTATTGCTTTAAAGGGTCTGCATTTGCTCACCCAATCTCACCAATCGTCTCAGTCCCAAGTGTCCCTCCTTATGCCACATCCAGCTGTCGTTGTAGATAGGGTCATTCCAGCCTTCATCAGAGACCCTGAAGGAATTGTAAAGAATTTCCCAGTTTTTTTGTTTTGTTTTTGAAATTCCTTTTTATAGTGGGTTTGAGCTGATTCTCGCTGCCATGTTTATGCCAGTCTAGACACACTTGATTCCCTTATGGAGACATATCAATACATAGGTTTTAAGATTCTTACTAGTCAGATATTTTCCTCTGCGGGAAATATGGGGTTTTGAGTCCCTTTCGCTGAGGACGGTGTAGGTCTTGTCTATTCCATAGTTGGTTTTTGGAACGGTACCTGTGCTTATATCAAACTCTGGTTTTATGCATCACCCCACCTCTCCTTCCCCCTTAAGCAGGTATAAGAGTGTTTTCTAAATGTGAGACACTGTTCTCTTTCCTAACTCAGTTCAAGTGTAGCCATGTTTACAGGATCTTCATAAGTGATATCTTATGATAAGTTTCTTTTTCTGTGTGACTTATTTCACTTAGAATCATCGTACCTGAATCCACCCATTTTGCTGCTACTGGTCTTATGACATTGATTTCATGGCTGAGGGATATTCCATCGTACGTAAGTACCACAATTTTTTGAACCATGTTTATATTTTCTGGGATACTTAAGGTGTATCCAAGTTGAGGTCCTTGTATGCAGTGCAGCCCTAAATTTTGGGGAGGCTCTGTCTTATTGATTTTCAGTTTTCCCAAGGTATATTCCCTAGGCTGGTAGTGCCCTTGGCTCTGTAGCTCTGTTCTTTACTTGTTTTAGGGAACAGAATGCACTCCTCCAGAGAGGCAGTTGGCAATTTACATCCCGCCCATCAGCATAACAAGGCTCCCTGTTCTCCAGGGCCTGTCTTGCCTTTCTTGTTCTTACACATTTTGTGGATGTCCCTTTTGACCGGTGGGAAGTGATACTTCTTTGTAGTGCAGATTTGCATTGCCCGCTTGCTTGCTTGGCCAAAAAGGGCGTATGCGTTTTCTCCTGAATATATTCAGGAGAAAACGCATATGCCCTTTTTGGCCAAGTGCATCATTGTCGAAGTTGTGCCCCTCTTCCTGTGCTTTAAAGGCGATTCCATCGAACCTCTTGAAATCTGTTTCCTGCTATTCTTCCTCGCTTTCAAGTCCGCCTCGTTGCCTTCCCTCAACAGATTTTTGGACGATAGTTGTCCTTTATTACTCGGCCAGTTTGTGAATTGCTGTGCCCCTGAGCTCCATTTTTCAACTCGTTTTTGGTGAGCTGACCGCAAGTCCAAAATTTTGCTTCAGGACCTATACTGGTTCCCGGTGGGTGGCTGAGAATTTGGTTAATTCTTCTTCCTGCCGGGAAATTACAGTGATATGTGCCCCTCCAAATGCCTAACAGCTACTCTCTCATTGGTTCTCCCTCTTCCCTTTCATCCTCTGCCAAATTGGCAACCTGTGCGAACCAAGAGGTTAAAGGGGCTGTCTCTCCAAGTTGGGAGGTTGATAGTAAAGCAGACGGAAAGTCAAACCGGAGCCCCAGGGGAGGGACTATGCGTTGAGTTTTAGAAACCTTTCGTATTCACAGTGTGTCCGTTCTCTAGGTTTCCCGCACTTGTTATAGCTGTAGTAATATTCCCTTCAACCTGGAGAGTTCGGACCCATGGAATGGGTGCCATGCATTATTGCTTTAAAGGGTCTGCATTTGCTCACCCAATCTCACCAATCGTCTCAGTCCCAAGTGTCCCTCCTTATGCCACATCCAGCTGTCGTTGTAGATAGGGTCATTCCAGCCTTCATCAGAGACCCTGAAGGAATTGTAAAGAATTTCCCAGTTTTTTTGTTTTGTTTTTGAAATTCCTTTTTATAGTGGGGTTGAGCTGATTCTCGCTGCCATGTTTATGCCAGTCTAGACACACTTGATTCCCTTACGGAGACATATCAATACATAGGTTTTAAGATTCTTACTAGTCAGATATTTTCCTCTGCGGGAAATATGGGGTTTTGAGTCCCTTTCGCTGAGGACGGTGTAGGTCTTGTCTATTCCATAGCTGGTTTTTGGAACGGTACCTGTGCTTATATCAAACTCTGGTTTTATGCATCACCCCACCTCTCCTTCCCCCTTAAGCAGGTATAAGAGTGTTTTCTAAATGTGAGACACTGTTCTCTTTCCTAACTCAGTTCAAGTGTAGCCATGTTTACAGGATCTTCATAAGTGATATCTTATGATAAGTTTCTTTTTCTGTGTGACTTATTTCACTTAGAATCATCGTACCTGAATCCACCCATTTTGCTGCTACTGGTCTTATGACATTGATTTCATGGCTGAGGGATATTCCATCGTACGTAAGTACCACAATTTTTTGAACCATGTTTATATTTTCTGGGATACTTAAGGTGTATCCAAGTTGAGGCCCTTGTATGCAGTGCAGCCCTAAATTTTGGGGTGGCTCTGTCTTATTGATTTTCAGTTTTCCCAAGGTATATTCCCTAGACTGGTAGTGCCCTTGGCTCTGTAGCTCTGTTCTTTACTTGTTTTAGGGAACAGAATGCACTCCTCCAGAGAGGCAGTTGGCAATTTACATCCCGCCCATCAGCATAACAAGGCTCCCTGTTCTCCAGGGCCTGTCTTGCCTTTCTTGTTCTTACACATTTTGTGGATGTCCCTTTTGACCGGTGGGAAGTGATACTTCTTTGTAGTGCAGATTTGCATTGCCCGCTTGCTTGCTTGGCCAAAAAGGGCGTATGCGTTTTCTCCTGAATATATTCAGGAGAAAACGCATACGCCCTTTTTGGCCAAGTGCATCATTGTCGAAGTTGTGCCCCTCTTCCTGTGCTTTAAAGGCGATTCCAACGTACCTCTTGAAATCTGTTTCCTGCTATTCTGCCTCGCTTTCAAGTCCGCCTCGTTGCCTTCCCTCAACAGATTTTTGGACGATAGTTGTCCTTTATTACTCGGCCAGTTTGTGAATTGCTGTGCCCCTGAGCTCCATTTTTCAACTCGTTTTTGGTGAGCTGACCGCAAGTCCAAAATTTTGGTTCAGGACCTATACTGGTTCCCGGTGGGTGGCTGAGAATTTGGTTAATTCTTCTTCCTGCCGGGAAATTACAGTGATATGTGCCCGTCCAAATGCCTAACAGCTACTCTCTCATTGGTTCTCCCTCTTCCCTTTCATCCTCTGCCAAATTGGCAACCTGTGCGAACCAAGAGGTTAAAGGGGCTGTCTCTCCAAGTTGGGAGGTTGATAGTAAAGCAGACGGAAAGTCAAACCGGAGCCCCAGGGGAGGGACTATGCGTTGAGTTTTAGAAACCTTTCGTATTCACAGTGTGTCCGTTCTCTAGGTTTCCCGCACTTGTTATAGCTGTAGTAATATTCCCTTCAACCTGGAGAGTTCAGACCCATGGAATGGGTGCCATGCATTATTGCTTTAAAGGGTCTGCATTTGCTCACCCAATCTCACCAATCGTCTCAGTCCCAAGTGTCCCTCCTTATGCCACATCCAGCTGTCGTTGTAGATAGGGTCATTCCAGCCTTCATCAGAGACCCTGAAGGAATTGTAAAGAATTTCCCAGTTTTTTTGTTTTGTTTTTGAAATTCCTTTTTATAGTGGGTTTGAGCTGATTCTCGCTGCCATGTTTATGCCAGTCTAGACACACTTGATTCCCTTACGGAGACATATCAATACATAGGTTTTAAGATTCTTACTAGTCAGATATTTTCCTCTGCGGGAAATATGGGGTTTTGAGTCCCTTTCGCTGAGGACGGTGTAGGTCTTGTCTATTCCATAGTTGGTTTTTGGAACGGTACCTGTGCTTATATCAAACTCTGGTTTTATGCATCACCCCACCTCTCCTTCCCCCTTAAGCAGGTATAAGAGTGTTTTCTAAATGTGAGACACTGTTCTCTTTCCTAACTCAGTTCAAGTGTAGCCATGTTTACAGGATCTTCATAAGTGATATCTTATGATAAGTTTCTTTTTCTGTGTGACTTATTTCACTTAGAATCATCGTACCTGAATCCACCCATTTTGCTGCTACTGGTCTTATGACATTGATTTCATGGCTGAGGGATATTCCATCGTACGTAAGTACCACAATTTTTTGAACCATGTTTATATTTTCTGGGATACTTAAGGTGTATCCAAGTTGAGGTCCTTGTATGCAGTGCAGCCCTAAATTTTGGGGTGGCTCTGTCTTATTGATTTTCAGTTTTCCCAAGGTATATTCCCTAGACTGGTAGTGCCCTTGGCTCTGTAGCTCTGTTCTTTACTTGTTTTAGGGAACAGAATGCACTCCTCCAGAGAGGCAGTTGGCAATTTACATCCCGCCCATCAGCATAACAAGGCTCCCTGTTCTCCAGGGCCTGTCTTGCCTTTCTTGTTCTTACACATTTTGTGGATGTCCCTTTTGACCGGTGGGAAGTGATACTTCTTTGTAGTGCAGATTTGCATTGCCCGCTTGCTTGCTTGGCCAAAAAGGGCGTATGCGTTTTCTCCTGAATATATTCAGGAGAAAACGCATACGCCCTTTTTGGCCAAGTGCATCATTGTCGAAGTTGTGCCCCTCTTCCTGTGCTTTAAAGGCGATTCCATCGTACCTCTTGAAATCTGTTTCCTGCTATTCTGCCTCGCTTTCAAGTCCGCCTCGTTGCCTTCCCTCAACAGATTTTTGGACGATAGTTGTCCTTTATTACTCGGCCAGTTTGTGAATTGCTGTGCCCCTGAGCTCCATTTTTCAACTCGTTTTTGGTGAGCTGACCACAAGTCCAAAATTTTGGTTCAGGACCTATACTGGTTCCCGGTGGGTGGCTGAGAATTTGGTTAATTCTTCTTCCTGCCGGGAAATTACAGTGATATGTGCCCGTCCAAATGCCTAACAGCTACTCTCTCATTGGTTCTCCCTCTTCCCTTTCATCCACTGCCAAATTGGCAACCTGTGCGAACCAAGAGGTTAAAGGGGCTGTCTCTCCAAGTTGGGAGGTTGATAGTAAAGCAGACGGAAAGTCAAACCGGAGCACCAGGAGAGGGACTATTCGTTGAGTTTTAGAAACCTTTCGTATTCACAGTGTGTCCGTTCTCTAGGTTTCCCGCACATGTTATAGCTGTAGTAATATTCCCTTCAACCTGGAGAGTTCGGACCCATGGAATGGGTGCCATGCATTATTGCTTTAAAGGGTCTGCATTTGCTCACCCAATCTCACCAATCGTCTCAGTCCCAAGTGTCCCTCCTTATGCCACATCCAGCTGTCGTTGTAGATATGGTCATTCCAGCTTTCATCAGAGACCCTGAAGGAATTGTAAAGAATTTCCCAGTTTTTTTGTTTTGTTTTTGAAATTCCTTTTTATAGTGGGTTTGAGCTGATTCTCGCTGCCATGTTTATGCCAGTCTAGACACACTTGATTCCCTTACGGAGACATATCAATACATAGGTTTTAAGATTCTTACTAGTCAGATATTTTCCTCTGCGGGAAATATGGGGTTTTGAGTCCCTTTCGCTGAGGACGGTGTAGGTCTTGTCTATTCCATAGTTGGTTTTTGGAACGGTACCTGTGCTTATATCAAACTCTGGTTTTATGCATCACCCCACCTCTCCTTCCCCCTTAAGCAGGTATAAGAGTGTTTTCTAAATGTGAGACACTGTTCTCTTTCCTAACTCAGTTCAAGTGTAGCCATGTTTACAGGATCTTCATAAGTGATATCTTATGATAAGTTTCTTTTTCTGTGTGACTTATTTCACTTAGAATCATCGTACCTGAATCCACCCATTTTGCTGCTACTGGTCTTATGACATTGATTACATGGCTGAGGGATATTCCATCGTACGTAAGTACCACAATTTTTTGAACCATGTTTATATTTTCTGGGATACTTAAGGTGTATCCAAGTTGAGGTCCTTGTATGCAGTGCAGCCCTAAATTTTGGGGTGGCTCTGTCTTATTGATTTTCAGTTTTCCCAAGGTATATTCCCTAGAATGGTAGTGCCCTTGGCTCTGTAGCTCTGTTCTTTACTTGTTTTAGGGAACAGAATGCACTCCTCCAGAGAGGCAGTTGGCAATTTACATCCCGCCCATCAGCATAACAAGGCTCCCTGTTCTCCAGGGCCTGTCTTACCTTTCTTGTTCTTACACATTTTGTGGATGTCCCTTTTGACCGGTGGGAAGTGATACTTCTTTGTAGTGCAGATTTGCATTGCCCGCTTGCTTGCTTGGCCAAAAAGGGCGTATGCGTTTTCTCCTGAATATATTCAGGAGAAAACGCATACGCCCTTTTTGGCCAAGTGCATCATTGTCGAAGTTGTGCCCCTCTTCCTGTGCTTTAAAGGCGATTCCAACGTACCTCTTGAAATCTGTTTCCTGCTATTCTGCCTCGCTTTCAAGTCCGCCTCGTTGCCTTCCCTCAACAGATTTTTGGACGATAGTTGTCCTTTATTACTCGGCCAGTTTGTGAATTGCTGTGCCCCTGAGCTCCATTTTTCAACTCGCTTTTGGTGAGCTGACCGCAAGTCCAAAATTTTGCTTCAGGACCTATACTGGTTCCCGGTGGGTGGCTGAGAATTTGGTTAATTCTTCTTCCTGCCGGGAAATTACAGTGATATGTGCCCGTCCAAATGCCTAACAGCTACTCTCTCATTGGTTCTCCCTCTTCCCTTTCATCCTCTGCCAAATTGGCAACCTGTGCGAACCAAGAGGTTAAAGGGGCTGTCTCTCCAAGTTGGGAGGTTGATAGTAAAGCAGACGGAAAGTCAAACCGGAGCACCAGGGGAGGGACTATGCGTTGAGTTTTAGAAACCTTTCGTATTCACAGTGTGTCCGTTCTCTAGGTTTCCCGCACATGTTATAGCTGTAGTAATATTCCCTTCAACCTGGAGAGTTCGGACCCATGGAATGGGTGCCATGCATTATTGCTTTAAAGGGTCTGCATTTGCTCACCCAATCTCACCAATCGTCTCAGTCCCAAGTGTCCCTCCTTATGCCACATCCAGCTGTCGTTGTAGATAGGGTCATTCCAGCCTTCATCAGAGACCCTGAAGGAATTGTAAAGAATTTACCAGTTTTTTTGTTTTGTTTTTGAAATTCCTTTTTATAGTGGGTTTGAGCTGATTCTCGCTGCCATGTTTATGCCAGTCTAGACACACTTGATTCCCTTACGGAGACATATCAATACATAGGTTTTAAGATTCTTACTAGTCAGATATTTTCCTCTGCGGGAAATATGGGGTTTTGAGTCCCTTTCGCTGAGGACGGTGTAGGTCTTGTCTATTCCATAGTTGGTTTTTGGAACGGTACCTGTGCTTATATCAAACTCTGGTTTTATGCATCACCCCACCTCTCCTTCCCCCTTAAGCAGGTATAAGAGTGTTTTCTAAATGTGAGACACTGTTCTCTTTCCTAACTCAGTTCAAGTGTAGCCATGTTTACAGGATCTTCATAAGTGATATCTTATGATAAGTTTCTTTTTCTGTGTGACTTATTTCACTTAGAATCATCGTACCTGAATCCACCCATTTTGCTGCTACTGGTCTTATGACATTGATTTCATGGCTGAGGGATATTCCATCGTACGTAAGTACCACAATTTTTTGAACCATGTTTATATTTTCTGGGATACTTAAGGTGTATCCAAGTTGAGGTCCTTGTATGCAGTGCAGCCCTAAATTTTGGGGTGGCTCTGTCTTATTGATTTTCAGTTTTCCCAAGGTATATTCCCTAGGCTGGTAGTGCCCTTGGCTCTGTAGCTCTGTTCTTTACTTGTTTTAGGGAACAGAATGCACTCCTCCAGAGAGGCAGTTGGCAATTTACATCCCGCCCATCAGCATAACAAGGCTCCCTGTTCTCCAGGGCCTGTCTTGCCTTTCTTGTTCTTACACATTTTGTGGATGTCCCTTTTGACCGGTGGGAAGTGATACTTCTTTGTAGTGCAGATTTGCATTGCCCGCTTGCTTGCTTGGCCAAAAAGGGCGTATGCGTTTTCTCCTGAATATATTCAGGAGAAAACGCATACGCCCTTTTTGGCCAAGTGCATCATTGTCGAAGTTGTGCCCCTCTTCCTGTGCTTTAAAGGCGATTCCAACGTACCTCTTGAAATCTGTTTCCTGCTATTCTGCCTCGCTTTCCAGTCCGCCTCGTTGCCTTCCCTCAACAGATTTTTGGACGATAGTTGTCCTTTATTACTCGGCCAGTTTGTGAATTGCTGTGCCCCTGAGCTCCATTTTTCAAATCGTTTTTGGTGAGCTGACCGCAAGTCCAAAATTTTGGTTCAGGACCTATACTGGTTCCCGGGGGGTGGCTGAGAATTTGGTTAATTCTTCTTCCTGCCGGGAAATTACAGTGATATGTGCCCCTCCAAATGCCTAACAGCTACTCTCTCATTGGTTCTCCCTCTTCCCTTTCATCCTCTGCCAAATTGGCAACCTGTGCGAACCAAGAGGTTAAAGGGGCTGTCTCTCCAAGTTGGGAGGTTGATAGTAAAGCAGACGGAAAGTCAAACCGGAGCACCAGGAGAGGGACTATGCGTTGAGTTTTAGAAACCTTTCGTATTCACAGTGTGTCCGTTCTCTAGGTTTCCCGCACATGTTATAGCTGTAGTAACATTCCCTTCAACCTGGAGAGTTCGGACCCATGGAATGGGTGCCATGCATTATTGCTTTAAAGGGTCTGCATTTGCTCACCCAATCTCACCAATCGTCTCAGTCCCAAGTGTCCCTCCTTATGCCACATCCAGCTGTCGTTGTAGATATGGTCATTCCAGCCTTCATCAGAGACCCTGAAGGAATTGTAAAGAATTTCCCAGTTTTTTTGTTTTGTTTCTGAAATTCCTTTTTATAGTGGGTTTGAGCTGATTCTCGCTGCCATGTTTATGCCAGTCTAGACACACTTGATTCCCTTATGGAGACATATCAATACATAGGTTTTAAGATTCTTACTAGTCAGATATTTTCCTATGCGGGAAATATGGGGTTTTGAGTCCCTTTCGCTGAGGACGGTGTAGGTCTTGTCTATTCCATAGTTGGTTTTTGGAACGGTACCTGTGCTTATATCAAACTCTGGTTTTATGCATCACCCCACCTCTCCTTCCCCCTTAAGCAGGTATAAGAGTGTTTTCTAAATGTGAGACACTGTTCTCTTTCCTAACTCAGTTCAAGTGTAGCCATGTTTACAGGATCTTCATAAGTGATATCTTATGATAAGTTTCTTTTTCTGTGTGACTTATTTCACTTAGAATCATCGTACCTGAATCCACCCATTTTGCTGCTACTGGTCTTATGACATTGATTTCATGGCTGAGGGATATTCCATCGTACGTAAGTACCACAATTTTTTGAACCATGTTTATATTTTCTGGGATACTTAAGGTGTATCCAAGTTGAGGTCCTTGTATGCAGTGCAGCCCTAAATTTTGGGGTGGCTCTGTCTTATTGATTTTCAGTTTTCCCAAGGTATATTCCCTAGACTGGTAGTGCCCTTGGCTCTGTAGCTCTGTTCTTTACTTGTTTTAGGGAACAGAATGCACTCCTCCAGAGAGGCAGTTGGCAATTTACATCCCGCCCATCAGCATAACAAGGCTCCCTGTTCTCCAGGGCCTGTCATGCCTTTCTTGTTCTTACACATTTTGTGGATGTCCCTTTTGACCGGTGGGAAGTGATACTTCTTTGTAGTGCAGATTTGCATTGCCCGCTTGCTTGCTTGGCCAAAAAGGGCGTATGCGTTTTCTCCTGAATATATTCAGGAGAAAACGCATACGCCCTTTTTGGCCAAGTGCATCATTGTCGAAGTTGTGCCCCTCTTCCTGTGCTTTAAAGGCGATTCCAACGTACCTCTTGAAATCTGTTTCCTGCTATTCTTCCTCGCTTTCAAGTCCGCCTCGTTGCCTTCCCTCAACAGATTTTTGGACGATAGTTGTCCTTTATTACTCGGCCAGTTTGTGAATTGCTGTGCCCCTGAGCTCCATTTTTCAACTCGTTTTTGGTGAGCTGACCACAAGTCCAAAATTTTGCTTCAGGACCTATACTGGTTCCCGGTGGGTGGCTGAGAATTTGGTTAATTCTTCTTCCTGCCGGGAAATTACAGTGATATGTGCCCCTCCAAATGCCTAACAGCTACTCTCTCATTGGTTCTCCCTCTTCCCTTTCATCCTCTGCCAAATTGGCAACCTGTGCGAACCAAGAGGTTAAAGGGGCTGTCTCTCCAAGTTGGGAGGTTGATAGTAAAGCAGACGGAAAGTCAAACCGGAGCACCAGGAGAGGGACTATGCGTTGAGTTTTAGAAACCTTTCGTATTCACAGTGTGTCCGTTCTCTAGGTTTCCCGCACATGTTATAGCTGTAGTAACATTCCCTTCAACCTGGAGAGTTCGGACCCATGGAATGGGTGCCATGCATTATTGCTTTAAAGGGTCTGCATTTGCTCACCCAATCTCACCAATCGTCTCAGTCCCAAGTGTCCCTCCTTATGACACATCCAGCTGTCGTTGTAGATAGGGTCATTCCAGCCTTCATCAGAGACCCTGAAGGAATTGTAAAGAATTTCCCAGTTTTTTTGTTTTGTTTTTGAAATTCCTTTTTATAGTGGGGTTGAGCTGATTCTCGCTGCCATGTTTATGCCAGTCTAGACACACTTGATTCCCTTACGGAGACATATCAATACATAGGTTTTAAGATTCTTACTAGTCAGATATTTTCCTCTGCGGGAAATATGGGGTTTTGAGTCCCTTTCGCTGAGGACGGTGTAGGTCTTGTCTATTCCATAGTTGGTTTTTGGAACGGTACCTGTGCTTATATCAAACTCTGGTTTTATGCATCACCCCACCTCTCCTTCCCCCTTAAGCAGGTATAAGAGTGTTTTCTAAATGTGAGACACTGTTCTCTTTCCTAACTCAGTTCAAGTGTAGCCATGTTTACAGGATCTTCATAAGTGATATCTTATGATAAGTTTCTTTTTCTGTGTGACTTATTTCACTTAGAATCATCGTACCTGAATCCACCCATTTTGCTGCTACTGGTCTTATGACATTGATTTCATGGCTGAGGGATATTCCATCGTACGTAAGTACCACAATTTTTTGAACCATGTTTATATTTTCTGGGATACTTAAGGTGTATCCAAGTTGAGGTCCTTGTATGCAGTGCAGCCCTAAATTTTGGGGTGGCTCTGTCTTATTGATTTTCAGTTTTCCCAAGGTATATTCCCTAGACTGGTAGTGCCCTTGGCTCTGTAGCTCTGTTCTTTACTTGTTTTAGGGAACAGAATGCACTCCTCCAGAGAGGCAGTTGGCAATTTACATCCCGCCCATCAGCATAACAAGGCTCCCTGTTCTCCAGGGCCTGTCTTGCCTTTCTTGTTCTTACACATTTTGTGGATGTCCCTTTTGACCGGTGGGAAGTGATACTTCTTTGTAGTGCAGATTTGCATTGCCCGCTTGCTTGCTTGGCCAAAAAGGGCGTATGCGTTTTCTCCTGAATATATTCAGGAGAAAACGCATACGCCCTTTTTGGCCAAGTGCATCATTGTCGAAGTTGTGCCCCTCTTCCTGTGCTTTAAAGGCGATTCCATCGTACCTCTTGAAATCTGTTTCCTGCTATTCTGCCTCGCTTTCAAGTCCGCCTCGTTGCCTTCCCTCAACAGAATTTTGGACGATAGTTGTCCTTTATTACTCGGCCAGTTTGTGAATTGCTGTGCCCCTGAGCTCCATTTTTCAACTCGTTTTTGGTGAGCTGACCGCAAGTCCAAAATTTTGGTTCAGGACCTATACTGGTTCCCGGTGGGTGGCTGAGAATTTGGTTAATTCTTCTTCCTGCCGGGAAATTACAGTGATATGTGCCCGTCCAAATGCCTAACAGCTACTCTCTCATTGGTTCTCCCTCTTCCCTTTCATCCACTGCCAAACTGGCAACCTGTGCGAACCAAGAGGTTAAAGGGGCTGTCTCTCCAAGTTGGGAGGTTGATAGTAAAGCAGACGGAAAGTCAAACCGGAGCACCAGGAGAGGGACTATTCGTTGAGTTTTAGAAACCTTTCGTATTCACAGTGTGTCCGTTCTCTAGGTTTCCCGCACATGTTATAGCTGTAGTAATATTCCCTTCAACCTGGAGAGTTCGGACCCATGGAATGGGTGCCATGCATTATTGCTTTAAAGGGTCTGCATTTGCTCACCCAATCTCACCAATCGTCTCAGTCCCAAGTGTCCCTCCTTATGCCACATCCAGCTGTCGTTGTAGATAGGGTCATTCCAGCTTTCATCAGAGACCCTGAAGGAATTGTAAAGAATTTCCCAGTTTTTTTGTTTTGTTTTTGAAATTCCTTTTTATAGTGGGTTTGAGCTGATTCTCGCTGCCATGTTTATGCCAGTCTAGACACACTTGATTCCCTTACGGAGACATATCAATACATAGGTTTTAAGATTCTTACTAGTCAGATATTTTCCTCTGCGGGAAATATGGGGTTTTGAGTCCCTTTCGCTGAGGACGGTGTAGGTCTTGTCTATTCCATAGTTGGTTTTTGGAACGGTACCTGTGCTTATATCAAACTCTGGTTTTATGCATCACCCCACCTCTCCTTCCCCCTTAAGCAGGTATAAGAGTGTTTTCTAAATGTGAGACACTGTTCTCTTTCCTAACTCAGTTCAAGTGTAGCCATGTTTACAGGATCTTCATAAGTGATATCTTATGATAAGTTTCTTTTTCTGTGTGACTTATTTCACTTAGAATCATCGTACCTGAATCCACCCATTTTGCTGCTACTGGTCTTATGACATTGATTTCATGGCTGAGGGATATTCCATCGTACGTAAGTACCACAATTTTTTGAACCATGTTTATATTTTCTGGGATACTTAAGGTGTATCCAAGTTGAGGTCCTTGTATGCAGTGCAGCCCTAAATTTTGGGGTGGCTCTGTCTTATTGATTTTCAGTTTTCCCAAGGTATATTCCCTAGAATGGTAGTGCCCTTGGCTCTGTAGCTCTGTTCTTTACTTGTTTTAGGGAACAGAATGCACTCCTCCAGAGAGGCAGTTGGCAATTTACATCCCGCCCATCAGCATAACAAGGCTCCCTGTTCTCCAGGGCCTGTCTTGCCTTTCTTGTTCTTACACATTTTGTGGATGTCCCTTTTGACCGGTGGGAAGTGATACTTCTTTGTAGTGCAGATTTGCATTGCCCGCTTGCTTGCTTGGCCAAAAAGGGCGTATGCGTTTTCTCCTGAATATATTCAGGAGAAAACGGATACGCCCTTTTTGGCCAAGTGCATCATTGTCGAAGTTGTGCCCCTCTTCCTGTGCTTTAAAGGCGATTCCAACGTACCTCTTGAAATCTGTTTCCTGCTATTCTGCCTCGCTTTCAAGTCCGCCTCGTTGCCTTCCCTCAACAGATTTTTGGACGATAGTTGTCCTTTATTACTCGGCCAGTTTGTGAATTGCTGTGCCCCTGAGCTCCATTTTTCAACTCGCTTTTGGTGAGCTGACCGCAAGTCCAAAATTTTGCTTCAGGACCTATACTGGTTCCCGGTGGGTGGCTGAGAATTTGGTTAATTCTTCTTCCTGCCGGGAAATTACAGTGATATGTGCCCGTCCAAATGCCTAACAGCTACTCTCTCATTGGTTCTCCCTCTTCCCTTTCATCCTCTGCCAAATTGGCAACCTGTGCGAACCAAGAGGTTAAAGGGGCTGTCTCTCCAAGTTGGGAGGTTGATAGTAAAGCAGACGGAAAGTCAAACCGGAGCACCAGGGGAGGGACTATGCGTTGAGTTTTAGAAACCTTTCGTATTCACAGTGTGTCCGTTCTCTAGGTTTCCCGCACATGTTATAGCTGTAGTAATATTCCCTTCAACCTGGAGAGTTCGGACCCATGGAATGGGTGCCATGCATTATTGCTTTAAAGGGTCTGCATTTGCTCACCCAATCTCACCAATCGTCTCAGTCCCAAGTGTCCCTCCTTATGCCACATCCAGCTGTCGTTGTAGATAGGGTCATTCCAGCCTTCATCAGAGACCCTGAAGGAATTGTAAAGAATTTACCAGTTTTTTTGTTTTGTTTTTGAAATTCCTTTTTATAGTGGGTTTGAGCTGATTCTCGCTGCCATGTTTATGCCAGTCTAGACACACTTGATTCCCTTACGGAGACATATCAATACATAGGTTTTAAGATTCTTACTAGTCAGATACTTTCCTCTGCGGGAAATATGGGGTTTTGAGTCCCTTTCGCTGAGGACGGTGTAGGTCTTGTCTATTCCATAGTTGGTTTTTGGAACGGTACCTGTGCTTATATCAAACTCTGGTTTTATGCATCACCCCACCTCTCCTTCCCCCTTAAGCAGGTATAAGAGTGTTTTCTAAATGTGAGACACTGTTCTCTTTCCTAACTCAGTTCAAGTGTAGCCATGTTTACAGGATCTTCATAAGTGATATCTTATGATAAGTTTCTTTTTCTGTGTGACTTATTTCACTTAGAATCATCGTACCTGAATCCACCCATTTTGCTGCTACTGGTCTTATGACATTGATTTCATGGCTGAGGGATATTCCATCGTACGTAAGTACCACAATTTTTTGAACCATGTTTATATTTTCTGGGATACTTAAGGTGTATCCAAGTTGAGGCCCTTGTATGCAGTGCAGCCCTAAATTTTGGGGTGGCTCTGTCTTATTGATTTTCAGTTTTCCCAAGGTATATTCCCTAGACTGGTAGTGCCCTTGGCTCTGTAGCTCTGTTCTTTACTTGTTTTAGGGAACAGAATGCACTCCTCCAGAGAGGCAGTTGGCAATTTACATCCCGCCCATCAGCATAACAAGGCTCCCTGTTCTCCAGGGCCTGTCTTGCCTTTCTTGTTCTTACACATTTTGTGGATGTCCCTTTTGACCGGTGGGAAGTGATACTTCTTTGTAGTGCAGATTTGCATTGCCCGCTTGCTTGCTTGGCCAAAAAGGGTGTATGCGTTTTCTCCTGAATATATTCAGGAGAAAACGCATACGCCCTTTTTGGCCAAGTGCATCATTGTCGAAGTTGTGCCCCTCTTCCTGTGCTTTAAAGGCGATTCCAACGTACCTCTTGAAATCTGTTTCCTGCTATTCTGCCTCGCTTTCAAGTCCGCCTCGTTGCCTTCCCTCAACAGATTTTTGGACGATAGTTGTCCTTTATTACTCGGCCAGTTTGTGAATTGCTGTGCCCCTGAGCTCCATTTTTCAACTCGTTTTTGGTGAGCTGACCGCAAGTCCAAAATTTTGGTTCAGGACCTATACTGGTTCCCGGGGGGTGGCTGAGAATTTGGTTAATTCTTCTTCCTGCCGGGAAATTACAGTGATATGTGCCCCTCCAAATGCCTAACAGCTACTCTCTCATTGGTTCTCCCTCTTCCCTTTCATCCTCTGCCAAATTGGCAACCTGTGCGAACCAAGAGGTTAAAGGGGCTGTCTCTCCAAGTTGGGAGGTTGATAGTAAAGCAGACGGAAAGTCAAACCGGAGCACCAGGAGAGGGACTATGCGTTGAGTTTTAGAAACCTTTCGTATTCACAGTGTGTCCGTTCTCTAGGTTTCCCGCACATGTTATAGCTGTAGTAACATTCCCTTCAACCTGGAGAGTTCGGACCCATGGAATGGGTGCCATGCATTATTGCTTTAAAGGGTCTGCATTTGCTCACCCAATCTCACCAATCGTCTCAGTCCCAAGTGTCCCTCCTTATGCCACATCCAGCTGTCGTTGTAGATAGGGTCATTCCAGCCTTCATCAGAGACCCTGAAGGAATTGTAAAGAATTTCCCAGTTTTTTTGTTTTGTTTTTGAAATTCCTTTTTATAGTGGGTTTGAGCTGATTCTCGCTGCCATGTTTATGCCAGTCTAGACACACTTGATTCCCTTATGGAGACATATCAATACATAGGTTTTAAGATTCTTACTAGTCAGATATTTTCCTCTGCGGGAAATATGGGGTTTTGAGTCCCTTTCGCTGAGGACGGTGTAGGTCTTGTCTATTCCATAGTTGGTTTTTGGAACGGTACCTGTGCTTATATCAAACTCTGGTTTTATGCATCACCCCACCTCTCCTTCCCCCTTAAGCAGGTATAAGAGTGTTTTCTAAATGTGAGACACTGTTCTCTTTCCTAACTCAGTTCAAGTGTAGCCATGTTTACAGGATCTTCATAAGTGATATCTTATGATAAGTTTCTTTTTCTGTGTGACTTATTTCACTTAGAATCATCGTACCTGAATCCACCCATTTTGCTGCTACTGGTCTTATGACATTGATTTCATGGCTGAGGGATATTCCATCGTACGTAAGTACCACAATTTTTTGAACCATGTTTATATTTTCTGGGATACTTAAGGTGTATCCAAGTTGAGGTCCTTGTATGCAGTGCAGCCCTAAATTTTGGGGTGGCTCTGTCTTATTGATTTTCAGTTTTCCCAAGGTATATTCCCTAGACTGGTAGTGCCCTTGGCTCTGTAGCTCTGTTCTTTACTTGTTTTAGGGAACAGAATGCACTCCTCCAGAGAGGCAGTTGGCAATTTACATCCCGCCCATCAGCATAACAAGGCTCCCTGTTCTCCAGGGCCTGTCATGCCTTTCTTGTTCTTACACATTTTGTGGATGTCCCTTTTGACCGGTGGGAAGTGATACTTCTTTGTAGTGCAGATTTGCATTGCCCGCTTGCTTGCTTGGCCAAAAAGGGCGTATGCGTTTTCTCCTGAATATATTCAGGAGAAAACGCATACGCCCTTTTTGGCCAAGTGCATCATTGTCGAAGTTGTGCCCCTCTTCCTGTGCTTTAAAGGCGATTCCAACGTACCTCTTGAAATCTGTTTCCTGCTATTCTTCCTCGCTTTCAAGTCCGCCTCGTTGCCTTCCCTCAACAGATTTTTGGACGATAGTTGTCCTTTATTACTCGGCCAGTTTGTGAATTGCTGTGCCCCTGAGCTCCATTTTTCAACTCGTTTTTGGTGAGCTGACCGCAAGTCCAAAATTTTGGTTCAGGACCTATACTGGTTCCCGGTGGGTGGCTGAGAATTTGGTTAATTCTTCTTCCTGCCGGGAAATTACAGTGATATGTGCCCCTCCAAATGCCTAACAGCTACTCTCTCATTGGTTCTCCCTCTTCCCTTTCATCCTCTGCCAAATTGGCAACCTGTGCGAACCAAGAGGTTAAAGGGGCTGTCTCTCCAAGTTGGGAGGTTGATAGTAAAGCAGACGGAAAGTCAAACCGGAGCACCAGGAGAGGGACTATGCGTTGAGTTTTAGAAACCTTTCGTATTCACAGTGTGTCCGTTCTCTAGGTTTCCCGCACATGTTATAGCTGTAGTAACATTCCCTTCAACCTGGAGAGTTCGGACCCATGGAATGGGTGCCATGCATTATTGCTTTAAAGGGTCTGCATTTGCTCACCCAATCTCACCAATCGTCTCAGTCCCAAGTGTCCCTCCTTATGACACATCCAGCTGTCGTTGTAGATAGGGTCATTCCAGCCTTCATCAGAGACCCTGAAGGAATTGTAAAGAATTTCCCAGTTTTTTTGTTTTGTTTTTGAAATTCCTTTTTATAGTGGGGTTGAGCTGATTCTCGCTGCCATGTTTATGCCAGTCTAGACACACTTGATTCCCTTACGGAGACATATCAATACATAGGTTTTAAGATTCTTACTAGTCAGATATTTTCCTCTGCGGGAAATATGGGGTTTTGAGTCCCTTTCGCTGAGGACGGTGTAGGTCTTGTCTATTCCATAGTTGGTTTTTGGAACGGTACCTGTGCTTATATCAAACTCTGGTTTTATGCATCACCCCACCTCTCCTTCCCCCTTAAGCAGGTATAAGAGTGTTTTCTAAATGTGAGACACTGTTCTCTTTCCTAACTCAGTTCAAGTGTAGCCATGTTTACAGGATCTTCATAAGTGATATCTTATGATAAGTTTCTTTTTCTGTGTGACTTATTTCACTTAGAATCATCGTACCTGAATCCACCCATTTTGCTGCTACTGGTCTTATGACATTGATTTCATGGCTGAGGGATATTCCATCGTACGTAAGTACCACAATTTTTTGAACCATGTTTATATTTTCTGGGATACTTAAGGTGTATCCAAGTTGAGGTCCTTGTATGCAGTGCAGCCCTAAATTTTGGGGTGGCTCTGTCTTATTGATTTTCAGTTTTCCCAAGGTATATTCCCTAGACTGGTAGTGCCCTTGGCTCTGTAGCTCTGTTCTTTACTTGTTTTAGGGAACAGAATGCACTCCTCCAGAGAGGCAGTTGGCAATTTACATCCCGCCCATCAGCATAACAAGGCTCCCTGTTCTCCAGGGCCTGTCTTGCCTTTCTTGTTCTTACACATTTTGTGGATGTCCCTTTTGACCGGTGGGAAGTGATACTTCTTTGTAGTGCAGATTTGCATTGCCCGCTTGCTTGCTTGGCCAAAAAGGGCGTATGCGTTTTCTCCTGAATATATTCAGGAGAAAACGCATACGCCCTTTTTGGCCAAGTGCATCATTGTCGAAGTTGTGCCCCTCTTCCTGTGCTTTAAAGGCGATTCCATCGTACCTCTTGAAATCTGTTTCCTGCTATTCTGCCTCGCTTTCAAGTCCGCCTCGTTGCCTTCCCTCAACAGAATTTTGGACGATAGTTGTCCTTTATTACTCGGCCAGTTTGTGAATTGCTGTGCCCCTGAGCTCCATTTTTCAACTCGTTTTTGGTGAGCTGACCGCAAGTCCAAAATTTTGGTTCAGGACCTATACTGGTTCCCGGTGGGTGGCTGAGAATTTGGTTAATTCTTCTTCCTGCCGGGAAATTACAGTGATATGTGCCCGTCCAAATGCCTAACAGCTACTCTCTCATTGGTTCTCCCTCTTCCCTTTCATCCACTGCCAAATTGGCAACCTGTGCGAACCAAGAGGTTAAAGGGGCTGTCTCTCCAAGTTGGGAGGTTGATAGTAAAGCAGACGGAAAGTCAAACCGGAGCACCAGGAGAGGGACTATGCGTTGAGTTTTAGAAACCTTTCGTATTCACAGTGTGTCCGTTCTCTAGGTTTCCCGCACATGTTATAGCTGTAGTAATATTCCCTTCAACCTGGAGAGTTCGGACCCATGGAATGGGTGCCATGCATTATTGCTTTAAAGGGTCTGCATTTGCTCACCCAATCTCACCAATCGTCTCAGTCCCAAGTGTCCCTCCTTATGCCACATCCAGCTGTCGTTGTAGATAGGGTCATTCCAGCTTTCATCAGAGACCCTGAAGGAATTGTAAAGAATTTCCCAGTTTTTTTGTTTTGTTTTTGAAATTCCTTTTTATAGTGGGTTTGAGCTGATTCTCGCTGCCATGTTTATGCCAGTCTAGACACACTTGATTCCCTTACGGAGACATATCAATACATAGGTTTTAAGATTCTTACTAGTCAGATATTTTCCTCTGCGGGAAATATGGGGTTTTGAGTCCCTTTCGCTGAGGACGGTGTAGGTCTTGTCTATTCCATAGTTGGTTTTTGGAACGGTACCTGTGCTTATATCAAACTCTGGTTTTATGCATCACCCCACCTCTCCTTCCCCCTTAAGCAGGTATAAGAGTGTTTTCTAAATGTGAGACACTGTTCTCTTTCCTAACTCAGTTCAAGTGTAGCCATGTTTACAGGATCTTCATAAGTGATATCTTATGATAAGTTTCTTTTTCTGTGTGACTTATTTCACTTAGAATCATCGTACCTGAATCCACCCATTTTGCTGCTACTGGTCTTATGACATTGATTTCATGGCTGAGGGATATTCCATCGTACGTAAGTACCACAATTTTTTGAACCATGTTTATATTTTCTGGGATACTTAAGGTGTATCCAAGTTGAGGTCCTTGTATGCAGTGCAGCCCTAAATTTTGGGGTGGCTCTGTCTTATTGATTTTCAGTTTTCCCAAGGTATATTCCCTAGGCTGGTAGTGCCCTTGGCTCTGTAGCTCTGTTCTTTACTTGTTTTAGGGAACAGAATGCACTCCTCCAGAGAGGCAGTTGGCAATTTACATCCCGCCCATCAGCATAACAAGGCTCCCTGTTCTCCAGGGCCTGTCTTGCCTTTCTTGTTCTTACACATTTTGTGGATGTCCGTTTTGACCGGTGGGAAGTGATACTTCTTTGTAGTGCAGATTTGCATTGCCCGCTTGCTTGCTTGGCCAAAAAGGGCGTATGCGTTTTCTCCTGAATATATTCAGGAGAAAACGCATACGCCCTTTTTGGCCAAGTGCATCATTGTCGAAGTTGTGCCCCTCTTCCTGTGCTTTAAAGGCGATTCCAACGTACCTCTTGAAATCTGTTTCCTGCTATTCTGCCTCGCTTTCAAGTCCGCCTCGTTGCCTTCCCTCAACAGATTTTTGGACGATAGTTGTCCTTTATTACTCGGCCAGTTTGTGAATTGCTGTGCCCCTGAGCTCCATTTTTCAACTCGCTTTTGGTGAGCTGACCGCAAGTCCAAAATTTTGCTTCAGGACCTATACTGGTTCCCGGTGGGTGGCTGAGAATTTGGTTAATTCTTCTTCCTGCCGGGAAATTACAGTGATATGTGCCCGTCCAAATGCCTAACAGCTACTCTCTCATTGGTTCTCCCTCTTCCCTTTCATCCTCTGCCAAATTGGCAACCTGTGCGAACCAAGAGGTTAAAGGGGCTGTCTCTCCAAGTTGGGAGGTTGATAGTAAAGCAGACGGAAAGTCAAACCGGAGCACCAGGGGAGGGACTATGCGTTGAGTTTTAGAAACCTTTCGTATTCACAGTGTGTCCGTTCTCTAGGTTTCCCGCACATGTTATAGCTGTAGTAATATTCCCTTCAACCTGGAGAGTTCGGACCCATGGAATGGGTGCCATGCATTATTGCTTTAAAGGGTCTGCATTTGCTCACCCAATCTCACCAATCGTCTCAGTCCCAAGTGTCCCTCCTTATGCCACATCCAGCTGTCGTTGTAGATAGGGTCATTCCAGCCTTCATCAGAGACCCTGAAGGAATTGTAAAGAATTTACCAGTTTTTTTGTTTTGTTTTTGAAATTCCTTTTTATAGTGGGTTTGAGCTGATTCTCGCTGCCATGTTTATGCCAGTCTAGACACACTTGATTCCCTTACGGAGACATATCAATACATAGGTTTTAAGATTCTTACTAGTCAGATACTTTCCTCTGCGGGAAATATGGGGTTTTGAGTCCCTTTCGCTGAGGACGGTGTAGGTCTTGTCTATTCCATAGTTGGTTTTTGGAACGGTACCTGTGCTTATATCAAAGTCTGGTTTTATGCATCACCCCACCTCTCCTTCCCCCTTAAGCAGGTATAAGAGTGTTTTCTAAATGTGAGACACTGTTCTCTTTCCTAACTCAGTTCAAGTGTAGCCATGTTTACAGGATCTTCATAAGTGATATCTTATGATAAGTTTCTTTTTCTGTGTGACTTATTTCACTTAGAATCATCGTACCTGAATCCACCCATTTTGCTGCTACTGGTCTTATGACATTGATTTCATGGCTGAGGGATATTCCATCGTACGTAAGTACCACAATTTTTTGAACCATGTTTATATTTTCTGGGATACTTAAGGTGTATCCAAGTTGAGGCCCTTGTATGCAGTGCAGCCCTAAATTTTGGGGTGGCTCTGTCTTATTGATTTTCAGTTTTCCCAAGGTATATTCCCTAGACTGGTAGTGCCCTTGGCTCTGTAGCTCTGTTCTTTACTTGTTTTAGGGAACAGAATGCACTCCTCCAGAGAGGCAGTTGGCAATTTACATCCCGCCCATCAGCATAACAAGGCTCCCTGTTCTCCAGGGCCTGTCTTGCCTTTCTTGTTCTTACACATTTTGTGGATGTCCCTTTTGACCGGTGGGAAGTGATACTTCTTTGTAGTGCAGATTTGCATTGCCCGCTTGCTTGCTTGGCCAAAAAGGGCGTATGCGTTTTCTCCTGAATATATTCAGGAGAAAACGCATACGCCCTTTTTGGCCAAGTGCATCATTGTCGAAGTTGTGCCCCTCTTCCTGTGCTTTAAAGGCGATTCCAACGTACCTCTTGAAATCTGTTTCCTGCTATTCTGCCTCGCTTTCAAGTCCGCCTCGTTGCCTTCCCTCAACAGATTTTTGGACGATAGTTGTCCTTTATTACTCGGCCAGTTTGTGAATTGCTGTGCCCCTGAGCTCCATTTTTCAACTCGTTTTTGGTGAGCTGACCGCAAGTCCAAAATTTTGGTTCAGGACCTATACTGGTTCCCTGGTGGTGGCTGAGAATTTGGTTAATTCTTCTTCCTGCCGGGAAATTACAGTGATATGTGCCCCTCCAAATGCCTAACAGCTACTCTCTCATTGGTTCTCCCTCTTCCCTTTCATCCTCTGCCAAATTGGCAACCTGTGCGAACCAAGAGGTTAAAGGGGCTGTCTCTCCAAGTTGGGAGGTTGATAGTAAAGCAGACGGAAAGTCAAACCGGAGCACCAGGAGAGGGACTATGCGTTGAGTTTTAGAAACCTTTCGTATTCACAGTGTGTCCGTTCTCTAGGTTTCCCGCACATGTTATAGCTGTAGTAACATTCCCTTCAACCTGGAGAGTTCGGACCCATGGAATGGGTGCCATGCATTATTGCTTTAAAGGGTCTGCATTTGCTCACCCAATCTCACCAATCGTCTCAGTCCCAAGTGTCCCTCCTTATGCCACATCCAGCTGTCGTTGTAGATAGGGTCATTCCAGCCTTCATCAGAGACCCTGAAGGAATTGTAAAGAATTTCCCAGTTTTTTTGTTTTGTTTTTGAAATTCCTTTTTATAGTGGGTTTGAGCTGATTCTCGCTGCCATGTTTATGCCAGTCTAGACACACTTGATTCCCTTATGGAGACATATCAATACATAGGTTTTAAGATTCTTACTAGTCAGATATTTTCCTCTGCGGGAAATATGGGGTTTTGAGTCCCTTTCGCTGAGGACGGTGTAGGTCTTGTCTATTCCATAGTTGGTTTTTGGAACGGTACCTGTGCTTATATCAAACTCTGGTTTTATGCATCACCCCACCTCTCCTTCCCCCTTAAGCAGGTATAAGAGTGTTTTCTAAATGTGAGACACTGTTCTCTTTCCTAACTCAGTTCAAGTGTAGCCATGTTTACAGGATCTTCATAAGTGATATCTTATGATAAGTTTCTTTTTCTGTGTGACTTATTTCACTTAGAATCATCGTACCTGAATCCACCCATTTTGCTGCTACTGGTCTTATGACATTGATTTCATGGCTGAGGGATATTCCATCGTACGTAAGTACCACAATTTTTTGAACCATGTTTATATTTTCTGGGATACTTAAGGTGTATCCAAGTTGAGGTCCTTGTATGCAGTGCAGCCCTAAATTTTGGGGTGGCTCTGTCTTATTGATTTTCAGTTTTCCCAAGGTATATTCCCTAGGCTGGTAGTGCCCTTGGCTCTGTAGCTCTGTTCTTTACTTGTTTTAGGGAACAGAATGCACTCCTCCAGAGAGGCAGTTGGCAATTTACATCCCGCCCATCAGCATAACAAGGCTCCCTGTTCTCCAGGGCCTGTCTTGCCTTTCTTGTTCTTACACATTTTGTGGATGTCCCTTTTGACCGGTGGGAAGTGATACTTCTTTGTAGTGCAGATTTGCATTGCCCGCTTGCTTGCTTGGCCAAAAAGGGCGTATGCGTTTTCTCCTGAATATATTCAGGAGAAAACGCATACGCCCTTTTTGGCCAAGTGCATCATTGTCGAAGTTGTGCCCCTCTTCCTGTGCTTTAAAGGCGATTCCATCGTACCTCTTGAAATCTGTTTCCTGCTATTCTTCCTCGCTTTCAAGTCCGCCTCGTTGCCTTCCCTCAACAGATTTTTGGACGATAGTTGTCCTTTATTACTCGGCCAGTTTGTGAATTGCTGTGCCCCTGAGCTCCATTTTTCAACTCGTTTTTGGTGAGCTGACCGCAAGTCCAAAATTTTGCTTCAGGACCTATACTGGTTCACGGTGGGTGGCTGAGAATTTGGTTAATTCTTCTTCCTGCCGGGAAATTACAGTGATATGTGCCCCTCCAAATGCCTAACAGCTACTCTCTCATTGGTTCTCCCTCTTCCCTTTCATCCTCTGCCAAATTGGCAACCTGTGCGAACCAAGAGGTTAAAGGGGCTGTCTCTCCAAGTTGGGAGGTTGATAGTAAAGCAGACGGAAAGTCAAACCGGAGCACCAGGAGAGGGACTATGCGTTGAGTTTTAGAAACCTTTCGTATTCACAGTGTGTCCGTTCTCTAGGTTTCCCGCACATGTTATAGCTGTAGTAACATTCCCTTCAACCTGGAGAGTTCGGACCCATGGAATGGGTGCCATGCATTATTGCTTTAAAGGGTCTGCATTTGCTCACCCAATCTCACCAATCGTCTCAGTCCCAAGTGTCCCTCCTTATGACACATCCAGCTGTCGTTGTAGATAGGGTCATTCCAGCCTTCATCAGAGACCCTGAAGGAATTGTAAAGAATTTCCCAGTTTTTTTGTTTTGTTTTTGAAATTCCTTTTTATAGTGGGGTTGAGCTGATTCTCGCTGCCATGTTTATGCCAGTCTAGACACACTTGATTCCCTTACGGAGACATATCAATACATAGGTTTTAAGATTCTTACTAGTCAGATATTTTCCTCTGCGGGAAATATGGGGTTTTGAGTCCCTTTCGCTGAGGACGGTGTAGGTCTTGTCTATTCCATAGTTGGTTTTTGGAACGGTACCTGTGCTTATATCAAACTCTGGTTTTATGCATCACCCCACCTCTCCTTCCCCCTTAAGCAGGTATAAGAGTGTTTTCTAAATGTGAGACACTGTTCTCTTTCCTAACTCAGTTCAAGTGTAGCCATGTTTACAGGATCTTCATAAGTGATATCTTATGATAAGTTTCTTTTTCTGTGTGACTTATTTCACTTAGAATCATCGTACCTGAATCCACCCATTTTGCTGCTACTGGTCTTATGACATTGATTTCATGGCTGAGGGATATTCCATCGTACGTAAGTACCACAATTTTTTGAACCATGTTTATATTTTCTGGGATACTTAAGGTGTATCCAAGTTGAGGCCCTTGTATGCAGTGCAGCCCTAAATTTTGGGGTGGCTCTTTCTTATTGATTTTCAGTTTTCCCAAGGTATATTCCCTAGACTGGTAGTGCCCTTGGCTCTGTAGCTCTGTTCTTTACTTGTTTTAGGGAACAGAATGCACTCCTCCAGAGAGGCAGTTGGCAATTTACATCCCGCCCATCAGCATAACAAGGCTCCCTGTTCTCCAGGGCCTGTCTTGCCTTTTTTGTTCTTACACATTTTGTGGATGTCCCTTTTGACCGGTGGGAAGTGATACTTCTTTGTAGTGCAGATTTGCATTGCCCGCTTGCTTGCTTGGCCAAAAAGGGCGTATGCGTTTTCTCCTGAATATATTCAGGAGAAAACGCATACGCCCTTTTTGGCCAAGTGCATCATTGTCGAAGTTGTGCCCCTCTTCCTGTGCTTTAAAGGCGATTCCAACGTACCTCTTGAAATCTGTTTCCTGCTATTCTGCCTCGCTTTCAAGTCCGCCTCGTTGCCTTCCCTCAACAGATTTTTGGACGATAGTTGTCCTTTATTACTCGGCCAGTTTGTGAATTGCTGTGCCCCTGAGCTCCATTTTTCAACTCGTTTTTGGTGAGCTGACCGCAAGTCCAAAATTTTGGTTCAGGACCTATACTGGTTCCCGGGTGGTGGCTGAGAATTTGGTTAATTCTTCTTCCTGCCGGGAAATTACAGTGATATGTGCCCCTCCAAATGCCTAACAGCTACTCTCTCATTGGTTCTCCCTCTTCCCTTTCATCCTCTGCCAAATTGGCAACCTGTGCGAACCAAGAGGTTAAAGGGGCTGTCTCTCCAAGTTGGGAGGTTGATAGTAAAGCAGACGGAAAGTCAAACCGGAGCACCAGGAGAGGGACTATGCGTTGAGTTTTAGAAACCTTTCGTATTCACAGTGTGTCCGTTCTCTAGGTTTCCCGCACATGTTATAGCTGTAGTAACATTCCCTTCAACCTGGAGAGTTCGGACCCATGGAATGGGTGCCATGCATTATTGCTTTAAAGGGTCTGCATTTGCTCACCCAATCTCACCAATCGTCTCAGTCCCAAGTGTCCCTCCTTATGCCACATCCAGCTGTCGTTGTAGATAGGGTCATTCCAGCCTTCATCAGAGACCCTGAAGGAATTGTAAAGAATTTCCCAGTTTTTTTGTTTTGTTTTTGAAATTCCTTTTTATAGTGGGTTTGAGCTGATTCTCGCTGCCATGTTTATGCCAGTCTAGACACACTTGATTCCCTTATGGAGACATATCAATACATAGGTTTTAAGATTCTTACTAGTCAGATATTTTCCTCTGCGGGAAATATGGGGTTTTGAGTCCCTTTCGCTGAGGACGGTGTAGGTCTTGTCTATTCCATAGTTGGTTTTTGGAACGGTACCTGTGCTTATATCAAACTCTGGTTTTATGCATCACCCCACCTCTCCTTCCCCCTTAAGCAGGTATAAGAGTGTTTTCTAAATGTGAGACACTGTTCTCTTTCCTAACTCAGTTCAAGTGTAGCCATGTTTACAGGATCTTCATAAGTGATATCTTATGATAAGTTTCTTTTTCTGTGTGACTTATTTCACTTAGAATCATCGTACCTGAATCCACCCATTTTGCTGCTACTGGTCTTATGACATTGATTTCATGGCTGAGGGATATTCCATCGTACGTAAGTACCACAATTTTTTGAACCATGTTTATATTTTCTGGGATACTTAAGGTGTATCCAAGTTGAGGTCCTTGTATGCAGTGCAGCCCTAAATTTTGGGGTGGCTCTGTCTTATTGATTTTCAGTTTTCCCAAGGTATATTCCCTAGGCTGGTAGTGCCCTTGGCTCTGTAGCTCTGTTCTTTACTTGTTTTAGGGAACAGAATGCACTCCTCCAGAGAGGCAGTTGGCAATTTACATCCCGCCCATCAGCATAACAAGGCTCCCTGTTCTCCAGGGCCTGTCTTGCCTTTCTTGTTCTTACACATTTTGTGGATGTCCCTTTTGACCGGTGGGAAGTGATACTTCTTTGTAGTGCAGATTTGCATTGCCCGCTTGCTTGCTTGGCCAAAAAGGGCGTATGCGTTTTCTCCTGAATATATTCAGGAGAAAACGCATACGCCCTTTTTGGCCAAGTGCATCATTGTCGAAGTTGTGCCCCTCTTCCTGTGCTTTAAAGGCGATTCCATCGTACCTCTTGAAATCTGTTTCCTGCTATTCTTCCTCGCTTTCAAGTCCGCCTCGTTGCCTTCCCTCAACAGATTTTTGGACGATAGTTGTCCTTTATTACTCGGCCAGTTTGTGAATTGCTGTGCCCCTGAGCTCCATTTTTCAACTCGTTTTTGGTGAGCTGACCGCAAGTCCAAAATTTTGCTTCAGGACCTATACTGGTTCACGGTGGGTGGCTGAGAATTTGGTTAATTCTTCTTCCTGCCGGGAAATTACAGTGATATGTGCCCCTCCAAATGCCTAACAGCTACTCTCTCATTGGTTCTCCCTCTTCCCTTTCATCCTCTGCCAAATTGGCAACCTGTGCGAACCAAGAGGTTAAAGGGGCTGTCTCTCCAAGTTGGGAGGTTGATAGTAAAGCAGACGGAAAGTCAAACCGGAGCACCAGGAGAGGGACTATGCGTTGAGTTTTAGAAACCTTTCGTATTCACAGTGTGTCCGTTCTCTAGGTTTCCCGCACATGTTATAGCTGTAGTAACATTCCCTTCAACCTGGAGAGTTCGGACCCATGGAATGGGTGCCATGCATTATTGCTTTAAAGGGTCTGCATTTGCTCACCCAATCTCACCAATCGTCTCAGTCCCAAGTGTCCCTCCTTATGACACATCCAGCTGTCGTTGTAGATAGGGTCATTCCAGCCTTCATCAGAGACCCTGAAGGAATTGTAAAGAATTTCCCAGTTTTTTTGTTTTGTTTTTGAAATTCCTTTTTATAGTGGGGTTGAGCTGATTCTCGCTGCCATGTTTATGCCAGTCTAGACACACTTGATTCCCTTACGGAGACATATCAATACATAGGTTTTAAGATTCTTACTAGTCAGATATTTTCCTCTGCGGGAAATATGGGGTTTTGAGTCCCTTTCGCTGAGGACGGTGTAGGTCTTGTCTATTCCATAGTTGGTTTTTGGAACGGTACCTGTGCTTATATCAAACTCTGGTTTTATGCATCACCCCACCTCTCCTTCCCCCTTAAGCAGGTATAAGAGTGTTTTCTAAATGTGAGACACTGTTCTCTTTCCTAACTCAGTTCAAGTGTAGCCATGTTTACAGGATCTTCATAAGTGATATCTTATGATAAGTTTCTTTTTCTGTGTGACTTATTTCACTTAGAATCATCGTACCTGAATCCACCCATTTTGCTGCTACTGGTCTTATGACATTGATTTCATGGCTGAGGGATATTCCATCGTACGTAAGTACCACAATTTTTTGAACCATGTTTATATTTTCTGGGATACTTAAGGTGTATCCAAGTTGAGGCCCTTGTATGCAGTGCAGCCCTAAATTTTGGGGTGGCTCTGTCTTATTGATTTTCAGTTTTCCCAAGGTATATTCCCTAGACTGGTAGTGCCCTTGGCTCTGTAGCTCTGTTCTTTACTTGTTTTAGGGAACAGAATGCACTCCTCCAGAGAGGCAGTTGGCAATTTACATCCCGCCCATCAGCATAACAAGGCTCCCTGTTCTCCAGGGCCTGTCTTGCCTTTTTTGTTCTTACACATTTTGTGGATGTCCCTTTTGACCGGTGGGAAGTGATACTTCTTTGTAGTGCAGATTTGCATTGCCCGCTTGCTTGCTTGGCCAAAAAGGGCGTATGCGTTTTCTCCTGAATATATTCAGGAGAAAACGCATACGCCCTTTTTGGCCAAGTGCATCATTGTCGAAGTTGTGCCCCTCTTCCTGTGCTTTAAAGGCGATTCCAACGTACCTCTTGAAATCTGTTTCCTGCTATTCTGCCTCGCTTTCAAGTCCGCCTCGTTGCCTTCCCTCAACAGGTTTTTGGACGATAGTTGTCCTTTATTACTCGGCCAGTTTGTGAATTGCTGTGCCCCTGAGCTCCATTTTTCAACTCGTTTTTGGTGAGCTGACCGCAAGTCCAAAATTTTGGTTCAGGACCTATACTGGTTCCCGGTGGGTGGTTGAGAATTTGGTTAATTCTTCTTCCTGCCGGGAAATTACAGTGATATGTGCCCGTCCAAATGCCTAACAGCTACTCTCTCATTGGTTCTCCCTCTTCCCTTTCATCCTCTGCCAAATTGGCAACCTGTGCGAACCAAGAGGTTAAAGGGGCTGTCTCTCCAAGTTGGGAGGTTGATAGTAAAGCAGACGGAAAGTCAAACCGGAGCACCAGGGGAGGGACTATGCGTTGAGTTTTAGAAACCTTTCGTATTCACAGTGTGTCCGTTCTCTAGGTTTCCCGCACTTGTTATAGCTGTAGTAATATTCCCTTCAACCTGGAGAGTTCGGACCCATGGAATGGGTGCCATGCATTATTGCTTTAAAGGGTCTGCATTTGCTCACCCAATCTCACCAATCGTCTCAGTCCCAAGTGTCCCTCCTTATGCCACATCCAGCTGTCGTTGTAGATAGGGTCATTCCAGCCTTCATCAGAGACCCTGAAGGAATTGTAAAGAATTTCCCAGTTTTTTTGTTTTGTTTTTGAAATTCCTTTTTATAGTGGGTTTGAGCTGATTCTCGCTGCCATGTTTATGCCAGTCTAGACACACTTGATTCCCTTATGGAGACATATCAATACATAGGTTTTAAGATTCTTACTAGTCAGATATTTTCCTCTGCGGGAAATATGGGGTTTTGAGTCCCTTTCGCTGAGGACGGTGTAGGTCTTGTCTATTTCATAGTTGGTTTTTGGAACGGTACCTGTGCTTATATCAAACTCTGGTTTTATGCATCACCCCACCTCTCCTTCCCCCTTAAGCAGGTATAAGAGTGTTTTCTAAATGTGAGACACTGTTCTCTTTCCTAACTCAGTTCAAGTGTAGCCATGTTTACAGGATCTTCATAAGTGATATCTTATGATAAGTTTCTTTTTCTGTGTGACTTATTTCACTTAGAATCATCGTACCTGAATCCACCCATTTTGCTGCTACTGGTCTTATGACATTGATTTCATGGCTGAGGGATATTCCATCGTACGTGAGTACCACAATTTTTTGAACCATGTTTATATTTTCTGGGATACTTAAGGTGTATCCAAGTTGAGGTCCTTGTATGCAGTGCAGCCCTAAATTTTGGGGTGGCTCTGTCTTATTGATTTTCAGTTTTCCCAAGGTATATTCCCTAGACTGGTAGTGCCCTTGGCTCTGTAGCTCTGTTCTTTACTTGTTTTAGGGAACAGAATGCACTCCTCCAGAGAGGCAGTTGGCAATTTACATCCCGCCCATCAGCATAACAAGGCTCCCTGTTCTCCAGGGCCTGTCTTGCCTTTCTTGTTCTTACACATTTTGTGGATGTCCCTTTTGACCGGTGGGAAGTGATACTTCTTTGTAGTGCAGATTTGCATTGCCCGCTTGCTTGCTTGGCCAAAAAGGGCGTATGCGTTTTCTCCTGAATATATTCAGGAGAAAACGCATACGCCCTTTTTGGCCAAGTGCATCATTGTCGAAGTTGTGCCCCTCTTCCTGTGCTTTAAAGGCGATTCCATCGTACCTCTTGAAATCTGTTTCCTGCTATTCTGCCTCGCTTTCAAGTCCGCCTCGTTGCCTTCCCTCAACAGATTTTTGGACGATAGTTGTCCTTTATTACTCGGCCAGTTTGTGAATTGCTGTGCCCCTGAGCTCCATTTTTCAACTCGTTTTTGGTGAGCTGACCGCAAGTCCAAAATTTTGGTTCAGGACCTATACTGGTTCCCGGTGGGTGGCTGAGAATTTGGTTAATTCTTCTTCCTGCCGGGAAATTACAGTGATATGTGCCCGTCCAAATGCCTAACAGCTACTCTCTCATTGGTTCTCCCTCTTCCCTTTCATCCACTGCCAAATTGGCAACCTGTGCGAACCAAGAGGTTAAAGGGGCTGTCTCTCCAAGTTGGGAGGTTGATAGTAAAGCAGACGGAAAGTCAAACCGGAGCACCAGGAGAGGGACTATTCGTTGAGTTTTAGAAACCTTTCGTATTCACAGTGTGTCCGTTCTCTAGGTTTCCCGCACATGTTATAGCTGTAGTAATATTCCCTTCAACCTGGAGAGTTCGGACCCATGGAATGGGTGCCATGCATTATTGCTTTAAAGGGTCTGCATTTGCTCACCCAATCTCACCAATCGTCTCAGTCCCAAGTGTCCCTCCTTGTGCCACATCCAGCTGTCGTTGTAGATAGGGTCATTCCAGCTTTCATCAGAGACCCTGAAGGAATTGTAAAGAATTTCCCAGTTTTTTTGTTTTGTTTTTGAAATTCCTTTTTATAGTGGGTTTGAGCTGATTCTCGCTGCCATGTTTATGCCAGTCTAGACACACTTGATTCCCTTACGGAGACATATCAATACATAGGTTTTAAGATTCTTACTAGTCAGATATTTTCCTCTGCGGGAAATATGGGGTTTTGAGTCCCTTTCGCTGAGGACGGTGTAGGTCTTGTCTATTCCATAGTTGGTTTTTGGAACGGTACCTGTGCTTATATCAAACTCTGGTTTTATGCATCACCCCACCTCTCCTTCCCCCTTAAGCAGGTATAAGAGTGTTTTCTAAATGTGAGACACTGTTCTCTTTCCTAACTCAGTTCAAGTGTAGCCATGTTTACAGGATCTTCATAAGTGATATCTTATGATAAGTTTCTTTTTCTGTGTGACTTATTTCACTTAGAATCATCGTACCTGAATCCACCCATTTTGCTGCTACTGGTCTTATGACATTGATTTCATGGCTGAGGGATATTCCATCGTACGTAAGTACCACAATTTTTTGAACCATGTTTATATTTTCTGGGATACTTAAGGTGTATCCAAGTTCATGTCCTTGTATGCAGTGCAGCCCTAAATTTTGGGGTGGCTCTGTCTTATTGATTTTCAGTTTTCCCAAGGTATATTCCCTAGACTGGTAGTGCCCTTGGCTCTGTAGCTCTGTTCTTTACTTGTTTTAGGGAACAGAATGCACTCCTCCAGAGAGGCAGTAGGCAATTTACATCCCGCCCATCAGCATAACAAGGCTCCCTGTTCTCCAGGGCCTGTCTTGCCTTTCTTGTTCTTACACATTTTGTGGATGTCCCTTTTGACCGGTGGGAAGTGATACTTCTTTGTAGTGCAGATTTGCATTGCCCGCTTGCTTGCTTGGCCAAAAAGGGCGTATGCGTTTTCTCCTGAATATATTCAGGAGAAAACGCATACGCCCTTTTTGGCCAAGTGCATCATTGTCGAAGTTGTGCCCCTCTTCCTGTGCTTTAAAGGCGATTCCAACGTACCTCTTGAAATCTGTTTCCTGCTATTCTGCCTCGCTTTCAAGTCCGCCTCGTTGCCTTCCCTCAACAGATTTTTGGACGATAGTTGTCCTTTATTACTCGGCCAGTTTGTGAATTGCTGTGCCCCTGAGCTCCATTTTTCAACTCGCTTTTGGTGAGCTGACCGCAAGTCCAAAATTTTGGTTCAGGACCTATACTGGTTCCCGGTGGGTGGCTGAGAATTTGGTTAATTCTTCTTCCTGCCGGGAAATTACAGTGATATGTGCCCGTCCAAATGCCTAACAGCTACTCTCTCATTGGTTCTCCCTCTTCCCTCTCATCCTCTGCCAAATTGGGAACCTGTGCGAACCAAGAGGTTAAAGGGGCTGTCTCTCCAAGTTGGGAGGTTGATAGTAAAGCAGACGGAAAGTCAAACCGGAGCACCAGGGGAGGGACTATGCGTTGAGTTTTAGAAACCTTTCGTATTCACAGTGTGTCCGTTCTCTAGGTTTCCCGCACATGTTATAGCTGTAGTAATATTCCCTTCAACCTGGAGAGTTCGGACCCATGGAATGGGTGCCATGCATTATTGCTTTAAAGGGTCTGCATTTGCTCACCCAATCTCACCAATCGTCTCAGTCCCAAGTGTCCCTCCTTATGCCACATCCAGCTGTCGTTGTAGATAGGGTCATTCCAGCCTTCATCAGAGACCCTGAAGGAATTGTAAAGAATTTCCCAGTTTTTTTGTTTTGTTTTTGAAATTCCTTTTTATAGTGGGTTTGAGCTGATTCTCGCTGCCATGTTTATGCCAGTCTAGACACACTATTCCCTTACGGAGACATATCAATACATAGGTTTTAAGATTCTTACTAGTCAGATATTTTCCTCTGCGGGAAATATGGGGTTTTGAGTCCCTTTCGCTGAGGACGGTGTAGGTCTTGTATATTCCATAGTTGGTTTTTGGAACGGTACCTGTGCTTATATCAAACTCTGGTTTTATGCATCACCCCACCTCTCCTTCCCCCTTAAGCAGGTATAAGAGTGTTTTCTAAATGTGAGACACTGTTCTCTTTCCTAACTCAGTTCAAGTGTAGCCTTGTTTACAGGATCTTCATAAGTGATATCTTATGATAAGTTTCTTTTTCTGTGTGACTTATTTCACTTAGAATCATCGTACCTGAATCCACCCATTTTGCTGCTACTGGTCTTATGACATTGATTTCATGGCTGAGGGATATTCCATCGTACGTAAGTACCACAATTTTTTGAACCATGTTTATATTTTCTGGGATACTTAAGGTGTATCCAAGTTGAGGTCCTTGTATGCAGTGCAGCCCTAAATTTTGGGGTGGCTCTGTCTTATTGATTTTCAGTTTTCCCAAGGTATATTCCCTAGACTGGTAGTGCCCTTGGCTCTGTAGCTCTGTTCTTTACTTGTTTTAGGGAACAGAATGCACTCCTCCAGAGAGGCAGTTGGCAATTTACATCCCGCCCATCAGCATAACAAGGCTCCCTGTTCTCCAGGGCCTGTCTTGCCTTTCTTGTTCTTACACATTTTGTGGATGTCCCTTTTGACCGGTGGGAAGTGATACTTCTTTGTAGTGCAGATTTGCATTGCCCGCTTGCTTGCTTGGCCAAAAAGGGCGTATGCGTTTTCTCCTGAATATATTCAGGAGAAAACGCATACGCCCTTTTTGGCCAAGTGCATCATTGTCGAAGTTGTGCCCCTCTTCCTGTGCTTTAAAGGCGATTCCAACGTACCTCTTGAAATCTGTTTCCTGCTATTCTGCCTCGCTTTCAAGTCCGCCTTGTTGCCTTCCCTCAACAGATTTTTGGACGATAGTTGTCCTTTATTACTCGGCCAGTTTGTGAATTGCTGTGCCCCTGAGCTCCATTTTTCAACTCGTTTTTGGTGAGCTGACCGCAAGTCCAAAATTTTGGTTCAGGACCTATACTGGTTCCCGGTGGGTGGCTGAGAATTTGGTTAATTCTTCTTCCTGCCGGGAAATTACAGTGATATGTGCCCCTCCAAATGCCTAACAGCTACTCTCTCATTGGTTCTCCCTCTTCCCTTTCATTCTCTGCCAAATTGGCAACCTGTGCAAACCAAGAGGTTAAAGCGGCTGTCTCTCCAAGTTGGGAGGTTGATAGTAAAGAGACGGAAACTCAAACCGGAGCACCAGGAGAGGGACTATGCGTTGAGTTTTAGAAACCATTCGTATTCACAGTGTGTCCGTTCTCTAGGTTTCCCGCACATGTTATAGCTGTAGTAATATTCCCTTCAACCTGGAGAGTTCGGACCCATGGAATGGGTGCCATGCATTATTGCTTTAAAGGGTCTGCATTTGCTCACCCAATCTCACCAATCGTCTCAGTCCCAAGTGTCCCTCCTTATGCCACATCCAGCTGTCGTTGTAGATAGGGTCATTCCAGCCTTCATCAGAGACCCTGAAGGAATTGTAAAGAATTTCCCAGTTTTTTTGATTTGTTTTTGAAATTCCTTTTTATAGTGGGTTTGAGCTGATTCTCGCTGCCATGTTTATGCCAGTCTAGACACACTTGATTCCCTTACGGAGACATATCAATACATAGGTTTTAAGATTCTTACTAGTCAGATATTTTCCTCTTCGGGAAATATGGGGTTTTGAGTCCCTTTCACTGAGGACGGTGTAGGTCTTGTCTATTCCATAGTTGGTTTTGGGAACGGTACCTGTGCTTATATCAAACTCTGGTTTTATGCATCACCCCACCTCTCCTTCCCCCTTAAGCAGGTATAAGAGTGTTTTCTAAATGTGAGACACTGTTCTCTTTCCTAACTCAGTTCAAGTGTAGCCATGTTTACAGGATCTTCATAAGTGATATCTTATGATAAGTTTCTTTTTCTGTGTGACTTATTTCACTTAGAATCATCGTACCTGAATCCACCCATTTTGCTGCTACTGTTCTTATGACATTGATTTCATGGCTGAGTGATATTCCATCGTACGTAAGTACCACAATTTTTTGAACCATGTTTATATTTTCTGGGATACTTAAGGTGTATCCAAGTTGAGGTCCTTGTATGCAGTGCAGCCCTAAATTTTGGGCTGGCTCTGTCTTATTGATTTTCAGTTTTCCCAAGGTATATTCCCTAGACTGGTAGTGCCCTTGGCTCTGTAGCTCTGTTCTTTACTTGTTTTAGGGAACAGAATGCACTCCTCCAGAGAGGCAGTTGGCAATTTACATCCCGCCCATCAGCATAACAAGGCTCCCTGTTCTCCAGGGCCTCTTTTGCCTTTCTCGTTCTTACACATTTTGTGGATGTCCCTTTTGACCGGTGGGAAGTGATACTTCTTTGTAGTGCAGATTTGCATTGCCCGCTTGCTTGCTTGGCCAAAAAGGGCGTATGCGTTTTCTCCTGAATATATTCAGGAGAAAACGCATACGCCCTTTTTGGCCAAGTGCATCATTGTCGAAGTTGTGCCCCTCTTCCTGTGCTTTAAAGGCGATTCCATCGTACCTCTTAAAATCTGTTTCCTGCTATTCTGCCTCGCTTTCAAGTCCGCCTCGTTGCCTTCCCTCAACAGATTTTTGGACGATAGTTGTCCTTTATTACTCGGCCAGTTTGTGAATTGCTGTGCCCTTGAGCTCCATTTTTCAACTCGTTTTTGGTGAGCTGACCGCAAGTCCAAAATTTTGGTTCAGGACCTATACTGGTTCCTGGTGGGTGGCTGAGAATTTGGTTAATTCTTCTTCCTGCCGGGAAATTACAGTGATATATGCCCGTCCAAATGCCTAACAGCTACTCTCTCATTGGTTCTCCCTCTTCCCTTTCATCCACTGCCAAATTGGCAACCTGTGCGAACCAAGAGGTTAAAGGGGCTGTCTCTCCAAGTTGGGAGGTTGATAGTAAAGCAGACGGAAAGTCAAACCGGAGCACCAGGGGTGGGACTATTCGTTGAGTTTTAGAAACCTTTCGTATTCACAGTGTGTCCGTTCTCTAGGTTTCCTGCACATGTTATAGCTGTAGTAATATTCCCTTCAACCTGGAGAGTTCGGACCCATGGAATGGGTGCCATGCATTATTGCTTTAAAGGGTCTGCATTTGCTCACCCAATCTCACCAATCGTCTCAGTCCCAAGTGTCCCTCCTTATGCCACATCCAGCTGTCGTTGTAGATAGGGTCATTCCAGCCTTCATCAGAGACCCTGAAGGAATTGTAAAGAATTTCCCAGTTTTTTTGATTTGTTTTTGAAATTCCTTTTTATAGTGGGTTTGAGCTGATTCTCGCTGCCATGTTTATGCCAGTCTAGACACACTTGATTCCCTTACGGAGACATATCAATACATAGGTTTTAAGATTCTTACTAGTCAGATATTTTCCTCTGCGGGAAATATGGGGTTTTGAGTCCCTTTCGCTGAAGATGGTGTAGGTCTTGTCTATTCCATAGTTGGTTTTTGGAACGGTACCTGTGCTTATATCAAACTCTGGTTTTATTCATCACCCCACCTCTCCTTCCCCCTTAAGCAGGTATAAGAGTGTTTTCTAAATGTGAGACACTGTTCTCTTTCCTAACTCAGTTCAAGTGTAGCCATGTTTACAGGATCTTCATAAGTGATATCTTATGATAAGTTTCTTTTTCTGTGTGACTTATTTCACTTAGAATCATCGTACCTGAATCCACCCATTTTGCTGCTACTGGTCTTATGACATTGATTTCATGGCTGAGGGATATTCCATCGTACGTAAGTACCACAATTTTTTGAACCATGTTTATATTTTCTGGGATACTTAAGGTGTATCCAAGTTGAGGTCCTTGTATGCAGTGCAGCCCTAAATTTTGGGGTGGCTCTGTCTTATTGATTTTCAGTTTTCCCAAGGTATATTCCCTAGACTGGTAGTGCCCTTGGCTCTGTAGCTCTGTTCTTTACTTGTTTTAGGGAACAGAATGCACTCCTCCAGAGAGGCAGTTGGCAATTTACATCCCGCCCATCAGCATAACAAGGCTCCCTGTTGTCCAGGGCCTGTCTTGCCTTTCTTGTTCTTACACATTTTGTGGATGTCCCTTTTGACCGGTGGGAAGTGATACTTCTTTGTAGTGCAGATTTGCATTGCCCGCTTGCTTGCTTGGCCAAAAAGGGCGTATGCGTTTTCTCCTGAATATATTCAGGAGAAAACGCATACGCCCTTTTTGGCCAAGTGCATCATTGTCGAAGTTGTGCCCCTCTTCCTGTGCTTTAAAGGCGATTCCATCGTACCTCTTGAAATCTGTTTCCTGCTATTCTGCCTCGCTTTCAAGTCCTCCTCGTTGCCTTCCCTCAACAGATTTTTGGACGATAGTTGTCCTTTATTACTCGGCCAGTTTGTGAATTGCTGTGCCCCTGAGCTCCATTTTTCAACTCGTTTTTGGTGAGCTGACCGCAAGTCCAAAATTTTGGTTCAGGACCTATACTGGTTCCCGGTGGGTGGCTGAGAATTTGGTTAATTCTTCTTCCTGCCGGGAAATTACAGTGATATGTGCCCGTCCAAATGCCTAACAGCTACTCTCTCATTGGTTCTCCCTCTTCCCTTTCATCCACTGCCAAATTGGCAACCTGTGCGAACCAAGAGGTTAAAGGGGCTGTCTCTCCAAGTTGGGAGGTTGATAGTAAAGCAGACGGAAAGTCAAACCGGAGCACCAGGGGTGGGACTATTCGTTGAGTTTTAGAAACCTTTCGTATTCACAGTGTGTCCGTTCTCTAGGTTTCCCGCACATGTTATAGCTGTAGTAATATTCCCTTCAACCTGGAGAGTTCGGACCCATGGAATGGGTGCCATGCATTATTGCTTTAAAGGGTCTGCATTTGCTCACCCAATCTCACCAATCGTCTCAGTCCCAAGTGTCCCTCCTTATGCCACATCCAGCTGTCGTTGTAGATAGGGTCATTCCAGCTTTCATCAGAGACCCTGAAGGAATTGTAAAGAATTTCCCAGTTTTTTTGTTTTGTTTTTGAAATTCCTTTTTATAGTGGGTTTGAGCTGATTCTCGCTGCCATGTTTATGCCAGTCTAGACACACTTGATTCCCTTACGGAGACATATCAATACATAGGTTTTAAGATTCTTACTAGTCAGATATTTTCCTCTGTGGGAAATATGGGGTTTTGAGTCCCTTTCGCTGAGGACGGTGTAGGTCTTGTCTATTCCATAGTTGGTTTTTGGAACGGTACCTGTGCTTATATCAAACTCTGGTTTTATGCATCACCCCACCTCTCCTTCCCCCTTAAGCAGGTATAAGAGTGTTTTCTAAATGTGAGACACTGTTCTCTTTCCTAACTCAGTTCAAGTGTAGCCATGTTTACAGGATCTTCATAAGTGATATCTTATGATAAGTTTCTTTTCCTGTGTGACTTATTTCACTTAGAATCATCGTACCTGAATCCACCCATTTTGCTGCTACTGGTCTTATGACATTGATTTCATGGCTGAGGGATATTCCATCGTACGTAAGTACCACAATTTTTTGAACCATGTTTATATTTTCTGGGATACTTAAGGTGTATCCAAGTTGAGGTCCTTGTATGCAGTGCAGCCCTAAATTTTGGGGTGGCTCTGTCTTATTGATTTTCAGTTTTCCCAAGGTATATTCCCTAGGCTGGTAGTGCCCTTGGCTCTGTAGCTCTGTTCTTTACTTGTTTTAGGGAACAGAATGCACTCCTCCAGAGAGGCAGTTGGCAATTTACATCCCGCCCATCAGCATAACAAGGCTCCCTGTTCTCCAGGGCCTGTCTTGCCTTTATTGTTCTTACACATTTTGTGGATGTCCTTTTTGACCGGTGGGAAGTGATACTTCTTTGTAGTGCAGATTTGCATTGCCCGCTTGCTTGCTTGGCCAAAAAGGGCGTATGCGTTTTCTCCTGAATATATTCAGGAGAAAACGCATACGCCCTTTTTGGCCAAGTGCATCATTGTCGAAGTTGTGCCCCTCTTCCTGTGCTTTAAAGGTGATTCCAACGTACCTCTTGAAATCTGTTTCCTGCTATTCTGCCTCGCTTTCAAGTCCGCCTCGTTGCCTTCCCTCAACAGATTTTTGGACGATAGTTGTCCTTTATTACTCGGCCAGTTTGTGAATTGCTGTGCCCCTGAGCTCCATTTTTCAACTCGTTTTTGGTGAGCTGACCGCAAGTCCAAAATTTTGGTTCAGGACCTATACTGGTTCCCGGTGGGTGGCTGAGAATTTGGTTAATTCTTCTTCCTGCCGGGAAATTACAGTGATATGTGCCCGTCCAAATGCCTAACAGCTACTCTCTCATTGGTTCTCCCTCTTCCCTTTCATCCTCTGCCTAATTGGCAACCTGTGCGAACCAAGAGGTTAAAGGGGCTGTCTCTCCAAGTTGGGAGGTTGATAGTAAAGCAGACGGAAAGTCAAACCGGAGCACCAGGATAGGGACTATGCGTTGAGTTTTAGAAACCTTTCGTATTCACAGTGTGTCCGTTCTCTAGGATTCCCGCACATGTTATAGCTGTAGTAATATTCCCTTCAACCTGGAGAGTTCGGACCCATGGAATGGGTGCCATGCATTATTGCTTTAAAGGGTCTGCATTTGCTCACCCAATCTCACCAATCATCTCAGTCCCAAGTGTCCCTCCTTATGCCACATCCAGCTGTCGTTGTAGATAGGGTCATTCCAGCCTTCATCAGAGACCCTGAAGGAATTGCAAAGAATTTCCCAGTTTTTTTGTTTTGTTTTTGAAATTCCTTTTTATAGTGGGTTTGAGCTGATTCTCGCTGCCATGTTTATGCCAGTCTAGACACACTTGATTCCCTTACGGAGACATATCAATACATAGGTTTTAAGATTCTTACTAGTCAGATATTTTCCTCTTCGGGAAATATGGGGTTTTGAGTCCCTTTCGCTGAGGACGGTGTAGGTCTTGTCTATTCCATAGTTGGTTTTTGGAACGGTACCTGTGCTTATATCAAACTCTGGTTTTATGCATCACCCCACCTCTCCTTCCCCCTTAAGCAGGTATAAGAGTGTTTTCTAAATGTGAGACACTGTTCTCTTTCCTAACTCAGTTCAAGTGTAGCCATGTTTACAGGATCTTCATAAGTGATATCTTATGATAAGTTTCTTTTTCTGTGTGACTTATTTCACTTAGAATCATCGTACCTGAATCCACCCATTTTGCTGCTACTGGTCTTATGACATTGATTTCATGGCTGAGGGATATTCCATCGTACGTAAGTACCACAATTTTTTGAACCATGTTTATATTTTCTGGGATACTTAAGGTGTATCCAAGTTGAGGCCCTTGTATGCAGTGCAGCCCTAAATTTTGGGGTGGCTCTGTCTTATTGATTTTCAGTTTTCCCAAGGTATATTCCCTAGACTGGTAGTGCCCTTGGCTCTGTAGCTCTGTTCTTTACTTGTTTTAGGGAACAGAATGCACTCCTCCAGAGAGGCAGTTGGCAATTTACATCCCGCCCATCAGCATAACAAGGCTCCCTGTTCTCCAGGGCCTGTCTTGCCTTTCTTGTTCTTACACATTTTGTGGATGTCCCTTTTGACCGGTGGGAAGTGATACTTCTTCGTAGTGCAGATTTGCATTGCCCGCTTGCTTGCTTGGCCAGAAAGGGCGTATGCGTTTTCTCCTGAATATATTCAGGAGAAAACGCATACGCCCTTTTTGGCCAAGTGCATCATTGTCGAAGTTGTGCCCCTCTTCCTGTGCTTTAAAGGCGATTCCAACGTACCTCTTGAAATCTGTTTCCTGCTATTCTGCCTCGCTTTCAAGTCCGCCTCGTTGCCTTCCCTCAACAGATTTTTGGACGATAGTTGTCCTTTATTACTCGGCCAGTTTGTGAATTGCTGTGCCCCTGAGCTCCATTTTTCAACTCGTTTTTGGTGAGCTGACCGCAAGTCCAAAATTTTGGTTCAGGACCTATACTGGTTCCCGGTGGGTGGCTGAGAATTTGGTTAATTCTTCTTCCTGCCGGGAAATTACAGTGATATGTGCCCGTCCAAATGCCTAACAGCTACTCTCTCATTGGTTCTGCCTCTTCCCTTTCATCCTCTGCCAAATTGGCAACCTGTGCGAACCAAGAGGTTAAAGGGGCTGTCTCTCCAAGTTGGGAGGTTGATAGTAAAGCAGACGGAAAGTCAAACCAGAGCACCAAGAGAGGGACTATTCGTTGAGTTTTAGAAACCTTTCGTATTCACAGTGTGTCCGTTCTCTAGGTTTCCCGCACATGTTATAGCTGTAGTAATATTCCCTTCAACCTGGAGAGTTCGGACCCATGGAATGGGTGCCATGCATTATTGCTTTAAAGGGTCTGCATTTGCTCACCCAATCTCACCAATCGTCTCAGTCCCAAGTGTCCCTCCTTATGCCACATCCAGCTGTCGTTGTAGATAGGGTCATTCCAGCTTTCATCAGAGACCCTGAAGGAATTGTAAAGAATTTCCCAGTTTTTTTGTTTTGTTTTTGAAATTCCTTTTTATAGTGGGTTTGAGCTGATTCTCGCTGCCATGTTTATGCCAGTCTAGACACACTTGATTCCCTTACGGAGACATATCAATACATAGGTTTTAAGATTCTTATTAGTCAGATATTTTCCTCTGTGGGAAATATGGGGTTTTGAGTCCCTTTCGCTGAGGACGGTGTAGGTCTTGTCTATTCCATAGTTGGTTTTTGGAACGGTACCTGTGCTTATATCAAACTCTGGTTTTATGCATCACCCCACCTCTCCTTCCCCCTTAAGCAGGTATAAGAGTGTTTTCTAAATGTGAGACACTGTTCTCTTTCCTAACTCAGTTCAAGTGTAGCCATGTTTACAGGATCTTCATAAGTGATATCTTATGATAAGTTTCTTTTCCTGTGTGACTTATTTCACTTAGAATCATCGTACCTGAATCCACCCATTTTGCTGCTACTGGTCTTATGACATTGATTTCATGGCTGAGGGATATTCCATCGTACGTAAGTACCACAATTTTTTGAACCATGTTTATATTTTCTGGGATACTTAAGGTGTATCCAAGTTGAGGTCCTTGTATGCAGTGCAGCCCTAAATTTTGGGGTGGCTCTGTCTTATTGATTTTCAGTTTTCCCAAGGTATATTCCCTAGGCTGGTAGTGCCCTTGGCTCTGTAGCTCTGTTCTTTACTTGTTTTAGGGAACAGAATGCACTCCTCCAGAGAGGCAGTTGGCAATTTACATCCCGCCCATCAGCATAACAAGGCTCCCTGTTCTCCAGGGCCTGTCTTGCCTTTATTGTTCTTACACATTTTGTGGATGTCCTTTTTGACCGGTGGGAAGTGATACTTCTTTGTAGTGCAGATTTGCATTGCCCGCTTGCTTGCTTGGCCAAAAAGGGCGTATGCGTTTTCTCCTGAATATATTCAGGAGAAAACGCATACGCCCTTTTTGGCCAAGTGCATCATTGTCGAAGTTGTGCCCCTCTTCCTGTGCTTTAAAGGTGATTCCAACGTACCTCTTGAAATCTGTTTCCTGCTATTCTGCCTCGCTTTCAAGTCCGCCTCGTTGCCTTCCCTCAACAGATTTTTGGACGATAGTTGTCCTTTATTACTCGGCCAGTTTGTGAATTGCTGTGCCCCTGAGCTCCATTTTTCAACTCGTTTTTGGTGAGCTGACCGCAAGTCCAAAATTTTGGTTCAGGACCTATACTGGTTCCCGGTGGGTGGCTGAGAATTTGGTTAATTCTTCTTCCTGCCGGGAAATTACAGTGATATGTGCCCGTCCAAATGCCTAACAGCTACTCTCTCATTGGTTCTCCCTCTTCCCTTTCATCCTCTGCCTAATTGGCAACCTGTGCGAACCAAGAGGTTAAAGGGGCTGTCTCTCCAAGTTGGGAGGTTGATAGTAAAGCAGACGGAAAGTCAAACCGGAGCACCAGGATAGGGACTATGCGTTGAGTTTTAGAAACCTTTCGTATTCACAGTGTGTCCGTTCTCTAGGATTCCCGCACATGTTATAGCTGTAGTAATATTCCCTTCAACCTGGAGAGTTCGGACCCATGGAATGGGTGCCATGCATTATTGCTTTAAAGGGTCTGCATTTGCTCACCCAATCTCACCAATCATCTCAGTCCCAAGTGTCCCTCCTTATGCCACATCCAGCTGTCGTTGTAGATAGGGTCATTCCAGCCTTCATCAGAGACCCTGAAGGAATTGCAAAGAATTTCCCAGTTTTTTTGTTTTGTTTTTGAAATTCCTTTTTATAGTGGGTTTGAGCTGATTCTCGCTGCCATGTTTATGCCAGTCTAGACACACTTGATTCCCTTACGGAGACATATCAATACATAGGTTTTAAGATTCTTACTAGTCAGATATTTTCCTCTTCGGGAAATATGGGGTTTTGAGTCCCTTTCGCTGAGGACGGTGTAGGTCTTGTCTATTCCATAGTTGGTTTTTGGAACGGTACCTGTGCTTATATCAAACTCTGGTTTTATGCATCACCCCACCTCTCCTTCCCCCTTAAGCAGGTATAAGAGTGTTTTCTAAATGTGAGACACTGTTCTCTTTCCTAACTCAGTTCAAGTGTAGCCATGTTTACAGGATCTTCATAAGTGATATCTTATGATAAGTTTCTTTTTCTGTGTGACTTATTTCACTTAGAATCATCGTACCTGAATCCACCCATTTTGCTGCTACTGGTCTTATGACATTGATTTCATGGCTGAGGGATATTCCATCGTACGTAAGTACCACAATTTTTTGAACCATGTTTATATTTTCTGGGATACTTAAGGTGTATCCAAGTTGAGGCCCTTGTATGCAGTGCAGCCCTAAATTTTGGGGTGGCTCTGTCTTATTGATTTTCAGTTTTCCCAAGGTATATTCCCTAGACTGGTAGTGCCCTTGGCTCTGTAGCTCTGTTCTTTACTTGTTTTAGGGAACAGAATGCACTCCTCCAGAGAGGCAGTTGGCAATTTACATCCCGCCCATCAGCATAACAAGGCTCCCTGTTCTCCAGGGCCTGTCTTGCCTTTCTTGTTCTTACACATTTTGTGGATGTCCCTTTTGACCGGTGGGAAGTGATACTTCTTCGTAGTGCAGATTTGCATTGCCCGCTTGCTTGCTTGGCCAGAAAGGGCGTATGCGTTTTCTCCTGAATATATTCAGGAGAAAACGCATACGCCCTTTTTGGCCAAGTGCATCATTGTCGAAGTTGTGCCCCTCTTCCTGTGCTTTAAAGGCGATTCCAACGTACCTCTTGAAATCTGTTTCCTGCTATTCTGCCTCGCTTTCAAGTCCGCCTCGTTGCCTTCCCTCAACAGATTTTTGGACGATAGTTGTCCTTTATTACTCGGCCAGTTTGTGAATTGCTGTGCCCCTGAGCTCCATTTTTCAACTCGTTTTTGGTGAGCTGACCGCAAGTCCAAAATTTTGGTTCAGGACCTATACTGGTTCCCGGTGGGTGGCTGAGAATTTGGTTAATTCTTCTTCCTGCCGGGAAATTACAGTGATATGTGCCCGTCCAAATGCCTAACAGCTACTCTCTCATTGGTTCTGCCTCTTCCCTTTCATCCTCTGCCAAATTGGCAACCTGTGCGAACCAAGAGGTTAAAGGGGCTGTCTCTCCAAGTTGGGAGGTTGATAGTAAAGCAGACGGAAAGTCAAACCAGAGCACCAAGAGAGGGACTATTCGTTGAGTTTTAGAAACCTTTCGTATTCACAGTGTGTCCGTTCTCTAGGTTTCCCGCACATGTTATAGCTGTAGTAATATTCCCTTCAACCTGGAGAGTTCGGACCCATGGAATGGGTGCCATGCATTATTGCTTTAAAGGGTCTGCATTTGCTCACCCAATCTCACCAATCGTCTCAGTCCCAAGTGTCCCTCCTTATGCCACATCCAGCTGTCGTTGTAGATAGGGTCATTCCAGCTTTCATCAGAGACCCTGAAGGAATTGTAAAGAATTTCCCAGTTTTTTTGTTTTGTTTTTGAAATTCCTTTTTATAGTGGGTTTGAGCTGATTCTCGCTGCCATGTTTATGCCAGTCTAGACACACTTGATTCCCTTACGGAGACATATCAATACATAGGTTTTAAGATTCTTACTAGTCAGATATTTTCCTCTGTGGGAAATATGGGGTTTTGAGTCCCTTTCGCTGAGGACGGTGTAGGTCTTGTCTATTCCATAGTTGGTTTTTGGAACGGTACCTGTGCTTATATCAAACTCTGGTTTTATGCATCACCCCACCTCTCCTTCCCCCTTAAGCAGGTATAAGAGTGTTTTCTAAATGTGAGACACTGTTCTCTTTCCTAACTCAGTTCAAGTGTAGCCATGTTTACAGGATCTTCATAAGTGATATCTTATGATAAGTTTCTTTTCCTGTGTGACTTATTTCACTTAGAATCATCGTACCTGAATCCACCCATTTTGCTGCTACTGGTCTTATGACATTGATTTCATGGCTGAGGGATATTCCATCGTACGTAAGTACCACAATTTTTTGAACCATGTTTATATTTTCTGGGATACTTAAGGTGTATCCAAGTTGAGGTCCTTGTATGCAGTGCAGCCCTAAATTTTGGGGTGGCTCTGTCTTATTGATTTTCAGTTTTCCCAAGGTATATTCCCTAGGCTGGTAGTGCCCTTGGCTCTGTAGCTCTGTTCTTTACTTGTTTTAGGGAACAGAATGCACTCCTCCAGAGAGGCAGTTGGCAATTTACATCCCGCCCATCAGCATAACAAGGCTCCCTGTTCTCCAGGGCCTGTCTTGCCTTTATTGTTCTTACACATTTTGTGGATGTCCTTTTTGACCGGTGGGAAGTGATACTTCTTTGTAGTGCAGATTTGCATTGCCCGCTTGCTTGCTTGGCCAAAAAGGGCGTATGCGTTTTCTCCTGAATATATTCAGGAGAAAACGCATACGCCCTTTTTGGCCAAGTGCATCATTGTCGAAGTTGTGCCCCTCTTCCTGTGCTTTAAAGGTGATTCCAACGTACCTCTTGAAATCTGTTTCCTGCTATTCTGCCTCGCTTTCAAGTCCGCCTCGTTGCCTTCCCTCAACAGATTTTTGGACGATAGTTGTCCTTTATTACTCGGCCAGTTTGTGAATTGCTGTGCCCCTGAGCTCCATTTTTCAACTCGTTTTTGGTGAGCTGACCGCAAGTCCAAAATTTTGGTTCAGGACCTATACTGGTTCCCGGTGGGTGGCTGAGAATTTGGTTAATTCTTCTTCCTGCCGGGAAATTACAGTGATATGTGCCCGTCCAAATGCCTAACAGCTACTCTCTCATTGGTTCTCCCTCTTCCCTTTCATCCTCTGCCTAATTGGCAACCTGTGCGAACCAAGAGGTTAAAGGGGCTGTCCCTCCAAGTTGGGAGGTTGATAGTAAAGCAGACGGAAAGTCAAACCGGAGCACCAGGAGAGGGACTATGCGTTGAGTTTTAGAAACCTTTCGTATTCACAGTGTGTCCGTTCTCTAGGATTCCCGCACATGTTATAGCTGTAGTAATATTCCCTTCAACCTGGAGAGTTCGGACCCATGGAATGGGTGCCATGCATTATTGCTTTAAAGGGTCTGCATTTGCTCACCCAATCTCACCAATCGTCTCAGTCCCAAGTGTCCCTCCTTATGCCACATCCAGCTGTCGTTGTAGATAGGGTCATTCCAGCCTTCATCAGAGACCCTGAAGGAATTGCAAAGAATTTCCCAGTTTTTTTGTTTTGTTTTTGAAATTCCTTTTTATAGTGGGTTTGAGCTGATTCTCGCTGCCATGTTTATGCCAGTCTAGACACACTTGATTCCCTTACGGAGACATATCAATACATAGGTTTTGAGATTCTTACTAGTCAGATATTTTCCTCTGCGGGAAATATGGGGTTTTGAGTCCCTTTCGCTGAGGACGGTGTAGGTCTTGTCTATTCCATAGTTGGTTTTTGGAACGGTACCTGTGCTTATATCAAACTCTGGTTTTATGCATCACCCCACCTCTCCTTCCCCCTTAAGCAGGTATAAGAGTGTTTTCTAAATGTGAGACACTGTTCTCTTTCCTAACTCAGTTCAAGTGTAGCCATGTTTACAGGATCTTCATAAGTGATATCTTATGATAAGTTTCTTTTTCTGTGTGACTTATTTCACTTAGAATCATCGTACCTGAATCCACCCATTTTGCTGCTACTGGTCTTATGACATTGATTTCATGGCTGAGGGATATTCCATCGTACGTAAGTACCACAATTTTTTGAACCATGTTTATATTTTCTGGGATACTTAAGGTGTATCCAAGTTGAGGCCCTTGTATGCAGTGCAGCCCTAAATTTTGGGGTGGCTCTGTCTTATTGATTTTCAGTTTTCCCAAGGTATATTCCCTAGACTGGTAGTGCCCTTGGCTCTGTAGCTCTGTTCTTTACTTGTTTTAGGGAACAGAATGTACTCCTCCAGAGAGGCAGTTGGCAATTTACATCCCGCCCATCAGCATAACAAGGCTCCCTGTTCTCCAGGGCCTGTCTTGCCTTTCTTGTTCTTACACATTTTGTGGATGTCCCTTTTGACCGGTGGTAAGTGATACTTCTTTGTAGTGCAGATTTGCATTGCCCGCTTGCTTGCTTGGCCAAAAAGGGCGTATGCGTTTTCTCCTGAATATATTCAGGAGAAAACGCATACACCCTTTTTGGCCAAGTGCATCATTGTCGAAGTTGTGCCCCTCTTCCTGTGCTTTAAAGGCGATTCCAACGTACCTCTTGAAATCTGTTTCCTGCCATTCTGCCTCGCTTTCAAGTCCGCCTCGTTGCCTTCCCTCAACAGATTTTTGGACGATAGTTGTCCTTTATTACTCGGCCAGTTTGTGAATTGCTGTGCCCCTGAGCTCCATTTTTCAACTCGTTTTTGGTGAGCTGACCGCAAGTCCAACATTTTGGTTCAGGACCTATACTGGTTCCCGGTGGGTGGCTGAGAATTTGGTTAATTCTTCTTCCTGCCGGGAAATTACAGTGATATGTGCCCGTCCAAATGCCTAACAGCTACTCTCTCATTGGTTCTCCCTCTTCCCTTTCATCCTCTGCCAAATTGGCAACCTGTGCGAACCAAGAGGTTAAAGGGGCTGTCTCTCCAAGTTGGGAGGTTGATAGTAAAGCAGACGGAAAGTCAAACCGGAGCACCAGGGGAGGGACTATGCGTTGAGTTTTAGAAACCTTTCGTATTCACAGTGTGTCCGTTCTCTAGGTTTCCCGCACATGTTATAGCTGTAGTAATATTCCCTTCAACCTGGAGAGTTCGGACCCATGGAATGGGTGCCATGCATTATTGCTTTAAAGGGTCTGCATTTGCTCACCCAATCTCACCAATCGTCTCAGTCCCAAGTGTCCCTCCTTATGCCACATCCAGCTGTCGTTGTAGATAGGGTCATTCCAGCCTTCATCAGAGACCCTTAAAGAATTGTAAAGAATTTCCCAGTTTTTTTTGTTTTGTTTTTGAAATTCCTTTTTATAGTGGGTTTGAGCTGATTCTCGCTGCCATGTTTATGCCAGTCTAGACACACTTGATTCCCTTACGGAGACATATCAATACATAGGTATTAAGATTCTTACTAGTCAGATATTTTCCTCTGCGGGAAATATGGGGTTTTGAGTCCCTTTCGCTGAGGACGGTGTAGGTCTTGTCTATTCCATAGTTGGTTTTTGGAACGGTACCTGTGCTTATATCAAACTCTGGTTTTATGCATCACCCCACCTCTCCTTCCCCCTTAAGCAGGTATAAGAGTGTTTTCTAAATGTGAGACACTCTTCTCTTTCCTAACTCAGTTCAAGTGTAGCCATGTTTACAGGATCTTCATAAGTGATATCTTATGATAAGTTTCTTTTTCTGTGTGACTTATTTCACTTAGAATCATCGTACCTGAATCCACCCATTTTGCTGCTACTGGTCTTATGACATTGATTTCATGGCTGAGGGATATTCCATCATATGTAAGTATCACAATTTTTTGAACCATGTTTATATTTTCTGGGATACTTAAGGTGTATCCAAGTTGAGGTCCTTGTATGCAGTGCAGCCCTAAATTTTGGGGTGGCTCTGTCTTATTGATTTTCAGTTTTCCCAAGGTATATTCCCTAGACTGGTAGTGCCCTTGGCTCTGTAGCTCTGTTCTTTACTTGTTTTAGGGAACAGAATACACTCCTCCAGAGAGGCAGTTGGCAATTTACATCCCGCCCATCAGCATAACAAGGCTCCCTGTTCTCCAGGGCCTGTCTTGCCTTTCTTGTTCTTACACATTTTGTGGATGTCCCTTTTGACCGGTGGGAAGTGATACTTCTTTGTAGTGCAGATTTGCATTGCCCGCTTGCTTGCTTGGCCAAAAAGGGCGTATGCGTTTTCTCCTGAATATATTCAGGAGAAAACGCATACGCCCTTTTTGGCCAAGTGCATCATTGTCGAAGTTGTGCCCCTCTTCCTGTGCTTTAAAGGCGATTCCATCGTACCTCTTGAAATCTGTTTCCTGCTATTCTGCCTCGCTTTCAATTCCGCCTCGTTGCCTTCCCTCAACAGATTTTTGGACGATAGTTGTCCTTTATTACTCGGCCAGTTTGTGAATTGCTGTGCCCCTGAGCTCCATTTTTCAACTCATTTTTGGTGAGCTGATCGCAAGTCCAAAATTTTGGTTCAGGACCTATACAGGTTCCCTGTGGGTGGCTGAGAATTTGGTTAATTCTTCTTCCTGCCGGGAAATTGCAGTGATATGTGCCCGTCCAAATGCCTAACAGCTACTCTCTCATTGGTTCTCCATCTTCCCTTTCATCCACTGCCAAATTGGCAACCTGTGCGAACCAAGAGGTTAAAGGGGCTGTCTCTCCAAGTTGGGAGGTTGATAGTAAAGCAGACGGAAAGTCAAACCGGAGCACCAGAGGTGGGACTATTCGTTGAGTTTTAGAAACTTTTCGTATTCACAGTGTGTCCGTTCTCTAGGTTTCCCGCACATGTTATAGCTGTAGTAATATTCCCTTCAACCTGGAGAGTTCGGACCCATGGAATGGGTGCCATGCATTATTGCTTTAAAGGGTCTGCATTTGCTCACCCAATCTCACCAATCGTCTCAGTCCCAAGTGTCCCTCCTTATGCCACATCCAGCTGTCGTTGTAGATAGGGTCATTCCAGCTTTCATCAGAGACCCTGAAGGAATTGTAAAGAATTTCCCAGTTTTTTTGTTTTGTTTTTGAAATTCCTTTTTATAGTGGGTTTGAGCTGATTCTCACTGCCATGTTTATGCCAGTCTAGACACACTTGATTCCCTTACGGAGACATATCAATACATAGGTTTTAAGATTCTTACTAGTCAGATATTTTCCTCTGCGGGAAATATGGGGTTTTGAGTCCCTTTCGCTGAGGACGGTGTAGGTCTTGTCTATTCCATAGTTGGTTTTTGGAACGGTACCTGTGCTTATATCAAACTCTGGTTTTATGCATCACCCCACCTCTCCTTCCCCCTTAAGCAGGTATAAGAGTGTTTTCTAAATGTGAGACACTGTTCTCTTTCCTAACTCAGTTCAAGTGTAGCCATGTTTACAGGATCTTCATAAGTGATATCTTATGATAAGTTTCTTTTCCTGTGTGACTTATTTCACTTAGAATCATCGTACCTGAATCCACCCATTTTGCTGCTACTGGTCTTATGACATTGATTTCATGGCTGAGGGATATTCCATCGTACGTAAGTACCACAATTTTTTGAACCATGTTTATATTTTCTGGGATACTTAAGGTGTATCCAAGTTGAGGTCCTTGTATGCAGTGCAGCCCTAAATTTTGGGGTGGCTCTGTCTTATTGATTTTCAGTTTTCCCAAGGTATATTCCCTAGGCTGGTAGTGCCCTTGGCTCTGTAGCTCTGTTCTTTACTTGTTTTAGGGAACAGAATGCACTCCTCCAGAGAGGCAGTTGGCAATTTACATCCCGCCCATCAGCATAACAAGGCTCCCTGTTCTCCAGGGCCTGTCTTGCCTTTATTGTTCTTACACATTTTGTGGATGTCCTTTTTGACCGGTGGGAAGTGATACTTCTTTGTAGTGCAGATTTGCATTGCCCGCTTGCTTGCTTGGCCAAAAAGGGCGTATGCGTTTTCTCCTGAATATATTCAGGAGAAAACGCATACGCCCTTTTTGGCCAAGTGCATCATTGTCGAAGTTGTGCCCCTCTTCCTGTGCTTTAAAGGTGATTCCAACGTACCTCTTGAAATCTGTTTCCTGCTATTCTGCCTCGCTTTCAAGTCCGCCTCGTTGCCTTCCCTCAACAGATTTTTGGACGATAGTTGTCCTTTATTACTCGGCCAGTTTGTGAATTGCTGTGCCCCTGAGCTCCATTTTTCAACTCGTTTTTGGTGAGCTGACCGCAAGTCCAAAATTTTGGTTCAGGACCTATACTGGTTCCCGGTGGGTGGCTGAGAATTTGGTTAATTCTTCTTCCTGCCGGGAAATTACAGTGATATGTGCCCGTCCAAATGCCTAACAGCTACTCTCTCATTGGTTCTCCCTCTTCCCTTTCATCCTCTGCCTAATTGGCAACCTGTGCGAACCAAGAGGTTAAAGGGGCTGTCCCTCCAAGTTGGGAGGTTGATAGTAAAGCAGACGGAAAGTCAAACCGGAGCACCAGGAGAGGGACTATGCGTTGAGTTTTAGAAACCTTTCGTATTCACAGTGTGTCCGTTCTCTAGGATTCCCGCACATGTTATAGCTGTAGTAATATTCCCTTCAACCTGGAGAGTTCGGACCCATGGAATGGGTGCCATGCATTATTGCTTTAAAGGGTCTGCATTTGCTCACCCAATCTCACCAATCGTCTCAGTCCCAAGTGTCCCTCCTTATGCCACATCCAGCTGTCGTTGTAGATAGGGTCATTCCAGCCTTCATCAGAGTCCCTGAAGGAATTGCAAAGAATTTCCCAGTTTTTTTGTTTTGTTTTTGAAATTCCTTTTTATAGTGGGTTTGAGCTGATTCTCGCTGCCATGTTTATGCCAGTCTAGACACACTTGATTCCCTTACGGAGACATATCAATACATAGGTTTTGAGATTCTTACTAGTCAGATATTTTCCTCTGCGGGAAATATGGGGTTTTGAGTCCCTTTCGCTGAGGACGGTGTAGGTCTTGTCTATTCCATAGTTGGTTTTTGGAACGGTACCTGTGCTTATATCAAACTCTGGTTTTATGCATCACCCCACCTCTCCTTCCCCCTTAAGCAGGTATAAGAGTGTTTTCTAAATGTGAGACACTGTTCTCTTTCCTAACTCAGTTCAAGTGTAGCCATGTTTACAGGATCTTCATAAGTGATATCTTATGATAAGTTTCTTTTTCTGTGTGACTTATTTCACTTAGAATCATCGTACCTGAATCCACCCATTTTGCTGCTACTGGTCTTATGACATTGATTTCATGGCTGAGGGATATTCCATCGTACGTAAGTACCACAATTTTTTGAACCATGTTTATATTTTCTGGGATACTTAAGGTGTATCCAAGTTGAGGCCCTTGTATGCAGTGCAGCCCTAAATTTTGGGGTGGCTCTGTCTTATTGATTTTCAGTTTTCCCAAGGTATATTCCCTAGACTGGTAGTGCCCTTGGCTCTGTAGCTCTGTTCTTTACTTGTTTTAGGGAACAGAATGTACTCCTCCAGAGAGGCAGTTGGCAATTTACATCCCGCCCATCAGCATAACAAGGCTCCCTGTTCTCCAGGGCCTGTCTTGCCTTTCTTGTTCTTACACATTTTGTGGATGTCCCTTTTGACCGGTGGGAAGTGATACTTCTTTGTAGTGCAGATTTGCATTGCCCGCTTGCTTGCTTGGCCAAAAAGGGCGTATGCGTTTTCTCCTGAATATATTCAGGAGAAAACGCATACGCCCTTTTTGGCCAAGTGCATCATTGTCGAAGTTGTGCCCCTCTTCCTGTGCTTTAAAGGCGATTCCAACGTACCTCTTGAAATCTGTTTCCTGCCATTCTGCCTTGCTTTCAAGTCCGCCTCGTTGCCTTCCCTCAACAGATTTTTGGACGATAGTTGTCCTTTATTACTCGGCCAGTTTGTGAATTGCTGTGCCCCTGAGCTCCATTTTTCAACTCGTTTTTGGTGAGCTGACCGCAAGTCCAACATTTTGGTTCAGGACCTATACTGGTTCCCGGTGGGTGGCTGAGAATTTGGTTAATTCTTCTTCCTGCCGGGAAATTACAGTGATATGTGCCCGTCCAAATGCCTAACAGCTACTCTCTCATTGGTTCTCCCTCTTCCCTTTCATCCTCTGCCAAATTGGCAACCTGTGCGAACCAAGAGGTTAAAGGGGCTGTCTCTCCAAGTTGGGAGGTTGATAGTAAAGCAGACGGAAAGTCAAACCGGAGCACCAGGGGAGGGACTATGCGTTGAGTTTTAGAAACCTTTCGTATTCACAGTGTGTCCGTTCTCTAGGTTTCCCGCACATGTTATAGCTGTAGTAATATTCCCTTCAACCTGGAGAGTTCGGACCCATGGAATGGGTGCCATGCATTATTGCTTTAAAGGGTCTGCATTTGCTCACCCAATCTCACCAATCGTCTCAGTCCCAAGTGTCCCTCCTTATGCCACATCCAGCTGTCGTTGTAGATAGGGTCATTCCAGCCTTCATCAGAGACCCTTAAAGAATTGTAAAGAATTTCCCAGTTTTTTTTGTTTTGTTTTTGAAATTCCTTTTTATAGTGGGTTTGAGCTGATTCTCGCTGCCATGTTTATGCCAGTCTAGACACACTTGATTCCCTTACGGAGACATATCAATACATAGGTATTAAGATTCTTACTAGTCAGATATTTTCCTCTGCGGGTAATATGGGGTTTTGAGTCCCTTTCGCTGAGGACGGTGTAGGTCTTGTCTATTCCATAGTTGGTTTTTGGAACGGTACCTGTGCTTATATCAAACTCTGGTTTTATGCATCACCCCACCTCTCCTTCCCCCTTAAGCAGGTATAAGAGTGTTTTCTAAATGTGAGACACTCTTCTCTTTCCTAACTCAGTTCAAGTGTAGCCATGTTTACAGGATCTTCATAAGTGATATCTTATGATAAGTTTCTTTTTCTGTGTGACTTATTTCACTTAGAATCATCGTACCTGAATCCACCCATTTTGCTGCTACTGGTCTTATGACATTGATTTCATGGCTGAGGGATATTCCATCATATGTAAGTATCACAATTTTTTGAACCATGTTTATATTTTCTGGGATACTTAAGGTGTATCCAAGTTGAGGTCCTTGTATGCAGTGCAGCCCTAAATTTTGGGGTGGCTCTGTCTTATTGATTTTCAGTTTTCCCAAGGTATATTCCCTAGACTGGTAGTGCCCTTGGCTCTGTAGCTCTGTTCTTTACTTGTTTTAGGGAACAGAATACACTCCTCCAGAGAGGCAGTTGGCAATTTACATCCCGCCCATCAGCATAACAAGGCTCCCTGTTCTCCAGGGCCTGTCTTGCCTTTCTTGTTCTTACACATTTTGTGGATGTCCCTTTTGACCGGTGGGAAGTGATACTTCTTTGTAGTGCAGATTTGCATTGCCCGCTTGCTTGCTTGGCCAAAAAGGGCGTATGCGTTTTCTCCTGAATATATTCAGGAGAAAACGCATACGCCCTTTTTGGCCAAGTGCATCATTGTCGAAGTTGTGCCCCTCTTCCTGTGCTTTAAAGGCGATTCCATCGTACCTCTTGAAATCTGTTTCCTGCTATTCTGCCTCGCTTTCAATTCCGCCTCGTTGCCTTCCCTCAACAGATTTTTGGACGATAGTTGTCCTTTATTACTCGGCCAGTTTGTGAATTGCTGTGCCCCTGAGCTCCATTTTTCAACTCATTTTTGGTGAGCTGATCGCAAGTCCAAAATTTTGGTTCAGGACCTATACAGGTTCCCTGTGGGTGGCTGAGAATTTGGTTAATTCTTCTTCCTGCCGGGAAATTGCAGTGATATGTGCCCGTCCAAATGCCTAACAGCTACTCTCTCATTGGTTCTCCATCTTCCCTTTCATCCACTGCCAAATTGGCAACCTGTGCGAACCAAGAGGTTAAAGGGGCTGTCTCTCCAAGTTGGGAGGTTGATAGTAAAGCAGACGGAAAGTCAAACCGGAGCACCAGAGGTGGGACTATTCGTTGAGTTTTAGAAACTTTTCGTATTCACAGTGTGTCCGTTCTCTAGGTTTCCCGCACATGTTATAGCTGTAGTAATATTCCCTTCAACCTGGAGAGTTCGGACCCATGGAATGGGTGCCATGCATTATTGCTTTAAAGGGTCTGCATTTGCTCACCCAATCTCACCAATCGTCTCAGTCCCAAGTGTCCCTCCTTATGCCACATCCAGCTGTCGTTGTAGATAGGGTCATTCCAGCTTTCATCAGAGACCCTGAAGGAATTGTAAAGAATTTCCCAGTTTTTTTGTTTTGTTTTTGAAATTCCTTTTTATAGTGGGTTTGAGCTGATTCTCACTGCCATGTTTATGCCAGTCTAGACACACTTGATTCCCTTACGGAGACATATCAATACATAGGTTTTAAGATTCTTACTAGTCAGATATTTTCCTCTGCGGGAAATATGGGGTTTTGAGTCCCTTTCGCTGAGGACGGTGTAGGTCTTGTCTATTCCATAGTTGGTTTTTGGAACGGTACCTGTGCTTATATCAAACTCTGGTTTTATGCATCACCCCACCTCTCCTTCCCCCTTAAGCAGGTATAAGAGTGTTTTCTAAATGTGAGACACTGTTCTCTTTCCTAACTCAGTTCAAGTGTAGCCATGTTTACAGGATCTTCATAAGTGATATCTTATGATAAGTTTCTTTTTCTGTGTGACTTATTTCACTTAGAATCATCGTACCTGAATCCACCCATTTTGCTGCTACTGGTCTTATGACATTGATTTCATGGCTGAGGGATATTCCATCATATGTAAGTATCACAATTTTTTGAACCATGTTTATATTTTCTGGGATACTTAAGGTGTATCCAAGTTGAGGTCCTTGTATGCAGTGCAGCCCTAAATTTTGGGGTGGCTCTGTCTTATTGATTTTCAGTTTTCCCAAGGTATATTCCCTAGACTGGTAGTGCCCTTGGCTCTGTAGCTCTGTTCTTTACTTGTTTTAGGGAACAGAATACACTCCTCCAGAGAGGCAGTTGGCAATTTACATCCCGCCCATCAGCATAACAAGGCTCCCTGTTCTCCAGGGCCTGTCTTGCCTTTCTTGTTCTTACACATTTTGTGGATGTCCCTTTTGACCGGTGGGAAGTGATACTTCTTTGTAGTGCAGATTTGCATTGCCCGCTTGCTTGCTTGGCCAAAAAGGGCGTATGCGTTTTCTCCTGAATATATTCAGGAGAAAACGCATACGCCCTTTTTGGCCAAGTGCATCATTGTCGAAGTTGTGCCCCTCTTCCTGTGCTTTAAAGGCGATTCCATCGTACCTCTTGAAATCTGTTTCCTGCTATTCTGCCTCGCTTTCAATTCCGCCTCGTTGCCTTCCCTCAACAGATTTTTGGACGATAGTTGTCCTTTATTACTCGGCCAGTTTGTGAATTGCTGTGCCCCTGAGCTCCATTTTTCAACTCATTTTTGGTGAGCTGATCGCAAGTCCAAAATTTTGGTTCAGGACCTATACAGGTTCCCTGTGGGTGGCTGAGAATTTGGTTAATTCTTCTTCCTGCCGGGAAATTGCAGTGATATGTGCCCGTCCAAATGCCTAACAGCTACTCTCTCATTGGTTCTCCATCTTCCCTTTCATCCACTGCCAAATTGGCAACCTGTGCGAACCAAGAGGTTAAAGGGGCTGTCTCTCCAAGTTGGGAGGTTGATAGTAAAGCAGACGGAAAGTCAAACCGGAGCACCAGAGGTGGGACTATTCGTTGAGTTTTAGAAACTTTTCGTATTCACAGTGTGTCCGTTCTCTAGGTTTCCCGCACATGTTATAGCTGTAGTAATATTCCCTTCAACCTGGAGAGTTCGGACCCATGGAATGGGTGCCATGCATTATTGCTTTAAAGGGTCTGCATTTGCTCACCCAATCTCACCAATCGTCTCAGTCCCAAGTGTCCCTCCTTATGCCACATCCAGCTGTCGTTGTAGATAGGGTCATTCCAGCTTTCATCAGAGACCCTGAAGGAATTGTAAAGAATTTCCCAGTTTTTTTGTTTTGTTTTTGAAATTCCTTTTTATAGTGGGTTTGAGCTGATTCTCACTGCCATGTTTATGCCAGTCTAGACACACTTGATTCCCTTACGGAGACATATCAATACATAGGTTTTAAGATTCTTACTAGTCAGATATTTTCCTCTGCGGGAAATATGGGGTTTTGAGTCCCTTTCGCTGAGGACGGTGTAGGTCTTGTCTATTCCATAGTTGGTTTTTGGAACGGTACCTGTGCTTATATCAAACTCTGGTTTTATGCATCACCCCACCTCTCCTTCCCCCTTAAGCAGGTATAAGAGTGTTTTCTAAATGTGAGACACTGTTCTCTTTCCTAACTCAGTTCAAGTGTAGCCATGTTTACAGGATCTTCATAAGTGATATCTTATGATAAGTTTCTTTTCCTGTGTGACTTATTTCACTTAGAATCATCGTACCTGAATCCACCCATTTTGCTGCTACTGGTCTTATGACATTGATTTCATGGCTGAGGGATATTCCATCGTACGTAAGTACCACAATTTTTTGAACCATGTTTATATTTTCTGGGATACTTAAGGTGTATCCAAGTTGAGGTCCTTGTATGCAGTGCAGCCCTAAATTTTGGGGTGGCTCTGTCTTATTGATTTTCAGTTTTCCCAAGGTATATTCCCTAGGCTGGTAGTGCCCTTGGCTCTGTAGCTCTGTTCTTTACTTGTTTTAGGGAACAGAATGCACTCCTCCAGAGAGGCAGTTGGCAATTTACATCCCGCCCATCAGCATAACAAGGCTCCCTGTTCTCCAGGGCCTGTCTTGCCTTTATTGTTCTTACACATTTTGTGGATGTCCTTTTTGACCGGTGGGAAGTGATACTTCTTTGTAGTGCAGATTTGCATTGCCCGCTTGCTTGCTTGGCCAAAAAGGGCGTATGCGTTTTCTCCTGAATATATTCAGGAGAAAACGCATACGCCCTTTTTGGCCAAGTGCATCATTGTCGAAGTTGTGCCCCTCTTCCTGTGCTTTAAAGGTGATTCCAACGTACCTCTTGAAATCTGTTTCCTGCTATTCTGCCTCGCTTTCAAGTCCGCCTCGTTGCCTTCCCTCAACAGATTTTTGGACGATAGTTGTCCTTTATTACTCGGCCAGTTTGTGAATTGCTGTGCCCCTGAGCTCCATTTTTCAACTCGTTTTTGGTGAGCTGACCGCAAGTCCAAAATTTTGGTTCAGGACCTATACTGGTTCCCGGTGGGTGGCTGAGAATTTGGTTAATTCTTCTTCCTGCCGGGAAATTACAGTGATATGTGCCCGTCCAAATGCCTAACAGCTACTCTCTCATTGGTTCTCCCTCTTCCCTTTCATCCTCTGCCTAATTGGCAACCTGTGCGAACCAAGAGGTTAAAGGGGCTGTCCCTCCAAGTTGGGAGGTTGATAGTAAAGCAGACGGAAAGTCAAACCGGAGCACCAGGAGAGGGACTATGCGTTGAGTTTTAGAAACCTTTCGTATTCACAGTGTGTCCGTTCTCTAGGATTCCCGCACATGTTATAGCTGTAGTAATATTCCCTTCAACCTGGAGAGTTCGGACCCATGGAATGGGTGCCATGCATTATTGCTTTAAAGGGTCTGCATTTGCTCACCCAATCTCACCAATCGTCTCAGTCCCAAGTGTCCCTCCTTATGCCACATCCAGCTGTCGTTGTAGATAGGGTCATTCCAGCCTTCATCAGAGTCCCTGAAGGAATTGCAAAGAATTTCCCAGTTTTTTTGTTTTGTTTTTGAAATTCCTTTTTATAGTGGGTTTGAGCTGATTCTCGCTGCCATGTTTATGCCAGTCTAGACACACTTGATTCCCTTACGGAGACATATCAATACATAGGTTTTGAGATTCTTACTAGTCAGATATTTTCCTCTGCGGGAAATATGGGGTTTTGAGTCCCTTTCGCTGAGGACGGTGTAGGTCTTGTCTATTCCATAGTTGGTTTTTGGAACGGTACCTGTGCTTATATCAAACTCTGGTTTTATGCATCACCCCACCTCTCCTTCCCCCTTAAGCAGGTATAAGAGTGTTTTCTAAATGTGAGACACTGTTCTCTTTCCTAACTCAGTTCAAGTGTAGCCATGTTTACAGGATCTTCATAAGTGATATCTTATGATAAGTTTCTTTTTCTGTGTGACTTATTTCACTTAGAATCATCGTACCTGAATCCACCCATTTTGCTGCTACTGGTCTTATGACATTGATTTCATGGCTGAGGGATATTCCATCGTACGTAAGTACCACAATTTTTTGAACCATGTTTATATTTTCTGGGATACTTAAGGTGTATCCAAGTTGAGGCCCTTGTATGCAGTGCAGCCCTAAATTTTGGGGTGGCTCTGTCTTATTGATTTTCAGTTTTCCCAAGGTATATTCCCTAGACTGGTAGTGCCCTTGGCTCTGTAGCTCTGTTCTTTACTTGTTTTAGGGAACAGAATGTACTCCTCCAGAGAGGCAGTTGGCAATTTACATCCCGCCCATCAGCATAACAAGGCTCCCTGTTCTCCAGGGCCTGTCTTGCCTTTCTTGTTCTTACACATTTTGTGGATGTCCCTTTTGACCGGTGGGAAGTGATACTTCTTTGTAGTGCAGATTTGCATTGCCCGCTTGCTTGCTTGGCCAAAAAGGGCGTATGCGTTTTCTCCTGAATATATTCAGGAGAAAACGCATACGCCCTTTTTGGCCAAGTGCATCATTGTCGAAGTTGTGCCCCTCTTCCTGTGCTTTAAAGGCGATTCCAACGTACCTCTTGAAATCTGTTTCCTGCCATTCTGCCTTGCTTTCAAGTCCGCCTCGTTGCCTTCCCTCAACAGATTTTTGGACGATAGTTGTCCTTTATTACTCGGCCAGTTTGTGAATTGCTGTGCCCCTGAGCTCCATTTTTCAACTCGTTTTTGGTGAGCTGACCGCAAGTCCAACATTTTGGTTCAGGACCTATACTGGTTCCCGGTGGGTGGCTGAGAATTTGGTTAATTCTTCTTCCTGCCGGGAAATTACAGTGATATGTGCCCGTCCAAATGCCTAACAGCTACTCTCTCATTGGTTCTCCCTCTTCCCTTTCATCCTCTGCCAAATTGGCAACCTGTGCGAACCAAGAGGTTAAAGGGGCTGTCTCTCCAAGTTGGGAGGTTGATAGTAAAGCAGACGGAAAGTCAAACCGGAGCACCAGGGGAGGGACTATGCGTTGAGTTTTAGAAACCTTTCGTATTCACAGTGTGTCCGTTCTCTAGGTTTCCCGCACATGTTATAGCTGTAGTAATATTCCCTTCAACCTGGAGAGTTCGGACCCATGGAATGGGTGCCATGCATTATTGCTTTAAAGGGTCTGCATTTGCTCACCCAATCTCACCAATCGTCTCAGTCCCAAGTGTCCCTCCTTATGCCACATCCAGCTGTCGTTGTAGATAGGGTCATTCCAGCCTTCATCAGAGACCCTTAAAGAATTGTAAAGAATTTCCCAGTTTTTTTTGTTTTGTTTTTGAAATTCCTTTTTATAGTGGGTTTGAGCTGATTCTCGCTGCCATGTTTATGCCAGTCTAGACACACTTGATTCCCTTACGGAGACATATCAATACATAGGTATTAAGATTCTTACTAGTCAGATATTTTCCTCTGCGGGTAATATGGGGTTTTGAGTCCCTTTCGCTGAGGACGGTGTAGGTCTTGTCTATTCCATAGTTGGTTTTTGGAACGGTACCTGTGCTTATATCAAACTCTGGTTTTATGCATCACCCCACCTCTCCTTCCCCCTTAAGCAGGTATAAGAGTGTTTTCTAAATGTGAGACACTCTTCTCTTTCCTAACTCAGTTCAAGTGTAGCCATGTTTACAGGATCTTCATAAGTGATATCTTATGATAAGTTTCTTTTTCTGTGTGACTTATTTCACTTAGAATCATCGTACCTGAATCCACCCATTTTGCTGCTACTGGTCTTATGACATTGATTTCATGGCTGAGGGATATTCCATCATATGTAAGTATCACAATTTTTTGAACCATGTTTATATTTTCTGGGATACTTAAGGTGTATCCAAGTTGAGGTCCTTGTATGCAGTGCAGCCCTAAATTTTGGGGTGGCTCTGTCTTATTGATTTTCAGTTTTCCCAAGGTATATTCCCTAGACTGGTAGTGCCCTTGGCTCTGTAGCTCTGTTCTTTACTTGTTTTAGGGAACAGAATACACTCCTCCAGAGAGGCAGTTGGCAATTTACATCCCGCCCATCAGCATAACAAGGCTCCCTGTTCTCCAGGGCCTGTCTTGCCTTTCTTGTTCTTACACATTTTGTGGATGTCCCTTTTGACCGGTGGGAAGTGATACTTCTTTGTAGTGCAGATTTGCATTGCCCGCTTGCTTGCTTGGCCAAAAAGGGCGTATGCGTTTTCTCCTGAATATATTCAGGAGAAAACGCATACGCCCTTTTTGGCCAAGTGCATCATTGTCGAAGTTGTGCCCCTCTTCCTGTGCTTTAAAGGCGATTCCATCGTACCTCTTGAAATCTGTTTCCTGCTATTCTGCCTCGCTTTCAATTCCGCCTCGTTGCCTTCCCTCAACAGATTTTTGGACGATAGTTGTCCTTTATTACTCGGCCAGTTTGTGAATTGCTGTGCCCCTGAGCTCCATTTTTCAACTCATTTTTGGTGAGCTGATCGCAAGTCCAAAATTTTGGTTCAGGACCTATACAGGTTCCCTGTGGGTGGCTGAGAATTTGGTTAATTCTTCTTCCTGCCGGGAAATTGCAGTGATATGTGCCCGTCCAAATGCCTAACAGCTACTCTCTCATTGGTTCTCCATCTTCCCTTTCATCCACTGCCAAATTGGCAACCTGTGCGAACCAAGAGGTTAAAGGGGCTGTCTCTCCAAGTTGGGAGGTTGATAGTAAAGCAGACGGAAAGTCAAACCGGAGCACCAGAGGTGGGACTATTCGTTGAGTTTTAGAAACTTTTCGTATTCACAGTGTGTCCGTTCTCTAGGTTTCCCGCACATGTTATAGCTGTAGTAATATTCCCTTCAACCTGGAGAGTTCGGACCCATGGAATGGGTGCCATGCATTATTGCTTTAAAGGGTCTGCATTTGCTCACCCAATCTCACCAATCGTCTCAGTCCCAAGTGTCCCTCCTTATGCCACATCCAGCTGTCGTTGTAGATAGGGTCATTCCAGCTTTCATCAGAGACCCTGAAGGAATTGTAAAGAATTTCCCAGTTTTTTTGTTTTGTTTTTGAAATTCCTTTTTATAGTGGGTTTGAGCTGATTCTCACTGCCATGTTTATGCCAGTCTAGACACACTTGATTCCCTTACGGAGACATATCAATACATAGGTTTTAAGATTCTTACTAGTCAGATATTTTCCTCTGCGGGAAATATGGGGTTTTGAGTCCCTTTCGCTGAGGACGGTGTAGGTCTTGTCTATTCCATAGTTGGTTTTTGGAACGGTACCTGTGCTTATATCAAACTCTGGTTTTATGCATCACCCCACCTCTCCTTCCCCCTTAAGCAGGTATAAGAGTGTTTTCTAAATGTGAGACACTGTTCTCTTTCCTAACTCAGTTCAAGTGTAGCCATGTTTACAGGATCTTCATAAGTGATATCTTATGATAAGTTTCTTTTTCTGTGTGACTTATTTCACTTAGAATCATCGTACCTGAATCCACCCATTTTGCTGCTACTGGTCTTATGACATTGATTACATGGCTGAGGGATATTCCATCGTACGTAAGTACCACAATTTTTTGAACCATGTTTATATTTTCTGGGATACTTAAGGTGTATCCAAGTTGAGGTCCTTGTATGCAGTGCAGCCCTAAATTTTGGGGTGGCTCTGTCTTATTGATTTTCAGTTTTCCCAAGGTATATTCCCTAGACTGGTAGTGCCCTTGGCTCTGTAGCTCTGTTCTTTACTTGTTTTAGGGAACAGAATGCACTCCTCCAGAGAGGCAGTTGGCAATTTACATCCCGCCCATCAGCATAACAAGGCTCCCTGTTCTCCAGGGCCTGTCTTGCCTTTCTTGTTCTTACACATTTTGTGGATATCCCTTTTGACCGGTGGGAAGTGATACTTCTTTGTAGTGCAGATTTGCATTGCCCGCTTGCTTGCTTGGCCAAAAAGGGCGTATGCGTTTTCTCCTGAATATATTCAGGAGAAAACGCATACGCCCTTTTTGGCCAAGTGCATCATTGTCGAAGTTGTGCCCCTCTTCCTGTGCTTTAAAGGCGATTCCAACGTACCTCTTGAAATCTGTTTCCTGCTATTCTGCCTCGCTTTCAAGTCCGCCTCGTTGCCTTCCCTCAACAGATTTTTGGACGATAGTTGTCCTTTATTACTCGGCCAGTTTGTGAATTGCTGTGCCCCTGAGCTCCATTTTTCAACTCGCTTTTGGTGAGCTGACCGCAAGTCCAAAATTTTGGTTCAGGACCTATACTGGTTCCCGGTGGGTGGCTGAGAATTTGGTTAATTCTTCTTCCTGCCGGGAAATTACAGTGATATGTGCCCGTCCAAAGGCCTAACAGCTACTCTCTCATTGGTTCTCCCTCTTCCCTTTCATCCTCTGCCAAATTGGCAACCTGTGCGAACCAAGAGGTTAAAGGGGCTGTCTCTCCAAGTTGGGAGGTTGATAGTAAAGCAGACGGAAAGTCAAACCGGAGCACCAGGGGAGGGACTATGCGTTGAGTTTTAGAAACCTTTCGTATTCACAGTGTGTCCGTTCTCTAGGTTTCCCGCACATGTTATAGCTGTAGTAATATTCCCTTCAACCTGGAGAGTTCGGACCCATGGATTGGGTGCCATGCATTATTGCTTTAAAGGGTCTGCATTTGCTCACCCAATCTCACCAATCGTCTCAGTCCCAAGTGTCCCTCCTTATGCCACATCCAGCTGTCGTTGTAGATAGGGTCATTCCAGCCTTCATCAGAGACCCTTAAAGAATTGTAAAGAATTTCCCAGTTTTTTTTGGTTTGTTTTTGAAATTCCTTTTTATAGTGGGTTTGAGCTGATTCTCGCTGCCATGTTTATGCCAGTCTAGACACACTTGATTCCCTTACGGAGACATATCAATACATAGGTATTAAGATTCTTGCTAGTCAGATATTTTCCTCTGCGGGAAATATGGGGTTTTGAGTCCCTTTCGCTGAGGACGGTGTAGGTCTTGTCTATTCCATAGTTGGTTTTTGGAACGGTACCTGTGCTTATATCAAACTCTGGTTTTATGCATCACCCAACCTCTCCTTCCCCCTTAAGCAGGTATAAGAGTGTTTTCTAAATGTGAGACACTCTTCTCTTTCCTAACTCAGTTCAAGTGTAGCCATGTTTACAGGATCTTCATAAGTGATATCTTATGATAAGTTTCTTTTTCTGTGTGACTTATTTCACTTAGAATCATCGTACCTGAATCCACCCATTTTGCTGCTACTGGTCTTATGACATTGATTTCATGGCTGAGTGATATTCCACCATACGTAAGTACCACAATTTTTTGAACCATGTTTATATTTTCTGGGATACTTAAGGTGTATCCAAGTTGAGGTCCTTGTATGCAGTGCAGCCCTAAATTTTGGGGTGGCTCTGTCTTATTGATTTTCAGTTTTCCCAAGGTATATTCCCTAGACTGGTAGTGCCCTTGGCTCTGTAGCTCTGTTCTTTACTTGTTTTAGGGAACAGAATGCACTCCTCCAGAGAGGCAGTTGGCAATTTACATCCCGCCCATCAGCATAACAAGGCTCCCTGTTCTCCAGGGCCTGTCTTGCCTTTCTTGTTCTTACATATTTTGTGGATATCCCTTTTGACCGGTGGGAAGTGATACTTCTTTGTAGTGCAGATTTGCATTGCCCGCTTGCTTGCTTGGCCAAAAAGGGCGTATGCGTTTTCTCCTGAATATATTCAGGAGAAAACGCATACGCCCTTTTTGGCCAAGTGCATCATTGTCGAAGTTGTGCCCCTCTTCCTGTGCTTTAAAGGCGATTCCATCGTACCTCTTGAAATCTGTTTCCTGCTATTCTGCCTCGCTTTCAAGTCCGCCTCGTTGCCTTCCCTCAACAGATTTTTGGACGATAGTTGTCCTTTATTACTCGGCCAGTTTGTGAATTGCTGTGCCCCTGAGCTCCATTTTTCAACTCGTTTTTGGTGAGCTGACCGCAAGTCCAAAATTTTGCTTCAGGACCTATACTGGTTCCCGGTGGGTGGCTGAGAATTTGGTTAATTCTTCTTCCTGCCGGGAAATTACAGTGATATGTGCCCGTCCAAATGCCTAACAGCTACTCTCTCATTGGTTCTCCCTCTTCCCTTTCATCCTCTGCCAAATTGGCAACCTGTGCGAACCAAGAGGTTAAAGGGGCTGTCTCTCCAAGTTGGGAGGTTGATGGTAAAGCAGACGGAAAGTCAAACCGGAGCACCAGGGGAGGGACTATGCGTTGAGTTTTAGAAACCTTTCGTATTCACAGTGTGTCCGTTCTCTAGGTTTCCCGCACATGTTATAGCTGTAGTAATATTCCCTTCAACCTGGAGAGTTCGGACCCATGGAATGGGTGCCATGCATTATTGCTTTAAAGGGTCTGCATTTGCTCACCCAATCTCACCAATCGTCTCAGTCCCAAGTGTCCCTCCTTATGCCACATCCAGCTGTCGTTGTAGATAGGGTCATTCCAGCCTTCATCAGAGACCCTTAAAGAATTGTAAAGAATTTCCCAGTTTTTTTTGTTTTGTTTTTGAAATTCCTTTTTATAGTGGGTTTGAGCTGATTCTCGCTGCCATGTTTATGCCAGTCTAGACACACTTGATTCCCTTACGGAGACATATCAATACATAGGTATTAAGATTCTTACTAGTCAGATATTTTCCTCTGCGGGAAATATGGGGTTTTGAGTCCCTTTCGCTGAGGACGGTGTAGGTCTTGTCTATTCCATAGTTGGTTTTTGGAACGGTACCTGTGCTTATATCAAACTCTGGTTTTATGCATCACCCCACCTCTCCTTCCCCCTTAAGCAGGTATAAGAGTGTTTTCTAAATGTGAGACACTCTTCTCTTTCCTAACTCAGTTCAAGTGTAGCCATGTTTACAGGATCTTCATAAGTGATATCTTATGATAAGTTTCTTTTTCTGTGTGACTTATTTCACTTAGAATCATCGTACCTGAATCCACCCATTTTGCTGCTACTGGTCTTATGACATTGATTTCATGGCTGAGGGATATTCCATCATATGTAAGTATCACAATTTTTTGAACCATGTTTATATTTTCTGGGATACTTAAGGTGTATCCAAGTTGAGGTCCTTGTATGCAGTGCAGCCCTAAATTTTGGGGTGGCTCTGTCTTATTGATTTTCAGTTTTCCCAAGGTATATTCCCTAGACTGGTAGTGCCCTTGGCTCTGTAGCTCTGTTCTTTACTTGTTTTAGGGAACAGAATACACTCCTCCAGAGAGGCAGTTGGCAATTTACATCCCGCCCATCAGCATAACAAGGCTCCCTGTTCTCCAGGGCCTGTCTTGCCTTTCTTGTTCTTACACATTTTGTGGATGTCTCTTTTGACCGGTGGGAAGTGATACTTCTTTGTAGTGCAGATTTGCATTGCCCGCTTGCTTGCTTGGCCAAAAAGGGCGTATGCGTTTTCTCCTGAATATATTCAGGAGAAAACGCATACGCCCTTTTTGGCCAAGTGCATCATTGTCGAAGTTGTGCCCCTCTTCCTGTGCTTTAAAGGCGATTCCATCGTACCTCTTGAAATCTGTTTCCTGCTATTCTGCCTCGCTTTCAATTCCGCCTCGTTGCCTTCCCTCAACAGATTTTTGGACGATAGTTGTCCTTTATTACTCGGCCAGTTTGTGAATTGCTGTGCCCCTGAGCTCCATTTTTCAACTCATTTTTGGTGAGCTGATCGCAAGTCCAAAATTTTGGTTCAGGACCTATACAGGTTCCCTGTGGGTGGCTGAGAATTTGGTTAATTCTTCTTCCTGCCGGGAAATTGCAGTGATATGTGCCCGTCCAAATGCCTAACAGCTACTCTCTCATTGGTTCTCCATCTTCCCTTTCATCCACTGCCAAATTGGCAACCTGTGCGAACCAAGAGGTTAAAGGGGCTGTCTCTCCAAGTTGGGAGGTTGATAGTAAAGCAGACGGAAAGTCAAACCGGAGCACCAGAGGTGGGACTATTCGTTGAGTTTTAGAAACTTTTCGTATTCACAGTGTGTCCGTTCTCTAGGTTTCCCGCACATGTTATAGCTGTAGTAATATTCCCTTCAACCTGGAGAGTTCGGACCCATGGAATGGGTGCCATGCATTATTGCTTTAAAGGGTCTGCATTTGCTCACCCAATCTCACCAATCGTCTCAGTCCCAAGTGTCCCTCCTTATGCCACATCCAGCTGTCGTTGTAGATAGGGTCATTCCAGCTTTCATCAGAGACCCTGAAGGAATTGTAAAGAATTTCCCAGTTTTTTTGTTTTGTTTTTGAAATTCCTTTTTATAGTGGGTTTGAGCTGATTCTCACTGCCATGTTTATCCCAGTCTAGACACACTTGATTCCCTTACGGAGACATATCAATACATAGGTTTTAAGATTCTTACTAGTCAGATATTTTCCTCTGCGGGAAATATGGGGTTTTGAGTCCCTTTCGCTGAGGACGGTGTAGGTCTTGTCTATTCCATAGTTGGTTTTTGGAACGGTACCTGTGCTTATATCAAACTCTGGTTTTATGCATCACCCCACCTCTCCTTCCCCCTTAAGCAGGTATAAGAGTGTTTTCTAAATGTGAGACACTGTTCTCTTTCCTAACTCAGTTCAAGTGTAGCCATGTTTACAGGATCTTCATAAGTGATATCTTATGATAAGTTTCTTTTTCTGTGTGACTTATTTCACTTAGAATCATCGTACCTGAATCCACCCATTTTGCTGCTACTGGTCTTATGACATTGATTACATGGCTGAGGGATATTCCATCGTACGTAAGTACCACAATTTTTTGAACCATGTTTATATTTTCTGGGATACTTAAGGTGTATCCAAGTTGAGGTCCTTGTATGCAGTGCAGCCCTAAATTTTGGGGTGGCTCTGTCTTATTGATTTTCAGTTTTCCCAAGGTATATTCCCTAGACTGGTAGTGCCCTTGGCTCTGTAGCTCTGTTCTTTACTTGTTTTAGGGAACAGAATGCACTCCTCCAGAGAGGCAGTTGGCAATTTACATCCCGCCCATCAGCATAACAAGGCTCCCTGTTCTCCAGGGCCTGTCTTGCCTTTCTTGTTCTTACACATTTTGTGGATATCCCTTTTGACCGGTGGGAAGTGATACTTCTTTGTAGTGCAGATTTGCATTGCCCGCTTGCTTGCTTGGCCAAAAAGGGCGTATGCGTTTTCTCCTGAATATATTCAGGAGAAAACGCATACGCCCTTTTTGGCCAAGTGCATCATTGTCGAAGTTGTGCCCCTCTTCCTGTGCTTTAAAGGCGATTCCAACGTACCTCTTGAAATCTGTTTCCTGCTATTCTGCCTCGCTTTCAAGTCCGCCTCGTTGCCTTCCCTCAACAGATTTTTGGACGATAGTTGTCCTTTATTACTCGGCCAGTTTGTGAATTGCTGTGCCCCTGAGCTCCATTTTTCAACTCGCTTTTGGTGAGCTGACCGCAAGTCCAAAATTTTGGTTCAGGACCTATACTGGTTCCCGGTGGGTGGCTGAGAATTTGGTTAATTCTTCTTCCTGCCGGGAAATTACAGTGATATGTGCCCGTCCAAAGGCCTAACAGCTACTCTCTCATTGGTTCTCCCTCTTCCCTTTCATCCTCTGCCAAATTGGCAACCTGTGCGAACCAAGAGGTTAAAGGGGCTGTCTCTCCAAGTTGGGAGGTTGATAGTAAAGCAGACGGAAAGTCAAACCGGAGCACCAGGGGAGGGACAATGCGTTGAGTTTTAGAAACCTTTCGTATTCACAGTGTGTCCGTTCTCTAGGTTTCCCGCACATGTTATAGCTGTAGTAATATTCCCTTCAACCTGGAGAGTTCGGACCCATGGAGTGTGTGCCATGCATTATTGCTTTAAAGGGTCTGCATTTGCTCACCCAATCTCACCAATCGTCTCAGTCCCAAGTGTCCCTCCTTATGCCACATCCAGCTGTCGTTGTAGATAGGGTCATTCCAGCCTTCATCAGAGACCCTTAAAGAATTGTAAAGAATTTCCCAGTTTTTTTTGGTTTGTTTTTGAAATTCCTTTTTATAGTGGGTTTGAGCTGATTCTCGCTGCCATGTTTATGCCAGTCTAGACACACTTGATTCCCTTACGGAGACATATCAATACATAGGTATTAAGATTCTTGCTAGTCAGATATTTTCCTCTGCGGGAAATATGGGGTTTTGAGTCCCTTTCGCTGAGGACGGTGTAGGTCTTGTCTATTCCATAGTTGGTTTTTGGAACGGTACCTGTGCTTATATCAAACTCTGGTTTTATGCATCACCCAACCTCTCCTTCCCCCTTAAGCAGGTATAAGAGTGTTTTCTAAATGTGAGACACTCTTCTCTTTCCTAACTCAGTTCAAGTGTAGCCATGTTTACAGGATCTTCATAAGTGATATCTTATGATAAGTTTCTTTTTCTGTGTGACTTATTTCACTTAGAATCATCGTACCTGAATCCACCCATTTTGCTGCTACTGGTCTTATGACATTGATTTCATGGCTGAGTGATATTCCACCATACGTAAGTACCACAATTTTTTGAACCATGTTTATATTTTCTGGGATACTTAAGGTGTATCCAAGTTGAGGTCCTTGTATGCAGTGCAGCCCTAAATTTTGGGGTGGCTCTGTCTTATTGATTTTCAGTTTTCCCAAGGTATATTCCCTAGACTGGTAGTGCCCTTGGCTCTGTAGCTCTGTTCTTTACTTGTTTTAGGGAACAGAATGCACTCCTCCAGAGAGGCAGTTGGCAATTTACATCCCGCCCATCAGCATAACAAGGCTCCCTGTTCTCCAGGGCCTGTCTTGCCTTTCTTGTTCTTACATATTTTGTGGATATCCCTTTTGACCGGTGGGAAGTGATACTTCTTTGTAGTGCAGATTTGCATTGCCCGCTTGCTTGCTTGGCCAAAAAGGGCGTATGCGTTTTCTCCTGAATATATTCAGGAGAAAACGCATACGCCCTTTTTGGCCAAGTGCATCATTGTCGAAGTTGTGCCCCTCTTCCTGTGCTTTAAAGGCGATTCCATCGTACCTCTTGAAATCTGTTTCCTGCTATTCTGCCTCGCTTTCAAGTCCGCCTCGTTGCCTTCCCTCAACAGATTTTTGGACGATAGTTGTCCTTTATTACTCGGCCAGTTTGTGAATTGCTGTGCCCCTGAGCTCCATTTTTCAACTCGTTTTTGGTGAGCTGACCGCAAGTCCAAAATTTTGCTTCAGGACCTATACTGGTTCCCGGTGGGTGGCTGAGAATTTGGTTAATTCTTCTTCCTGCCGGGAAATTACAGTGATATGTGCCCGTCCAAATGCCTAACAGCTACTCTCTCATTGGTTCTCCCTCTTCCCTTTCATCCTCTGCCAAATTGGCAACCTGTGCGAACCAAGAGGTTAAAGGGGCTGTCTCTCCAAGTTGGGAGGTTGATAGTAAAGCAGACGGAAAGTCAAACCGGAGCACCAGGGGTGGGACTATTCGTTGAGTTTTAGAAACCTTTCGTATTCACAGTGTGTCCGTTCTCTAGGTTTCCCGCACATGTTATAGCTGTAGTAATATTCCCTTCAACCTGGAGAGTTCGGACCCATGGAATGGGTGCCATGCATTATTGCTTTAAAGGGTCTGCATTTGCTCACCCAATCTCACCAATCGTCTCAGTCCCAAGTGTCCCTCCTTATGCCACATCCAGCTGTCATTGTAGATAGGGTCATTCCAGCTTTCATCAGAGACCCTGAAGGAATTGTAAAGAATTTCCCAGTTTTTTTGTTTTGTTTTTGAAATTCCTTTTTATAGTGGGTTTGAGCTGATTCTCGCTGCCATGTTTATGCCAGTCTAGACACACTTGATTCCCTTACGGAGACATATCAATACATAGGTTTTAAGATTCTTACTAGTCAGATATTTTCCTCTGCGGGAAATATGGGGTTTTGAGTCCCTTTCGCTGAGGACGGTGTAGGTCTTGTCTATTCCATAGTTGGTTTTTGGAACGGTACCTGTGCTTATATCAAACTCTGGTTTTATGCATCACCCCACCTCTCCTTCCCCCTTAAGCAGGTATAAGAGTGTTTTCTAAATGTGAGACACTCTTCTCTTTCCTAACTCAGTTCAAGTGTAGCCATGTTTACAGGATCTTCATAAGTGATATCTTATGATAAGTTTCTTTTTCTGTGTGACTTATTTCACTTAGAATCATCGTACCTGAATCCACCCATTTTGCTGCTACTGGTCTTATGACATTGATTTCATGGCTGAGGGATATTCCATCGTACGTAAGTACCACAATTTTTTGAACCATGTTTATATTTTCTGGGATACTTAAGGTGTATCCAAGTTGAGGTCCTTGTATGCAGTGCAGCCCTAAATTTTGGGGTGGCTCTGTCTTATTGATTTTCAGTTTTCCCGAGGTATATTCCCTAGACTGGTAGTGCCCTTGGCTCTGTAGCTCTGTTCTTTACTTGTTTTAGGGAACAGAATGCACTCCTCCAGAGAGGCAGTTGGCAATTTACATCCCGCCCATCAGCATAACAAGGCTCCCTGTTCTCCAGGGCCTGTCTTGCCTTTCTTGTTCTTACACATTTTGTGGATGTCCCTTTTGACCGGTGGGAAGTGATACTTCTTTGTAGTGCAGATTTGCATTGCCCGCTTGCTTGCTTGGCCAAAAAGGGCGTATGCGTTTTCTCCTGAATATATTCAGGAGAAAACGCATACGCCCTTTTTGGCCAAGTGCATCATTGTCGAAGTTGTGCCCCTCTTCCTGTGCTTTAAAGGCGATTCCAACGTACATCTGGAAATCTGTTTCCTGCTATTCTGCCTCGCTTTCAAGTCCGCCTCGTTGCCTTCCCTCAACAGATTTTTGGACGATAGTTGTCCTTTATTACTCGGCCAGTTTGTGAATTGCTGTGCCCCTGAGCTCCATTTTTCAACTCGCTTTTGGTGAGCTGACCACAAGTCCAAAATTTTGGTTCAGGACCTATACTGGTTCCCGGTGGGTGGCTGAGAATTTGGTTAATTCTTCTTCCTGCCAGGAAATTACAGTGATATGTGCCCGTCCAAATGCCTAACAGCTACTCTCTCATTGGTTCTCCCTCTTCCCTTTCATCCTCTGCCAAATTGGCAACCTGTGCGAACCAAGAGGTTAAAGGGGCTGTCTCTCCAAGTTGGGAGGTTGATAGTAAAGCAGACGGAAAGTCAAACCGGAGCACCAGGGGAGGGACTATGCGTTGAGTTTTAGAAACCTTTCGTATTCACAGTGTGTCCGTTCTCTAGGTTTCCCGCACATGTTATAGCTGTAGTAATATTCCCTTCAACCTGGAGAGTTCGGACCCATGGAATGGGTGCCATGCATTATTGCTTTAAAGGGTCTGCATTTGCTCACCCAATCTCACCAATCGTCTCAGTCCCAAGTGTCCCTCCTTATGCCACATCCAGCTGTCGTTGTAGATAGGGTCATTCCAGCCTTCATCAGAGACCCTGAAGGAATTGTAAAGAATTTCCCAGTTTTTTTGTTTTGTTTTTGAAATTCCTTTTTATAGTGGGTTTGAGCTGATTCTCGCTGCCATGTTTATGCCAGTCTAGACACACTTGATTCCCTTACGGAGACATATCAATACATAGGTATTAAGATTCTTACTAGTCAGATATTTTCCTCTGCGGGAAATATGGGGTTTTGAGTCCCTTTCGCTGAGGACGGTGTAGGTCTTGTCTATTCCATAGTTGGTTTTTGGAACGGTACCTGTGCTTATATCAAACTCTGGTTTTATGCATCACCCCACCTCTCCTTCCCCCTTAAGCAGGTATAAGAGTGTTTTCTAAATGTGAGACACTCTTCTCTTTCCTAACTCAGTTCAAGTGTAGCCATGTTTACAGGATCTTCATAAGTGATATCTTATGATAAGTTTCTTTTTCTGTGTGACTTATTTCACTTAGAATCATCGTACCTGAATCCACCCATTTTGCTGCTACTGGTCTTATGACATTGATTTCATGGCTGAGGGATATTCCATCGTACGTAAGTACCACAATTTTTTGAACCATGTTTATATTTTCTGGGATACTTAAGGTGTATCCAAGTTGAGGTCCTTGTATGCAGTGCAGCCCTAAATTTTGGGGTGGCTCTGTCTTATTGATTTTCAGTTTTCCCAAGGTATATTCCCTAGACTGGTAGTGCCCTTGGCTCTGTAGATCTGTTCTTTACTTGTTTTAGGGAACAGAATGCACTCCTCCAGAGAGGCAGTTGGCAATTTACATCCCGCCCATCAGCATAACAAGGCTCCCTGTTCTCCAGGGCCTGTCTTGCCTTTCTTGTTCTTACACATTTTGTGGATGTCCCTTTTGACCGGTGGGAAGTGATACTTCTTTGTAGTGCAGATTTGCATTGCCCGCTTGCTTGCTTGGCCAAAAAGGGCGTATGCGTTTTCTCCTGAATATATTCAGGAGAAAACGCATACGCCCTTTTTGGCCAAGTGCATCATTGTCGAAGTTGTGCCCCTCTTCCTGTGCTTTAAAGGCGATTCCATCGTACCTCTTGAAATCTGTTTCCTGCTATTCTGCCTCGCTTTCAAGTCTGCCTCGTTGCCTTCCCTCAACAGATTTTTGGACGATAGTTGTCCTTTATTACTCGGCCAGTTTGTGAATTGCTGTGCCCCTGAGCTCCATTTTTCAACTCGTTTTTGGTGAGCTGACCGCAAGTCCAAAATTTTGGTTCAGGACCTATACTGGTTCCCGGTGGGTGGCTGAGAATTTGGTTAATTCTTCTTCCTGCCGGGAAATTACAGTGATATGTGCCCGTCCAAATGCCTAACAGCTACTCTCTCATTGGTTCTCCCTCTTCCCTTTCATCCACTGCCAAATTGGCAACCTGTGCGAACCAAGAGGTTAAAGGGGCTGTCTCTCCAAGTTGGGAGGTTGATAGTAAAGCAGACGGAAAGTCAAACCGGAGCACCAGGGGTGGGACTATTCGTTGAGTTTTAGAAACCTTTCGTATTCACAGTGTGTCCGTTCTCTAGGTTTCCCGCACATGTTATAGCTGTAGTAATATTCCCTTCAACCTGGAGAGTTCGGACCCATGGAATGGGTGCCATGCATTATTGCTTTAAAGGGTCTGCATTTGCTCACCCAATCTCACCAATCGTCTCAGTCCCAAGTGTCCCTCCTTATGCCACATCCAGCTGTCGTTGTAGATAGGGTCATTCCAGCTTTCATCAGAGACCCTGAAGGAATTGTAAAGAATTTCCCAGTTTTTTTGTTTTGTTTTTGAAATTCCTTTTTATAGTGGGTTTGAGCTGATTCTCGCTGCCATGTTTATGCCAGTCTAGACACACTTGATTCCCTTACGGAGACATATCAATACATAGGTTTTAAGATTCTTACTAGTCAGATATTTTCCTCTGCGGGAAATATGGGGTTTTGAGTCCCTTTCGCTGAGGACGGTGTAGGTCTTGTCTATTCCATAGTTGGTTTTTGGAACGGTACCTGTGCTTATATCAAACTCTGGTTTTATGCATCACCCCACCTCTCCTTCCCCCTTAAGCAGGTATAAGAGTGTTTTCTAAATGTGAGACACTGTTCTCTTTCCTAACTCAGTTCAAGTGTAGCCATGTTTACAGGATCTTCATAAGTGATATCTTATGATAAGTTTCTTTTTCTGTGTGACTTATTTCACTTAGAATCATCGTACCTGAATCCACCCATTTTGCTGCTACTGGTCTTATGACATTGATTTCATGGCTGAGGGATATTCCATCGTACGTAAGTACCACAATTTTTTGAACCATGTTTATATTTTCTGGGATACTTAAGGTGTATCCAAGTTGAGGTCCTTGTATGCAGTGCAGCCTTAAATTTTGGGGTGGCTCTGTCTTATTGATTTTCAGTTTTCCCAAGGTATATTCCCTAGACTGGTAGTGCCCTTGGCTCTGTAGCTCTGTTCTTTACTTGTTTTAGGGAACAGAATGCACTCCTCCAGAGAGGCAGTTGGCAATTTACATCCCGCCCATCAGCATAACAAGGCTCCCTGTTCTCCAGGGCCTGTCTTGCCTTTCTTGTTCTTACACATTTTGTGGATGTCCCTTTTGACCGGTGGGAAGTGATACTTCTTTGTAGTGCAGATTTGCATTGCCCGCTTGCTTGCTTGGCCAAAAAGGGCGTATGCGTTTTCTCCTGAATATATTCAGGAGAAAACGCATACGCCCTTTTTGGCCAAGTGCATCATTGTCGAAGTTGTGCCCCTCTTCCTGTGCTTTAAAGGCGATTCCAACGTACCTCTGGAAATCTGTTTCCTGCTATTCTGCCTCGCTTTCAAGTCCGCCTCGTTGCCTTCCCTCAACAGATTTTTGGACGATAGTTGTCCTTTATTACTCGGCCAGTTTGTGAATTGCTGTGCCCCTGAGCTCCATTTTTCAACTCGCTTTTGGTGAGCTGACCACAAGTCCAAAATTTTGGTTCAGGACCTATACTGGTTCCCGGTGGGTGGCTGAGAATTTGGTTAATTCTTCTTCCTGCCAGGAAATTACAGTGATATGTGCCCGTCCAAATGCCTAACAGCTACTCTCTCATTGGTTCTCCCTCTTCCCTTTCATCCTCTGCCAAATTGGCAACCTGTGTGAACCAAGAGGTTAAAGGGGCTGTCTCTCCAAGTTGGGAGGTTGATAGTAAAGCAGACGGAAAGTCAAACCGGAGCACCAGGGGAGGGACTATGCGTTGAGTTTTAGAAACCTTTCGTATTCACAGTGTGTCCGTTCTCTAGGTTTCCCGCACATGTTATAGCTGTAGTAATATTCCCTTCATCCTGGAGAGTTCGGACCCATGGAATGGGTGCCATGCATTATTGCTTTAAAGGGTCTGCATTTGCTCACCCAATCTCACCAATCGTCTCAGTCCCAAGTGTCCCTCCTTATGCCACATCCAGCTGTCGTTGTAGATAGGGTCATTCCAGCCTTCATCAGAGACCCTGAAGGAATTGTAAAGAATTTCCCAGTTTTTTTGTTTTGTTTTTGAAATTCCTTTTTATAGTGGGTTTGAGCTGATTCTCGCTGCCATGTTTATGCCAGTCTAGACACACTTGATTCCCTTACGGAGACATATCAATACATAGGTATTAAGATTCTTACTAGTCAGATATTTTCCTCTGCGGGAAATATGGGGTTTTGAGTCCCTTTCACTGAGGACGGTGTAGGTCTTGTCTATTCCATAGTTGGTTTTTGGAACGGTACCTGTGCTTATATCAAACTCTGGTTTTATGCATCACCCCACCTCTCCTTCCCCCTTAAGCAGGTATAAGAGTGTTTTCTAAATGTGAGACACTCTTCTCTTTCCTAACTCAGTTCAAGTGTAGCCATGTTTACAGGATCTTCATAAGTGATATCTTATGATAAGTTTCTTTTTCTGTGTGACTTATTTCACTTAGAATCATCGTACCTGAATCCACCCATTTTGCTGCTACTGGTCTTATGACATTGATTTCATGGCTGAGGGATATTCCATCGTACGTAAGTACCACAATTTTTTGAACCATGTTTATATTTTCTGGGATACTTAAGGTGTATCCAAGTTGAGGTCCTTGTATGCAGTGCAGCCCTAAATATTGGGGTGGCTCTGTCTTATTGATTTTCAGTTTTCCCAAGGTATATTCCCTAGACTGGTAGTGCCCTTGGCTCTGTAGATCTGTTCTTTACTTGTTTTAGGGAACAGAATGCACTCCTCCAGAGAGGCAGTTGGCAATTTACATCCCGCCCATCAGCATAACAAGGCTCCCTGTTCTCCAGGGCCTGTCTTGCCTTTCTTGTTCTTACACATTTTGTGGATGTCCCTTTTGACCGGTGGGAAGTGATACTTCTTTGTAGTGCAGATTTGCATTGCCCGCTTGCTTGCTTGGCCAAAAAGGGCGTATGCGTTTTCTCCTGAATATATTCAGGAGAAAACGCATACGCCCTTTTTGGCCAAGTGCATCATTGTCGAAGTTGTGCCCCTCTTCCTGTGCTTTAAAGGCGATTCCATCGTACCTCTTGAAATCTGTTTCCTGCTATTCTGCCTCGCTTTCAAGTCTGCCTCGTTGCCTTCCCTCAACAGATTTTTGGACGATAGTTGTCCTTTATTACTCGGCCAGTTTGTGAATTGCTGTGCCCCTGAGCTCCATTTTTCAACTCGTTTTTGGTGAGCTGACCGCAAGTCCAAAATTTTGGTTCAGGACCTATACTGGTTCCCGGTGGGTGGCTGAGAATTTGGTTAATTCTTTTTCCTGCCGGGAAATTACAGTGATATGTGCCCGTCCAAATGCCTAACAGCTACTCTCTCATTGGTTCTCCCTCTTCCCTTTCATCCACTGCCAAATTGGCAACCTGTGCGAACCAAGAGGTTAAAGGGGCTGTCTCTCCAAGTTGGGAGGTTGATAGTAAAGCAGACGGAAAGTCAAACCGGAGCACCAGGGGTGGGACTATTCGTTGAGTTTTAGAATCCTTTCGTATTCACAGTGTGTCCGTTCTCTAGGTTTCCCGCACATGTTATAGCTGTAGTAATATTCCCTTCAACCTGGAGAGTTCGGACCCATGGAATGGGTGCCATGCATTATTGCTTTAAAGGGTCTGCATTTGCTCACCCAATCTCACCAATCGTCTCAGTCCCAAGTGTCCCTCCTTATGCCACATCCAGCTGTCGTTGTAGATAGGGTCATTCCAGCTTTCATCAGAGACCCTGAAGGAATTGTAAAGAATTTCCCAGTTTTTTTGTTTTGTTTTTGAAATTCCTTTTTATAGTGGGTTTGAGCTGATTCTCGCTGCCATGTTTATGCCAGTCTAGACACACTTGATTCCCTTACGGAGACATATCAATACATAGGTTTTAAGATTCTTACTAGTCAGATATTTTCCTCTGCGGGAAATATGGGGTTTTGAGTCCCTTTCGCTGAGGACGGTGTAGGTCTTGTCTATTCCATAGTTGGTTTTTGGAACGGTACCTGTGCTTATATCAAACTCTGGTTTTATGCATCACCCCACCTCTCCTTCCCCCTTAAGCAGGTATAAGAGTGTTTTCTAAATGTGAGACACTGTTCTCTTTCCTAACTCAGTTCAAGTGTAGCCATGTTTACAGGATCTTCATAAGTGATATCTTATGATAAGTTTCTTTTTCTGTGTGACTTATTTCACTTAGAATCATCGTACCTGAATCCACCCATTTTGCTGCTACTGGTCTTATGACATTGATTTCATGGCTGAGGGATATTCCATCGTACGTAAGTACCACAATTTTTTGAACCATGTTTATATTTTCTGGGATACTTAAGGTGTATCCAAGTTGAGGTCCTTGTATGCAGTGCAGCCTTAAATTTTGGGGTGGCTCTGTCTTATTGATTTTCAGTTTTCCCAAGGTATATTCCCTAGACTGGTAGTGCCCTTGGCTCTGTAGCTCTGTTCTTTACTTGTTTTAGGGAACAGAATGCACTCCTCCAGAGAGGCAGTTGGCAATTTACATCCCGCCCATCAGCATAACAAGGCTCCCTGTTCTCCAGGGCCTGTCTTGCCTTTCTTGTTCTTACACATTTTGTGGATGTCCCTTTTGACCGGTGGGAAGTGATACTTCTTTGTAGTGCAGATTTGCATTGCCCGCTTGCTTGCTTGGCCAAAAAGGGCGTATGCGTTTTCTCCTGAATATATTCAGGAGAAAACGCATACGCCCTTTTTGGCCAAGTGCATCATTGTCGAAGTTGTGCCCCTCTTCCTGTGCTTTAAAGGCGATTCCAACGTACCTCTTGAAATCTGTTTCCTGCTATTCTGCCTCGCTTTCAAGTCCGCCTCGTTGCCTTCCCTCAACAGATTTTTGGACGATAGTTGTCCTTTATTACTCGGCCAGTTTGTGAATTGCTGTGCCCCTGAGCTCCATTTTTCAACTCGGTTTTGGTGAGCTGACCACAAGTCCAAAATTTTGGTTCAGGACCTATACTGGTTCCCGGTGGGTGGCTGAGAATTTGGTTAATTCTTCTTCCTGCCAGGAAATTACAGTGATATGTGCCCGTCCAAATGCCTAACAGCTACTCTCTCATTGGTTCTCCCTCTTCCCTTTCATCCTCTGCCAAATTGGCAACCTGTGCGAACCAAGAGGTTAAAGGGGCTGTCTCTCCAAGTTGGGAGGTTGATAGTAAAGCAGATGGAAAGTCAAACCGGAGCACCAGGGGAGGGACTATGCGTTGAGATTTAGAAACCTTTCGTATTCACAGTGTGTCCGTTCTCTAGGTTTCCCGCACATGTTATAGCTGTAGTAATATTCCCTTCAACCTGGAGAGTTCGGACCCATGGAATGGGTGCCATGCATTATTGCTTTAAAGGGTCTGCATTTGCTCACCCAATCTCACCAATCGTCTCAGTCCCAAGTGTCCCTCCTTATGCCACATCCAGCTGTCGTTGTAGATAGGGTCATTCCAGCCTTCATCAGAGACCCTGAAGGAATTGTAAAGAATTTCCCAGTTTTTTTGTTTTGTTTTTGAAATTCCTTTTTATAGTGGGTTTGAGCTGATTCTCGCTGCCATGTTTATGCCAGTCTAGACACACTTGATTCCCTTACGGAGACATATCAATACATAGGTTTTAAGATTCTTACTAGTCAGATATTTTCCTCTGCGGGAAATATGGTGTTTTGAGTCCCTTTCGCTGAGGACGGTGTAGGTCTTGTCTATTCCATAGTTGGTTTTTGGAAAGGTACCTGTGCTTATATCAAACTCTGGTTTTATGCATCACCCCACCTCTCCTTCCCCCTTAAGCAGGTATAAGAGTGTTTTCTAAATGTGAGACACTGTCCTCTTTCCTAAATCAGTTCAAGTGTAGCCATGTTTACAGGATCTTCATAAGTGATATCTTATGATAAGTTTCTTTTTCTGTGTGACTTATTTCACTTAGAATCATCGTACCTGAATCCACCCATTTTGCTGCTACTGGTCTTATGACATTGATTTCATGGCTGAGGGATATTCCATCGTACGTAAGTACCACAATTTTTTGAACCATGTTTATATTTTCTGGGATACTTAAGGTGTATCCAAGTTGAGGTCCTTGTATGCAGTGCAGCCCTAAATTTTGGGGTGGCTCTGTCTTATTGATTTTCAGTTTTCCCAAGGTATATTCCCTAGACTGGTAGTGCCCTTGGCTCTGTAGCTCTGTTCTTTACTTGTTTTAGGGAACAGAATGCACTCCTCCAGAGAGGCAGTTGGCAATTTACATCCCGCCCATCAGCATAACAAGGCTCCCTGTTCTCCAGGGCCTGTCTTGCCTTTCTTGTTCTTACACATTTTGTGGATGTCCCTTTTGACCGGTGGGAAGTGATACTTCTTTGTAGTGCAGATTTGCATTGCCCGCTTGCTTGCTTGGCCAAAAAGGGCGTATGCGTTTTCTCCTGAATATATTCAGGAGAAAACGCATACGCCCTTTTTGGCCAAGTGCATCATTGTCGAAGTTGTGCCCCTCTTCCTGTGCTTTAAAGGCGATTCCAACGTACCTCTTGAAATCTGTTTCCTGCTATTCTGCCTCGCTTTCAAGTCCGCCTCGTTGCCTTCCCTCAACAGATTTTTGGACGATAGTTGTCCTTTATTACTCGGCCAGTTTGTGAATTGCTGTGCCCCTGAGCTCCATTTTTCAACTCGCTTTTGGTGAGCTGACCGCAAGTCCAAAATTTTGGTTCAGGACCTATACTGGTTCCCGGTGGGTGGCTGAGAATTTGGTTAATTCTTCTTCCTGCCGGGAAATTACAGTGATATGTGCCCGTCCAAAGGCCTAACAGCTACTCTCTCATTGGTTCTCCCTCTTCCCTTTCATCCTCTGCCAAATTGGCAACCTGTGCGAACCAAGAGGTTAAAGGGGCTGTCTCTCCAAGTTGGGAGGTTGATAGTAAAGCAGACGGAAAGTCAAACCGGAGCACCAGGGGAGGGACTATGCGTTGAGTTTTAGAAACCTTTCGTATTCACAGTGTGTCCGTTCTCTAGGTTTCCCGCACATGTTATAGCTGTAGTAATATTCCCTTCAACCTGGAGAGTTCGGACCCATGGATTGGGTGCCATGCATTATTGCTTTAAAGGGTCTGCATTTGCTCACCCAATCTCACCAATCGTCTCAGTCCCAAGTGTCCCTCCTTATGCCACATCCAGCTGTCGTTGTAGATAGGGTCATTCCAGCCTTCATCAGAGACCCTTAAAGAATTGTAAAGAATTTCCCAGTTTTTTTTGGTTTGTTTTTGAAATTCCTTTTTATAGTGGGTTTGAGCTGATTCTCGCTGCCATGTTTATGCCAGTCTAGACACACTTGATTCCCTTACGGAGACATATCAATACATAGGTATTAAGATTCTTGCTAGTCAGATATTTTCCTCTGCGGGAAATATGGGGTTTTGAGTCCCTTTCGCTGAGGACGGTGTAGGTCTTGTCTATTCCATAGTTGGTTTTTGGAACGGTACCTGTGCTTATATCAAACTCTGGTTTTATGCATCACCCAACCTCTCCTTCCCCCTTAAGCAGGTATAAGAGTGTTTTCTAAATGTGAGACACTCTTCTCTTTCCTAACTCAGTTCAAGTGTAGCCATGTTTACAGGATCTTCATAAGTGATATCTTATGATAAGTTTCTTTTTCTGTGTGACTTATTTCACTTAGAATCATCGTACCTGAATCCACCCATTTTGCTGCTACTGGTCTTATGACATTGATTTCATGGCTGAGTGATATTCCACCATACGTAAGTACCACAATTTTTTGAACCATGTTTATATTTTCTGGGTTACTTAAGGTGTATCCAAGTTGAGGTCCTTGTATGCAGTGCAGCCCTAAATTTTGGGGTGGCTCTGTCTTATTGATTTTCAGTTTTCCCAAGGTATATTCCCTAGACTGGTAGTGCCCTTGGCTCTGTAGCTCTGTTCTTTACTTGTTTTAGGGAACAGAATGCACTCCTCCAGAGAGGCAGTTGGCAATTTACATCCCGCCCATCAGCATAACAAGGCTCCCTGTTCTCCAGGGCCTGTCTTGCCTTTCTTGTTCTTACATATTTTGTGGATATCCCTTTTGACCGGTGGGAAGTGATACTTCTTTGTAGTGCAGATTTGCATTGCCCGCTTGCTTGCTTGGCCAAAAAGGGCGTATGCGTTTTCTCCTGAATATATTCAGGAGAAAACGCATACGCCCTTTTTGGCCAAGTGCATCATTGTCGAAGTTGTGCCCCTCTTCCTGTGCTTTAAAGGCGATTCCATCGTACCTCTTGAAATCTGTTTCCTGCTATTCTGCCTCGCTTTCAAGTCCGCCTCGTTGCCTTCCCTCAACAGATTTTTGGACGATAGTTGTCCTTTATTACTCGGCCAGTTTGTGAATTGCTGTGCCCCTGAGCTCCATTTTTCAACTCGTTTTTGGTGAGCTGACCGCAAGTCCAAAATTTTGCTTCAGGACCTATACTGGTTCCCGGTGGGTGGCTGAGAATTTGGTTAATTCTTCTTCCTGCCGGGAAATTACAGTGATATGTGCCCGTCCAAATGCCTAACAGCTACTCTCTCATTGGTTCTCCCTCTTCCCTTTCATCCTCTGCCAAATTGGCAACCTGTGCGAACCAAGAGGTTAAAGGGGCTGTCTCTCCAAGTTGGGAGGTTGATAGTAAAGCAGACGGAAAGTCAAACCGGAGCACCAGGGGTGGGACTATTCGTTGAGTTTTAGAAACCTTTCGTATTCACAGTGTGTCCGTTCTCTAGGTTTCCCGCACATGTTATAGCTGTAGTAATATTCCCTTCAACCTGGAGAGTTCGGACCCATGGAATGGGTGCCATGCATTATTGCTTTAAAGGGTCTGCATTTGCTCACCCAATCTCACCAATCGTCTCAGTCCCAAGTGTCCCTCCTTATGCCACATCCAGCTGTCATTGTAGATAGGGTCATTCCAGCTTTCATCAGAGACCCTGAAGGAATTGTAAAGAATTTCCCAGTTTTTTTGTTTTGTTTTTGAAATTCCTTTTTATAGTGGGTTTGAGCTGATTCTCGCTGCCATGTTTATGCCAGTCTAGACACACTTGATTCCCTTACGGAGACATATCAATACATAGGTTTTAAGATTCTTACTAGTCAGATATTTTCCTCTGCGGGAAATATGGGGTTTTGAGTCCCTTTCGCTGAGGACGGTGTAGGTCTTGTCTATTCCATAGTTGGTTTTTGGAACGGTACCTGTGCTTATATCAAACTCTGGTTTTATGCATCACCCCACCTCTCCTTCCCCCTTAAGCAGGTATAAGAGTGTTTTCTAAATGTGAGACACTCTTCTCTTTCCTAACTCAGTTCAAGTGTAGCCATGTTTACAGGATCTTCATAAGTGATATCTTATGATAAGTTTCTTTTTCTGTGTGACTTATTTCACTTAGAATCATCGTACCTGAATCCACCCATTTTGCTGCTACTGGTCTTATGACATTGATTTCATGGCTGAGGGATATTCCATCGTACGTAAGTACCACAATTTTTTGAACCATGTTTATATTTTCTGGGATACTTAAGGTGTATCCAAGTTGAGGTCCTTGTATGCAGTGCAGCCCTAAATTTTGGGGTGGCTCTGTCTTATTGATTTTCAGTTTTCCCGAGGTATATTCCCTAGACTGGTAGTGCCCTTGGCTCTGTAGCTCTGTTCTTTACTTGTTTTAGGGAACAGAATGCACTCCTCCAGAGAGGCAGTTGGCAATTTACATCCCGCCCATCAGCATAACAAGGCTCCCTGTTCTCCAGGGCCTGTCTTGCCTTTCTTGTTCTTACACATTTTGTGGATGTCCCTTTTGACCGGTGGGAAGTGATACTTCTTTGTAGTGCAGATTTGCATTGCCCGCTTGCTTGCTTGGCCAAAAAGGGCGTATGCGTTTTCTCCTGAATATATTCAGGAGAAAACGCATACGCCCTTTTTGGCCAAGTGCATCATTGTCGAAGTTGTGCCCCTCTTCCTGTGCTTTAAAGGCGATTCCAACGTACCTCTGGAAATCTGTTTCCTGCTATTCTGCCTCGCTTTCAAGTCCGCCTCGTTGCCTTCCCTCAACAGATTTTTGGACGATAGTTGTCCTTTATTACTCGGCCAGTTTGTGAATTGCTGTGCCCCTGAGCTCCATTTTTCAACTCGCTTTTGGTGAGCTGACCACAAGTCCAAAATTTTGGTTCAGGACCTATACTGGTTCCCGGTGGGTGGCTGAGAATTTGGTTAATTCTTCTTCCTGCCAGGAAATTACAGTGATATGTGCCCGTCCAAATGCCTAACAGCTACTCTCTCATTGGTTCTCCCTCTTCCCTTTCATCCTCTGCCAAATTGGCAACCTGTGCGAACCAAGAGGTTAAAGGGGCTGTCTCTCCAAGTTGGGAGGTTGATAGTAAAGCAGACGGAAAGTCAAACCGGAGCACCAGGGGAGGGACTATGCGTTGAGTTTTAGAAACCTTTCGTATTCACAGTGTGTCCGTTCTCTAGGTTTCCCGCACATGTTATAGCTGTAGTAATATTCCCTTCAACCTGGAGAGTTCGGACCCATGGAATGGGTGCCATGCATTATTGCTTTAAAGGGTCTGCATTTGCTCACCCAATCTCACCAATCGTCTCAGTCCCAAGTGTCCCTCCTTATGCCACATCCAGCTGTCGTTGTAGATAGGGTCATTCCAGCCTTCATCAGAGACCCTGAAGGAATTGTAAAGAATTTCCCAGTTTTTTTGTTTTGTTTTTGAAATTCCTTTTTATAGTGGGTTTGAGCTGATTCTCGCTGCCATGTTTATGCCAGTCTAGACACACTTGATTCCCTTACGGAGACATATCAATACATAGGTATTAAGATTCTTACTAGTCAGATATTTTCCTCTGCGGGAAATATGGGGTTTTGAGTCCCTTTCGCTGAGGACGGTGTAGGTCTTGTCTATTCCATAGTTGGTTTTTGGAACGGTACCTGTGCTTATATCAAACTCTGGTTTTATGCATCACCCCACCTCTCCTTCCCCCTTAAGCAGGTATAAGAGTGTTTTCTAAATGTGAGACACTCTTCTCTTTCCTAACTCAGTTCAAGTGTAGCCATGTTTACAGGATCTTCATAAGTGATATCTTATGATAAGTTTCTTTTTCTGTGTGACTTATTTCACTTAGAATCATCGTACCTGAATCCACCCATTTTGCTGCTACTGGTCTTATGACATTGATTTCATGGCTGAGGGATATTCCATCGTACGTAAGTACCACAATTTTTTGAACCATGTTTATATTTTCTGGGATACTTAAGGTGTATCCAAGTTGAGGTCCTTGTATGCAGTGCAGCCCTAAATTTTGGGGTGGCTCTGTCTTATTGATTTTCAGTTTTCCCAAGGTATATTCCCTAGACTGGTAGTGCCCTTGGCTCTGTAGCTCTGTTCTTTACTTGTTTTAGGGAACAGAATGCACTCCTCCAGAGAGGCAGTTGGCAATTTACATCCCGCCCATCAGCATAACAAGGCTCCCTGTTCTCCAGGGCCTGTCTTGCCTTTCTTGTTCTTACACATTTTGTGGATGTCCCTTTTGACCGGTGGGAAGTGATACTTCTTTGTAGTGCAGATTTGCATTGCCCGCTTGCTTGCTTGGCCAAAAAGGGCGTATGCGTTTTCTCCTGAATATATTCAGGAGAAAACGCATACGCCCTTTTTGGCCAAGTGCATCATTGTCGAAGTTGTGCCCCTCTTCCTGTGCTTTAAAGGCGATTCCATCGTACCTCTTGAAATCTGTTTCCTGCTATTCTGCCTCGCTTTCAAGTCTGCCTCGTTGCCTTCCCTCAACAGATTTTTGGACGATAGTTGTCCTTTATTACTCGGCCAGTTTGTGAATTGCTGTGCCCCTGAGCTCCATTTTTCAACTCGTTTTTGGTGAGCTGACCGCAAGTCCAAAATTTTGGTTCAGGACCTATACTGGTTCCCGGTGGGTGGCTGAGAATTTGGTTAATTCTTCTTCCTGCCGGGAAATTACAGTGATATGTGCCCGTCCAAATGCCTAACAGCTACTCTCTCATTGGTTCTCCCTCTTCCCTTTCATCCACTGCCAAATTGGCAACCTGTGCGAACCAAGAGGTTAAAGGGGCTGTCTCTCCAAGTTGGGAGGTTGATAGTAAAGCAGACGGAAAGTCAAACCGGAGCACCAGGGGTGGGACTATTCGTTGAGTTTTAGAAACCTTTCGTATTCACAGTGTGTCCGTTCTCTAGGTTTCCCGCACATGTTATAGCTGTAGTAATATTCCCTTCAACCTGGAGAGTTCGGACCCATGGAATGGGTGCCATGCATTATTGCTTTAAAGGGTCTGCATTTGCTCACCCAATCTCACCAATCGTCTCAGTCCCAAGTGTCCCTCCTTATGCCACATCCAGCTGTCGTTGTAGATAGGGTCATTCCAGCTTTCATCAGAGACCCTGAAGGAATTGTAAAGAATTTCCCAGTTTTTTTGTTTTGTTTTTGAAATTCCTTTTTATAGTGGGTTTGAGCTGATTCTCGCTGCCATGTTTATGCCAGTCTAGACACACTTGATTCCCTTACGGAGACATATCAATACATAGGTTTTAAGATTCTTACTAGTCAGATATTTTCCTCTGCGGGAAATATGGGGTTTTGAGTCCCTTTCGCTGAGGACGGTGTAGGTCTTGTCTATTCCATAGTTGGTTTTTGGAACGGTACCTGTGCTTATATCAAACTCTGGTTTTATGCATCACCCCACCTCTCCTTCCCCCTTAAGCAGGTATAAGAGTGTTTTCTAAATGTGAGACACTCTTCTCTTTCCTAACTCAGTTCAAGTGTAGCCATGTTTACAGGATCTTCATAAGTGATATCTTATGATAAGTTTCTTTTTCTGTGTGACTTATTTCACTTAGAATCATCGTACCTGAATCCACCCATTTTGCTGCTACTGGTCTTATGACATTGATTTCATGGCTGAGGGATATTCCATCGTACGTAAGTACCACAATTTTTTGAACCATGTTTATATTTTCTGGGATACTTAAGGTGTATCCAAGTTGAGGTCCTTGTATGCAGTGCAGCCTTAAATTTTGGGGTGGCTCTGTCTTATTGATTTTCAGTTTTCCCAAGGTATATTCCCTAGACTGGTAGTGCCCTTGGCTCTGTAGCTCTGTTCTTTACTTGTTTTAGGGAACAGAATGCACTCCTCCAGAGAGGCAGTTGGCAATTTACATCCCGCCCATCAGCATAACAAGGCTCCCTGTTCTCCAGGGCCTGTCTTGCCTTTCTTGTTCTTACACATTTTGTGGATGTCCCTTTTGACCGGTGGGAAGTGATACTTCTTTGTAGTGCAGATTTGCATTGCCCGCTTGCTTGCTTGGCCAAAAAGGGCGTATGCGTTTTCTCCTGAATATATTCAGGAGAAAACGCATACGCCCTTTTTGGCCAAGTGCATCATTGTCGAAGTTGTGCCCCTCTTCCTGTGCTTTAAAGGCGATTCCAACGTACCTCTGGAAATCTGTTTCCTGCTATTCTGCCTCGCTTTCAAGTCCGCCTCGTTGCCTTCCCTCAACAGATTTTTGGACGATAGTTGTCCTTTATTACTCGGCCAGTTTGTGAATTGCTGTGCCCCTGAGCTCCATTTTTCAACTCGCTTTTGGTGAGCTGACCACAAGTCCAAAATTTTGGTTCAGGACCTATACTGGTTCCCGGTGGGTGGCTGAGAATTTGGTTAATTCTTCTTCCTGCCAGGAAATTACAGTGATATGTGCCCGTCCAAATGCCTAACAGCTACTCTCTCATTGGTTCTCCCTCTTCCCTTTCATCCTCTGCCAAATTGGCAACCTGTGTGAACCAAGAGGTTAAAGGGGCTGTCTCTCCAAGTTGGGAGGTTGATAGTAAAGCAGACGGAAAGTCAAACCGGAGCACCAGGGGAGGGACTATGCGTTGAGTTTTAGAAACCTTTCGTATTCACAGTGTGTCCGTTCTCTAGGTTTCCCGCACATGTTATAGCTGTAGTAATATTCCCTTCAACCTGGAGAGTTCGGACCCATGGAATGGGTGCCATGCATTATTGCTTTAAAGGGTCTGCATTTGCTCACCCAATCTCACCAATCGTCTCAGTCCCAAGTGTCCCTCCTTATGCCACATCCAGCTGTCGTTGTAGATAGGGTCATTCCAGCCTTCATCAGAGACCCTGAAGGAATTGTAAAGAATTTCCCAGTTTTTTTGTTTTGTTTTTGAAATTCCTTTTTATAGTGGGTTTGAGCTGATTCTCGCTGCCATGTTTATGCCAGTCTAGACACACTTGATTCCCTTACGGAGACATATCAATACATAGGTATTAAGATTCTTACTAGTCAGATATTTTCCTCTGCGGGAAATATGGGGTTTTGAGTCCCTTTCGCTGAGGACGGTGTAGGTCTTGTCTATTCCATAGTTGGTTTTTGGAACGGTACCTGTGCTTATATCAAACTCTGGTTTTATGCATCACCCCACCTCTCCTTCCCCCTTAAGCAGGTATAAGAGTGTTTTCTAAATGTGAGACACTCTTCTCTTTCCTAACTCAGTTCAAGTGTAGCCATGTTTACAGGATCTTCATAAGTGATATCTTATGATAAGTTTCTTTTTCTGTGTGACTTATTTCACTTAGAATCATCGTACCTGAATCCACCCATTTTGCTGCTACTGGTCTTATGACATTGATTTCATGGCTGAGGGATATTCCATCGTACGTAAGTACCACAATTTTTTGAACCATGTTTATATTTTCTGGGATACTTAAGGTGTATCCAAGTTGAGGTCCTTGTATGCAGTGCAGCCCTAAATTTTGGGGTGGCTCTGTCTTATTGATTTTCAGTTTTCCCAAGGTATATTCCCTAGACTGGTAGTGCCCTTGGCTCTGTAGATCTGTTCTTTACTTGTTTTAGGGAACAGAATGCACTCCTCCAGAGAGGCAGTTGGCAATTTACATCCCGCCCATCAGCATAACAAGGCTCCCTGTTCTCCAGGGCCTGTCTTGCCTTTCTTGTTCTTACACATATTGTGGATGTCCCTTTTGACCGGTGGGAAGTGATACTTCTTTGTAGTGCAGATTTGCATTGCCCGCTTGCTTGCTTGGCCAAAAAGGGCGTATGCGTTTTCTCCTGAATATATTCAGGAGAAAACGCATACGCCCTTTTTGGCCAAGTGCATCATTGTCGAAGTTGTGCCCCTCTTCCTGTGCTTTAAAGGCGATTCCATCGTACCTCTTGAAATCTGTTTCCTGCTATTCTGCCTCGCTTTCAAGTCTGCCTCGTTGCCTTCCCTCAACAGATTTTTGGACGATAGTTGTCCTTTATTACTCGGCCAGTTTGTGAATTGCTGTGCCCCTGAGCTCCATTTTTCAACTCGTTTTTGGTGAGCTGACCGCAAGTCCAAAATTTTGGTTCAGGACCTATACTGGTTCCCGGTGGGTGGCTGAGAATTTGGTTAATTCTTCTTCCTGCCGGGAAATTACAGTGATATGTGCCCGTCCAAATGCCTAACAGCTACTCTCTCATTGGTTCTCCCTCTTCCCTTTCATCCACTGCCAAATTGGCAACCTGTGCGAACCAAGAGGTTAAAGGGGCTGTCTCTCCAACTTGGGAGGTTGATAGTAAAGCAGACGGAAAGTCAAACCAGAGCACCAGGAGAGGGACTATTCGTTGAGTTTTAGAAACCTTTCGTATTCACAGTGTGTCCGTTCTCTAGGTTTCCCGCACATGTTATAGCTGTAGTAATATTCCCTTCAACCTGGAGAGTTCGGACCCATGGAATGGGTGCCATGCATTATTGCTTTAAAGGGTCTGCATTTGCTCACCCAATCTCACCAATCGTCTCAGTCCCAAGTGTCCCTCCTTATGCCACATCCAGCTGTCGTTGTAGATAGGGTCATTCCAGCTTTCATCAGAGACCCTGAAGGAATTGTAAAGAATTTCCCAGTTTTTTTGTTTTGTTTTTGAAATTCCTTTTTATAGTGGGTTTGAGCTGATTCTCGCTGCCATGTTTATGCCAGTCTAGACACACTTGATTCCCTTACGGAGACATATCAATACATAGGTTTTAAGATTCTTACTAGTCAGATATTTTCCTCTGCGGGAAATATGGGGTTTTGAGTCCCTTTCGCTGAGGACGGTGTAGGTCTTGTCTATTCCATAGTTGGTTTTTGGAACGGTACCTGTGCTTATATCAAACTCTGGTTTTATGCATCACCCCACCTCTCCTTCCCCCTTAAGCAGGTATAAGAGTGTTTTCTAAATGTGAGACACTGTTCTCTTTCCTAACTCAGTTCAAGTGTAGCCATGTTTACAGGATCTTCATAAGTGATATCTTATGATAAGTTTCTTTTTCTGTGTGACTTATTTCACTTAGAATCATCGTACCTGAATCCACCCATTTTGCTGCTACTGGTCTTATGACATTGATTTCATGGCTGAGGGATATTCCATCGTACGTAAGTACCACAATTTTTTGAACCATGTTTATATTTTCTGGGATACTTAAGGTGTATCCAAGTTGAGGTCCTTGTATGCAGTGCAGCCTTAAATTTTGGGGTGGCTCTGTCTTATTGATTTTCAGTTTTCCCAAGGTATATTCCCTAGACTGGTAGTGCCCTTGGCTCTGTAGCTCTGTTCTTTACTTGTTTTAGGGAACAGAATGCACTCCTCCAGAGAGGCAGTTGGCAATTTACATCCCGCCCATCAGCATAACAAGGCTCCCTGTTCTCCAGGGCCTGTCTTGCCTTTCTTGTTCTTACACATTTTGTGGATGTCCCTTTTGACCGGTGGGAAGTGATACTTCTTTGTAGTGCAGATTTGCATTGCCCGCTTGCTTGCTTGGCCAAAAAGGGCGTATGCGTTTTCTCCTGAATATATTCAGGAGAAAACGCATACGCCCTTTTTGGCCAAGTGCATCATTGTCGAAGTTGTGCCCCTCTTCCTGTGCTTTAAAGGCGATTCCAACGTACCTCTTGAAATCTGTTTCCTGCTATTCTGCCTCGCTTTCAAGTCCGCCTCGTTGCCTTCCCTCAACAGATTTTTGGACGATAGTTGTCCTTTATTACTCGGCCAGTTTGTGAATTGCTGTGCCCATGAGCTCCATTTTTCAACTCGGTTTTGGTGAGCTGACCACAAGTCCAAAATTTTGGTTCAGGACCTATACTGGTTCCCGGTGGGTGGCTGAGAATTTGGTTAATTCTTCTTCCTGCCAGGAAATTACAGTGATATGTGCCCGTCCAAATGCCTAACAGCTACTCTCTCATTGGTTCTCCCTCTTCCCTTTCATCCTCTGCCAAATTGGCAACCTGTGCGAACCAAGAGGTTAAAGGGGCTGTCTCTCCAAGTTGGGAGGTTGATAGTAAAGCAGATGGAAAGTCAAACCGGAGCACCAGGGGAGGGACTATGCGTTGAGATTTAGAAACCTTTCGTATTCACAGTGTGTCCGTTCTCTAGGTTTCCCGCACATGTTATAGCTGTAGTAATATTCCCTTCAACCTGGAGAGTTCGGACCCATGGAATGGGTGCCATGCATTATTGCTTTAAAGGGTCTGCATTTGCTCACCCAATCTCACCAATCGTCTCAGTCCCAAGTGTCCCTCCTTATGCCACATCCAGCTGTCGTTGTAGATAGGGTCATTCCAGCCTTCATCAGAGACCCTGAAGGAATTGTAAAGAATTTCCCAGTTTTTTTGTTTTGTTTTTGAAATTCCTTTTTATAGTGGGTTTGAGCTGATTCTCGCTGCCATGTTTATGCCAGTCTAGACACACTTGATTCCCTTACGGAGACATATCAATACATAGGTTTTAAGATTCTTACTAGTCAGATATTTTCCTCTGCGGGAAATATGGTGTTTTGAGTCCCTTTCGCTGAGGACGGTGTAGGTCTTGTCTATTCCATAGTTGGTTTTTGGAAAGGTACCTGTGCTTATATCAAACTCTGGTTTTATGCATCACCCCACCTCTCCTTCCCCCTTAAGCAGGTATAAGAGTGTTTTCTAAATGTGAGACACTGTCCTCTTTCCTAAATCAGTTCAAGTGTAGCCATGTTTACAGGATCTTCATAAGTGATATCTTATGATAAGTTTCTTTTTCTGTGTGACTTATTTCACTTAGAATCATCGTACCTGAATCCACCCATTTTGCTGCTACTGGTCTTATGACATTGATTTCATGGCTGAGGGATATTCCATCGTACGTAAGTACCACAATTTTTTGAACCATGTTTATATTTTCTGGGATACTTAAGGTGTATCCAAGTTGAGGTCCTTGTATGCAGTGCAGCCCTAAATTTTGGGGTGGCTCTGTCTTATTGATTTTCAGTTTTCCCAAGGTATATTCCCTAGACTGGTAGTGCCCTTGGCTCTGTAGCTCTGTTCTTTACTTGTTTTAGGGAACAGAATGCACTCCTCCAGAGAGGCAGTTGGCAATTTACATCCCGCCCATCAGCATAACAAGGCTCCCTGTTCTCCAGGGCCTGTCTTGCCTTTCTTGTTCTTACACATTTTGTGGATGTCCCTTTTGACCGGTGGGAAGTGATACTTCTTTGTAGTGCAGATTTGCATTGCCCGCTTGCTTGCTTGGCCAAAAAGGGCGTATGCGTTTTCTCCTGAATATATTCAGGAGAAAACGCATACGCCCTTTTTGGCCAAGTGCATCATTGTCGAAGTTGTGCCACTCTTCCTGTGCTTTAAAGGCGATTCCAACGTACCTCTTGAAATCTGTTTCCTGCTATTCTGCCTCGCTTTCAAGTCCGCCTCGTTGCCTTCCCTCAACAGATTTTTGGACGATAGTTGTCCTTTATTACTCGGCCAGTTTGTGAATTGCTGTGCCCCTGAGCTCCATTTTTCAACTCGCTTTTGGTGAGCTGACCACAAGTCCAAAATTTTGGTTCAGGACCTATACTGGTTCCCGGTGGGTGGCTGAGAATTTGGTTAATTCTTCTTCCTGCCGGGAAATTACAGTGATATGTGCCCGTCCAAATGCCTAACAGCTACTCTCTCATTGGTTCTCCCTCTTCCCTTTCATCCTCTGCCAAATTGGCAACCTGTGCGAACCAAGAGGTTAAAGGGGCTGTCTCTCCAAGTTGGGAGGTTGATAGTAAAGCAGACGGAAAGTCAAACCGGAGCACCAAGGGAGGGACTATGCGTTGAGTTTTAGAAACCTTTCGTATTCACAGTGTGTCCGTTCTCTAGGTTTCCCGCACATGTTATAGCTGTAGTAATATTCCCTTCAACCTGGAGAGTTCGGACCCATGGAATGGGTGCCATGCATTATTGCTTTAAAGGGTCTGCATTTGCTCACCCAATCTCACCAATCGTCTCAGTCCCAAGTGTCCCTCCTTATGCCACATCCAGCTGTCGTTGTAGATAGGGTCATTCCAGCCTTCATCAGAGACCCTTAAAGAATTGTAAAGAATTTCCCAGTTTTTTTGTTTTGTTTTTGAAATTCCTTTTTATAGTGGGTTTGATCTGATTCTCGCTGCCATGTTTATGCCAGTCTAGACACACTTGATTCCCTTACGGAGACATATCAATACATAGGTATTAAGATTCTTACTAGTCAGATATTTTCCTCTGCGGGAAATATGGGGTTTTGAGTCCCTTTCGCTGAGGACGGTGTAGGTCTTGTCTATTCCATAGTTGGTTTTTGGAACGGTACCTGTGCTTATATCAAACTCTGGTTTTATGCATCACCCCACCTCTCCTTCCCCCTTAAGCAGGTATAAGAGTGTTTTCTAAATGTGAGACACTCTTCTCTTTCCTAACTCAGTTCAAGTGTAGCCATGTTTACAGGATCTTCATAAGTGACATCTTATGATAAGTTTCTTTTTCTGTGTGACTTATTTCACTTAGAATCATCGTACCTGAATCCACCCATTTTGCTGCTACTGGTCTTATGACATTGATTTCATGGCTGAGGGATATTCCATCATACGTAAGTACCACAATTTTTTGAACCATGTTTATATTTTCTGGGATACTTAAGGTGTATCCAAGTTGAGGTCCTTGTATGCAGTACAGCCCTAAATTTTGGGGTGGCTCTGTCTTATTGATTTTCAGTTTTCCCAAGGTATATTCCCTAGACTGGTAGTGCCCTTGGCTCTGTAGCTCTGTTCTTTACTTGTTTTAGGGAACAGAATGCACTCCTCCAGAGAGGCAGTTGGCAATTTACATCCCGCCCATCAGCATAACAAGGCTCCCTGTTCTCCAGGGCCTGTCTTGCCTTTCTTGTTCTTACACATTTTGTGGATGTCCCTTTTGACCGGTGGGAAGTGATACTTCTTTGTAGTGCAGATTTGCATTGCCCGCTTGCTTGCTTGGCCAAAAAGGGCGTATGCGTTTTCTCCTGAATATATTCAGGAGAAAACGCATACGCCCTTTTTGGCCAAGTGCATCATTGTCGAAGTTGTGCCCCTCTTCCTGTGCTTTAAAGGCGATTCCATCGTACCTCTTGAAATCTGTTTCCTGCTATTCTGCCTCGCTTTCAAGTCCGCCTCGTTGCCTTCCCTCAACAGATTTTTGGACGATAGTTGTCCTTTATTACTCGGCCAGTTTGTGAATTGCTGTGCCCCTGAGCTCCATTTTTCAACTCGTTTTTGGTGAGCTGACCGCAAGTCCAAAATTTTGGTTCAGGACCTATACTGGTTCCCGGTGGGTGGCTGAGAATTTGGTTAATTCTTCTTCCTGCCGGGAAATTACAGTGATATGTGCCCGTCCAAATGCCTAACAGCTACTCTCTCATTGGTTCTCCCTCTTCCCTTTCATCCACTGCCAAATTGGCAACCTGTGCGAACCAAGAGGTTAAAGTGGCTGTCTCTCCAAGTTGGGAGGTTGATAGTAAAGCAGACGGAAAGTCAAACCGGAGCACCAGGGGTGGGACTATTCGTTGAGTTTTAGAAACCTTTCGTATTCACAGTGTGTCCGTTCTCTAGGTTTCCCGCACATGTTATAGCTGTAGTAATATTCCCTTCAACCTGGAGAGTTCGGACCCATGGAATGGGTGCCATGCATTATTGCTTTAAAGGGTCTGCATTTGCTCACCCAATCTCACCAATCGTCTCAGTCCCAAGTGTCCCTCCTTATGCCACATCCAGCTGTCATTGTAGATAGGGTCATTCCAGCTTTCATCAGAGACCCTGAAGGAATTGTAAAGAATTTCCCAGTTTTTTTGTTTTGTTTTTGAAATTCCTTTTTATAGTGGGTTTCAGCTGATTCTCGCTGCCATGTTTATGCCAGTCTAGACACACTTGATTCCCTTACGGAGACATATCAATACATAGGTTTTAAGATTCTTACTAGTCAGATATTTTCCTCTGCGGGAAATATGGGGTTTTGAGTCCCTTTCGCTGAGGACGGTGTAGGTCTTGTCTATTCCATAGTTGGTTTTTGGAACGGTACCTGTGCTTATATCAAACTCTGGTTTTATGCATCACCCCACCTCTCCTTCCCCCTTAAGCAGGTATAAGAGTGTTTTCTAAATGTGAGACACTGTTCTCTTTCCTAACTCAGTTCAAGTGTAGCCATGTTTACAGGATCTTCATAAGTGATATCTTATGATAAGTTTCTTTTTCTGTGTGACTTATTTCACTTAGAATCATCGTACCTGAATCCACCCATTTTGCTGCTACTGGTCTTATGACATTGATTTCATGGCTGAGGGATATTCCATCGTACGTAAGTACCACAATTTTTTGAACCATGTTTATATTTTCTGGGATACTTAAGGTGTATCCAAGTTGAGGCCCTTGTATGCAGTGCAGCCCTAAATTTTGGGGTGGCTCTGTCTTATTGATTTTCAGTTTTCCCAAGGTATATTCCCTAGACTGGTAGTGCCCTTGGCTCTGTAGCTCTGTTCTTTACTTGTTTTAGGGAACAGAATGCACTCCTCCAGAGAGGCAGTTGGCAATTTACATCCCGCCCATCAGCATAACAAGGCTCCCTGTTCTCCAGGGCCTGTCTTGCCTTTCTTGTTCTTACACATTTTGTGGATGTCCCTTTTGACCGGTGGGAAGTGATACTTCTTTGTAGTGCAGATTTGCATTGCCCGCTTGCTTGCTTGGCCAAAAAGGGCGTATGCGTTTTCTCCTGAATATATTCAGGAGAAAACGCATACGCCCTTTTTGGCCAAGTGCATCATTGTCGAAGTTGTGCCCCTCTTCCTGTGCTTTAAAGGCGATTCCAACGTACCTCTTGAAATCTGTTTCCTGCTATTCTGCCTCGCTTTCAAGTCCGCCTCGTTGCCTTCCCTCAACAGATTTTTGGACGATAGTTGTCCTTTATTACTCGGCCAGTTTGTGAATTGCTGTGCCACTGAGCTCCATTTTTCAACTCGCTTTTGGTGAGCTGACCGCAAGTCCAAAATTTTGGTTCAGGACCTATACTGGTTCCCGGTGGGTGGCTGAGAATTTGGTTAATTCTTCTTCCTGCCGGGAAATTACAGTGATATGTGCCCGTCCAATTGCCTAACAGCTACTCTCTCATTGGTTCTCCCTCTTCCCTTTCATCCTCTGCCAAATTGGCAACCTGTGCGAACCAAGAGGTTAAAGGGGCTGTCTCTCCAAGTTGGGAGGTTGATAGTAAAGCAGACGGAAAGTCAAACCGGAGCACCAGGGGAGGGACTATGCGTTGAGTTTTAGAAACCTTTCGTATTCACAGTGTGTCCGTTCTCTAGGTTTCCCGCACATGTTATAGCTGTAGTAATATTCCCTTCAACCTGGAGAGTTCGGACCCATGGAATGGGTGCCATGCATTATTGCTTTAAAGGGTCTGCATTTGCTCACCCAATCTCACCAATCGTCTCAGTCCCAAGTGTCCCTCCTTATGCCACATCCAGCTGTCGTTGTAGATAGGGTCATTCCAGCCTTCATCAGAGACCCTTAAAGAATTGTAAAGAATTTCCCAGTTTTTTTTGTTTTGTTTTTGAAATTCCTTTTTATAGTGGGTTTGAGCTGATTCTCGCTGCCATGTTTATGCCAGTCTAGACACACTTGATTCCCTTACGGAGACATATCAATACATAGGTTTTAAGATTCTTACTAGTCAGATATTTTCCTCTGCGGGAAATATGGGGTTTTGAGTCCCTTTCGCTGAGGACGGTGTAGGTCTTGTCTATTCCATAGTTGGTTTTTGGAACGGTACCTGTGCTTATATCAAACTCTGGTTTTATGCATCACCCCACCTCTCCTTCCCCCTTAAGCAGGTATAAGAGTGTTTTCTAAATGTGAGACACTGTTCTCTTTCCTAACTCAGTTCAAGTGTAGCCATGTTTACAGGATCTTCATAAGTGATATCTTATGATAAGTTTCTTTTTCTGTGTGACTTATTTCACTTAGAATCATCGTACCTGAATCCACCCATTTTGCTGCTACTGGTCTTATGACATTGATTTCATGGCTGAGGGATATTCCATCGTACGTAAGTACCACAATTTTTTGAACCATGTTTATATTTTCTGGGATACTTAAGGTGTATCCAAGTTGAGGCCCTTGTATGCAGTGCAGCCCTAAATTTTGGGGTGGCTCTGTCTTATTGATTTTCAGTTTTCCCAAGGTATATTCCCTAGACTGGAAGTGCCCTTGGCTCTGTAGCTCTGTTCTTTACTTGTTTTAGGGAACAGAATGCACTCCTCCAGAGAGGCAGTTGGCAATTTACATCCCGCCCATCAGCATAACAAGGCTCCCTGTTCTCCAGGGCCTGTCTTGCCTTTCTTGTTCTTACACATTTTGTGGATGTCCCTTTTGACCGGTGGGAAGTGATACTTCTTTGTAGTGCAGATTTGCATTGCCCGCTTGCTTGCTTGGCCAAAAAGGGCGTATGCGTTTTCTCCTGAATATATTCAGGAGAAAACGCATACGCCCTTTTTGGCCAAGTGCATCATTGTCGAAGTTGTGCCCCTCTTCCTGTGCTTTAAAGGCGATTCCAACGTACCTCTTGAAATCTGTTTCCTGCTATTCTGCCTCGCTTTCAAGTCCGCCTCGTTGCCTTCCCTCAACAGATTTTTGGACGATAGTTGTCCTTTATTACTCGGCCAGTTTGTGAATTGCTGTGCCCCTGAGCTCCATTTTTCAACTCGTTTTTGGTGAGCTGACCGCAAGTCCAAAATTTTGGTTCAGGACCTATACTGGTTCCCGGTGGGTGGCTGAGAATTTGGTTAATTCTTCTTCCTGCCGGGAAATCACAGTGATATGTGCCCGTCCAAATGCCTAACAGCTACTCTCTCATTGGTTCTCCCTCTTCCCTTTCATCCTCTGCCAAATTGACAACCTGTGCGAACCAAGAGGTTAAAGGGGCTGTCTCTCCAAGTTGGGAGGTTGATAGTAAAGCAGACGGAAAGTCAAACCGGAGCACCAGGAGAGGGACTATTCGTTGAGTTTTAGAAACCTTTCGTATTCACAGTGTGTCCGTTCTCTAGGTTTCCCGCACATGTTATAGCTGTAGTAATATTCCCTTCAACCTGGAGAGTTCGGACCCATGGAATGGGTGCCATGCATTATTGCTTTAAAGGGTCTGCATTTGCTCACCCAATCTCACCAATCGTCTCAGTCCCAAGTGTCCCTCCTTATGCCACATCCAGCTGTCGTTGTAGATAGGGTCATTCCAGCTTTCATCAGAGACCCTGAAGGAATTGTAAAGAATTTCCCCGTTTTTTTGTTTTGTTTTTGAAATTCCTTTTTATAGTGGGTTTGAGCTGATTCTCGCTGCCATGTTTATGCCAGTCTAGACACACTTGATTCCCTTATGGAGACATATCAATACATAGGTTTTAAGATTCTTACTAGTCAGATATTTTCCTCTGCGGGAAATATGGGGTTTTGAGTCCCTTTCGCTGAGGACGGTGTAGGTCTTGTCTATTCCATAGTTGGTTTTTGGAACGGTACCTGTGCTTATATCAAACTCTGGTTTTATTCATCACCCCACCTCTCCTTCCCCCTTAAGCAGGTATAAGAGTGTTTTCTAAATGTGAGACACTGTTCTCTTTCCTAACTCAGTTCAAGTGTAGCCATGTTTACAGGATCTTCATAAGTGATATCTTATGATAAGTTTCTTTTTCTGTGTGACTTATTTCACTTAGAATCATCGTACCTGAATCCACCCATTTTGCTGCTACTGGTCTTATGACATTGATTTCATGGCTGAGGGATATTCCATCGTACGTAAGTACCACAATTTTTTGAACCATGTTTATATTTTCTGGGATACTTAAGGTGTATCCAAGTTGAGGCCCTTGTATGCAGTGCAGCCCTAAATTTTGGGGTGGCTCTGTCTTATTGATTTTCAGTTTTCCCAAGGTATATTCCCTAGACTGGTAGTGCCCTTGGCTCTGTAGCTCTGTTCTTTACTTGTTTTAGGGAACAGAATGCACTCCTCCAGAGAGGCAGTTGGCAATTTACATCCCGCCCATCAGCATAACAAGGCTCCCTGTTCTCCAGGGCCTGTCTTGCCTTTCTTGTTCTTACACATTTTGTGGATGTCCCTTTTGACCGGTGGGAAGTGATACTTCTTTGTAGTGCAGATTTGCATTGCCCGCTTGCTTGCTTGGCCAAAAAGGGCGTATGCGTTTTCTCCTGAATATATTCAGGAGAAAACGCATACGCCCTTTTTGGCCAAGTGCATCATTGTCGAAGTTGTGCCCCTCTTCCTGTGCTTTAAAGGCGATTCCAACGTACCTCTTGAAATCTGTTTCCTGCTATTCTGCCTCGCTTTCAAGTCCGCCTCGTTGCCTTCCCTCAACAGATTTTTGGACGATAGTTGTCCTTTATTACTCGGCCAGTTTGTGAATTGCTGTGCCACTGAGCTCCATTTTTCAACTCGCTTTTGGTGAGCTGACCGCAAGTCCAAAATTTTGGTTCAGGACCTATACTGGTTCCCGGTGGGTGGCTGAGAATTTGGTTAATTCTTCTTCCTGCCGGGAAATTACAGTGATATGTGCCCGTCCAATTGCCTAACAGCTACTCTCTCATTGGTTCTCCCTCTTCCCTTTCATCCTCTGCCAAATTGGCAACCTGTGCGAACCAAGAGGTTAAAGGGGCTGTCTCTCCAAGTTGGGAGGTTGATAGTAAAGCAGACGGAAAGTCAAACCGGAGCACCAGGGGAGGGACTATGCGTTGAGTTTTAGAAACCTTTCGTATTCACAGTGTGTCCGTTCTCTAGGTTTCCCGCACATGTTATAGCTGTAGTAATATTCCCTTCAACCTGGAGAGTTCGGACCCATGGAATGGGTGCCATGCATTATTGCTTTAAAGGGTCTGCATTTGCTCACCCAATCTCACCAATCGTCTCAGTCCCAAGTGTCCCTCCTTATGCCACATCCAGCTGTCGTTGTAGATAGGGTCATTCCAGCCTTCATCAGAGACCCTTAAAGAATTGTAAAGAATTTCCCAGTTTTTTTTGTTTTGTTTTTGAAATTCCTTTTTATAGTGGGTTTGAGCTGATTCTCGCTGCCATGTTTATGCCAGTCTAGACACACTTGATTCCCTTACGGAGACATATCAATACATAGGTTTTAAGATTCTTACTAGTCAGATATTTTCCTCTGCGGGAAATATGGGGTTTTGAGTCCCTTTCGCTGAGGACGGTGTAGGTCTTGTCTATTCCATAGTTGGTTTTTGGAACGGTACCTGTGCTTATATCAAACTCTGGTTTTATGCATCACCCCACCTCTCCTTCCCCCTTAAGCAGGTATAAGAGTGTTTTCTAAATGTGAGACACTCTTCTCTTTCCTAACTCAGTTCAAGTGTAGCCATGTTTACAGGATCTTCATAAGTGATATCTTATGATAAGTTTCTTTTTCTGTGTGACTTATTTCACTTAGAATCATCGTACCTGAATCCACCCATTTTGCTGCTACTGGTCTTATGACATTGATTTCATGGCTGAGGGATATTCCATCGTACGTAAGTACCACAATTTTTTGAACCATGTTTATATTTTCTGGGATACTTAAGGTGTATCCAAGTTGAGGCCCTTGTATGCAGTGCAGCCCTAAATTTTGGGGTGGCTCTGTCTTATTGATTTTCAGTTTTCCCAAGGTATATTCCCTAGACTGGTAGTGCCCTTGGCTCTGTAGCTCTGTTCTTTACTTGTTTTAGGGAACAGAATGCACTCCTCCAGAGAGGCAGTTGGCAATTTACATCCCGCCCATCAGCATAACAAGGCTCCCTGTTCTCCAGGGCCTGTCTTGCCTTTCTTGTTCTTACACATTTTGTGGATGTCCCTTTTGACCGGTGGGAAGTGATACTTCTTTGTAGTGCAGATTTGCATTGCCCGCTTGCTTGCTTGGCCAAAAAGGGCGTATGCGTTTTCTCCTGAATATATTCAGGAGAAAACGCATACGCCCTTTTTGGCCAAGTGCATCATTGTCGAAGTTGTGCCCCTCTTCCTGTGCTTTAAAGGCGATTCCAACGTACCTCTTGAAATCTGTTTCCTGCTATTCTGCCTCGCTTTCAAGTCCGCCTCGTTGCCTTCCCTCAACAGATTTTTGGACGATAGTTGTCCTTTATTACTCGGCCAGTTTGTGAATTGCTGTGCCCCTGAGCTCCATTTTTCAACTCGTTTTTGGTGAGCTGACCGCAAGTCCAAAATTTTGGTTCAGGACCTATACTGGTTCCCGGTGGGTGGCTGAGAATTTGGTTAATTCTTCTTCCTGCCGGGAAATCACAGTGATATGTGCCCGTCCAAATGCCTAACAGCTACTCTCTCATTGGTTCTCCCTCTTCCCTTTCATCCTCTGCCAAATTGACAACCTGTGCGAACCAAGAGGTTAAAGGGGCTGTCTCTCCAAGTTGGGAGGTTGATAGTAAAGCAGACGGAAAGTCAAACCGGAGCACCAGGAGAGGGACTATTCGTTGAGTTTTAGAAACCTTTCGTATTCACAGTGTGTCCGTTCTCTAGGTTTCCCGCACATGTTATAGCTGTAGTAATATTCCCTTCAACCTGGAGAGTTCGGACCCATGGAATGGGTGCCATGCATTATTGCTTTAAAGGGTCTGCATTTGCTCACCCAATCTCACCAATCGTCTCAGTCCCAAGTGTCCCTCCTTATGCCACATCCAGCTGTCGTTGTAGATAGGGTCATTCCAGCTTTCATCAGAGACCCTGAAGGAATTGTAAAGAATTTCCCCGTTTTTTTGTTTTGTTTTTGAAATTCCTTTTTATAGTGGGTTTGAGCTGATTCTCGCTGCCATGTTTATGCCAGTCTAGACACACTTGATTCCCTTATGGAGACATATCAATACATAGGTTTTAAGATTCTTACTAGTCAGATATTTTCCTCTGCGGGAAATATGGGGTTTTGAGTCCCTTTCGCTGAGGACGGTGTAGGTCTTGTCTATTCCATAGTTGGTTTTTGGAACTGTACCTGTGCTTATATCAAACTCTGGTTTTATTCATCACCCCACCTCTCCTTCCCCCTTAAGCAGGTATAAGAGTGTTTTCTAAATGTGAGACACTGTTCTCTTTCCTAACTCAGTTCAAGTGTAGCCATGTTTACAGGATCTTCATAAGTGATATCTTATGATAAGTTTCTTTTTCTGTGTGACTTATTTCACTTAGAATCATCGTACCTGAATCCACCCATTTTGCTGCTACTGGTCTTATGACATTGATTTCATGGCTGAGGGATATTCCATCGTACGTAAGTACCACAATTTTTTGAACCATGTTTATATTTTCTGGGATACTTAAGGTGTATCCAAGTTGAGGTCCTTGTATGCAGTGCAGCCCTAAATTTTGGGGTGGCTCTGTCTTATTGATTTTCAGTTTTCCCAAGGTATATTCCCTAGGCTGGTAGTGCCCTTGGCTCTGTAGCTCTGTTCTTTACTTGTTTTAGGGAACAGAATGCACTCCTCCAGAGAGGCAGTTGGCAATTTACATCCCGCCCATCAGCATAACAAGGCTCCCTGTTCTCCAGGGCCTGTCTTGCCTTTCTTGTTCTTACACATTTTGTGGATGTCCCTTTTGACCGGTGGGAAGTGATACTTCTTTGTAGTGCAGATTTGCATTGCCCGCTTGCTTGCTTGTCCAAAAAGGGCGTATGCGTTTTCTCCTGAATATATTGAGGAGAAAACGCATACGCCCTTTTTGGCCAAGTGCATCATTGTCGAAGTTGTGCCCCTCTTCCTGTGCTTTAAAGGCGATTCCAACGTACCTCTTGAAATCTGTTTCCTGCTATTCTGCCTCGCTTTCAAGTCCGCCTCGTTGCCTTCCCTCAACAGATTTTTGGACGATAGTTGTCCTTTATTACTCGGCCAGTTTGTGAATTGCTGTGCCCCTGAGCACCATTTTTCAACTCGTTTTTGGTAAGCTGACCGCAAGTCCAAAATTTTGGTTCAGGACCTATACTGGTTCCCGGTGGGTGGCTGAGAATTTGGTTAATTCTTCTTCCTGCCGGGAAATTACAGTGATATGTGCCCGTCCAAATGCCTAACAGCTACTCTCTCATTGGTTCTCCCTCTTCCCTTTCATCCTCTGCCAAATTGGCAACCTGTGCGAACCAAGAGGTTAAAGGGGCTGTCTCTCCAAGTTGGGAGGTTGATAGTAAAGCAGACGGAAAGTCAAACCAGAGCACCAGGAGAGGGACTATTCGTTGAGTTTTAGAAACCTTTCGTATTCACAGTGTGTCCGTTCCCTAGGTTTCCCGCACATGTTATAGCTGTAGTAATATTCCCTTCAACCTGGAGAGTTCGGACCCATGGAATGGGTGCCATGCATTATTGCTTTAAAGGGTCTGCATTTGCTCACCCAATCTCACCAATCATCTCAGTCCCAAGTGTCCCTCCTTATGCCACATCCAGCTGTCCTTGTAGATAGGGTCATTCCAGCTTTCATCAGAGACCCTGAAGGAATTGTAAAGAATTTCCCAGTTTTTTTGTTTTGTTTTTGAAATTCCTTTTTATAGTGGGTTTGAGCTGATTCTCGCTGCCATGTTTATGCCAGTCTAGACACACTTGATTCCCTTATGGAGACATATCAATACATAGGTTTTAAGATTCTTACTAGTCAGATACTTTCCTCTGCGGGAAATATGGTGTTTTGAGTCCCTTTCGCTGAGGACGGTGTAGGTCTTGTCTATTCCATAGTTGGTTTTTGGAACGGTACCTGTGCTTATATCAAACTCTGGTTTTATGCATCACCCCACCTCTCCTTCCCCCTTAAGCAGGTATAAGAGTGTTTTCTAAATGTGAGACACTGTTCTCTTTCCTAACTCAGTTCAAGTGTAGCCATGTTTACAGGATCTTCATAAGTGATATCTTATGATAAGTTTCTTTTTCTGTGTGACTTATTTCACTTAGAATCATCGTACCTGAATCCACCCATTTTGCTGCTACTGGTCTTATGACATTGATTTCATGGCTGAGGGATATTCCATCGTACGTAAGTACCACAATTTTTTGAACCATGTTTATATTTTCTGGGATACTTAAGGTGTATCCAAGTTGAGGTCCTTGTATGCAGTGCAGCCCTAAATTTTGGGGTGGCTCTGTCTTATTGATCTTCAGTTTTCCCAAGGTATATTCCCTAGGCTGATAGTGCCCTTGGCTCTGTAGCTCTGTTCTTTACTTGTTTTAGGGAACAGAATGCACTCCTCCAGAGAGGCAGTTGGCAATTTACATCCCGCCCATCAGCATAACAAGGCTCCCTGTTCTCCAGGGCCTGTCTTGCCTTTCTTGTTCTTACACATTTTGTGGATGTCCCTTTTGACCGGTGGGAAGTGATACTTCTTTGTAGTGCAGATTTGCATTGCCCGCTTGCTTGCTTGGCCAAAAAGGGCGTATGCGTTTTCTCCTGAATATATTCAGGAGAAAACGCATACGCCCTTTTTGGCCAAGTGCATCATTGTCGAAGTTGTGCCCCTCTTCCTGTGCTTTAAAGGCGATTCCAACGTACCTCTTGAAATCTGTTTCCTGCTATTCTGCCTCGCTTTCAAGTCCGCCTCGTTGCCTTCCCTCAACAGATTTTTGGACGATAGTTGTCCTTTATTACTCGGCCAGTTTGTGAATTGCTGTGCCCCTGAGCTCCATTTTTCAACTCGTTTTTGGTGAGCTGACCGCAAGTCCAAAATTTTGGTTCAGGACCTATACTGGTTCCCGGTGGGTGGCTGAGAATTTGGTTAATTCTTCTTCCTGCCGGGAAATTACAGTGATATGTGCACCTCCAAATGCCTAACAGCTACTCTCTCATTGGTTCTCCCTCTTCCCTTTCATCCTCTGCCAAATTGGCAACCTGTGCGAACCAAGAGGTTAAAGGGGCTGTCTCTCCAAGTTGGGAGGTTGATAGTAAAGCAGACGGAAAGTCAAACCGGACCACCAGGAGAGGGACTATTCGTTGAGTTTTAGAAACCTTTCGTATTCACAGTGTGTCCGTTCTCTAGGTTTCCCGCACATGTTATAGCTGTAGTAACATTCCCTTCAACCTGGAGAGTTCGGACCCATGGAATGGGTGCCATGCATTATTGCTTTAAAGGGTCTGCATTTGCTCACCCAATCTCACCAATCGTCTCAGTCCCAAGTGTCCCTCCTTATGCCACATCCAGCTGTCGTTGTAGATAGGGTCATTCCAGTCTTCATCAGAGACCCTGAAGGAATTGTAAAGAATTTCCCAGTTTTTTTGTTTTGTTTTTGAAATTCCTTTTTATAGTGGGTTTGAGCTGATTCTCGCTGCCATGTTTATGCCAGTCTGGACACACTTGATTCCCTTATGGAGACATATCAATACATAGGTTTTAAGATTCTTACTAGTCACATATTTTCCTTTGCGGGAAATATGGGGTTTTGAGTCCCTTTCGCTGAGGACGGTGTAGGTCTTGTCTATTCCATAGTTGGTTTTTGGAACGGTACCTGTGCTTATATCAAACTCTGGTTTTATGCATCACCCCACCTCTCCTTCCCCCTTAAGCAGGTATAAGAGTGTTTTCTAAATGTGAGACACTGTTCTCTTTCCTAACTCAGTTCAAGTGTAGCCATGTTTACAGGATCTTCATAAGTGATATCTTATGATAAGTTTCTTTTTCTGTGTGACTTATTTCACTTAGAATCATCGTACCTGAATCCACCCATTTTGCTGCTACTGGTCTTATGACATTGATTTCATGGCTGAGGGATATTCCATCGTACGTAAGTACCACAATTTTTTGAACCATGTTTATATTTTCTGGGATACTTAAGGTGTATCCAAGTTGAGGTCCTTGTATGCAGTGCAGCCCTAAATTTTGGGGTGGCTCTGTCTTATTGATTTTCAGTTTTCCCAAGGTATATTCCCTAGACTGGTAGTGCCCTTGGCTCTGTAGCTCTGTTCTTTACTTGTTTTAGGGAACAGAATGCACTCCTCCAGAGAGGCAGTTGGCAATTTACATCCCGCCCATCAGCATAACAAGGCTCCCTGTTCTCCAGGGCCTGTCTTGCCTTTCTTGTTCTTACACATTTTGTGGATGTCCCTTTTGACCGGTGGGAAGTGATACTTCTTTGTAGTGCAGATTTGCATTGCCCGCTTGCTTGCTTGGCCAAAAAGGGCGTATGCGTTTTCTCCTGAATATATTCAGGAGAAAACGCATACGCCCTTTTTGGCCAAGTGCATCATTGTCGAAGTTGTGCCCCTCTTCCTGTGCTTTAAAGGCGATTCCATCGTACCTCTTGAAATCTGTTTCCTGCTATTCTGCCTCGCTTTCAAGTCCGCCTCGTTGCCTTCCCTCAACAGATTTTTGGGCGATAGTTGTCCTTTATTACTCGGCCAGTTTGTGAATTGCTGTGCCCCTGAGCTCCATTTTTCAACTCGTTTTTGGTGAGCTGACCGCAAGTCCAAAATTTTGCTTCAGGACCTATACTGGTTCCCGGTGGGTGGCTGAGAATTTGGTTAATTCTTCTTCCTGCCGGGAAATTACAGTGATATGTGCCCGTCCAAATGCCTAACAGCTACTCTCTCATTGGTTCTCCCTCTTCCCTTTCATCCTCTGCCAAATTGGCAACCTGTGCGAACCAAGAGGTTAAAAGGGCTGTCTCTCCAAGTTGGGAGGTTGATAGTAAAGCAGACGGAAAGTCAAACCGCAGCACCAGGAGAGGGACTATTCGTTGAGTTTTAGAAACCTTTCGTATTCACAGTGTGTCCGTTCTCTAGGTTTCCCGCACATGTTATAGCTGTAGTAATATTCCCTTCAACCTGGAGAGTTCGGACCCATGGAATGGGTGCCATGCATTATTGCTTTAAAGGGTCTGCATTTGCTCACCCAATCTCACCAATCTTCTCAGTCCCAAGTGTCCCTCCTTATGCCACATCCAGCTGTCATTGTAGATAGGGTCATTCCAGCTTTCATCAGAGACCCTGAAGGAATTGTAAAGAATTTCCCAGTTTTTTTGTTTTGTTTTTGAAATTCCTTTTTATAGTGGGTTTGAGCTGATTCTCGCTGCCATGTTTATGCCAGTCTAGACACACTTGATTCCCTTATGGAGACATATCAATACATAGGTTTTAAGATTCTTACTAGTCAGATATTTTCCTCTGCGGGAAATATGGGGTTTTGAGTCCCTTTCGCTGAGGACGGTGTAGGTCTTGTCTATTCCATAGTTGGTTTTTGGAACGGTACCTGTGCTTATATCAAACTCTGGTTTTATTCATCACCCCACCTCTCCTTCCCCCTTAAGCAGGTATAAGAGTGTTTTCTAAATGTGAGACACTGTTCTCTTTCCTAACTCAGTTCAAGTGTAGCCATGTTTACAGGATCTTCATAAGTGATATCTTATGATAAGTTTCTTTTTCTGTGTGACTTATTTCACTTAGAATCATCGTACCTGAATCCACCCATTTTGCTGCTACTGGTCTTATGACATTGATTTCATGGCTGAGGGATATTCCATCGTACGTAAGTACCACAATTTTTTGAACCATGTTTATATTTTCTGGGATATTTAAGGTGTATCCAAGTTGAGGTCCTTGTATGCAGTGCAGCCCTAAATTTTGGGGTGGCTCTGTCTTATTGATTTTCAGTTTTCCCAAGGTATATTCCCTAGACTGGTAGTGCCCTTGGCTCTGTAGCTCTGTTCTTTACTTGTTTTAGGGAACAGAATGCACTCCTCCAGAGAGGCAGTTGGCAATTTACATCCCGCCCATCAGCATAACAAGGCTCCCTGTTCTCCAGGGCCTGTCTTGCTTTTCTTGTTCTTACACATTTTGTGGATGTCCCTTTTGACCGGTGGGAAGTGATACTTCTTTGTAGTGCAGATTTGCATTGCCTGCTTGCTTGCTTGGCCAAAAAGGGCGTATGCGTTTTCTCCTGAATATATTCAGGATAAAACGCATACGCCCTTTTTGGCCAAGTGCATCATTGTCCAAGATGTGCCCCTCTTCCTGTGCTTTAAAGGCGATTCCAACGTACCTCTTGAAATCTGTTTCCTGCTATTCTGCCTCGCTTTCAAGTCCACCTCGTTGCCTTCCCTCAACAGATTTTTGGACGATAGTTGTCCTTTATTACTCGGCCAGTTTGTGAATTGCTGTGCCCCTGAGCTCCATTTTTCAACTCGTTTTTGGTGAGCTGACCGCAAGTCCAAAATTTTGCTTCAGGACCTATACTGGTTCCCGGTGGGTGGCTGAGAATTTGGTTAATTCTTCTTCCTGCCGGGAAATTACAGTGATATGTGCCCGTCCAAATGCCTAACAGCTACTCTCTCATTGGTTCTCCCTCTTCCCTTTCATCCTCTGCCAAATTGGCAACCTGTGCGAACCAAGAGGTTAAAGGGGCTGTCTCTCCAAGTTGGGAGGTTGATAGTAAAGCAGACGGAAAGTCAAACCGGAGCACCAGGAGAGGGACTATTCGTTGAGTTTTAGAAACCTTTGGTATTCACAGTGTGTCCGTTCCCTAGGTTTCCCGCACATGTTATAGCTGTAGTAATATTCCCTTCAACCTGGAGAGTTCGGACCCATGGAATGGGTGCCATGCATTATTGCTTTAAAGGGTCTGCATTTGCTCACCCAATCTCACCAATCTTCTCAGTCCCAAGTGTCCCTCCTTATGCCACATCCAGCTGTCATTGTAGATAGGGTCATTCCAGCTTTCATCAGAGACCCTGAAGGAATTGTAAAGAATTTCCCAGTTTTTTTGTTTTGTTTTTGAAATTCCTTTTTATAGTGGGTTTGAGCTGATTCTCGCTGCCATGTTTATGCCAGTCTAGACACAGTTGATTCCCTTACGGAGACATATCAATACATAGGTTTTAAGATTCTTACTAGTCAGATATTTTCCTCTGCGGGAAATATGGGGTTTGGAGTCCCTTTCGCTGAGGACGGTGTAGGTCTTGTCTATTCCATAGTTGGTTTTTGGAACGGTACCTGTGCTTATATCAAACTCTGGTTTTATTCATCACCCCACCTCTCCTTCCCCCTTAAGCAGGTATAAGAGTGTTTTCTAAATGTGAGACACTGTTCTCTTTCCTAACTCAGTTCAAGTGTAGCCATGTTTACAGGATCTTCATAAGTGATATCATATGATAAGTTTCTTTTTCTGTGTGACTTATTTCACTTAGAATCATCGTACCTGAATCCACCCATTTTGCTGCTACTTGTCTTATGACATTGATTTCATGGCTGAGGGATATTCCATCGTAGGTAAGTACCACAATTTTTTGAACCATGTTTATATTTTCTGGGATATTTTAGGTGTATCCAAGTTGAGGTCCTTGTATGCAGTGCAGCCCTAAATTTTGGGGTGGCTCTGTCTTATTGATTTTCAGTTTTCCCAAGGTATATTCCCTAGACTGGTAGTGCCCTTGGCTCTGTAGCTCTGTTCTTTACTTGTTTTAGGGAACAGAATGCACTCCTCCAGAGAGGCAGTTGGCAATTTACATCCCGCCCATCAGCATAACAAGGCTCCCTGTTCTCCAGGGCCTGTCTTGCTTTTCTTGTTCTTACACATTTTGTGGATGTCCCTTTTGACCGGTGGGAAGTGATACTTCTTTGTAGTGCAGATTTGCATTGCCTGCTTGCTTGCTTGGCCAAAAAGGGCATATGCGTTTTCTCCTGAATATATTCAGGATAAAACGCATACGCCCTTTTTGGCCAAGTGCATCATTGTCCAAGATGTGCCCCTCTTCCTGTGCTTTAAAGGCGATTCCAACGTACCTCTTGTAATCTGTTTCCTGCTATTCTGCCTCGCTTTCAAGTCTGCCTCGTTGCCTTCCCTCAACAGATTTTTGGACGATAGTTGTCCTTTATTACTCGGCCAGTTTGTGAATTGCTGTGCCCCTGAGCTCCATTTTTCAACTCGTTTTTGGTGAGCTGACCGCAAGTCCAAAATTTTGGTTCAGGACCTATACTGGTTCCCGGTGGGTGGCTGAGAATTTGGTTAATTCTTCTTCCTGCCGGGAAATTACAGTGATATGTGCCCGTCCAAATGCCTAACAGCTACTCTCTCATTGGTTCTCCCTCTTCCCTTTCATCCTCTGCCAAATTGGCAACCTGTGCGAACCAAGAGGTTAAAGGGGCTGTCTCTCCAAGTTGGGAGGTTGATAGTAAAGCAGACGGAAAGTCAAACCGGAGCACCAGGAGAGGGACTATTCGTTGAGTTTTAGAAACCTTTGGTATTCACAGTGTGTCCGTTCCCTAGGTTTCCCGCACACGTTATAGCTGTAGTAATATTCCCTTCAACCTGGAGAGTTCGGACCCATGGAATGGGTGCCATGCATTATTGCTTTAAAGGGTCTGCATTTGCTCACCCAATCTCACCAATCGTCTCAGTCCCAAGTGTCCCTCCTTATGCCACATCCAGCTGTCGTTGTAGATAGGGTCATTCCAGCTTTCATCAGAGACCCTGAAGGAATTGTAAAGAATTTCCCAGTTTTTTTGTTTTGTTTTTGAAATTCCTTTTTATAGTGGGTTTGAGCTGATTCTCGCTGCCATGTTTATGCCAGTCTAGACACACTTGATTCCCTTATGGAGACATATCAATACATAGGTTTTAAGATTCTTACTAGTCAGATACTTTCCTCTGCGGGAAATATGGGGTTTTGAGTCCCTTTCGCTGAGGACGGTGTAGGTCTTGTCTATTCCATAGTTGGTTTTTGGAACGGTACCTGTGCTTATATCAAACTCTGGTTTTATGCATCACCCCACCTCTCCTTCCCCCTTAAGCAGGTATAAGAGTGTTTTCTAAATGTGAGACACTGTTCTCTTTCCTAACTCAGTTCAAGTGTAGCCATGTTTACAGGATCTTCATAAGTGATATCTTATGATAAGTTTCTTTTTCTGTGTGACTTATTTCACTTAGAATCATCGTACCTGAATCCACCCATTTTGCTGCTACTGGTCTTATGACATTGATTTCATGGCTGAGGGATATTCCATCGTACGTAAGTACCACAATTTTTTGAACCATGTTTATATTTTCTGGGATACTTAAGGTGTATCCAAGTTGAGGTCCTTGTATGCAGTGCAGCCCTAAATTTTGGGGTGGCTCTGTCTTATTGATTTTCAGTTTTCCCAAGGTATATTCCCTAGGCTGGTAGTGCCCTTGGCTCTGTAGCTCTGTTCTTTACTTGTTTTAGGGAACAGAATGCACTCCTCCAGAGAGGCAGTTGGCAATTTACATCCCGCCCATCAGCATAACAAGGCTCCCTGTTCTCCAGGGCCTGTCTTGCCTTTCTTGTTCTTACACATTTTGTGGATGTCCCTTTTGACCGGTGGGAAGTGATACTTCTTTGTAGTGCAGATTTGCATTGCCCGCTTGCTTGCTTGGCCAAAAAGGGCGTATGCGTTTTCTCCTGAATATATTGAGGAGAAAACGCATACGCCCTTTTTGGCCAAGTGCATCATTGTCGAAGTTGTGCCCCTCTTCCTGTGCTTTAAAGGCGATTCCAACGTACCTCTTGAAATCTGTTTCCTGCTATTCTGCCTCGCTTTCAAGTCCGCCTCGTTGCCTTCCCTCAACAGATTTTTGGACGATAGTTGTCCTTTATTACTCGGCCTGTTTGTGAATTGCTGTGCCCCTGAGCTCCATTTTTCAACTCGTTTTTGGTGAGCTGACCGCAAGTCCAAAATTTTGGTTCAGGACCTATACTGGTTCCCGGTGGGTGGCTGAGAATTTGGTGAATTCTTCTTCCTGCCGGGAAATTACAGTGATATGTGCACCTCCAAATGCCTAACAGCTACTCTCTCATTGGTTCTCCCTCTTCCCTTTCATCCTCTGCCAAATTGGCAACCTGTGCGAACCAAGAGGTTAAAGGGGCTGTCTCTCCAAGTTGGGAGGTTGATAGTAAAGCAGACGGAAAGTCAAACCGGAGCACCAGGAGAGGGACTATTCGTTGAGTTTTAGAAACCTTTCGTATTCACAGTGTGTCCGTTCTCTAGGTTTCCCGCACATGTTATAGCTGTAGTAACATTCCCTTCAACCTGGAGAGTTCGGACCCATGGAATGGGTGCCATGCATTATTGCTTTAAAGGGTCTGCATTTGCTCACCCAATCTCACCAATCGTCTCAGTCCCAAGTGTCCCTCCTTATGCCACATCCAGCTGTCGTTGTAGATAGGGTCATTCCAGCCTTCATCAGAGACCCTGAAGGAATTGTAAAGAATTTCCCAGTTTTTTTGTTTTGTTTTTGAAATTCCTTTTTATAGTGGGTTTGAGCTGATTCTCGCTGCCATGTTTATCCCAGTCTAGACACACTTGATTCCCTTATGGAGACATATCAATACATAGGTTTTAAGATTCTTACTAGTCAGATATTTTCCTCTGCGGGAAATATGGGGTTTTGAGTCCCTTTCGCTGAGGACGGTGTAGGTCTTGTCTATTCCATAGTTGGTTTTTGGAACGGTACCTGTGCTTATATCAAACTCTGGTTTTATGCATCACCCCACCTCTCCTTCCCCCTTAAGCAGGTATAAGAGTGTTTTCTAAATGTGAGACACTGTTCTCTTTCCTAACTCAGTTCAAGTGTAGCCATGTTTACAGGATCTTCATAAGTGATATCTTATGATAAGTTTCTTTTTCTGTGTGACTTATTTCACTTAGAATCATCGTACCTGAATCCACCCATTTTGCTGCTACTGGTCTTATGACATTGATTTCATGGCCGAGGGATATTCCATCGTACGTAAGTACCACAATTTTTTGAACCATGTTTATATTTTCTGGGATACTTAAGGTGTATCCAAGTTGAGGTCCTTGTATGCAGTGCAGCCCTAAATTTTGGGGTGGCTCTGTCTTATTGATTTTCAGTTTTCCCAAGGTATATTCCCTAGGCTGGTAGTGCCCTTGGCTCTGTAGCTCTGTTCTTTACTTGTTTTAGGGAACAGAATGCACTCCTCCAGAGAGGCAGTTGGCAATTTACATCCCGCCCATCAGCATAACAAGGCTCCCTGTTCTCCAGGGCCTGTCTTGCCTTTCTTGTTCTTACACATTTTGTGGATGTCCCTTTTGACCGGTGGGAAGTGATACTTCTTTGTAGTGCAGATTTGCATTGCCCGCTTGCTTGCTTGGCCAAAAAGGGCGTATGCGTTTTCTCCTGAATATATTCAGGAGAAAACGCATACGCCCTTTTTGGCCAAGTGCATCATTGTCGAAGTTGTGCCCCTCTTCCTGTGCTTTAAAGGCGATTCCATCGTACCTCTTGAAATCTGTTTCCTGCTATTCTTCCTCGCTTTCAAGTCCGCCTCGTTGCCTTCCCTCAACAGATTTTTGGACGATAGTTGTCCTTTATTACTCGGCCAGTTTGTGAATTGCTGTGCCCCTGAGCTCCATTTTTCAACTCGTTTTTTGTGAGCTGACCGCAAGTCCAAAATTTTGGTTCAGGACCTATACTGGTTCCCGGTGGGTGGCTGAGAATTTGGTTAATTCTTCTTCCTGCCGGGAAATTACAGTGATATGTGACCGTCCAAATGCCTAACAGCTACTCTCTCATTGGTTCTCCCTCTTCCCTTTCATCCTCTGCCAAATTGGCAACCTGTGCGAACCAAGAGGTTAAAAGGGCTGTCTCTCCAAGTTGGGAGGTTGATAGTAAAGCAGACGGAAAGTCAAACCGGAGCACCAGGGGAGGGACTATGCGTTGAGTTTTAGAAACCTTTCGTATTCACAGTGTGTCCGTTCTCTAGGTTTCCCGCACATGTTATAGCTGTAGTAATATTCCCTTCAACCTGGAGAGTTCGGACCCATGGAATGGGTGCCATGCATTATTGCTTTAAAGGGTCTGCATTTGCTCACCCAATCTCACCAATCGTCTCAGTCCCAAGTGTCCCTCCTTATGCCACATCCAGCTGTCGTTGTAGATAGGGTCATTCCAGCCTTCATCAGAGACCCTGAAGGAATTGTAAAGAATTTACCAGTTTTTTTGTTTTGTTTTTGAAATTCCTTTTTATAGTGGGGTTGAGCTGATTCTCGCTGCCATGTTTATGCCAGTCTAGACACACTTGATTCCCTTACGGAGACATATCAATACATAGGTTTTAAGATTCTTACTAGTCAGATATTTTCCTCTGCGGGAAATATGGGGTTTTGAGTCCCTTTCGCTGAGGACGGTGTAGGTCTTGTCTATTCCATAGTTGGTTTTTGGAACGGTACCTGTGCTTATATCAAACTCTGGTTTTATACATCACCCCACCTCTCCTTCCCCCTTAAGCAGGTATAAGAGTGTTTTCTAAATGTGAGACACTGTTCTCTTTCCTAACTCAGTTCAAGTGTAGCCATGTTTACAGGATCTTCATAAGTGATATCTTATGATAAGTTTCTTTTTCTGTGTGACTTATTTCACTTAGAATCATCGTACCTGAATCCACCCATTTTGCTGCTACTGGTCTTATGACATTGATTTCATGGCTGAGGGATATTCCATCGTACGTAAGTACCACAATTTTTTGAACCATGTTTATATTTTCTGGGATACTTAAGGTGTATCCAAGTTGAGGCCCTTGTATGCAGTGCAGCCCTAAATTTTGGGGTGGCTCTGTCTTATTGATTTTCAGTTTTCCCAAGGTATATTCCCTAGACTGGTAGTGCCCTTGGCTCTGTAGCTCTGTTCTTTACTTGTTTTAGGGAACAGAATGCACTCCTCCAGAGAGGCAGTTGGCAATTTACATCCCGCCCATCAGCATAACAAGGCTCCCTGTTCTCCAGGGCCTGTCTTGCCTTTCTTGTTCTTACACATTTTGTGGATGTCCCTTTTGACCGGTGGGAAGTGATACTTCTTTGTAGTGCAGATTTGCATTGCCCGCTTGCTTGCTTGGCCAAAAAGGGCGTATGCGTTTTCTCCTGAATATATTCAGGAGAAAACGCATACGCCCTTTTTGGCCAAGTGCATCATTGTCGAAGTTGTGCCCCTCTTCCTGTGCTTTAAAGGCGATTCCAACGTACCTCTTGAAATCTGTTTCCTGCTATTCTGCCTCGCTTTCAAGTCTGCCTCGTTGCCTTCCCTCAACAGATTTTTGGACGATAGTTGTCCTTTATTACTCGGCCAGTTTGTGAATTGCTGTGCCCCTGAGCTCCATTTTTCAACTCGTTTTTGGTGAGCTGACCGCAAGTCCAAAATTTTGCTTCAGGACCTATACTGGTTCCCGGTGGGTGGCTGAGAATTTGGTTAATTCTTCTTCCTGCCGGGAAATTACAGTGATATGTGCCCGTCCAAATGCCTAACAGCTACTCTCTCATTGGTTCTCCCTCTTCCCTTTCATCCTCTGCCAAATTGGCAACCTGTGCGAACCAAGAGGTTAAAGGGGCTGTCTCTCCAAGTTGGGAGGTTGATAGTAAACAGACGGAAAGTCAAACCAGAGCACCAGGGGAGGGACTATGCGTTGAGTTTTAGAAACCTTTCGTATTCACAGTGTGTCCGTTCTCTAGGTTTCCCGCACATGTTATAGCTGTAGTAATATTCCCTTCAACCTGGAGAGTTCGGACCCATGGAATGGGTGCCATGCATTATTGCTTTAAAGGGTCTGCATTTGCTCACCCAATCTCACCAATCGTCTCAGTCCCAAGTGTCCCTCCTTATGCCACATCCAGCTGTCATTGTAGATAGGGTCATTCCAGCCTTCATCAGAGACCCTGAAGGAATTGTAAAGAATTTACCAGTTTTTTTGTTTTGTTTTTGAAATTCCTTTTTATAGTGGGTTTGAGCTGATTCTCGCTGCCATGTTTATGCCAGTCTAGACACACTTGATTCCCTTACGGAGACATATCAATACATAGGTTTTAAGATTCTTACTAGTCAGATATTTTCCTCTGCGGGAAATATGGGGTTTTGAGTCCCTTTCGCTGAGGACGGTGTAGGTCTTGTATATTCCATAGTTGGTTTTTGGAACGGTACCTGTGCTTATATCAAACTCTGGTTTTATGCATCACCCCACCTCTCCTTCCCCCTTAAGCAGGTATAAGAGTGTTTTCTAAATGTGAGACACTGTTCTCTTTCCTAACTCAGTTCAAGTGTAGCCTTGTTTACAGGATCTTCATAAGTGATATCTTATGATAAGTTTCTTTTTCTGTGTGACTTATTTCACTTAGAATCATCGTACCTGAATCCACCCATTTTGCTGCTACTGGTCTTATGACATTGATTTCATGGCTGAGGGATATTCCATCGTACGTAAGTACCACAATTTTTTGAACCATGTTTATATTTTCTGGGATACTTAAGGTGTATCCAAGTTGAGGTCCTTGTATGCAGTGCAGCCCTAAATTTTGGGGTGGCTCTGTCTTATTGATTTTCAGTTTTCCCAAGGTATATTCCCTAGGCTGGTAGTGCCCTTGGCTCTGTAGCTCTGTTCTTTACTTGTTTTAGGGAACAGAATGCACTCCTCCAGAGAGGCAGTTGGCAATTTACATCCCGCCCATCAGCATAACAAGGCTCCCTGTTCTCCAGGGCCTGTCTTGCCTTTCTTGTTCTTACACATTTTGTGGATGTCCCTTTTGACCGGTGGGAAGTGATACTTCTTTGTAGTGCAGATTTGCATTGCCCGCTTGCTTGCTTGGCCAAAAAGGGCGTATGCGTTTTCTCCTGAATATATTCAGGAGAAAACGCATACGCCCTTTTTGGCCAAGTGCATCATTGTCGAAGTTGTGCCCCTCTTCCTGTGCTTTAAAGGCGATTCCAACGTACCTCTTGAAATCTGTTTCCTGCTATTCTGCCTCGCTTTCAAGTCCGCCTCGTTGCCTTCCCTCAACAGATTTTTGGACGATAGTTGTCCTTTATTACTCGGCCAGTTTGTGAATTGCTGTGCCCCTGAGCTCCATTTTTCAACTCGCTTTTGGTGAGCTGACCGCAAGTCCAAAATTTTGCTTCAGGACCTATACTGGTTCCCGGTGGGTGGCTGAGAATTTGGTTAATTCTTCTTCCTGCCGGGAAATTACAGTGATATGTGCCCGTCCAAATGCCTAACAGCTACTCTCTCATTGGTTCTCCCTCTTCCCTTTCATCCTCTGCCAAATTGGCAACCTGTGCGAACCAAGAGGTTAAAGGGGCTGTCTCTCCAAGTTGGGAGGTTGATAGTAAACAGACGGAAAGTCAAACCAGAGCACCAGGGGAGGGACTATGCGTTGAGTTTTAGAAACCTTTCGTATTCACAGTGTGTCCGTTCTCTAGGTTTCCCGCACATGTTATAGCTGTAGTAATATTCCCTTCAACCTGGAGAGTTCGGACCCATGGAATGGGTGCCATGCATTATTGCTTTAAAGGGTCTGCATTTGCTCACCCAATCTCACCAATCGTCTCAGTCCCAAGTGTCCCTCCTTATGCCACATCCAGCTGTCGTTGTAGATAGGGTCATTCCAGCCTTCATCAGAGACCCTGAAGGAATTGTAAAGAATTTCCCAGTTTTTTTGTTTTGTTTTTGAAATTCCTTTTTATAGTGGGTTTGAGCTGATTCTCGCTGCCATGATTATGCCAGTCTAGACACACTTGATTCCCTTACGGAGACATATCAATACATAGGTTTTAAGATTCTTACTAGTCAGATATTTTCCTCTGCGGGAAATATGGGGTTTTGAGTCCCTTTCGCTGAGGACGGTGTAGGTCTTGTCTATTCCATAGTTGGTTTTTGGAACGGTACCTGTGCTTATATCAAACTCTGGTTTTATGCATCACCCCACCTCTCCTTCCCCCTTAAGCAGGTATAAGAGTGTTTTCTAAATGTGAGACACTGTCCTCTTTCCTAACTCAGTTCAAGTGTAGCCATGTTTACAGGATCTTCATAAGTGATATCTTATGATAAGTTTCTTTTTCTGTGTGACTTATTTCACTTAGAATCATCGTACCTGAATCCACCCATTTTGCTGCTACTGGTCTTATGACATTGATTTCCTGGCTGAGGGATATTCCATCGTACGTAAGTACCACAATTTTTTGAACCATGTTTATATTTTCTGGGATACTTAAGGTGTATCCAAGTTGAGGTCCTTGTATGCAGTGCAGCCCTAAATTTTGGGGTGGCTCTGTCTTATTGATTTTCAGTTTTCCCAAGGTATATTCCCTAGGCTGGTAGTGCCCTTGGCTCTGTAGCTCTGTTCTTTACTTGTTTTAGGGAACAGAATGCACTCCTCCAGAGAGGCAGTTGGCAATTTACATCCCGCCCATCAGCATAACAAGGCTCCCTGTTCTCCAGGGCCTGTCTTGCCTTTCTTGTTCTTACACATTTTGTGGATGTCCCTTTTGACCGGTGGGAAGTGATACTTCTTTGTAGTGCAGATTTGCATTGCCCGCTTGCTTGCTTGGCCAAAAAGGGCGTATGCGTTTTCTCCTGAATATATTCAGGAGAAAACGCATACGCCCTTTTTGGCCAAGTGCATCATTGTCGAAGTTGTGCCCCTCTTCCTGTGCTTTAAAGGCGATTCCAACGTACCTCTTGAAATCTGTTTCCTGCTATTCTGCCTCGCTTTCAAGTCCGCCTCGTTGCCTTCCCTCAACAGATTTTTGGACGATAGTTGTCCTTTATTACTCGGCCAGTTTGTGAATTGCTGTGCCCCTGAGCTCCATTTTTCAACTCGCTTTTGGTGAGCTGACCGCAAGTCCAAAATTTTGCTTCAGGACCTATACTGGTTCCCGGTGGGTGGCTGAGAATTTGGTTAATTCTTCTTCCTGCCGGGAAATTACAGTGATATGTGCCCGTCCAAATGCCTAACAGCTACTCTCTCATTGGTTCTCCCTCTTCCCTTTCATCCTCTGCCAAATTGGCAACCTGTGCGAACCAAGAGGTTAAAGGGGCTGTCTCTCCAAGTTGGGAGGTTGATAGTAAACAGACGGAAAGTCAAACCAGAGTACCAGGGGAGGGACTATGCGTTGAGTTTTAGAAACCTTTCGTATTCACAGTGTGTCCGTTCTCTAGGTTTCCCGCACATGTTATAGCTGTAGTAATATTCCCTTCAACCTGGAGATTTCGGACCCATGGAATGGGTGCCATGCATTATTGCTTTAAAGGGTCTGCATTTGCTCACCCAATCTCACCAATCGTCTCAGTCCCAAGTGTCCCTCCTTATGCCACATCCAGCTGTCGTTGTAGATAGGGTCATTCCAGCCTTCATCAGAGACCCTGAAGGAATTGTAAAGAATTTCCCAGTTTTTTTGTTTTGTTTTTGAAATTCCTTTTTATAGTGGGTTTGAGCTGATTCTCGCTGCCATGATTATGCCAGTCTAGACACACTTGATTCCCTTACGGAGACATATCAATACATAGGTTTTAAGATTCTTACTAGTCAGATATTTTCCTCTGCGGGAAATATGGGGTTTTGAGTCCCTTTCGCTGAGGACGGTGTAGGTCTTGTCTATTCCATAGTTGGTTTTTGGAACGGTACCTGTGCTTATATCAAACTCTGGTTTTATGCATCACCCCACCTCTCCTTCCCCCTTAAGCAGGTATAAGAGTGTTTTCTAAATGTGAGACACTGTCCTCTTTCCTAACTCAGTTCAAGTGTAGCCATGTTTACAGGATCTTCATAAGTGATATCTTATGATAAGTTTCTTTTTCTGTGTGACTTATTTCACTTAGAATCATCGTACCTGAATCCACCCATTTTGCTGCTACTGGTCTTATGACATTGATTTCCTGGCTGAGGGATATTCCATCGTACGTAAGTACCACAATTTTTTGAACCATGTTTATATTTTCTGGGATACTTAAGGTGTATCCAAGTTGAGGTCCTTGTATGCAGTGCAGCCCTAAATTTTGGGGTGGCTCTGTCTTATTGATTTGCAGTTTTCCCAAGGTATATTCCCTAGGCTGGTAGTGCCCTTGGCTCTGTAGCTCTGTTCTTTACTTGTTTTAGGGAACAGAATGCACTCCTCCAGAGAGGCAGTTGGCAATTTACATCCCGCCCATCAGCATAACAAGGCTCCCTGTTCTCCAGGGCCTGTCTTGCCTTTCTTGTTCTTACACATTTTGTGGATGTCCCTTTTGACCGGTGGGAAGTGATACTTCTTTGTAGTGCAGATTTGCATTGCCCGCTTGCTTGCTTGGCCAAAAAGGGCGTATGCGTTTTCTCCTGAATATATTCAGGAGAAAACGCATACGCCCTTTTTGGCCAAGTGCATCATTGTCGAAATTGTGCCCCTCTTCCTGTGCTTTAAAGGCGATTCCAACGTACCTCTTGAAATCTGTTTCCTGCTATTCTGCCTCGCTTTCAAGTCCGCCTCGTTGCCTTCCCTCAACAGATTTTTGGACGATAGTTGTCCTTTATTACTCGGCCAGTTTGTGAATTGCTGTGCCCCTGAGCTCCATTTTTCAACTCGCTTTTGGTGAGCTGACCGCAGGTCCAAAATTTTGCTTCAGGACCTATACTGGTTCCCGGTGGGTGGCTGAGAATTTGGTTAATTCTTCTTCCTGCCGGGAAATTACAGTGATATGTGCCCGTCCAAATGCCTAACAGCTACTCTCTCATTGGTTCTCCCTCTTCCCTTTCATCCTCTGCCAAATTGGCAACCTGTGCGAACCAAGAGGTTAAAGGGGCTGTCTCTCCAAGTTGGGAGGTTGATAGTAAAGCAGACGGAAAGTCAAACCGGAGCACCAGGGGAGGGACTATGCGTTGAGTTTTAGAAACCTTTCGTATTCACAGTGTGTCCGTTCTCTAGGTTTCCCGCACATGTTATAGCTGTAGTAATATTCCCTTCAACCTGGAGAGTTCGGACCCATGGAATGGGTGCCATGCATTATTGCTTTAAAGGGTCTGCATTTGCTCACCCAATCTCACCAATCGTCTCAGTCCCAAGTGTCCCTCCTTATGCCACATCCAGCTGTCGTTGTAGATAGGGTCATTCCAGCCTTCATCAGAGACCCTGAAGGAATTGTAAAGAATTTCCCAGTTTTTTTGTTTTGTTTTTGAAATTCCTTTTTATAGTGGGGTTGAGCTGATTCTCGCTGCCATGTTTATGCCAGTCTAGACACACTTGATTCCCTTACGGAGACATATCAATACATAGGTTTTAAGATTCTTACTAGTCAGATATTTTCCTCTGCGGGAAATATGGGGTTTTGAGTCCCTTTCGCTGAGGACGGTGTAGGTCTTGTCTATTCCATAGTTGGTTTTTGGAACGGTACCTGTGCTTATATCAAACTCTGGTTTTATGCATCACCCCACCTCTCCTTCCCCCTTAAGCAGGTATAAGAGTGTTTTCTAAATGTGAGACACTGTCCTCTTTCCTAACTCAGTTCAAGTGTAGCCATGTTTACAGGATCTTCATAAGTGATATCTTATGATAAGTTTCTTTTTCTGTGTGACTTATTTCACTTAGAATCATCGTACCTGAATCCACCCATTTTGCTGCTACTGGTCTTATGACATTGATTTCATGGCTGAGGGATATTCCATCGTACGTAAGTACCACAATTTTTTGAACCATGTTTATATTTTCTGGGATACTTAAGGTGTATCCAAGTTGAGGTCCTTGTATGCAGTGCAGCCCTAAATTTTGGGGTGGCTCTGTCTTATTGATTTTCAGTTTTCCCAAGGTATATTCCCTAGACTGGTAGTGCCCTTGGCTCTGTAGCTCTGTTCTTTACTTGTTTTAGGGAACAGAATGCACTCCTCCAGAGAGGCAGTTGGCAATTTACATCCCGCCCATCAGCATAACAAGGCTCCCTGTTCTCCAGGGCCTGTCTTGCCTTTCTTGTTCTTACACATTTTGTGGATGTCCCTTTTGACCGGTGGGAAGTGATACTTCTTTGTAGTGCAGATTTGCATTGCCCGCTTGCTTGCTTGGCCAAAAAGGGCGTATGCGTTTTCTCCTGAATATATTCAGGAGAAAACGCATACGCCCTTTTTGGCCAAGTGCATCATTGTCGAAGTTGTGCCCCTCTTCCTGTGCTTTAAAGGCGATTCCAACGTACCTCTTGAAATCTGTTTCCTGCTATTCTGCCTCGCTTTCAAGTCCGCCTCGTTGCCTTCCCTCAACAGATTTTTGGACGATAGTTGTCCTTTATTACTCGGCCAGTTTGTGAATTGCTGTGCCCCTGAGCTCCATTTTTCAACTCGCTTTTGGTGAGCTGACCGCAAGTCCAAAATTTTGCTTCAGGACCTATACTGGTTCCCGGTGGGTGGCTGAGAATTTGGTTAATTCTTCTTCCTGCCGGGAAATTACAGTGATATGTGCCCGTCCAAATGCCTAACAGCTACTCTCTCATTGGTTCTCCCTCTTCCCTTTCATCCTCTGCCAAATTGGCAACCTGTGCGAACCAAGAGGTTAAAGGGGCTGTCTCTCCAAGTTGGGAGGTTGATAGTAAAGCAGACGGAAAGTCAAACCGGAGCACCAGGGGAGGGACTATGCGTTGAGTTTTAGAAACCTTTCGTATTCACAGTGTGTCCGTTCTCTAGGTTTCCCGCACATGTTATAGCTGTAGTAATATTCCCTTCAACCTGGAGAGTTCGGACCCATGGAATGGGTGCCATGCATTATTGCTTTAAAGGGTCTGCATTTGCTCACCCAATCTCACCAATCGTCTCAGTCCCAAGTGTCCCTCCTTATGCCACATCCAGCTGTCGTTGTAGATAGGGTCATTCCAGCCTTCATCAGAGACCCTTGAAGGAATTGTAAAGAATTTCCAAGTTTTTTTGTTTTGTTTTTGAAATTCCTTTTTATAGTGGGTTTGAGCTGATTCTCGCTGCCATGTTTATGCCAGTCTAGACACAGTTGATTCCCTTACGGAGACATATCAATACATAGGTTTTAAGATTCTTACTAGTCAGATATTTTCCTCTGCGGGAAATATGGGGTTTTGAGTCCCTTTCGCTGAGGACGGTGTAGGTCTTGTCTATTCCATAGTTGGTTTTTGGAACGGTACCTGTGCTTATATCAAACTCTGGTTTTATGCATCACCCCACCTCTCCTTACCCCTTAAGCAGGTATAAGAGTGTTTTCTAAATGTGAGACACTGTTCTCTTTCCTAACTCAGTTCAAGTGTAGCCATGTTTACAGGATCTTCATAAGTGATATCTTATGATAAGTTTCTTTTTCTGTGTGACTTATTTCACTTAGAATCATCGTACCTGAATCCACCCATTTTGCTGCTACTGGTCTTATGACATTGATTTCATGGCTGAGGGATATTCCATCGTACGTAAGTACCACAATTTTTTGAACCATGTTTATATTTTCTGGGATACTTAAGGTGTATCCAAGTTGAGGCCCTTGTATGCAGTGCAGCCCTAAATTTTGGGGTGGCTCTGTCTTATTGATTTTCAGTTTTCCCAAGGTATATTCCCTAGACTGGTAGTGCCCTTGGCTCTGTAGCTCTGTTCTTTACTTGTTTTAGGGAACAGAATGCACTCCTCCAGAGAGGCAGTTGGCAATTTACATCCCTCCCATCAGCATAACAAGGCTCCCTGTTCTCCAGGGCCTGTCTTGCCTTTCTTGTTCTTACACATTTTGTGGATGTCCCTTTTGACCGGTGGGAAGTGACACTTCTTTGTAGTGCAGATTTGCATTGCCCGCTTGCTTGCTTGGCCAAAAAGGGCGTATGCGTTTTCTCCTGAATATATTCAGGAGAAAACGCATACGCCCTTTTTGGCCAAGTGCATCATTGTCGAAGTTGTGCCCCTCTTCCTGTGCTTTAAAGGCGATTCCAACGTACCTCTTGAAATCTGTTTCCTGCTATTCTGCCTCGCTTTCAAGTCCGCCTCGTTGCCTTCCCTCAACAGATTTTTGGACGATAGTTGTCCTTTATTACTCGGCCAGTTTGTGAATTGCTGTGCCCCTGAGCTCCATTTTTCAACTCGTTTTTGGTGAGCTGACCGCAAGTCCAAAATTTTGGTTCAGGACCTATACTGGTTCCCGGTGGGTGGCTGAGAATTTGGTTAATTCTTCTTCCTGCCGGGAAATTACAGTGATATGTGCCCGTCCAAATGCCTAACAGCTACTCTCTCATTGGTTCTCCCTCTTCCCTTTCATCCTCTGCCAAATTGGCAACCTGTGCGAACCAAGAGGTTAAAGGGGCTGTCTCTCCAAGTTGGGAGGTTGATAGTAAAGCAGACGGAAAGTCAAACCGGAGCACCAGGAGAGGGACTATGCGTTGAGTTTTAGAAACCTTTCGTATTCACAGTGTGTCCGTTCTCTAGGTTTCCCGCACTTGTTATAGCTGTAGTAATATTCCCTTCAACCTGGAGAGTTCGGACCCATGGAATGGGTGCCATGCATTATTGCTTTAAAGAGTCTGCATTTGCTCACCCAATCTCACCATCCGTCTCAGTCCCAAGTGTCCCTCCTTATGCCACATCCAGCTGTCGTTGTAGATAGGGTCATTCCAGCTTTCATCAGAGACCCTGAAGGAATTGTAAAGAATTTCCCAGTTTTTTTGTTTTGTTTTTGAAATTCCTTTTTATAGTGGGTTTGAGCTGATTCTCGCTGCCATGTTTATGCCAGTCTAGACACACTTGATTCCCTTACGGAGACATATCAATACATAGGTTTTAAGATTCTTACTAGTCAGATATTTTCCTCTGCGGGAAATATGGGGTTTTGAGTCCCTTTCGCTGAGGACGGTGTAGGTCTTGTCTATTCCATAGTTGGTTTTTGGAATGGTACCTGTGCTTATATCAAACTCTGGTTTTATGCATCACCCCACCTCTCCTTCCCCCTTAAGCAGGTATAAGAGTGTTTTCTAAATGTGAGACACTGTTCTCTTTCCTAACTCAGTTCAAGTGTAGCCATGTTTACAGGATCTTCATAAGTGATATCTTATGATAAGTTTCTTTTTCTGTGTGACTTATTTCACTTAGAATCATCGTACCTGAATCCACCCATTTTGCTGCTACTGGTCTTATGACATTGATTTCATGGCTGAGGGATATTCCATCGTACGTAAGTACCACAATTTTTTGAACCATGTTTATATTTTCTGGGATACTTAAGGTGTATCCAAGTTGAGGCCCTTGTATGCAGTGCAGCCCTAAATTTTGGGGTGGCTCTGTCTTATTGATTTTCAGTTTTCCCAAGGTATATTCCGTAGACTGGTAGTGCCCTTGGCTCTGTAGCTCTGTTCTTTACTTGTTTTAGGGAACAGAATGCACTCCTCCAGAGAGGCAGTTGGCAATTTACATCCCGCCCATCAGCATAACAAGGCTCCCTGTTCTCCAGGGCCTGTCTTGCCTTTCTTGTTCTTACACATTTTGTGGATGTCCCTTTTGACCGGTGGGAAGTGATACTTCTTTGTAGTGCAGATTTGCATTGCCCGCTTGCTTGCTTGGCCAAAAAGGGCGTATGCGTTTTCTCCTGAATATATTCAGGAGAAAACGCATACGCCCTTTTTGGCCAAGTGCATCATTGTCGAAGTTGTGCCCCTCTTCCTGTGCTTTAAAGGCGATTCCAACGTACCTCTTGAAATCTGTTTCCTGCTATTCTGCCTCGCTTTCAAGTCCGCCTCGTTGCCTTCCCTCAACAGATTTTTGGACGATAGTTGTCCTTTATTACTCGGCCAGTTTGTGAATTGCTGTGCCCCTGAGCTCCATTTTTCAACTCGTTTTTGGTGAGCTGACCGCAAGTCCAAAATTTTGGTTCAGGACCTATACTGGTTCCCGGTGGGTGGCTGAGAATTTGGTTAATTCTTCTTCCTGCCGGGAAATTACAGTGATATGTGCCCGTCCAAATGCCTAACAGCTACTCTCTCATTGGTTCTCCCTCTTCCCTTTCATCCTCTGCCAAATTGGCAACCTGTGCGAACCAAGAGGTTAAAGGGGCTGTCTCTCCAAGTTGGGAGGTTGATAGTAAAGCAGACGGAAAGTCAAACCGGAGCACCAGGAGAGGGACTATGCGTTGAGTTTTAGAAACCTTTCATATTCACAGTGTGTCCGTTCTCTAGGTTTCCTGCACATGTTATAGCTGTAGTAATATTCCCTTCAACCTGGAGAGTTCGGACCCATGGAATGGGTGCCATGCATTATTGCTTTAAAGGGTCTGCATTTGCTCACCCAATCTCACCAATCGTCTCAGTCCCAAGTGTCCCTCCTTATGCCACATCCAGCTGTCGTTGTAGATAGGGTCATTCCAGCTTTCATCAGAGACCCTGAAGGAATTGTAAAGAATTTCCCAGTTTTTTTGTTTTGTTTTTGAAATTCCTTTTTATAGTGGGTTTGAGCTGATTCTCGCTGCCATGTTTATGCCAGTCTAGACACACTTGATTCCCTTACGGAGACATATCAATACATAGGTTTTAAGATTCTTACTAATCAGATATTTTCCTCTGCGCGAAATATGGGGTTTTGAGTCCCTTTCGCTGAGGACGTTGTAGGTCTTGTCTATTCCATAGTTGGTTTTTGGAACGGTACCTGTGCTTATATCAAACTCTGGTTTTATGCATCACCCCACCTCTCCTTCCCCCTTAAGCAGGTATAAGAGTGTTTTCTAAATGTGAGACACTGTTCTCTTTCCTAACTCAGTTCAAGTGTAGCCATGTTTACAGGATCTTCATAAGTGATATCTTATGATAAGTTTCTTTTTCTGTGTGACTTATTTCACTTAGAATCATCGTACCTGAATCCACCCATTTTGCTGCTACTGGTCTTATGACATTGATTTCCTGGCTGAGGGATATTCCATCGTACGTAAGTACCACAATTTTTTGAACCATGTTTATATTTTCTGGGATACTTAAGGTGTATCCAAGTTGAGGCCCTTGTATGCAGTGCAGCCCTAAATTTTGGGGTGGCTCTGTCTTATTGATTTTCAGTTTTCCCAAGGTATATTCCCTAGACTGGTAGTGCCCTTGGCTCTGTAGCTCTGTTCTTTACTTGTTTTAGGGAACAGAATGCACTCCTCCAGAGAGGCAGTTGGCAATTTACATCCCGCCCATCAGCATAACAAGGCTCCCTGTTCTCCAGGGCCTGTCTTGCCTTTCTTGTTCTTACACATTTTGTGGATGTCCCTTTTGACCGGTGGGAAGTGATACTTCTTTGTAGTGCAGATTTGCATTGCCCGCTTGCTTGCTTGGCCAAAAAGGGCGTATGCGTTTTCTCCTGAATATATTCAGGAGAAAACGCATACGCCCTTTTTGGCCAAGTGCATCATTGTCGAAGTTGTGCCCCTCTTCCTGTGCTTTAAAGGCGATTCCAACGTACCTCTTGAAATCTGTTTCCTGCTATTCTGCCTCGCTTTCAAGTCCGCCTCGTTGCCTTCCCTCAACAGATTTTTGGACGATAGTTGTCCTTTATTACTCGGCCAGTTTGTGAATTGCTGTGCCCCTGAGCTCCATTTTTCAACTCGTTTTTGGTGAGCTGACCGCAAGTCCAAAATTTTGGTTCAGGACCTATACTGGTTCCCGGTGGGTGGCTGAGAATTTGGTTAATTCTTCTTCCTGCCGGGAAATTACAGTGATATGTGCCCGTCCAAATGCCTAACAGCTACTCTCTCATTGGTTCTCCCTCTTCCCTTTCATCCTCTGCCAAATTGGCAACCTGTGCGAACCAAGAGGTTAAAGGGGCTGTCTCTCCAAGTTGGGAGGTTGATAGTAAAGCAGACGGAAAGTCAAACCGGAGCACCAGGAGAGGGACTATGCGTTGAGTTTTAGAAACCTTTCGTATTCACAGTGTGTCCGTTCTCTAGGTTTCCCGCACATGTTATAGCTGTAGTAATATTCCCTTCAACCTGGAGAGTTCGGACCCATGGAATGGGTGCCATGCATTATTGCTTTAAAGGGTCTGCATTTGCTCACCCAATCTCACCAATCGTCTCAGTCCCAAGTGTCCCTCCTTATGCCACATCCAGCTGTCGTTGTAGATAGGGTCATTCCAGCTTTCATCAGAGACCCTGAAGGAATTGTAAAGAATTTCCCAGTTTTTTTGTTTTGTTTTTGAAATTCCTTTTTATAGTGGGTTTGAGCTGATTCTCGCTGCCATGTTTATGCCAGTCTAGACACACTTGATTCCCTTACGGAGACATATCAATACATAGGTTTTAAGATTCTTACTAGTCAGATATTTTCCTCTGCGGGAAATATGGGGTTTTGCGTCCCTTTCGCTGAGGACGGTGTAAGTCTTGTCTATTCCATAGTTGGTTTTTGGAACGGTACCTGTGCTTATATCAAACTCTGGTTTTATGCATCACCCCACCTCTCCTTCCCCCTTAAGCAGGTATAAGAGTGTTTTCTAAATGTGAGACACTGTCCTCTTTCCTAACTCAGTTCAAGTGTAGCCATGTTTACAGGATCTTCATAAGTGATATCTTATGATAAGTTTCTTTTTCTGTGTGACTTATTTCACTTAGAATCATCGTACCTGAATCCACCCATTTTGCTGCTACTGGTCTTATGACATTGATTTCATGGCTGAGGGATATTCCATCGTACGTAAGTACCACAATTTTTTGAACCATGTTTATATTTTCTGGGATACTTAAGGTGTATCCAAGTTGAGGTCCTTGTATGCAGTGCAGCCTTAAATTTTGGGGTGGCCCTGTCTTATTGATTTTCAGTTTTCCCAAGGTATATTCCCTAGACTGGTAGTGCCCTTGGCTCTGTAGCTCTGTTCTTTACTTGTTTTAGGGAACAGAATGCACTCCTCCAGAGAGGCAGTTGGCAATTTACATCCCGCCCATCAGCATAACAAGGCTCCCTGTTCTCCAGGGCCTGTCTTGCCTTTCTTGTTCTTACACATTTTGTGGATGTCCCTTTTGACCGGTGGGAAGTGATACTTCTTTGTAGTGCAGATTTGCATTGCCCGCTTGCTTGCTTGGCCAAAAAGGGCGTATGCGTTTTCTCCTGAATATATTCAGGAGAAAACGCATACGCCCTTTTTGGCCAAGTGCATCATTGTCGAAGTTGTGCCCCTCTTCCTGTGCTTTAAAGGCGATTCCAACGTACCTCTTGAAATCTGTTTCCTGCTATTCTGCCTCGCTTTCAAGTCCGCCTCGTTGCCTTCCCTCAACAGATTTTTGGACGATAGTTGTCCTTTATTACTCGGCCAGTTTGTGAATTGCTGTGCCCCTGAGCTCCATTTTTCAACTCGTTTTTGGTGAGCTGACCGCAAGTCCAAAATTTTGGTTCAGGACCTATACTGGTTCCCGGTGGGTGGCTGAGAATTTGGTTAATTCTTCTTCCTGCCGGGAAATTACAGTGATATGTGCCCGTCCAAATGCCTAACAGCTACTCTCTCATTGGTTCTCCCTCTTCCCTTTCATCCTCTGCCAAATTGGCAACCTGTGCGAACCAAGAGGTTAAAGGGGCTGTCTCTCCAAGTTGGGAGGTTGATAGTAAAGCAGACGGAAAGTCAAACCGGAGCACCAGGAGGGGGACTATGCGTTGAGTTTTAGAAACCTTTCGTATTCACAGTGTGTCCGTTCTCTAGGTTTCCCGCACATGTTATAGCTGTAGTAATATTCCCTTCAACCTGGAGAGTTCGGACCCATGGAATGGGTGCCATGCATTATTGCTTTAAAGGGTCTGCATTTGCTCACCCAATCTCACCAATCGTCTCAGTCCCAAGTGTCCCTCCTTATGCCACATCCAGCTGTCGTTGTAGATAGGGTCATTCCAGCTTTCATCAGAGACCCTGAAGGAATTGTAAAGAATTTCCCAGTTTTTTTGTTTTGTTTTTGAAATTCCTTTTTATAGTGGGTTTGAGCTGATTCTCGCTGCCATGTTTATGCCAGTCTAGACACAGTTGATTCCCTTACGGAGACATATCAATACATAGGTTTTAAGATTCTTACTAGTCAGATATTTTCCTCTGCGGGAAATATGGGGTTTTGAGTCCCTTTCGCTGAGGACGGTGTAGGTCTTGTCTATTCCATAGTTGGTTTTTGGAACGGTACCTGTGCTTATATCAAACTCTGGTTTTATGCATCACCCCACCTCTCCTTCCCCCTTAAGCAGGTATAAGAGTGTTTTCTAAATGTGAGACACTGTTCTCTTTCCTAACTCAGTTCAAGTGTAGCCATGTTTACAGGATCTTCATAAGTGATATCTTATGATAAGTTTCTTTTTCTGTGTGACTTATTTCACTTAGAATCATCGTACCTGAATCCACCCATTTTGCTGCTACTGGTCTTATGACATTGATTTCATGGCTGAGGGATATTCCATCGTACGTAAGTACCACAATTTTTTGAACCATGTTTATATTTTCTGGGATACTTAAGGTGTATCCAAGTTCAGGTCCTTGTATGCAGTGCAGCCCTAAATTTTGGGGTGGCTCTGTCTTATTGATTTTCAGTTTTCCCAAGGTATATTCCCTAGACTGGTAGTGCCCTTGGCTCTGTAGCTCTGTTCTTTACTTGTTTTAGGGAACAGAATGCACTCCTCCAGAGAGGCAGTTGGCAATTTACATCCCGCCCATCAGCATAACAAGGCTCCCTGTTCTCCAGGGCCTGTCTTGCCTTTCTTGTTCTTACACATTTTGTGGATGTCCCTTTTGACCGGTGGGAAGTGATACTTCTTTGTAGTGCAGATTTGCATTGCCGCTTCCTTGCTTGGCCAAAAAGGGCGTATGCGTTTTCTCCTGAATATATTCAGGAGAAAACGCATACGCCCTTTTTGGCCAAGTGCATCATTGTCGAAGTTGTGCCCCTCTTCCTGTGCTTTAAAGGCGATTCCAACGTACCTCTTGAAATCTGTTTCCTGCTATTCTGCCTCGCATTCAAGTCCGCCTCGTTGCCTTCCCTCAACAGATTTTTGGACGATAGTTGTCCTTTATTACTCGGCCAGTTTGTGAATTGCTGTGCCCCTGAGCTCCATTTTTCAACTCGTTTTTGGTGAGCTGACCGCAAGTCCAAAATTTTGGTTCAGGACCTATACTGGTTCCCGGTGGGTGGCTGAGAATTTGGTTAATTCTTCTTCCTGCCGGGAAATTACAGTGATATGTGCCCGTCCAAATGCCTAACAGCTACTCTCTCATTGGTTCTCCCTCTTCCCTTTCATCCTCTGCCAAATTGGCAACCTGTGCAAACCAAGAGGTTAAAGGCGCTGTCTCTCCAAGTTGGGAGGTTGATAGTAAAGCAGACGGAAAGTCAAACCGGAGCACCAGGAGAGGGACTATGCGTTGAGTTTTAGAAACCTTTCGTATTCACAGTGTGTCCGTTCTCTAGGTTTCCCGCACATGTTATAGCTGTAGTAATATTCCCTTCAACCTGGAGAGTTCGGACCCATGGAATGGGTGCCATGCATTATTGCTTTAAAGGGTCTGCATTTGCTCACCCAATCTCACCAATCGTCTCAGTCCCAAGTGTCCCTCCTTATGCCACATCCAGCTGTCGTTGTAGATAGGGTCATTCCAGCTTTCATCAGAGACCCTGAAGGAATTGTAAAGAATTTCCCAGTTTTTTTGTTTTGTTTTTGAAATTCCTTTTTATAGTGGGTTTGAGCTGATTCTCGCTGCCATGTTTATGCCAGTCTAGACACACATGATTCCCTTATGGAGACATATCAATACATAGGTTTTAAGATTCTTACTAGTCAGATACTTTCCTCTGCGGGAAATATGGGGTTTTGAGTCCCTTTCACTGAGGACGGTGTAGGTCTTGTCTATTCCATAGTTGGTTTTTGGAACGGTACCTGTGCTTATATCAAACTCTGGTTTTATGCATCACCCCACCTCTCCTTCCCCCTTAAGCAGGTATAAGAGTGTTTTCTAAATGTGAGACACTGTTCTCTTTCCTAACTCAGTTCAAGTGTAGCCATGTTTACAGGATCTTCATAAGTGATATCTTATGATAAGTTTCTTTTTCTGTGTGACTTATTTCACTTAGAATCATCGTACCTGAATCCACCCATTTTGCTGCTACTGGTCTTATGACATTGATTTCATGGCTGAGGGATATTCCATCGTACGTAAGTACCACAATTTTTTGAACCATGTTTATATTTTCTGGGATACTTAAGGTGTATCCAAGTTGAGGTCCTTGTATGCAGTGCAGCCCTAAATTTTGGGGTGGCTCTGTCTTATTGATTTTCAGTTTTCCCAAGGTATATTCCCTAGACTGGTAGTGCCCCTGGCTCTGTAGCTCTGTTCTTTACTTGTTTTAGGGAACAGAATGCACTCCTCCAGAGAGGCAGTTGGCAATTTACATCCCGCCCATCAGCATAACAAGGCTCCCTGTTCTCCAGGGCCTGTCTTGCCTTTCTTGTTCTTACACATTTTGTGGATGTCCCTTTTGACCGGTGGGAAGTGATACTTCTTTGTAGTGCAGATTTGCATTGCCCGCTTGCTTGCTTGGCCAAAAAGGGCGTATGCGTTTTCTCCTGAATATATTCAGGAGAAAACGCATACGCCCTTTTTGGCCAAGTGCATCATTGTCGAAGTTGTGCCCCTCTTCCTGTGCTTTAAAGGCGATTCCAACGTACCTCTTGAAATCTGTTTCCTGCTATTCTGCCTCGCTTTCAAGTCCGCCTCATTGCCTTCCCTCAACAGATTTTTGGACGATAGTTGTCCTTTATTACTCGGCCAGTTTGTGAATTGCTGTGTCCCTGAGCTCCATTTTTCAACTCGTTTTTGGAGAGCTGACCGCAAGTCCAAAATTTTGGTTCAGGACCTATACTGGTTCCCGGTGGGTGGCTGAGAATTTGGTTAATTCTTCTTCCTGCCGGGAAATTACAGTGATATGTGCCCGTCCAAATGCCTAACAGCTACTCTCTCATTGGTTCTCCCTCTTCCCTTTCATCCTCTGCCAAATTGGCAACCTGTGCGAACCAAGAGGTTAAAGGGGCTGTCTCTCCAAGTTGGGAGGTTGATAGTAAAGCAGCCGGAAAGTCAATCCGGAGCACCAGGAGAGGGTTTATTCGTTGAGTTTTAGAAACCTTTCGTATTCACAGTGTGTCCGTTCTCTAGGTTTCCCGCACATGTTATAGCTGTAGTAATATTCCCTTCAACCTGGAGAGTTCGGACCCATGGAATGGGTGCCATGCATTATTGCTTTAAAGGGTCTGCATTTGCTCACCCAATCTCACCAATCGTCTCAGTCCCAAGTGTCCCTCCTTATGCCACATCCAGCTGTCGTTGTAGATAGGGTCATTCCAGCTTTCATCAGAGACCCTGAAGGAATTGTAAAGAATTTCCCAGATTTTTTGTTTTGTTTTTGAAATTCCTTTTTATAGTGGGTTTGAGCTGATTCTCGCTGCCATGTTTATGCCAGTCTAGACACACTTGATTCCCTTACGGAGACATATCAATACATAGGTTTTAAGATTCTTACTAGTCAGATATTTTCCTCTGCAGGAAATATGGGGTTTTGAGTCCCTTTCACTGAGGACGGTGTAGGTCTTGTCTATTCCATAGTTGGTTTTTGGAACGGTACCTGTGCTTATATCAAACTCTGTTTTTATGCATCACCCCACCTCTCCTTCCCCCTTAAGCAGGTATAAGAGTGTTTTCTAAATGTGAGACACTGTTCTCTTTCCTAACTCAGTTCAAGTGTAGCCATGTTTACAGGATCTTCATAAGTGATATCTTATGATAAGTTTCTTTTTCTGTGTGACTTATTTCACTTAGAATCATCGTACCTGAATCCACCCATTTTGCTGCTACTGGTCTTATGACATTGATTTCATGGCTGAGGGATATTCCATCGTACGTAAGTACCACAATTTTTTGAACCATGTTTATATTTTCTGGGATACTTAAGGTGTATCCAAGTTGAGGTCCTTGTATGCAGTGCAGCCCTAAATTTTGGGGTGGCTCTGTCTTATTGATTTTCAGTTTTCCCAAGGTATATTCCCTAGACTGGTAGTGCCCCTGGCTCTGTAGCTCTGTTCTTTACTTGTTTTAGGGAACAGAATGCACTCCTCCAGAGAGGCAGTTGGCAATTTACATCCCGCCCATCAGCATAACAAGGCTCCCTGTTCTCCAGGGCCTGTCTTGCCTTTCTTGTTCTTACACATTTTGTGGATGTCCCTTTTGACTGGTGGGAAGTGATACTTCTTTGTAGTGCAGATTTGCATTGCCCGCTTGCTTGCTTGGCCAAAAAGGGCGTATGCGTTTTCTCCTGAATATATTCAGGAGAAAACGCATACGCCCTTTTTGGCCAAGTGCATCATTGTCGAAGTTGTGCCCCTCTTCCTGTGCTTTAAAGGTGAATCCAACGTACCTCTTGAAATCTGTTTCCTGCTATTCTGCCTCGCTTTCAAGTCCGCCTCGTTGCCTTCCCTCAACAGATTTTTGGACGATAGTTGTCCTTTATTACTCGGCCAGTTTGTGAATTGCTGTGTCCCTGAGCTCCATTTTTCAACTCGTTTTTGGAGAGCTGACCGCAAGTCCAAAATTTTGGTTCAGGACCTATACTGGTTCCCGTTGGGTGTCTGAGAATTTGGTTAATTCTTCTTCCTGCCGGGAAATTACAGTGATATGTGCCCGTCCAAATGCCTAACAGCTACTCTCTCATTGGTTCTCCCTCTTCCCTTTCATCCTCTGTCAAATTGGTAACCTGTGCGAACCAAGAGGTTAAAGGGGCTGTCTCTCCAAGTTGGGAGGTTGATAGTAAAGCAGCCGGAAAGTCAATCCGGAGCACCAGGAGAGGGTTTATTCATTGAGTTTTAGAAACCTTTCGTATTCACAGTGTGTCCGTTCTCTAGGTTTCCCGCACATGTTATAGCTGTAGTAATATTCCCTTCAACCTGGAGAGTTCGGACCCATGGAATGGGTGCCATGCATTATTGCTTTAAAGGGTCTGCATTTGCTCACCCAATCTCACCAATCGTCTCAGTCCCAAGTGTCCCTCCTTATGCCACATCCAGCTGTCGTTGTAGATAGGGTCATTCCAGCTTTCATCAGAGACCCTGAAGGAATTGTAAAGAATTTCCCAGTTTTTTTGTTTTGTTTTTGTAATTCCTTTTTATAGTGGGTTTGAGCTGATTCTCGCTGCCATGTTTATGCCAGTCTAGACACACTTGATTCCCTTACGGAGACATATCAATACATAGGTTTTAAGATTCTTACTAGTCAGATATTTTCCTCTGCGGGAAATATGGGGTTTTGAGTCCCTTTCACTGAGGACGGTGTAGGTCTTGTCTATTCCATAGTTGGTTTTTGGAACGGTACCTGTGCTTATATCAAACTGTGGTTTTATGCATCACCCCACCTCTCCTTACCCCTTAAGCAGGTATAAGAGTGTTTTCTAAATGTGAGACACTGTTCTCTTTCCTAACTCAGTTCAAGTGTAGCCATGTTTACAGGATCTTCATAAGTGATATCTTATGATAAGTTTCTTTTTCTGTGTGACTTATTTCACTTAGAATCATCGTACCTGAATCCACCCATTTTGCTGCTACTGGTCTTATGACATTGATTTCATGGCTGAGGGATATTCCATCGTACGTAAGTACCACAATTTTTTGAACCATGTTTATATTTTCTGGGATACTTAAGGTGTATCCAAGTTGAGATCCTTGTATGCAGTGCAGCCCTAAATTTTGGGGTGGCTCTGTCTTATTGATTTTCAGTTTTCCCAAGGTATATACCCTAGACTGGTAGTGCCCTTGGGTCTGTAGCTCTGTTCTTTACTTGTTTTAGGGAACAGAATGCACTCCTCCAGAGAGGCAGTTGGCAATTTACATCCCGCCCATCAGCATAACAAGGCTCCCTGTTCTCCAGGGCCTGTCTTGCCTTTCTTGTTCTTACACATTTTGTGGATGTCCCCTTTGACTGTTGGGAAGTGATACTTCTCTGTAGTGCAGATTTGCATTGCCCGCTTGCTTGCTTGGCCAAAAAGGGCGTATGCGTTTTCTCCTGAATATATTCAGGAGAAAACACATACGCCCTTTTTGGCCAAGTGCATCATTGTCGAAGTTGTGCCCCTCTTCCTGTGCTTTAAAGGCGATTCCAACGTACCTCTTGAAATCTGTTTCCTGCTATTCTGCCTCGCTTTCAAGTCCGCCTCGTTGCCTTCCCTCAACAGATTTTTGGACGATAGTTGTCCTTTATTACTCGGCCAGTTTGTGAATTGCTGTGCCCCTGAGCTCCATTTTTCAACTCGTTTTTGTTGAGCTGACCGCAAGTCCAAAATTTTGGTTCAGGACCTATACTGGTTCCCGGTGGGTGGCTGAGAATTTGGTTAATTCTTCTTCCTGCCGGGAAATTACAGTGATATGTGCCCGTCCAAATGCCTAACAGCTACTCTCTCATTGGTTCTCCCTCTTCCCTTTCATCCTCTGCCAAATTGGCAACCTGTGCGAACCAAGATGTTAAAGGGGCTGTCTCTCCAAGTTGGGAGGTTGATAGTAAAGCAGACGGAAAGTCAAACCGGAGCACCAGGAGAGGGACTATGCGTGGAGTTTTAGAAACCTTTCGTATTCACAGTGTGTCCGTTCCCTAGGTTTCCAGCACATGTTATAGCTGTAGTAATATTCCCTTCAACCTGGAGAGTTCGGACCCATGGAATGGGTGCCATGCATTATTGCTTTAAAGGGTCTGCATTTGCTCACCCAATCTCACCAATCGTCTCAGTCCCAAGTGTCCCTTCTTATGCCATATCCAGCTGTCATTGTAGATAGGGTCATTCCAGCTTTCATCAGAGACCCTGAAGGAATTGTAAAGAATTTCCCAGATTTTTTGTTTTGTTTTTGAAATTCCTTTTTATAGTGGGTTTGAGCTGATTCTCGCTGCCATGTTTATGCCAGTCTAGACACACTTGATTCCCTTACGGAGACATATCAATACATAGGTTTTAAGATTCTTACTAGTCAGATACTTTCCTCTGCGGGAAATATGGGGTTTTGAGTCCCTTTCACTGAGGACGGTGTAGGTCTTGTCTATTCCATAGTTGGTTTTTGGAACGGTACCTGTGCTTATATCAAACTCTCTTTTTATGCATCACCCCACCTCTCCTTCCCCCTTAAGCAGGTATAAGAGTGTTTTCTAAATGTGAGACACTGTTCTCTTTCCTAACTCAGTTCAAGTGTAGCCATGTTTACAGGATCTTCATAAGTGATATCTTATGATAAGTTTCTTTTTCTGTGTGACTTATTTCACTTAGAATCATCGTACCTGAATCCACCCATTTTGCTGCTACTGGTCTTATGACATTGATTTCATGGCTGAGGGATATTCCATCGTATGTAAGTACCACAATTTTTTGAACTATGTTTATATTTTCTGGGATACTTAAGGTGTATCCAAGTTGAGGTCCTTGTATGCAGTGCAGCCCTAAATTTTGGGGTGGCTCTGTCTTATTGATTTTCAGTTTTCCCAGGGTATATTCCCTAGACTGGTAGTGCCCTTGGCTCTGTAGCTCTGTTCTTTACTTGTTTTAGGGAACAGAATGCACTCCTCCAGAGAGGCAGTTGGCAATTTACATCCCGCCCATCAGCATAACAAGGCTCCCTGTTCTCCAGGGCCTGTCTTGCCTTTCTTGTTCTTACACATTTTGTGGATGTCCCTTTTGACCGGTGGGAAGTGATACTTCTTTGTAGTGCAGATTTGCATTGCCCGCTTGCTTGCTTGGCCAAAAAGGGCGTATGCGTTTTCTCCTGAATATATTCAGGAGAAAACGCATACGCCCTTTTTGGCCAAGTGCATCATTGTCGAAGTTGTGCCCCTCTTCCTGTGCTTTAAAGGCAATTCCAACGTACCTCTTGAAATCTGTTTCCTGCTATTCTGCCTCGCTTTCAAGTCCGCCTCGTTGCCTTCCCTCAACAGATTTTTGGACGATAGTTGTCCTTTATTACTCGGCCAGTTTGTGAATTGCTGTGCCCCTGAGCTCCATTTTTCAACTCGTTTTTGGTGAGCTGACCGCAAGTCCAAAATTTTGGTTCAGGACCTATACTGGTTCCCGGTGGGTGGCTGAGAATTTGGTTAATTCTTCTTCCTGCCGGGAAATTACAGTGATATGTGCCCCTCCAAATGCCTAACAGCTACTCTCTCATTGGTTCTCCCTCTTCCCTTTCATCCTCTGCCAAATTGGCAACCTGTGCGAACCAAGAGGTTAAAGGCGCTGTCTCTCCAAGTTGGGAGGTTGATAGTAAAGCAGACGGAAAGTCAAACCGGAGCACCAGGAGAGGGACTATGCGTTGAGTTTTAGAAACCTTTCGTATTCACAGTGTGTCCGTTCTCTAGGTTTCCCGCACATGTTATAGCTGTAGTAATATTCCCTTCAACCTGGAGAGTTCGGACCCATGGAATGGGTGCCATGCATTATTGCTTTAAAGGGTCTGCATTTGCTCACCCAATCTCACCAATCGTCTCAGTCCCAAGTGTCCCTCCTTATGCCACATCCAGCTGTCGTTGTAGATAGGGTCATTCCAGCTTTCATCAGAGACCCTGAAGGAATTGTAAAGAATTTCCCAGTTTTTTTGTTTTGTTTTTGAAATTCCTTTTTATAGTGGGTTTGAGCTGATTCTCGCTGCCATGTTTATGCCAGTCTAGACACACTTGATTCCCTTACGGAGACATATCAATACATAGGTTTTAAGATTCTTACTAGTCAGATATTTTCCTCTGCGGGAAATATGGGGTTTTGAGTCCCTTTCGCTGAGGACGGTGTAGGTCTTGTCTATTCCATAGTTGGTTTTTGGAACGGTACCTGTGCTTATATCAAACTCTGGTTTTATGCATCACCCCACCTCTCCTTCCCCCTTAAGCAGGTATAAGAGTGTTTTCTAAATGTGAGACACTGTTCTCTTTCCTAACTCAGTTCAAGTGTAGCCATGTTTACAGGATCTTCATAAGTGATATCTTATGATAAGTTTCTTTTTCTGTGTGACTTATTTCACTTAGAATCATCGTACCTGAATCCACCCATTTTGCTGCTACTGGTCTTATGACATTGATTTCATGGCTGAGGGATATTCCATCGTACGTAAATACCACAATTTTTTGAACCATGTTTATATTTTCTGGGATACTTAAGGTGTATCCAAGTTCAGGTCCTTGTATGCAGTGCAGCCCTAAATTTTGGGGTGGCTCTGTCTTATTGATTTTCAGTTTTCCCAAGGTATATTCCCTAGACTGGTAGTGCCCTTGGCTCTGTAGCTCTGTTCTTTACTTGTTTTAGGGAACAGAATGCACTCCTCCAGAGAGGCAGTTGGCAATTTACATCCCGCCCATCAGCATAACAAGGCTCCCTGTTCTCCAGGGCCTGTCTTGCCTTTCTTGTTCTTACACATTTTGTGGATGTCCCTTTTGACCGGTGGGAAGTGATACTTCTTTGTAGTGCAGATTTGCATTGCCCGCTTGCTTGCTTGGCCAAAAAGGGCGTATGCATTTTCTCCTGAATATATTCAGGAGAAAACGCATACGCCCTTTTTGGCCAAGTGCATCATTGTCGAAGTTGTGCCCCTCTTCCTGTGCTTTAAAGGCGATTCCAACGTACCTCTTGAAATCTGTTTCCTGCTATTCTGCCTTGCTTTGAAGTCCGCCTCGTTGCCTTCCCTCAACAGATTTTTGGACGATAGTTGTCCTTTATTACTCGGCCAGTTTGTGAATTGCTGTGCCCCTGAGCTCCATTTTTCAACTCGTTTTTGGTGAGCTGACCGCAAGTCCAAAATTTTGGTTCAGGACCTATACTGGTTCCCGGTGGGTGGCTGAGAATTTGGTTAATTCTTCTTCCTGCCGGGAAATTACAGTGATATGTGCCCCTCCAAATGCCTAACAGCTACTCTCTCATTGGTTCTCCCTCTTCCCTTTCATCCTCTGCCAAATTGGCAACCTGTGCCAACCAAGAGGTTAAAGGCGCTGTCTCTCCAAGTTGGGAGGTTGATAGTAAAGCAGACGGAAAGTCAAACCGGAGCACCAGGAGAGGGACTATGCGTTGAGTTTTAGAAACCTTTCGTATTCACAGTGTGTCCGTTCTCTAGGTTTCCCGCACATGTTATAGCTGTAGTAATATTCCCTTCAACCTGGAGAGTTCGGACCCATGGAATGGGTGCCATGCATTATTGCTTTAAAGGGTCTGCATTTGCTCACCCAATCTCACCAATCGTCTCAGTCCCAAGTGTCCCTCCTTATGCCACATCCAGCTGTCGTTGTAGATAGGGTCATTCCAGCTTTCATCAGAGACCCTGAAGGAATTGTAAAGAATTTCCCAGTTTTTTAGTTTTGTTTTTGAAATTCCTTTTTATAGTGGGTTTGAGCTGATTCTCGCTGCCATGTTTATGCCAGTCTAGACACACTTGATTCCCTTATGGAGACATATCAATACATAGGTTTTAAGATTCTTACTAGTCAGATATTTTCCTCTGCGGGAAATATGGGGTTTTGAGTCCCTTTCGCTGAGGACGGTGTAGGTCTTGTCTAATCCATAGTTGGTTTTTGGAACGGTACCTGTGCTTATATCAAACTCTGGTTTTATGCATCACCCCACCTCTCCTTCCCCCTTAAGCAGGTATAAGAGTGTTTTCTAAATGTGAGACACTGTTCTCTTTCCTAACTCATTTCAAGTGTAGCCATGTTTACAGGATCTTCATAAGTGATATCTTATGATAAGTTTCTTTTTCTGTGTGACTTATTTCACTTAGAATCATCGTACCTGAATCCACCCATTTTGCTGCTACTGGTCTTATGACATTGATTTCATGGCTGAGGGATATTCCATCGTACGTAAGTACCACAATTTTTTGAACCATGTTTATATTTCCTGGGATATTTATTTTGTACCCAAGTTGAGGTCCTTGTAAGCAGTGCAGCCCTAAATTTTGGGGTGGCTCTGTCTTATTGATTTTCAGTTTTCCCAAGGTATATTCCCTAGACTGGTAGTGCCCTTGGCTCTGTAGCTCTGTTCTTTACTTGTTTTAGGGAACAGAATGCACTCCTCCAGAGAGGCAGTTGGCAATTTACATCCCGCCCATCAGCATAACAAGGCTCCCTGTTCTCCAGGGCCTGTCTTGCCTTTCTTGTTCTTACACATTTTGTGGATGTCCCTTTTGACCGGTGGGAAGTGATACTTCTTTGTAGTGCAGATTTGCATTGCCCGCTTGCTTGCTTGGCCAAAAATTGCGTATGCGTTTTCTCCTGAATATATTCAGGAGAAAACGCATACGCCCTTTTTGGCCAAGTGCATCATTGTCGAAGTTGTGCCCCTCTTCCTGTGCTTTAAAGGCGATTCCAACGTACCTCTTGAAATCTGTTTCCTGCTATTCTGCCTCGCTTTCAAGTCCGCCTCGTTGCCTTCCCTCAACAGATTTTTGGACGATAGTTGTCCTTTATTACTCGGCCAGTTTGTGAATTGCTGTGCCCCTGAGCTCCATTTTTCAACTCGTTTTTGGTGAGCTGACCGCAAGTCCAAAATTTTGGTTCAGGACCTATACTGGTTCCCGGTGGGTGGCTGAGAATTTGGTTAATTCTTCTTCCTGCCGGGAAATTACAGTGATATGTGCCCGTCCAAATGCCTAACAGCTACTCTCTCATTGGTTCTCCCTCTTCCCTTTCATCCTCTGCCAAATTGGCAACCTGTGCGAACCAAGAGGTTAAAGGGGCTGTCTCTCCAAGTTGGGAGGTTGATAGTAAAGCAGACGGAAAGTCAAACCGGAGCACCAGGAGAGGGTTTATTCTTTGAGTTTTAGAAACCTTTCGTATTCACAGTGTGTCCGTTCTCTAGGTTTCCCGCACATGTTATAGCTGTAGTAATATTCCCTTCAACCTGGAGAGTTCGGACCCATGGAATGGGTGCCATGCATTATTGCTTTAAAGCGTCTGCATTTGCTCACCCAATCTCACCAATCGTCTCAGTCCCAAGTGTCCCTCCTTATGCCACATCCAGCTGTCGTTGTAGATAGGGTCATTCCAGCTTTCATCAGAGACCCTGAAGGAATTGTAAAGAATTTCCCAGTTTTTTTGTTTTGTTTTTGAAATTCCTTTTTATAGTGGGTTTGAGCTGATTCTCGCTGCCATGTTTATGCCAGTCTAGACCCACTTGATTCCCTTACGGAGACATATCAATACATAGGTTTTAAGATTCTTACTAGTCAGATATTTTCCTCTGCGGGAAATATGGGGTTTTGAGTCCCTTTCACTGAGGAAGGTGTAGGTCTTGTCTATTCCATAGTTGGTTTTTGGAACGGTACCTGTGCTTATATCAAACTCTGGTTTTATGCATCACCCCACCTCTCCTTCCCCCTTAAGCAGGTATAAGAGTGTTTTCTAAATGTGAGACACTGTTCTCTTTCCTAACTCAGTTCAAGTGTAGCCATGTTTACAGGATCTTCATAAGTGATATCTTATGATAAGTTTCTTTTTCTGTGTGACTTATTTCACTTAGAATCATCGTACCTGAATCCACCCATTTTGCTGCTACTGGTCTTATGACATTGATTTCCTGGCTGAGGGATATTCCATCGTACGTAAGTACCACAATTTTTTGAACCATGTTTATATTTTCTGGGATACTTAAGGTGTATCCAAGTTGAGGTCCTTGTATGCAGTGCAGCCCTAAGTTTTGGGGTGGCTCTGTCTTATTGATTTTCAGTTTTCCCAAGGTATATTCCCTAGACTGGTAGTGCCCTTGGCTCTGTAGCTCTGTTCTTTACTTGTTTTAGGGAACAGAATGCACTCCTCCAGAGAGGCAGTTGGCAATTTACATCCCGCCCATCAGCATAACAAGGCTCCCTGTTCTCCAGGGCCTGTCTTGCCTTTCTTGTTCTTACACATTTTGTGGATGTCCCTTTTGACCGGTGGGAAGTGATACTTCTTTGTAGTGCAGATTTGCATTGCCCGCTTGCTTGCTTGGCCAAAAAGGGCGTATGCGTTTTCTCCTGAATATATTCAGGAGAAAACGCATACGCCCTTTTTGGCCAGGTGCGTCATTGTCGAAGTTGTGCCCCTCTTCCTGTGCTTTAAAGGCGATTCCAACGTACCTCTTGAAATCTGTTTCCTGCTATTCTGCCTCACTTTCAAGTCTGCCTCGTTGCCTTCCCTCAACAGATTTTTGGACGATAGTTGTCCTTTGTTACTCGGCCAGTTTGTGAATTGCTGTGTCCCTGAGCTCCATTTTTCAACTCGTTTTTGGAGAGCTGACCGCAAGTCCAAAATTTTGGTTCAGGACCTATACTGGTTCCCGGTGGGTGGCTGAGAATTTGGTTAATTCTTCTTCCTGCCGGGAAATTACAGTGATATGTGCCCGTCCAAATGCCTAACAGCTACTCTCTCATTGGTTCTCCCTCTTCCCTTTCATCCTCTGCCAAATTGGCAACCTGTGCGAACCAAGAGGTTAAAGGAGCTGTCTCTCCAAGTTGGGAGGTTGATAGTAAAGCAGACGGAAAGTCAAACCGGAGCACCAGGAGAGGGTTTATTCTTTGAGTTTTAGAAACCTTTCGTATTCACAGTGTGTCCGTTCTCTAGGTTTCCCGCACATGTTATAGCTGTAGTAATATTCCCTTCAACCTGGAGAGTTCGGACCCATGGAATGGGTGCCATGCATTATTGCTTTAAAGCGTCTGCATTTGCTCACCCAATCTCACCAATCGTCTCAGTCCCAAGTGTCCCTCCTTATGCCACATCCAGCTGTCGTTGTAGATAGGGTCATTCCAGCTTTCATCAGAGACCCTGAAGGATTTGTAAAGAATTTCCCAGTTTTTTTGTTTTGTATTTGAAATTCCTTTTTATAGTGGGTTTGAGCTGATTCTCGCTGCCATGTTTATGCCAGTCTAGACACACTTGATTCCCTTATGGAGACATATCAATACATAGGTTTTAAGATTCTTACTAGTCAGATATTTTCCTCTGCGGGAAATATGGGGTTTTGAGTCCCTTTCACTGAGGACGGTGTAGGTCTTGTCTATTCCATAGTTGGATTTTGGAACGGTACTGTGCTTATATCAAACTCTGGTTTTATGCATCACCCCACCTCTCCTTCAACCTTAAGCAGGTATAAGAGTGTTTTCTAAATGTGAGACACTGTTCTCTTTCCTAACTCAGTTCAAGTGTAGCCATGTTTACAGGATCTTCATAAGTGATATCTTATGATAAGTTTCTTTTTCTGTGTGATTTATTTCACTTAGAATCATCGTACCTGAATCCACCCATTTTGCTGCTACTGGTCTTATGACATTGATTTCATGGCTGAGGGATATTCCATTGTACGTAAGTACCACAATTTTTTGAACCATGTTTATATTTTCTGGGATACTTAAGGTGTATCCAAGTTGAGGTCCTTGTATGCAGTGCAGCCCTAAATTTTGGGGTGGCTCTGTCTTATTGATTTTCAGTTTTCCCAAGGTATATTCCCTAGACTGGTAGTGCCCTTGGCTCTGTAGCTCTGTTCTTTACTTGTTTTAGGGAACAGAATGCACTCCTCCAGAGAGGCAGTTGGCAATTTACATCCCGCCCATCAGCATAACAAGGCTCCCTGTTCTCCAGGGCCTGTCTTGCCTTTCTTGTTCTTACACATTTTGTGGATGTCCCTTTTGACCGGTGGGAAGTGATACTTCTTTGTAGTGCAGATTTGCATTGCCCGCTTGCTTGCTTGTCCAAAAAGGGCGTATGCGTTTTCTCCTGAATATATTCAGGAGAAAACGCATACGCCCTTTTTGGCCAAGTGCATCATTGTCGAAGTTGTGCCCCTCTTCCTGTGCTTTAAAGGCGATTCCAACGTACCTCTTGAAATCTGTTTCCTGCTATTCTGCCTCGCTTTCAAGTCCGCCTCGTTGCCTTCCCTCAACAGATTTTTGGACGATAGTTGTCCTTTATTACTCGGCCAGTTTGTGAATTGCTGTGCCCCTGAGCTCCATTTTTCAACTCGTTTTTGGTGAGCTGACCGCAAGTCCAAAATTTTGGTTCAGGACCTATACTGGTTCCCGGTGGGTGGCTGAGAATTTGGTTAATTCTTCTTCCTGCCGGGAAATTACAGTGATATGTGCCCCTCCAAATGCCTAACAGCTACTCTCTCATTGGTTCTCCCTCTTCCCTTTCATCCTCTGCCAAATTGGCAACCTGTGCGAACCAAGAGGTTAAAGGCGCTGTCTCTCCAAGTTGGGAGGTTGATAGTAAAGCAGACGGAAAGTCAAACCGGAGCACCAGGAGAGGGACTATGCGTTGAGTTTTAGAAACCTTTCGTATTCACAGTGTGTCCGTTCTCTAGGTTTCCCGCACATGTTATAGCTGTAGTAATATTCCCTTCAACCTGGAGAGTTCGGACCCATGGAATGGGTGCCATGCATTATTGCTTTAAAGGGTCTGCATTTGCTCACCCAATCTCACCAATCGTCTCAGTCCCAAGTGTCCCTCCTTATGCCACATCCAGCTGTCGTTGTAGATAGGGTCATTACAGCTTTCATCAGAGACCCTGAAGGAATTGTAAAGAATTTCCCAGTTTTTTTGTTTTGTTTTTGAAATTCCTTTTTATAGTGGGTTTGAGCTGATTCTCGCTGCCATGTTTATGCCAGTCTAGACACACTTGATTCCCTTATGGAGACATATCAATACATAGGTTTTAAGATTCTTACTAGTCAGATATTTTCCTCTGCGGGAAATATGCGGTTTTGAGTCCCTTTCACTGAGGACGGTGTAGGTCTTGTCTATTCCATAGATGGTTTTTGGAACGGTACCTGTGCTTATATCAAACTCTGGTTTTATGCATCACCCCACCTCTCCTTCCCCCTTAAGCAGGTATAAGAGTGTTTTCTAAATGTGAGACACTGTTCTCTTTCCTAACTCAGTTCAAGTGTAGCCATGTTTACAGGATCTTCATAAGTGATATCTTATGATAAGTTTCTTTTTCTGTGTGACTTATTTCACTTAGAATCATCGTACCAGAATCCACCCATTTTGCTGCTACTGGTCTTATGACATTGATTTCATGGCTGAGGGATATTCCATCGTACGTAAATACCACAATTTTTTGAACCATGTTTATATTTTCTGGGATACTTAAGGTGTATCCAAGTTCAGGTCCTTGTATGCAGTGCAGCCCTAAATTTTGGGGTGGCTCTGTCTTATTGATTTTCAGTTTTCCCAAGGTATATTCCCTAGACTGGTAGTGCCCTTGGCTCTGTAGCTCTGTTCTTTACTTGTTTTAGGGAACAGAATGCACTCCTCCAGAGAGGCAGTTGGCAATTTACATCCCGCCCATCAGCATAACAAGGCTCCCTGTTCTCCAGGGCCTGTCTTGCCTTTCTTGTTCTTACACATTTTGTGGATGTCCCTTTTGACCGGTGGGAAGTGATACTTCTTTGTAGTGCAGATTTGCATTGCCCGCTTGCTTGCTTGGCCAAAAAGGGCGTATGCGTTTTCTCCTGAATATATTCAGGAGAAAACGCATACGCCCTTTTTGGCCAAGTGCATCATTGTCGAAGTTGTGCCCCTCTTCCTGTGCTTTAAAGGCGATTCCAACGTACCTCTTGAAATCTGTTTCCTGCTATTCTGCCTCGCTTTCAAGTCCGCCTCGTTGCCTTCCCTCAACAGATTTTTGGACGATAGTTGTCCTTTATTACTCGGCCAGTTTGTGAATTGCTGTGCCCCTGAGCTCCATTTTTCAACTCGTTTTTGGTGAGCTGACCGCAAGTCCAAAATTTTGGTTCAGGACCTATACTGGTTCCCGGTGGGTGGCTGAGAATTTGGTTAATTCTTCTTCCTGCCGGGAAATTACAGTGATATGTGCCCGTCCAAATGCCTAACAGCTACTCTCTCATTGGTTCTCCCTATTCCCTTTCATCCTCTGCCAAATTGGCAACCTGTGCGAACCAAGAGGTTAAAGGCGCTGTCTCTCCAAGTTGGGAGGTTGATAGTAAAGCAGACGGAAAGTCAAACCGGAGCACCAGGAGAGGGACTATGCGTTGAGTTTTAGAAACCTTTCGTATTCACAGTGTGTCCGTTCTCTAGGTTTCCCGCACATGTTATAGCTGTAGTAATATTCCCTTCAACCTGGAGAGTTCGGACCCATGGAATGGGTGCCATGCATTATTGCTTTAAAGGGTCTGCATTTGCTCACCCAATCTCACCAATCGTCTCAGTCCCAAGTGTCCCTCCTTATGCCACATCCAGCTGTCGTTGTAGATAGGGTCATTCCAGCTTTCATCAGAGACCCTGAAGGAATTGTAAAGAATTTCCCAGTTTTTTTGTTTTGTTTTTGAAATTCCTTTTTATAGTGGGTTTGAGCTGATTCTCGCTGCCATGTTTATGCCAGTCTAGACACACTTGATTCCCTTATGGAGACATATCAATACATAGGTTTTAAGATTCTTACTAGTCAGATATTTTCCTCTGCGGGAAATATGGGGTTTTGAGTCCCTTTCGCTGAGGACGGTGTAGGTCTTGTCTATTCCATAGTTGGTTTTTGGAACGGTACCTGTGCTTATATCAAACTCTGGTTTTATGCATCACCCCACCTCTCGTTCCCCCTTAAGCAGGTATAAGAGTGTTTTCTAAATGTGAGACACTGTTCTCTTTCCTAACTCATTTCAAGTGTAGCCATGTTTACAGGATCTTCATAAGTGATATCTTATGATAAGTTTCTTTTTCTGTGTGACTTATTTCACTTAGAATCATCGTACCTGAATCCACCCATTTTGCTGCTACTGGTCTTATGACATTGATTTCATGCCTGAGGGATATTCCATCGTACGTAAGTACCACAATTTTTTGAACCATGTTTATATTTCCTGGGATATTTATTTTGTACCCAAGTTGAGGTCCTTGTAAGCAGTGCAGCCCTAAATTTTGGGGTGGCTCTGTCTTATTGATTTTCAGTTTTCCCAAGGTATATTCCCTAGACTGGTAGTGCCCTTGGCTCTGTAGCTCTGTTGTTTACTTGTTTTAGGGAACACAATGCACTCCTCCAGAGAGGCAGTTGGCAATTTACATCCCGCCCATCAGCATAACAAGGCTCCCTGTTCTCCAGGGCCTGTCTTGCCTTTCTTGTTCTTACACATTTTGTGGATGTCCCTTTTGACCGGTGGGAAGTGATACTTCTTTGTAGTGCAGATTTGCATTGCCCGCTTGCTTGCTTGGCCAAAAATTGCGTATGCGTTTTCTCCTGAATATATTCAGGAGAAAACGCATACGCCCTTTTTGGCCAAGTGCATCATTGTCGAAGTTGTGCCCCTCTTCCTGTGCTTTAAAGGCGATTCCAACGTACCTCTTGAAATCTGTTTCCTGCTATTCTGCCTCGCTTTCAAGTCCGCCTCGTTGCCTTCCCTCAACAGATTTTTGGACGATAGTTGTCCTTTATTACTCGGCCAGTTTGTGAATTGCTGTGTCCCTGAGCTCCATTTTTCAACTCGTTTTTGGAGAGCTGACCGCAAGTCCAAAATTTTGGTTCAGGACCTATACTGGTTCCCGGTGGGTGGCTGAGAATTTGGTTAATTCTTCTTCCTGCCGGGAAATTACAGTGATATGTGCCCGTCCAAATGCCTAACAGCTACTCTCTCATTGGTTCTCCCTCTTCCCTTTCATCCTCTGCCAAATTGGCAACCTGTGCGAACCAAGAGGTTAAAGGGGCTGTCTCTCCAAGTTGGGAGGTTGATAGTAAAGCAGACGGAAAGTCAAACCGGATCACCAGGAGAGGGTTTATTCTTTGAGTTTTAGAAACCTTTCGTATTCAAAGTGTGTCCGTTCTCTAGGTTTCCCGCACATGTTATAGCTGTAGTAATATTCCCTTCAACCTGGAGAGTTCGGACCCATGGAATGGGTGCCATGCATTATTGCTTTAAAGCGTCTGCATTTGCTCACCCAATCTCACCAATCGTCTCAGTCCCAAGTGTCCCTCCTTATGCCACATCCAGCTGTCGTTGTAGATAGGGTCATTCCAGCTTTCATCAGAGACCCTGAAGGAATTGTAAAGAATTTCCCAGTTTTTTTGTTTTGTTTTTGAAATTCCTTTTTATAGTGGGTTTGAGCTGATTCTCGCTGCCATGTTTATGCCAGTCTAGACCCACTTGATTCCCTTACGGAGACATATCAATACATAGGTTTTAAGATTCTTACTAGTCAGATATTTTCCTCTGCGGGAAATATGGGGTTTTGAGTCCCTTTCACTGAGGAAGGTGTAGGTCTTGTCTATTCCATAGTTGGTTTTTGGAACGGTACCTGTGCTTATATCAAACTCTGGTTTTATGCATCACCCCACCTCTCCTTCCCCCTTAAGCAGGCATAAGAGTGTTTTCTAAATGTGAGACACTGTTCTCTTTCCTAACTCAGTTCAAGTGTAGCCATGTTTACAGGATCTTCATAAGTGATATCTTATGATAAGTTTCTTTTTCTGTGTGACTTATTTCACTTAGAATCATCGTACCTGAATCCACCCATTTTGCTGCTACTGGTCTTATGACATTGATTTCCTGGCTGAGGGATATTCCATCGTACGTAAGTACCACAATTTTTTGAACCATGTTTATATTTTCTGGGATACTTAAGGTGTATCCAAGTTGAGGTCCTTGTATGCAGTGCAGCCCTAAGTTTTGGGGTGGCTCTGTCTTATTGATTTTCAGTTTTCCCAAGGTATATTCCCTAGACTGGTAGTGCCCTTGGCTCTGTAGCTCTGTTCTTTACTTGTTTTAGGGAACAGAATGCACTCCTCCAGAGAGGCAGTTGGCAATTTACATCCCGCCCATCAGCATAACAAGGCTCCCTGTTCTCCAGGGCCTGTCTTGCCTTTCTTGTTCTTACACATTTTGTGGATGTCCCTTTTGACCGGTGGGAAGTGATACTTCTTTGTAGTGCAGATTTGCATTGCCCGCTTGCTTGCTTGGCCAAAAAGGGCGTATGCGTTTTCTCCTGAATATATTAGGAGAAAACGCATACGCCCTTTTTGGCCAGGTGCGTCATTGTCGAAGTTGTGCCCCTCTTCCTGTGCTTTAAAGGCGATTCCAACGTACCTCTTGAAATCTGTTTCCTGCTATTCTGCCTCACTTTCAAGTCTGCCTCGTTGCCTTCCCTCAACAGATTTTTGGACGATAGTTGTCCTTTGTTACTCGGCCAGTTTGTGAATTGCTGTGTCCCTGAGCTCCATTTTTCAACTCGTTTTTGGAGAGCTGACCGCAAGTCCAAAATTTTGGTTCAGGACCTATACTGGTTCCCGGTGGGTGGCTGAGAATTTGGTTAATTCTTCTTCCTGCCGGGAAATTACAGTGATATGTGCCCGTCCAAATGCCTAACAGCTACTCTCTCATTGGTTCTCCCTCTTCCCTTTCATCCTCTGCCAAATTGGCAACCTGTGCGAACCAAGAGGTTAAAGGGGCTGTCTCTCCAAGTTGGGAGGTTGATAGTAAAGCAGCCGGAAAGTCAAACCGGAGCACCAGGAGAGGGTTTATTCTTTGAGTTTTAGAAACCTTTCGTATTCAAAGTGTGTCCGTTCTCTAGGTTTCCCGCACATGTTATAGCTGTAGTAATATTCCCTTCAACCTGGAGAGTTCGGACCCATGGAATGGGTGCCATGCATTATTGCTTTAAAGCGTCTGCATTTGCTCACCCAATCTCACCAATCGTCTCAGTCCCAAGTGTCCCTCCTTATGCCACATCCAGCTGTCGTTGTAGATAGGGTCATTCCAGCTTTCATCAGAGACCCTGAAGGATTTGTAAAGAATTTCCCAGTTTTTTTGTTTTGTATTTGAAATTCCTTTTTATAGTGGGTTTGAGCTGATTCTCGCTGCCATGTTTATGCCAGTCTAGACACACTTGATTCCCTTATGGAGACATATCAATACATAGGTTTTAAGATTCTTACTAGTCAGATATTTTCCTCTGCGGGAAATATGGGGTTTTGAGTCCCTTTCACTGAGGACGGTGTAGGTCTTGTCTATTCCATAGTTGGTTTTTGGAACGGTACTGTGCTTATATCAAACTCTGGTTTTATGCATCACCCCACCTCTCCTTCAACCTTAAGCAGGTATAAGAGTGTTTTCTAAATGTGAGACACTGTTCTCTTTCCTAACTCAGTTCAAGTGTAGCCATGTTTACAGGATCTTCATAAGTGATATCTTATGATAAGTTTCTTTTTCTGTGTGATTTATTTCACTTAGAATCATCGTACCTGAATCCACCCATTTTGCTGCTACTGGTCTTATGACATTGATTTCATGGCTGAGGGATATTCCATTGTACGTAAGTACCACAATTTTTTGAACCATGTTTATATTTTCTGGGATACTTAAGGTGTATCCAAGTTGAGGTCCTTGTATGCAGTGCAGCCCTAAATTTTGGGGTGGCTCTGTCTTATTGATTTTCAGTTTTCCCAAGGTATATTCCCTAGACTGGTAGTGCCCTTGGCTCTGTAGCTCTGTTCTTTACTTGTTTTAGGGAACAGAATGCACTCCTCCAGAGAGGCAGTTGGCAATTTACATCCCGCCCATCAGCATAACAAGGCTCCCTGTTCTCCAGGGCCTGTCTTGCCTTTCTTGTTCTTACACATTTTGTGGATGTCCCTTTTGACCGTTGGGAAGTGATACTTCTTTGTAGTGCAGATTTGCATTGCCCGCTTGCTTGCTTGGCCAAAAAGGGCGTATGCGTTTTCTCCTGAATATATTCAGGAGAAAACGCATACGCCCTTTTTGGCCAAGTGCATCATTGTCGAAGTTGTGCCCCTCTTCCTGTGCTTTAAAGGCGATTCCAACGTACCTCTTGAAATCTGTTTCCTGCTATTCTGCCTCGCTTTCAAGTCCGCCTCGTTGCCTTCCCTCAACAGATTTTTAGACGATAGTTGTCCTTTATTACTCGGCCAGTTTGTGAATTGCTGTGCCCCTGAGCTCCATTTTTCAACTCGTTTTTGGTGAGCTGACCGCAAGTCCAAAATTTTGGTTCAGGACCTATACTGGTTCCCGGTGGGTGGCTGAGAATTTGGTTAATTCTTCTTCCTGCCGGGAAATTACAGTGATATGTGCCCGTCCAAATGCCTAACAGCTACTCTCTCATTGGTTCTCCCTCTTCCCTTTCATCCTCTGCCAAATTGGCAACCTGTGCGAACCAAGAGGTTAAAGGCGCTGTCTCTCCAAGTTGGGAGGTTGATAGTAAAGCAGACGGAAAGTCAAACCGGAGCACCAGGAGAGGGACTATGCGTTGAGTTTTAGAAACCTTTCGTATTCACAGTGTGTCCGTTCTCTAGGTTTCCCGCACATGTTATAGCTGTAGTAATATTCCCTTCAACCTGGAGAGTTCGGACCCATGGAATGGGTGCCATGCATTATTGCTTTAAAGGGTCTGCATTTGCTCACCCAATCTCACCAATCGTCTCAGTCCCAAGTGTCCCTCCTTATGCCACATCCAGCTGTCGTTGTAGATAGGGTCATTCCAGCTTTCATCAGAGACCCTGAAGGAATTGTAAAGAATTTCCCAGTTTTTTTGTTTTGTTTTTGAAATTCCTTTTTATAGTGGGTTTGAGCTGATTCTCGCTGCCATGTTTATGCCAGTCTAGACACACTTGATTCCCTTATGGAGACATATCAATACATAGGTTTTAAGATTCTTACTAGTCAGATATTTTCCTCTGCGGGAAATATGGGGTTTTGAGTCCCTTTCGCTGAGGACGGTGTAGGTCTTGTCTATTCCATAGTTGGTTTTTGGAACGGTACCTGTGCTTATATCAAACTCTGGTTTTATGCATCACCCCACCTCTCCTTCCCCCTTAAGCAGGTATAAGAGTGTTTTCTAAATGTGAGACACTGTTCTCTTTCCTAACTCATTTCAAGTGTAGCCATGTTTACAGGATCTTCATAAGTGATATCTTATGATAAGTTTCTTTTTCTGTGTGACTTATTTCACTTAGAATCATCGTACCTGAATCCACCCATTTTGCTGCTACTGGTCTTATGACATTGATTTCATGCCTGAGGGATATTCCATCGTACGTAAGTACCACAATTTTTTGAACCATGTTTATATTTCCTGGGATATTTATTTTGTACCCAAGTTGAGGTCCTTGTAAGCAGTGCAGCCCTAAATTTTGGGGTGGCTCTGTCTTATTGATTTTCAGTTTTCCCAAGGTATATTCCCTAGACTGGTAGTGCCCTTGGCTCTGTAGCTCTGTTGTTTACTTGTTTTAGGGAACACAATGCACTCCTCCAGAGAGGCAGTTGGCAATTTACATCCCGCCCATCAGCATAACAAGGCTCCCTGTTCTCCAGGGCCTGTCTTGCCTTTCTTGTTCTTACACATTTTGTGGATGTCCCTTTTGACCGGTGGGAAGTGATACTTCTTTGTAGTGCAGATTTGCATTGCCCGCTTGCTTGCTTGGCCAAAAATTGCGTATGCGTTTTCTCCTGAATATATTCAGGAGAAAACGCATACGCCCTTTTTGGCCAAGTGCATCATTGTCGAAGTTGTGCCCCTCTTCCTGTGCTTTAAAGGCGATTCCAACGTACCTCTTGAAATCTGTTTCCTGCTATTCTGCCTCGCTTTCAAGTCCGCCTCGTTGCCTTCCCTCAACAGATTTTTGGACGATAGTTGTCCTTTATTACTCGGCCAGTTTGTGAATTGCTGTGTCCCTGAGCTCCATTTTTCAACTCGTTTTTGGAGAGCTGACCGCAAGTCCAAAATTTTGGTTCAGGACCTATACTGGTTCCCGGTGGGTGGCTGAGAATTTGGTTAATTCTTCTTCCTGCCGGGAAATTACAGTGATATGTGCCCGTCCAAATGCCTAACAGCTACTCTCTCATTGGTTCTCCCTCTTCCCTTTCATCCTCTGCCAAATTGGCAACCTGTGCGAACCAAGAGGTTAAAGGGGCTGTCTCTCCAAGTTGGGAGGTTGATAGTAAAGCAGACGGAAAGTCAAACCGGAGCACCAGGAGAGGGTTTATTCTTTGAGTTTTAGAAACCTTTCGTATTCACAGTGTGTCCGTTCTCTAGGTTTCCCGCACATGTTATAGCTGTAGTAATATTCCCTTCAACCTGGAGAGTTCGGACCCATGGAATGGGTGCCATGCATTATTGCTTTAAAGCGTCTGCATTTGCTCACCCAATCTCACCAATCGTCTCAGTCCCAAGTGTCCCTCCTTATGCCACATCCAGCTGTCGTTGTAGATAGGGTCATTCCAGCTTTCATCAGAGACCCTGAAGGAATTGTAAAGAATTTCCCAGTTTTTTTGTTTTGTTTTTGAAATTCCTTTTTATAGTGGGTTTGAGCTGATTCTCGCTGCCATGTTTATGCCAGTCTAGACCCACTTGATTCCCTTACGGAGACATATCAATACATAGGTTTTAAGATTCTTACTAGTCAGATATTTTCCTCTGCGGGAAATATGGGGTTTTGAGTCCCTTTCACTGAGGAAGGTGTAGGTCTTGTCTATTCCATAGTTGGTTTTTGGAACGGTACCTGTGCTTATATCAAACTCTGGTTTTATGCATCACCCCACCTCTCCTTCCCCCTTAAGCAGGCATAAGAGTGTTTTCTAAATGTGAGACACTGTTCTCTTTCCTAACTCAGTTCAAGTGTAGCCATGTTTACAGGATCTTCATAAGTGATATCTTATGATAAGTTTCTTTTTCTGTGTGACTTATTTCACTTAGAATCATCGTACCTGAATCCACCCATTTTGCTGCTACTGGTCTTATGACATTGATTTCCTGGCTGAGGGATATTCCATCGTACGTAAGTACCACAATTTTTTGAACCATGTTTATATTTTCTGGGATACTTAAGGTGTATCCAAGTTGAGGTCCTTGTATGCAGTGCAGCCCTAAGTTTTGGGGTGGCTCTGTCTTATTGATTTTCAGTTTTCCCAAGGTATATTCCCTAGACTGGTAGTGCCCTTGGCTCTGTAGCTCTGTTCTTTACTTGTTTTAGGGAACAGAATGCACTCCTCCAGAGAGGCAGTTGGCAATTTACATCCCGCCCATCAGCATAACAAGGCTCCCTGTTCTCCAGGGCCTGTCTTGCCTTTCTTGTTCTTACACATTTTGTGGATGTCCCTTTTGACCGGTGGGAAGTGATACTTCTTTGTAGTGCAGATTTGCATTGCCCGCTTGCTTGCTTGGCCAAAAAGGGCGTATGCGTTTTCTCCTGAATATATTCAGGAGAAAACGCATACGCCCTTTTTGGCCAGGTGCGTCATTGTCGAAGTTGTGCCCCTCTTCCTGTGCTTTAAAGGCGATTCCAACGTACCTCTTGAAATCTGTTTCCTGCTATTCTGCCTCACTTTCAAGTCTGCCTCGTTGCCTTCCCTCAACAGATTTTTGGACGATAGTTGTCCTTTGTTACTCGGCCAGTTTGTGAATTGCTGTGTCCCTGAGCTCCATTTTTCAACTCGTTTTTGGAGAGCTGACCGCAAGTCCAAAATTTTGGTTCAGGACCTATACTGGTTCCCGGTGGGTGGCTGAGAATTTGGTTAATTCTTCTTCCTGCCGGGAAATTACAGTGATATGTGCCCGTCCAAATGCCTAACAGCTACTCTCTCATTGGTTCTCCCTCTTCCCTTTCATCCTCTGCCAAATTGGCAACCTGTGCGAACCAAGAGGTTAAAGGGGCTGTCTCTCCAAGTTGGGAGGTTGATAGTAAAGCAGCCGGAAAGTCAAACCGGAGCACCAGGAGAGGGTTTATTCTTTGAGTTTTAGAAACCTTTCGTATTCACAGTGTGTCCGTTCTCTAGGTTTCCCGCACATGTTATAGCTGTAGTAATATTCCCTTCAACCTGGAGAGTTCGGACCCATGGAATGGGTGCCATGCATTATTGCTTTAAAGCGTCTGCATTTGCTCACCCAATCTCACCAATCGTCTCAGTCCCAAGTGTCCCTCCTTATGCCACATCCAGCTGTCGTTGTAGATAGGGTCATTCCAGCTTTCATCAGAGACCCTGAAGGATTTGTAAAGAATTTCCCAGTTTTTTTGTTTTGTATTTGAAATTCCTTTTTATAGTGGGTTTGAGCTGATTCTCGCTGCCATGTTTATGCCAGTCTAGACACACTTGATTCCCTTATGGAGACATATCAATACATAGGTTTTAAGATTCTTACTAGTCAGATATTTTCCTCTGCGGGAAATATGCGGTTTTGAGTCCCTTTCGCTGAGGACGGTGTAGGTCTTGTCTATTCCATAGATGGTTTTTGGAACGGTACCTGTGCTTATATCAAACTCTGGTTTTATGCATCACCCCACCTCTCCTTCCCCCTTAAGCAGGTATAAGAGTGTTTTCTAAATGTGACACACTGTTCTCTTTCCTAACTCAGTTCAAGTGTAGCCATGTTTACAGGATCTTCATAAGTGATATCTTATGATAAGTTTCTTTTTCTGTGTGACTTATTTCACTTAGAATCATCGTACCTGAATCCACCCATTTTGCTGCTACTGGTCTTATGACATTGATTTCATGGCTGAGGGATATTCCATCGTACGTAAATACCACAATTTTTTGAACCATGTTTATATTTTCTGGGATACTTAAGGTGTATCCAAGTTCAGGTCCTTGTATGCAGTGCAGCCCTAAATTTTGGGGTGGCTCTGTCTTATTGATTTTCAGTTTTCCCAAGGTATATTCCCTAGACTGGTAGTGCCCTTGGCTCTGTAGCTCTGTTCTTTACTTGTTTTAGGGAACAGAATGCACTCCTCCAGAGAGGCAGTTGGCAATTTACATCCCGCCCATCAGCATAACAAGGCTCCCTGTTCTCCAGGGCCTGTCTTGCCTTTCTTATTCTTACACATTTTGTGGATGTCCCTTTTGACCGGTGGGAAGTGATACTTCTTTGTAGTGCAGATTTGCATTGCCCGCTTGCTTGCTTGGCCAAAAAGGGCGTATGCGTTTTCTCCTGAATATATTCAGGAGAAAACGCATACGCCCTTTTTGGCCAAGTGCATCATTGTCGAAGTTGTGCCCCTCTTCCTGTGCTTTAAAGGCGATTCCAACGTACCTCTTGAAATCTGTTTCCTGCTATTCTGCCTCGCTTTCAAGTCCGCCTCGTTGCCTTCCCTCAACAGATTTTTGGACGATAGTTGTCCTTTATTACTCGGCCAGTTTGTGAATTGCTGTGCCCCTGAGCTCCATTTTTCAACTCGTTTTTGGTGAGCTGACCGCAAGTCCAAAATTTTGGTTCAGGACCTATACTGGTTCCCGGTGGGTGGCTGAGAATTTGGTTAATTCTTCTTCCTGCCGGGAAATTACAGTGATATGTGCCCGTCCAAATGCCTAACAGCTACTCTCTCATTGGTTGTCCCTATTCCCTTTCATCCTCTGCCAAATTGGCAACCTGTGCGAACCAAGAGGTTAAAGGCGCTGTCTCTCCAAGTTGGGAGGTTGATAGTAAAGCAGACGGAAAGTCAAACCGGAGCACCAGGAGAGGGACTATGCGTTGAGTTTTAGAAACCTTTCGTATTCACAGTGTGTCCGTTCTCTAGGTTTCCCGCACATGTTATAGCTGTAGTAATATTCCCTTCAACCTGGAGAGTTCGGACCCATGGAATGGGTGCCATGCATTATTGCTTTAAAGGGTCTGCATTTGCTCACCCAATCTCACCAATCGTCTCAGTCCCAAGTGTCCCTCCTTATGCCACATCCAGCTGTCGTTGTAGATAGGGTCATTCCAGCTTTCATCAGAGACCCTGAAGGAATTGTAAAGAATTTCCCAGTTTTTTTGTTTTGTTTTTGAAATTCCTTTTTATAGTGGGTTTGAGCTGATTCTCGCTGCCATGTTTATGCCAGTCTAGACACACTTGATTCCCTTATGGAGACATATCAATACATAGGTTTTAAGATTCTTACTAGTCAGATATTTTCCTCTGCGGGAAATATGGGGTTTTGAGTCCCTTTCGCTGAGGACGGTGTAGGTCTTGTCTATTCCATAGTTGGTTTTTGGAACGGTACCTGTGCTTATATCAAACTCTGGTTTTATGCATCACCCCACCTCTCCTTCCCCCTTAAGCAGGTATAAGAGTGTTTTCTAAATGTGAGACACTGTTCTCTTTCCTAACTCATTTCAAGTGTAGCCATGTTTACAGGATCTTCATAAGTGATATCTTATGATAAGTTTCTTTTTCTGTGTGACTTATTTCACTTAGAATCATCGTACCTGAATCCACCCATTTTGCTGCTACTGGTCTTATGACATTGATTTCATGCCTGAGGGATATTCCATCGTACGTAAGTACCACAATTTTTTGAACCATGTTTATATTTCCTGGGATATTTATTTTGTACCCAAGTTGAGGTCCTTGTAAGCAGTGCAGCCCTAAATTTTGGGGTGGCTCTGTCTTATTGATTTTCAGTTTTCCCAAGGTATATTCCCTAGACTGGTAGTGCCCTTGGCTCTGTAGCTCTGTTGTTTACTTGTTTTAGGGAACACAATGCACTCCTCCAGAGAGGCAGTTGGCAATTTACATCCCGCCCATCAGCATAACAAGGCTCCCTGTTCTCCAGGGCCTGTCTTGCCTTTCTTGTTCTTACACATTTTGTGGATGTCCCTTTTGACCGGTGGGAAGTGATACTTCTTTGTAGTGCAGATTTGCATTGACCGCTTGCTTGCTTGGCCAAAAAGGGCGTATGCGTTTTCTCCTGAATATATTCAGGAGAAAACGCATACGCCCTTTTTGGCCAAGTGCATCATTGTCGAAGTTGTGCCCCTCTTCCTGTGCTTTAAAGGCGATTCCAACGTACCTCTTGAAATCTGTTTCCTGCTATTCTGCCTCGCTTTCAAGTCCGCCTCGTTGCCTTCCCTCAACAGATTTTTGGACGATAGTTGTCCTTTATTACTCGGCCAGTTTGTGAATTGCTGTGTCCCTGAGCTCCATTTTTCAACTCGTTTTTGGAGAGCTGACCGCAAGTCCAAAATTTTGGTTCAGGACCTATACTGGTTCCCGGTGGGTGGCTGAGAATTTGGTTAATTCTTCTTCCTGCCGGGAAATTACAGTGATATGTGCCCGTCCAAATGCCTAACAGCTACTCTCTCATTGGTTCTCCCTCTTCCCTTTCATCCTCTGCCAAATTGGCAACCTGTGCGAACCAAGAGGTTAAAGGGGCTGTCTCTCCAAGTTGGGAGGTTGATAGTAAAGCAGACGGAAAGTCAAACCGGAGCACCAGGAGAGGGTTTATTCTTTGAGTTTTAGAAACCTTTCGTATTCACAGTGTGTCCGTTCTCTAGGTTTCCCGCACATGTTATAGCTGTAGTAATATTCCCTTCAACCTGGAGAGTTCGGACCCATGGAATGGGTGCCATGCATTATTGCTTTAAAGCGTCTGCATTTGCTCACCCAATCTCACCAATCGTCTCAGTCCCAAGTGTCCCTCCTTATGCCACATCCAGCTGTCGTTGTAGATAGGGTCATTCCAGCTTTCATCAGAGACCCTGAAGGAATTGTAAAGAATTTCCCAGTTTTTTTGTTTTGTTTTTGAAATTCCTTTTTATAGTGGGTTTGAGCTGATTCTCGCTGCCATGTTTATGCCAGTCTAGACCCACTTGATTCCCTTACGGAGACATATCAATACATAGGTTTTAAGATTCTTACTAGTCAGATATTTTCCTCTGCGGGAAATATGGGGTTTTGAGTCCCTTTCACTGAGGAAGGTGTAGGTCTTGTCTATTCCATAGTTGGTTTTTGGAACGGTACCTGTGCTTATATCAAACTCTGGTTTTATGCATCACCCCACCTCTCCTTCCCCCTTAAGCAGGCATAAGAGTGTTTTCTAAATGTGAGACACTGTTCTCTTTCCTAACTCAGTTCAAGTGTAGCCATGTTTACAGGATCTTCATAAGTGATATCTTATGATAAGTTTCTTTTTCTGTGTGACTTATTTCACTTAGAATCATCGTACCTGAATCCACCCATTTTGCTGCTACTGGTCTTATGACATTGATTTCCTGGCTGAGGGATATTCTATCGTACGTAAGTACCACAATTTTTTGAACCATGTTTATATTTTCTGGGATACTTAAGGTGTATCCAAGTTGAGGTCCTTGTATGCAGTGCAGCCCTAAGTTTTGGGGTAGCTCTGTCTTATTGATTTTCAGTTTTCCCAAGGTATATTCCCTAGACTGGTAGTGCCCTTGGCTCTGTAGCTCTGTTCTTTACTTGTTTTAGGGAACAGAATGCACTCCTCCAGAGAGGCAGTTGGCAATTTACATCCCGCCCATCAGCATAACAAGGCTCCCTGTTCTCCAGGGCCTGTCTTGCCTTTCTTGTTCTTACACATTTTGTGGATGTCCCTTTTGACCGGTGGGAAGTGATACTTCTTTGTAGTGCAGATTTGCATTGCCCGCTTGCTTGCTTGGCCAAAAAGGGCGTATGCGTTTTCTCCTGAATATATTCAGGAGAAAACGCATACACCCTTTTTGGCCAAGTGCGTCATTGTCGAAGTTGTGCCCCTCTTCCTGTGCTTTAAAGGCGATTCCAACGTACCTCTTGAAATCTGTTTCCTGCTATTCTGCCTCACTTTCAAGTCTGCCTCGTTGCCTTCCCTCAACAGATTTTTGGACGATAGTTGTCCTTTATTACTCGGCCAGTTTGTGAATTGCTGTGTCCCTGAGCTCCATTTTTCAACTCGTTTTTGGAGAGCTGACCGCAAGTCCAAAATTTTGGTTCAGGACCTATACTGGTTCCCGGTGGGTGGCTGAGAATTTGGTTAATTCTTCTTCCTGCCTGGAAATTACAGTGATATGTGCCCGTCCAAATGCCTAACAGCTACTCTCTCATTGGTTCTCCCTCTTCCCTTTCATCCTCTGCCAAATTGGCAACCTGTGCGAACCAAGAGGTTAAAGGGGCTGTCTCTCCAAGTTGGGAGGTTGATAGTAAAGCAGCCGGAAAGTCAAACCGGAGCACCAGGAGAGGGTTTATTCTTTGAGTTTTAGAAACCTTTCGTATTCACAGTGTGTCCGTTCTCTAGGTTTCCCGCACATGTTATAGCTGTAGTAATATTCCCTTCAACCTGGAGAGTTCGGACCCATGGAATGGGTGCCATGCATTATTGCTTTAAAGCGTCTGCATTTGCTCACCCAATCTCACCAATCGTCTCAGTCCCAAGTGTCCCTCCTTATGCCACATCCAGCTGTCGTTGTAGATAGGGTCATTCCAGCTTTCATCAGAGACCCTGAAGGAATTGTAAAGAATTTCCCAGTTTTTTTGTTTTGTATTTGAAATTCCTTTTTATAGTGGGTTTGAGCTGATTCTCGCTGCCATGTTTATGCCAGTCTAGACACACTTGATTCCCTTATGGAGACATATCAATACATAGGTTTTAAGATTCTTACTAGTCAGATATTTTCCTCTGCGGGAAATATGGGGTTTTGAGTCCCTTTCACTGAGGACGGTGTAGGTCTTGTCTATTCCATAGTTGGTTTTTGGAACGGTACCTGTGCTTATATCAAACTCTGGTTTTATGCATCACCCCACCTCTCCTTCAACCTTAAGCAGGTATAAGAGTGTTTTCTAAATGTGAGACACTGTTCTCTTTCCTAACTCAGTTCAAGTGTAGCCATGTTTACAGGATCTTCATAAGTGATATCTTATGATAAGTTTCTTTTTCTGTGTGATTTATTTCACTTAGAATCATCGTACCTGAATCCACCCATTTTGCTGCTACTGGTCTTATGACATTGATTTCATGGCTGAGGGATATTCCATTGTACGTAAGTACCACAATTTTTTGAACCATGTTTATATTTTCTGGGATACTTAAGGTGTATCCAAGTTGAGGTCCTTGTATGCAGTGCAGCCCTAAATTTTGGGGTGGCTCTGTCTTATTGATTTTCAGTTTTCCCAAGGTATATTCCCTAGACTGGTAGTGCCCTTGGCTCTGTAGCTCTGTTCTTTACTTTTTTAGGGAACAGAATGCACTCCTCCAGAGAGGCAGTTGGCAATTTACATCCCTCCCATCAGCATAACAAGGCTCCCTGTTCTCCAGGGCCTGTCTTGCCTTTCTTGTTCTTACACATTTTGTGGATGTCCCTTTTGACCGGTGGGAAGTGATACTTCTTTGTAGTGCAGATTTGCATTGCCCGCTTGCTTGCTTGGCCAAAAAGGGCGTATGCGTTTTCTCCTGAATATATTCAGGAGAAAACGCATACGCCCTTTTTGGCCAAGTGCATCATTGTCGAAGTTGTGCCCCTCTTCCTGTGCTTTAAAGGCGATTCCAACGTACCTCTTGAAATCTGTTTCCTGCTATTCTGCCTCGCTTTCAAGTCCGCCTCGTTGCCTTCCCTCAACAGATTTTTGGACGATAGTTGTCCTTTATTACTCGGCCAGTTTGTGAATTGCTGTGCCCCTGAGCTCCATTTTTCAACTCGTTTTTGGTGAGCTGACCGCAAGTCCAAAATTTTGGTTCAGGACCTATACTGGTTCCCGGTGGGTGGCTGAGAATTTGGTTAATTCTTCTTCCTGCCGGGAAATTACAGTGATATGTGCCCCTCCAAATGCCTAACAGCTACTCTCTCATTGGTTCTCCCTCTTCCCTTTCATCCTCTGCCAAATTGGCAACCTGTGCGAACCAAGAGGTTAAAGGCGCTGTCTCTCCAAGTTGGGAGGTTGATAGTAAAGCAGACGGAAAGTCAAACCGGAGCACCAGGAGAGGGACTATGCGTTGAGTTTTAGAAACCTTTCGTATTCACAGTGTGTCCGTTCTCTAGGTTTCCCGCACATGTTATAGCTGTAGTAATATTCCCTTCAACCTGGAGAGTTCGGACCCATGGAATGGGTGCCATGCATTATTGCTTTAAAGGGTCTGCATTTGCTCACCCAATCTCACCAATCGTCTCAGTCCCAAGTGTCCCTCCTTATGCCACATCCAGCTGTCGTTGTAGATAGGGTCATTCCAGCTTTCATCAGAGACCCTGAAGGAATTGTAAAGAATTTCCCAGTTTTTTTGTTTTGTTTTTGAAATTCCTTTTTATAGTGGGTTTGAGCTGATTCTCGCTGCCATGTTTATGCCAGTCTAGACACACTTGATTCCCTTATGGAGACATATCAATACATAGGTTTTAAGATTCTTACTAGTCAGATATTTTCCTCTGCGGGAAATATGGGGTTTTGAGTCCCTTTCGCTGAGGACGGTGTAGGTCTTGTCTATTCCATAGTTGGTTTTTGGAACGGTACCTGTGCTTATATCAAACTCTGGTTTTATGCATCACCCCACCTCTCCTTCCCCCTTAAGCAGGTATAAGAGTGTTTTCTAAATGTGAGACACTGTTCTCTTTCCTAACTCAGTTCAAGTGTAGCCATGTTTACAGGATCTTCATAAGTGATATCTTATGATAAGTTTCTTTTTCTGTGTGACTTATTTCACTTAGAATCATCGTACCTGAATCCACCCATTTTGCTGCTACTGGTCTTATGACATTGATTTCATGGCTGAGGGATATTCCATCGTACGTAAATACCACAATTTTTTGAACCATGTTTATATTTTCTGGGATACTTAAGGTGTATCCAAGTTGAGGTCCTTGTATGCAGTGCAGCCCTAAATTTTGGGGTGGCTCTGTCTTATTGATTTTCAGTTTTCCCAAGGTATATTCCCTAGACTGGTAGTGCCCTTGGCTCTGTAGCTCTGTTGTTTACTTGTTTTAGGGAACACAATGCACTCCTCCAGAGAGGCAGTTGGCAATTTACATCCCGCCCATCAGCATAACAAGGCTCCCTGTTCTCCAGGGCCTGTCTTGCCTTTCTTGTTCTTACACATTTTGTGGATGTCCCTTTTGACCGGTGGGAAGTGATACTTCTTTGTAGTGCAGATTTGCATTGACCGCTTGCTTGCTTGGCCAAAAAGGGCGTATGCGTTTTCTCCTGAATATATTCAGGAGAAAACGCATACGCCCTTTTTGGCCAAGTGCATCATTGTCGAAGTTGTGCCCCTCTTCCTGTGCTTTAAAGGCGATTCCAACGTACCTCTTGAAATCTGTTTCCTGCTATTCTGCCTCGCTTTCAAGTCCGCCTCGTTGCCTTCCCTCAACAGATTTTTGGACGATAGTTGTCCTTTATTACTCGGCCAGTTTGTGAATTGCTGTGTCCCTGAGCTCCATTTTTCAACTCGTTTTTGGAGAGCTGACCGCAAGTCCAAAATTTTGGTTCAGGACCTATACTGGTTCCCGGTGGGTGGCTGAGAATTTGGTTAATTCTTCTTCCTGCCGGGAAATTACAGTGATATGTGCCCGTCCAAATGCCTAACAGCTACTCTCTCATTGGTTCTCCCTCTTCCCTTTCATCCTCTGCCAAATTGGCAACCTGTGCGAACCAAGAGGTTAAAGGGGCTGTCTCTCCAAGTTGGGAGGTTGATAGTAAAGCAGACGGAAAGTCAAACCGGAGCACCAGGAGAGGGTTTATTCTTTGAGTTTTAGAAACCTTTCGTATTCACAGTGTGTCCGTTCTCTAGGTTTCCCGCACATGTTATAGCTGTAGTAATATTCCCTTCAACCTGGAGAGTTCGGACCCATGGAATGGGTGCCATGCATTATTGCTTTAAAGCGTCTGCATTTGCTCACCCAATCTCACCAATCGTCTCAGTCCCAAGTGTCCCTCCTTATGCCACATCCAGCTGTCGTTGTAGATAGGGTCATTCCAGCTTTCATCAGAGACCCTGAAGGAATTGTAAAGAATTTCCCAGTTTTTTTGTTTTGTTTTTGAAATTCCTTTTTATAGTGGGTTTGAGCTGATTCTCGCTGCCATGTTTATGCCAGTCTAGACCCACTTGATTCCCTTACGGAGACATATCAATACATAGGTTTTAAGATTCTTACTAGTCAGATATTTTCCTCTGCGGGAAATATGGGGTTTTGAGTCCCTTTCACTGAGGAAGGTGTAGGTCTTGTCTATTCCATAGTTGGTTTTTGGAACGGTACCTGTGCTTATATCAAACTCTGGTTTTATGCATCACCCCACCTCTCCTTCCCCCTTAAGCAGGCATAAGAGTGTTTTCTAAATGTGAGACACTGTTCTCTTTCCTAACTCAGTTCAAGTGTAGCCATGTTTACAGGATCTTCATAAGTGATATCTTATGATAAGTTTCTTTTTCTGTGTGACTTATTTCACTTAGAATCATCGTACCTGAATCCACCCATTTTGCTGCTACTGGTCTTATGACATTGATTTCCTGGCTGAGGGATATTCTATCGTACGTAAGTACCACAATTTTTTGAACCATGTTTATATTTTCTGGGATACTTAAGGTGTATCCAAGTTGAGGTCCTTGTATGCAGTGCAGCCCTAAGTTTTGGGGTAGCTCTGTCTTATTGATTTTCAGTTTTCCCAAGGTATATTCCCTAGACTGGTAGTGCCCTTGGCTCTGTAGCTCTGTTCTTTACTTGTTTTAGGGAACAGAATGCACTCCTCCAGAGAGGCAGTTGGCAATTTACATCCCGCCCATCAGCATAACAAGGCTCCCTGTTCTCCAGGGCCTGTCTTGCCTTTCTTGTTCTTACACATTTTGTGGATGTCCCTTTTGACCGGTGGGAAGTGATACTTCTTTGTAGTGCAGATTTGCATTGCCCGCTTGCTTGCTTGGCCAAAAAGGGCGTATGCGTTTTCTCCTGAATATATTCAGGAGAAAACGCATACACCCTTTTTGGCCAAGTGCGTCATTGTCGAAGTTGTGCCCCTCTTCCTGTGCTTTAAAGGCGATTCCAACGTACCTCTTGAAATCTGTTTCCTGCTATTCTGCCTCACTTTCAAGTCTGCCTCGTTGCCTTCCCTCAACAGATTTTTGGACGATAGTTGTCCTTTATTACTCGGCCAGTTTGTGAATTGCTGTGTCCCTGAGCTCCATTTTTCAACTCGTTTTTGGAGAGCTGACCGCAAGTCCAAAATTTTGGTTCAGGACCTATACTGGTTCCCGGTGGGTGGCTGAGAATTTGGTTAATTCTTCTTCCTGCCTGGAAATTACAGTGATATGTGCCCGTCCAAATGCCTAACAGCTACTCTCTCATTGGTTCTCCCTCTTCCCTTTCATCCTCTGCCAAATTGGCAACCTGTGCGAACCAAGAGGTTAAAGGGGCTGTCTCTCCAAGTTGGGAGGTTGATAGTAAAGCAGCCGGAAAGTCAAACCGGAGCACCAGGAGAGGGTTTATTCTTTGAGTTTTAGAAACCTTTCGTATTCACAGTGTGTCCGTTCTCTAGGTTTCCCGCACATGTTATAGCTGTAGTAATATTCCCTTCAACCTGGAGAGTTCGGACCCATGGAATGGGTGCCATGCATTATTGCTTTAAAGCGTCTGCATTTGCTCACCCAATCTCACCAATCGTCTCAGTCCCAAGTGTCCCTCCTTATGCCACATCCAGCTGTCGTTGTAGATAGGGTCATTCCAGCTTTCATCAGAGACCCTGAAGGAATTGTAAAGAATTTCCCAGTTTTTTTGTTTTGTATTTGAAATTCCTTTTTATAGTGGGTTTGAGCTGATTCTCGCTGCCATGTTTATGCCAGTCTAGACACACTTGATTCCCTTATGGAGACATATCAATACATAGGTTTTAAGATTCTTACTAGTCAGATATTTTCCTCTGCGGGAAATATGGGGTTTTGAGTCCCTTTCACTGAGGACGGTGTAGGTCTTGTCTATTCCATAGTTGGTTTTTGGAACGGTACCTGTGCTTATATCAAACTCTGGTTTTATGCATCACCCCACCTCTCCTTCAACCTTAAGCAGGTATAAGAGTGTTTTCTAAATGTGAGACACTGTTCTCTTTCCTAACTCAGTTCAAGTGTAGCCATGTTTACAGGATCTTCATAAGTGATATCTTATGATAAGTTTCTTTTTCTGTGTGATTTATTTCACTTAGAATCATCGTACCTGAATCCACCCATTTTGCTGCTACTGGTCTTATGACATTGATTTCATGGCTGAGGGATATTCCATTGTACGTAAGTACCACAATTTTTTGAACCATGTTTATATTTTCTGGGATACTTAAGGTGTATCCAAGTTGAGGTCCTTGTATGCAGTGCAGCCCTAAATTTTGGGGTGGCTCTGTCTTATTGATTTTCAGTTTTCCCAAGGTATATTCCCTAGACTGGTAGTGCCCTTGGCTCTGTAGCTCTGTTCTTTACTTTTTTAGGGAACAGAATGCACTCCTCCAGAGAGGCAGTTGGCAATTTACATCCCTCCCATCAGCATAACAAGGCTCCCTGTTCTCCAGGGCCTGTCTTGCCTTTCTTGTTCTTACACATTTTGTGGATGTCCCTTTTGACCGGTGGGAAGTGATACTTCTTTGTAGTGCAGATTTGCATTGCCCGCTTGCTTGCTTGGCCAAAAAGGGCGTATGCGTTTTCTCCTGAATATATTCAGGAGAAAACGCATACGCCCTTTTTGGCCAAGTGCATCATTGTCGAAGTTGTGCCCCTCTTCCTGTGCTTTAAAGGCGATTCCAACGTACCTCTTGAAATCTGTTTCCTGCTATTCTGCCTCGCTTTCAAGTCCGCCTCGTTGCCTTCCCTCAACAGATTTTTGGACGATAGTTGTCCTTTATTACTCGGCCAGTTTGTGAATTGCTGTGCCCCTGAGCTCCATTTTTCAACTCGTTTTTGGTGAGCTGACCGCAAGTCCAAAATTTTGGTTCAGGACCTATACTGGTTCCCGGTGGGTGGCTGAGAATTTGGTTAATTCTTCTTCCTGCCGGGAAATTACAGTGATATGTGCCCCTCCAAATGCCTAACAGCTACTCTCTCATTGGTTCTCCCTCTTCCCTTTCATCCTCTGCCAAATTGGCAACCTGTGCGAACCAAGAGGTTAAAGGCGCTGTCTCTCCAAGTTGGGAGGTTGATAGTAAAGCAGACGGAAAGTCAAACCGGAGCACCAGGAGAGGGACTATGCGTTGAGTTTTAGAAACCTTTCGTATTCACAGTGTGTCCGTTCTCTAGGTTTCCCGCACATGTTATAGCTGTAGTAATATTCCCTTCAACCTGGAGAGTTCGGACCCATGGAATGGGTGCCATGCATTATTGCTTTAAAGGGTCTGCATTTGCTCACCCAATCTCACCAATCGTCTCAGTCCCAAGTGTCCCTCCTTATGCCACATCCAGCTGTCGTTGTAGATAGGGTCATTCCAGCTTTCATCAGAGACCCTGAAGGAATTGTAAAGAATTTCCCAGTTTTTTTGTTTTGTTTTTGAAATTCCTTTTTATAGTGGGTTTGAGCTGATTCTCGCTGCCATGTTTATGCCAGTCTAGACACACTTGATTCCCTTATGGAGACATATCAATACATAGGTTTTAAGATTCTTACTAGTCAGATATTTTCCTCTGCGGGAAATATGGGGTTTTGAGTCCCTTTCGCTGAGGACGGTGTAGGTCTTGTCTATTCCATAGTTGGTTTTTGGAACGGTACCTGTGCTTATATCAAACTCTGGTTTTATGCATCACCCCACCTCTCCTTCCCCCTTAAGCAGGTATAAGAGTGTTTTCTAAATGTGAGACACTGTTCTCTTTCCTAACTCAGTTCAAGTGTAGCCATGTTTACAGGATCTTCATAAGTGATATCTTATGATAAGTTTCTTTTTCTGTGTGACTTATTTCACTTAGAATCATCGTACCTGAATCCACCCATTTTGCTGCTACTGGTCTTATGACATTGATTTCATGGCTGAGGGATATTCCATCGTACGTAAATACCACAATTTTTTGAACCATGTTTATATTTTCTGGGATACTTAAGGTGTATCCAAGTTGAGGTCCTTGTATGCAGTGCAGCCCTAAATTTTGGGGTGGCTCTGTCTTATTGATTTTCAGTTTTCCCAAGGTATATTCCCTAGACTGGTAGTGCCCTTGGCTCTGTAGCTCTGTTCTTTACTTGTTTTAGGGAACAGAATGCACTCCTCCAGAGAGGCAGTTGGCAATTTACATCCCGCCCATCAGCATAACAAGGCTCCCTGTTCTCCAGGGCCTGTCTTGCCTTTCTTGTTCTTACACATTTTGTGGATGTCCCTTTTGACCGGTGGGAAGTGATACTTCTTTGTAGTGCAGATTTGCATTGCCCGCTTGCTTGCTTGGCCAAAAAGGGCGTATGCGTTTTCTCCTGAATATATTCAGGAGAAAACGCATACGCCCTTTTTGGCCAAGTGCATCATTGTCGAAGTTGTGCCCCTCTTCCTGTGCTTTAAAGGCGATTCCAACGTACCTCTTGAAATCTGTTTCCTGCTATTCTGCCTCGCTTTCAAGTCCGCCTCGTTGCCTTCCCTCAACAGATTTTTGGACGATAGTTGTCCTTTATTACTCGGCCAGTTTGTGAATTGCTGTGCCCCTGAGCTCCATTTTTCAACTCGTTTTTGGTGAGCTGACCGCAAGTCCAAAATTTTGGTTCAGGACCTATACTGGTTCCCGGTGGGTGGCTGAGAATTTGGTTAATTCTTCTTCCTGCCGGGAAATTACAGTGATATGTGCCCGTCCAAATGCCTAACAGCTACTCTCTCATTGGTTCTCCCTCTTCCCTTTCATCCTCTGCCAAATTGGCAACCTGTGCGAACCAAGAGGTTAAAGGCGCTGTCTCTCCAAGTTGGGAGGTTGATAGTAAAGCAGACGGAAAGTCAAACCGGAGCACCAGGAGAGGGACTATGCGTTGAGTTTTAGAAACCTTTCGTATTCACAGTGTGTCCGTTCTCTAGGTTTCCCGCACATGTTATAGCTGTAGTAATATTCCCTTCAACCTGGAGAGTTCGGACCCATGGAATGGGTGCCATGCATTATTGCTTTAAAGGGTCTGCATTTGCTCACCCAATCTCACCAATCGTCTCAGTCCCAAGTGTCCCTCCTTATGCCACATCCAGCTGTCGTTGTAGATAGGGTCATTCCAGCTTTCATCAGAGACCCTGAAGGAATTGTAAAGAATTTCCCAGTTTTTTTGTTTTGTTTTTGAAATTCCTTTTTATAGTGGGTTTGAGCTGATTCTCGCTGCCATGTTTATGCCAGTCTAGACACACTTGATTCCCTTATGGAGACATATCAATACATAGGTTTTAAGATTCTTACTAGTCAGATATTTTCCTCTGCGGGAAATATGGGGTTTTGAGTCCCTTTCGCTGAGGACGGTGTAGGTCTTGTCTATTCCATAGTTGGTTTTTGGAACGGTACCTGTGCTTATATCAAACTCTGGTTTTATGCATCACCCCACCTCTCCTTCCCCCTTAAGCAGGTATAAGAGTGTTTTCTAAATGTGAGACACTGTTCTCTTTCCTAACTCAGTTCAAGTGTAGCCATGTTTACAGGATCTTCATAAGTGATATCTTATGATAAGTTTCTTTTTCTGTGTGACTTATTTCACTTAGAATCATCGTACCTGAATCCACCCATTTTGCTGCTACTGGTCTTATGACATTGATTTCATGGCTGAGGGATATTCCATCGTACGTAAGTACCACAATTTTTTGAACCATGTTTATATTTCCTGGGATATTTATTTTGTACCCAAGTTGAGGTCCTTGTAAGCAGTGCAGCCCTAAATTTTGGGGTGGCTCTGTCTTATTGATTTTCAGTTTTCCCAAGGTATATTCCCTAGACTGGTAGTGCCCTTGGCTCTGTAGCTCTGTTCTTTACTTGTTTTAGGGAACAGAATGCACTCCTCCAGAGAGGCAGTTGGCAATTTACATCCCGCCCATCAGCATAACAAGGCTCCCTGTTCTCCAGGGCCTGTCTTGCCTTTCTTGTTCTTACACATTTTGTGGATGTCCCTTTTGACCGGTGGGAAGTGATACTTCTTTGTAGTGCAGATTTGCATTGCCCGCTTGCTTGCTTGGCCAAAAATTGCGTATGCGTTTTCTCCTGAATATATTCAGGAGAAAACGCATACGCCCTTTTTGGCCAAGTGCATCATTGTCGAAGTTGTGCCCCTCTTCCTGTGCTTTAAAGGCGATTCCAACGTACCTCTTGAAATCTGTTTCCTGCTATTCTGCCTCGCTTTGAAGTCCGCCTCGTTGCCTTCCCTCAACAGATTTTTGGACGATAGTTGTCCTTTATTACTCGGCCAGTTTGTGAATTGCTGTGTCCCTGAGCTCCATTTTTCAACTCGTTTTTGGAGATCTGACCGCAAGTCCAAAATTTTGGTTCAGGACCTATACTGGTTCCCGGTGGGTGGCTGAGAATTTGGTTAATTCTTCTTCCTGCCGGGAAATTACAGTGATATGTGCCCCTCCAAATGCCTAACAGCTACTCTCTCATTGGTTCTCCCTCTTCCCTTTCATCCTCTGCCAAATTGGCAACCTGTGCGAACCAAGAGGTTAAAGGGGCTGTCTCTCCAAGTTGGGAGGTTGATAGTAAAGCAGACGGAAAGTCAAACCAGAGCACCAGGAGAGGGTCTATTCTTTGAGTTTTAGAAACCTTTCGTATTCACAGTGTGTCCGTTCTCTAGGTTTCCCGCACATGTTATAGCTGTAGTAATATTCCCTTCAACCTGGAGAGTTCGGACCCATGGAATGGGTGCCATGCATTATTGCTTTAAAGCGTCTGCATTTGCTCACCCAATCTCACCAATCGTCTCAGTCCCAAGTGTCCCTCCTTATGCCACATCCAGCTGTCGTTGTAGATAGGGTCATTCCAGCTTTCATCAGAGACCCTGAAGGAATTGTAAAGAATTTCCCAGTTTTTTTGTTTTGTTTTTGAAATTCCTTTTTATAGTGGGTTTGAGCTGATTCTCGCTGCCATGTTTATGCCAGTCTAGACACACTTGATTCCCTTACGGAGACATATCAATACATAGGTTTTAAGATTCTTACTAGTCAGATACTTTCCTCTGCGGGAAATATGGGGTTTTGAGTCCCTTTCACTGAGGACGGTGTAGGTCTTGTCTATTCCATAGTTGGTTTTTGGAACGGTACCTGTGCTTATATCAAACTCTGGTTTTATGCATCACCCCACCTCTCCTTCCCCCTTAAGCAGGTATAAGAGTGTTTTCTAAATGTGAGACACTGTTCTCTTTCCTAACTCAGTTCAAGTGTAGCCATGTTTACAGGATCTTCATAAGTGATATCTTATGATAAGTTTCTTTTTCTGTGTGACTTATTTCACTTAGAATCATCGTACCTGAATCCACCCATTTTGCTGCTACTGGTCTTATGACATTGATTTCATGGCTGAGGGATATTCCATCCTACGTAAGTACCACAATTTTTTGAACCATGTTTATATTTTCTGGGATACTTAAGGTGTATCCAAGTTGAGGTCCTTGTATGCAGTGCAGCCCTAAATTTTGGGGTGGCTCTGTCTTATTGATTTTCAGTTTTCCCAAGGTATATTCCCTAGACTGGAGGTGCCCTTGGCTCTGTAGCTCTGTTCTTTACTTGTTTTAGGGAACAGAATGCACTCCTCCAGAGAGGCAGTTGGCAATTTACATCCCGCCCATCAGCATAACAAGGCTCCCTGTTCTCCAGGGCCTGTCTTGCCTTTCTTGTTCTTACACATTTTGTGGATGTCCCTTTTGACCGGTGGGAAGTGATACTTCTTTGTAGTGCAGATTTGCATTGCCCGCTTGCTTGCTTGGCCAAAAAGGGCGTATGCGTTTTCTCCTGAATATATTCAGGAGAAAACGCATACGCCCTTTTTGTCCAAGTGCATCATTGTCGAAGTTGTGCCCCTTTTCCTGTGCTTTAAAGGCGATTCCAACGTACCTCTTGAAATCTGTTTCCTGCTATTCTGCCTCGCTTTCAAGTCCGCCTCGTTGCCTTCCCTCAACAGATTTTGGACGATAGGTGTCCTTTATTACTCGGCCAGTTTGTGAATTGCTGTGCCCCTGAGCTCCATTTTTCAACTCGTTTTTGGTGAGCTGACCGCAAGTCCAAAATTTTGGTTCAGGACCTATACTGGTTCCCGGTGGGTGGCTGAGAATTTGGTTAATTCTTTTTCCTGCTGGGAAATTACAGTGATATGTGCCCGTCCAAATGCCTAACAGCTACTCTCTCATTGGTTCTCCCTCTTCCCTTTCATCATCTGCCAAATTGGCAACCTGTGCGAACCAAGAGGTTAAAGGGGCTGTCTCTCCAAGTTGGGAGGTTGATAGTAAAGCAGACGGAAAGTCAAACCGGAGCACCAGGAGAGGGACTATGCGTTGAGTTTTAGAAACCTTTTGTATTCACAGTGTGTCCGTTCTCTAGGTTTCCCGCACATGTTATAGCTGTAGTAATATTCCCTTCAACCTGGAGAGTTCGGACTCATGGAATGGGTGCCATGCATTATTGCTTTAAAGGGTCTGCATTTGCTCACCCAATCTCACCAATCGTCTCAGTCCCAAGTGTCCCTCCTTATGCCACATCCAGCTGTCGTTGTAGATAGGGTCATTCCAGCTTTCATCAGAGACCCTGAAGGAATTGTAAAGAATTTCCCAGTTTTTTTGTTTTGTTTTTGAAATTCCTTTTTATAGTGGGTTTGAGCTGATTCTCGCTGCCATGTTTATGCCAGTCTAGACACACTTGATTCCCTTACGGAGACATATCAATACATAGGTTTTAAGATTCTTACTAGTCAGATACTTTCCTCTGCGGGAAATATGGGGTTTTGAGTCCCTTTCACTGAGGACTGTGTAGGTCTTGTCTATTCCATAGTTGGTTTTTGGAACGGTACCTGTGCTTATATCAAACTCTGGTTTTATGCATCACCCCACCTCTCCTTCCCCCTTAAGCAGGTATAAGAGTGTTTTCTAAATGTGAGACACTGTTCTCTTTCCTAACTCAGTTCAAGTGTAGCCATGTTTACAGGATCTTCATAAGTGATATCTTATGATAAGTTTCTTTTTCTGTGTGACTTATTTCACTTAGAATCATCGTACCTGAATCCACCCATTTTGCTGCTACTGGTCTTATGACATTGATTTCCTGGCTGAGGGATATTCCATCGTACGTAAGTACCACAGTTTTTTGAACCATGTTTATATTTTCTGGGATACTTAAGGTGTATCCAAGTTGAGGTCCTTGTATGCAGTGCAGCCCTAAATTTTGGGGTGGCTCTGTCTTATTGATTTTCAGTTTTCCCAAGGTATATTCCCTAGACTGGTAGTGCCCTTGGCTCTGTAGCTCTGTTCTTTACTTGTTTTAGGGAACAGAATGCACTCCTCCAGAGAGGCAGTTGGCAATTTACATCCCGCCCATCAGCATAACAAGGCTCCCTGTTCTCCAGGGCCTGTCTTGCCTTTCTTGTTCTTACACATTTTGTGGATGTCCCTTTTGACCGGTGGGAAGTGATACTTCTTTGTAGTGCTGATTTGCATTGCCCGCTTGCTTGCTTGGCCAAAAAGGGCGTATGCGTTTTCTCCTGAATATATTCAGGAGAAAACGCATATGCCCTTTTTGGCCAAGTGCATCATTGTCGAAGTTGTGCCCCTCTTCCTGTGCTTTAAAGGCGATTCCAACGTACCTCTTGAAATCTGTTTCCTGCTATTCTGCCTCGCTTTCAAGTCCGCCTCGTTGCCTTCCCTCAACAGATTTTTGGACGATAGGTGTCCTTTATTACTCGGCCAGTTTGTGAATTGCTGTGCCCCTGAGCTCCATTTTTCAACTCGTTTTTGGTGAGCTGACCGCAAGTCCAAAATTTTGGTTCAGGACCTATACTGGTTCCTGGTGGGTGGCTGAGAATTTGGTTAATTCTTTTTCCTGCTGGGAAATTACAGTGATATGTGCCCGTCCAAATGCCTAACAGCTACTCTCTCATTGGTTCTCCCTCTTCCCTTTCATCCTCTGTCAAATTGGCAACCTGTGCGAACCAAGAGGTTAAAGGGGCTGTCTCTCCAAGTTGGGAGGTTGATAGTAAAGCAAACGGAAAGTCAAACCGGAGCACCAGGAGAGGGTCTATTCTTTGAGTTTTAGAAACCTTTCATATTCACAGTGTGTCCGTTCTCTAGGTTTCCCGCACATGTTATAGCTGTAGTAATATTCCCTTCAACCTGGAGAGTTCGGACCCATGGAATGGGTGCCATGCATTATTGCTTTAAAGCGTCTGCATTTGCTCACCCAATCTCACCAATCGTCTCAGTCCCAAGTGTCCCTCCTTATGCCACATCCAGCTGTCGTTGTAGATAGGGTCATTCCAGCTTTCATCAGAGACCCTGAAGGAATTGTAAAGAATTTCCCAGTTTTTTTGTTTTGTTTTTGAAATTCCTTTTTATAGTGGGTTTGAGCTGATTCTCGCTGCCATGTTTATGCCAGTCTAGACACACTTGATTCCCTTACGGAGACATATCAATACATAGGTTTTAAGATTCTTACTAGTCAGATACTTTCCTCTGCGGGAAATATGGGATTTTGAGTCCCTTTCACTGAGGACGGTGTAGGTCTTGTCTATTCCATAGTTGGTTTTTGGAACGGTACCTGTGCTTATATCAAACTCTGGTTTTATGCATCACCCCACCTCTCCTTCCCCCTTAAGCAGGTATAAGAGTGTTTTCTAAATGTGAGACACTGTTCTCTTTCCTAACTCAGTTCAAGTGTAGCCATGTTTACAGGATCTTCATAAGTGATATCTTATGATAAGTTTCTTTTTCTGTGTGACTTATTTCACTTAGAATCATCGTACCTGAATCCACCCATTTTGCTGCTACTGGTCTTATGACATTGATTTCATGGCGGAGGGATATTCCATCGTACGTAAGTACCACAATTTTTTGAACCATGTTTATATTTTCTGGGATACTTAAGGTGTATCCAAGTTGAGGTCCTTGTATGCAGTGCAGCCCTAAATTTTGGGGTGGCTCTGTCTTACTGATTTTCAGTTTTCCCAAGGTATATTCCCTAGACTGGTAGTGCCCTTGGCTCTGTAGCTCTGTTCTTTACTTGTTTTAGGGAACAGAATGCACTCCTCCAGAGAGGCAGTTGGCAATTTACATCCCGCCCATCAGCATAACAAGGCTCCCTGTTCTCCAGGGCCTGTCTTGCCTTTCTTGTTCTTACACATTTTGTGGATGTCCCTTTTGACCGGTGGGAAGTGATACTTCTTTGTAGTGCAGATTTGCATTGTCCGCTTGCTTGCTTGGCCAAAAAGGGCGTATGCGTTTTCTCCTGAATATATTCAGGAGAAAACGCATACGCCCATTTTGGCCAAGTGCGTCATTGTCGAAATTGTGCCCCTCTTCCTGTGCTTTAAAGGCGATTCCAACGTACCTCTTGAAATCTGTTTCCTGCTATTCTGCCTCACTTTCAAGTCCGCCTCGTTGCCTTCCCTCAACAGATTTTTGGACGATAGTTGTCCTTTATTACTCGGCCAGTTTGTGAATTGCTGTGCCCCTGAGCTCCATTTTTCAACTCGTTTTTGGTGAGCTGACCGCAAGTCCAAAATTTTGGTTCAGGACATATACTGGTTCCCAGTGGGTGGCTGAGAATTTGGTTAATTCTTCTTCCTGCCGGGAAATTACAGTGATATGTGCCCGTCCAAATGCCTAACAGCTACTCTCTCATTGGTTCTCCCTCTTCCCTTTCATCCTCTGCCAAATTGGCAACCTGTGCGAACCAAGAGGTTAAAGGGGCTGTCTCTCCAAGTTGGGAGGTTGATAGTAAAGAAGACGGAAAGTCAAACCAGAGCACCAGGAGAGGGTCTATTCTTTGAGTTTTAGAAACCTTTCGTATTCACAGTGTGTCCGTTCTCTAGGTTTCCCGCACATGTTATAGCTGTAGTAATATTCCCTTCAACCTGGAGAGTTCGGACCCATGGAATGGGTGCCATGCATTATTGCTTTAAAGCGTCTGCATTTGCTCACCCAATCTCACCAATCGTCTCAGTCCCAAGTGTCCCTCCTTATGCCACATCCAGCTGTCGTTGTAGATAGGGTCATTCCAGCTTTCATCAGAGACCCTGAAGGAATTGTAAAGAATTTCCCAGTTTTTTTGTTTTGTTTTTGTAATTCCTTTTTATAGTGGGTTTGAGCTGATTCTCGCTGCCATGTTTATGCCAGTCTAGACACACTTGATTCCCTTACGGAGACATATCAATACATAGGTTTTAAGATTCTTACTAGTCAGATATTTTCCTCTGCGGGAAATATGGGGTTTTGAGTCCCTTTCACTGAGGACGGTGTAGGTCTTGTCTATTCCATAGTTGGTTTTTGGAACGGTACCTGTGCTTATATCAAACTCTGGTTTTATGCATCACCCCACCTCTCCTTCCCCCTTAAGCAGGTATAAGAGTGTTTTCTAAATGTGAGACACTGTTCTCTTTCCTAACTCAGTTCAAGTGTAGCCATGTTTACAGGATCTTCATAAGTGATATCTTATGATAAGTTTCTTTTTCTGTGTGACTTATTTCACTTAGAATCATCGTACCTGAATCCACCCATTTTGCTGCTACTGGTCTTATGACATTGATTTCCTGGCTGAGGGATATTCCATCGTACGTAAGTACCACAATTTTTTGAACCATGTTTATATTTTCTGGGATACTTAAGGTGTATCCAAGTTGAGGTCCTTGTATGCAGTGCAGCCCTAAGTTTTGGGGTGGCTCTGTCTTATTGATTTTCAGTTTTCCCAAGGTATATTCCCTAGACTGGTAGTGCCCTTGGCTCTGTAGCTCTGTTCTTTACTTGTTTTAGGGAACAGAATGCACTCCTCCAGAGAGGCAGTTGGCAATTTACATCCCGCCCATCAGCATAACAAGGCTCCCTGTTCTCCAGGGCCTGTCTTGCCTTTCTTGTTCTTACACATTTTGTGGATGTCCCTTTTGACCGGTGGGAAGTGATACTTCTTTGTAGTGCAGATTTGCATTGCCCGCTTGCTTGCTTGGCCAAAAAGGGCGTATGCGTTTTCTCCTGAATATATTCAGGAGAAAACGCATACGCCCTTTTTGGCCAAGTGCGTCATTGTCGAAGTTGTGCCCCTCTTCCTGTGCTTTAAAGGCGATTCCAACGTACCTCTTGAAATCTGTTTCCTGCTATTCTGCCTCACTTTCAAGTCTGCCTCGTTGCCTTCCCTCAACAGATTTTTGGACGATAGTTGTCCTTTATTACTCGGCCAGTTTGTGAATTGCTGTGTCCCTGAGCTCCATTTTTCAACTCGTTTTTGGAGAGCTGACCGCAAGTCCAAAATTTTGCTTCAGGACCTATACTGGTTCCCGGTGGGTGGCTGAGAATTTGGTTAATTCTTCTTCCTTCCGGGAAATTACAGTGATATGTGCCCGTCCAAATGCCTAACAGCTACTCTCTCATTGGTTCTCCCTCTTCCCTTTCATCCTCTGCCAAATTGGCAACCTGTGCGAACCAAGAGGTTAAAGGGGCTGTCTCTCCAAGTTGGGAGGTTGATAGTAAAGCAGACGGAAAGTCAAACCGGAGCACCAGGAGAGGGTTTATTCTTTGAGTTTTAGAAACCTTTCGTATTCACAGTGTGTCCGTTCTCTAGGTTTCCCGCACATGTTATAGCTGTAGTAATATTCCCTTCAACCTGGAGAGTTCGGACCCATGGAATGGGTGCCATGCATTATTGCTTTAAAGCGTCTGCATTTGCTCACCCAATCTCACCAATCGTCTCAGTCCCAAGTGTCCCTCCTTATGCCACATCCAGCTGTCGTTGTAGATAGGGTCATTCCAGCTTTCATCAGAGACCCTGAAGGAATTGTAAAGAATTTCCCAGTTTTTTTGTTTTGTTTTTGAAATTCCTTTTTATAGTGGGTTTGAGCTGATTCTCGCTGCCATGTTTATGCCAGTCTAGACACACTTGATTCCCTTACGGAGACATATCAATACATAGGTTTTAAGATTCTTACTAGTCAGATATTTTCCTCTGCGGGAAATATGGGGTTTTGAGTCCCTTTCACTGAGGACGGTGTAGGTCTTGTCTATTCCATAGTTGGTTTTTGGAACGGTACCTGTGCTTATATCAAACTCTGGTTTTATGCATCACCCCACCTCTCCTTCCCCCTTAAGCAGGTATAAGAGTGTTTTCTAAATGTGAGACACTGTTCTCTTTCCTAACTCAGTTCAAGTGTAGCCATGTTTACAGGATCTTCATAAGTGATATCTTATGATAAGTTTCTTTTTCTGTGTGATTTATTTCACTTATAATCATCGTACCTGAATCCACCCATTTTGCTGCTACTGGTCTTATGACATTGATTTCATGGCTGAGGGATATTCCATCGTACGTAAGTACCACAATTTTTTGAACCATGTTTATATTTTCTGGGATACTTAAGGTGTATCCAAGTTGAGGTCCTTGTATGCAGTGCAGCCCTAAATTTTGGGGTGGCTCTGTCTTATTGATTTTCAATTTTCCCAAGGTATATTCCCTAGACTGGTAGTGCCCTTGGCTCTGTAGCTCTGTTCTTTACTTGTTTTAGGGAACAGAATGCACTCCTCCAGAGAGGCAGTTGGCAATTTACATCCCGCCCATCAGCATAACAACGCTCCCTGTTCTCCAGGGCCTGTCTTGCGTTTCTTGTTCTTACACATTTTGTGGATGTCCCTTTTGACCGGTGGGAAGTGATACTTCTTTGTAGTGCAGATTTGCATTGCCCACTTGCTTGCTTAGCCAAAAAGGGCGTATGCGTTTTCTCCTGAATATATTCAGGAGAAAACGCATACGCCCTTTTTGGCCAAGTGCGTCATTGTCGAAGATGTGCCCCTCTTCCTGTGCTTTAAAGGCGATTCCAACGTACCTCTTGAAATCTGTTTCCTGCTATTCTGCCTCGCTTTCAAGTCCGCCTCGTTGCCTTCCCTCAACAGATTTTTGGACGATAGTTGTCCTTTATTACTCGGCCAGTTTGTGAATTGCTGTGCCCCTGAGCTCCATTTTTCAACTCGTTTTTGGTGAGCTGACCGCAAGTCCAAAATTTTGGGTCAGGACCTATACTGGTTCCCGGTGGGTGGCTGATAATTTGGTTAATTCTTCTTCCTGCCGGGAAATTACAGTGATATGTGCCCGTCCAAATGCCTAACAGCTACTCTCTCATTGGTTCTCCCTCTTCCCTTTCATCCTCTGCCAAATTGGCAACCTGTGCGAACCAAGAGGTTAAAGGGGCTGTCTCTCCAAGTTGGGAGGTTGATAGTAAAGCAGACGGAAAGTCAAACCGGAGCACCAGGAGAGGGACTATGCGTTGAGTTTTAGAAACCTTTCGTATTCACAGTGTGTCCGTTCTCTAGGTTTCCCGCACATGTTATAGCTGTAGTAATATTCCCTTCAACATGGAGAGTTCGGACTCATGGAATGGGTGCCATGCATTATTGCTTTAAAGGGTCTGCATTTGCTCACCCAATCTCACCAATCGTCTCAGTCCCAAGTGTCCCTCCTTATGCCACATCCAGCTGTCGTTGTAGATAGGGTCATTCCAGCTTTCATCAGAGACCCTGAAGGAATTGTAAAGAATTTCCCAGTTTTTTTGTTTTGTTTTTGAAATTCCTTTTTATAGTGGGTTTGAGCTGATTCTCGCTGCCATGTTTATGCCAGTCTAGACACACTTGATTCCCTTATGGAGACATATCAATACATAGGTTTTAAGATTCTTACTAGTCAGATATTTTCCTCTGCGGGAAATATGGGGTTTTGAGTCCCTTTCACTGAGGACTGTGTAGGTCTTGTCTATACCATAGTTGGTTTTTGGAACGGTACCTGTGCTTATATCAAACTCTTGTTTTATGCATCACCCCACCTCTCCTTCCCCCTTAAGCAGGTATAAGAGTGTTTTCTAAATGTGAGACACTGTTCTCTTTCCTAACTCAGTTCAAGTGTAGCCATGTTTACAGGATCTTCATAAGTGATATCTTATGATAAGTTTCTTTTTCTGTGTGACTTATTTCACTTAGAATCATCGTACCTGAATCCACCCATTTTGCTGCTACTGGTCTTATGACATTGATTTCATGGCTGAGGGATATTCCATCGTACGTAAGTACCACAATTTTTTGAACCATGTTTATATTTTCTGGGATACTTAAGGTGTATCCAAGTTGAGGTCCTTGTATGCAGTGCAGCCCTAAATTTTGGGGTGGCTCTGTCTTATTGATTTTCAGTTTTCCCAAGGTATATTCCCTAGACTGGTAGTGCCCTTGGCTCTGTAGCTCTGTTCTTTACTTGTTTTAGGGAACAGAATGCACACCTCCAGAGAGGCAGTTGGCAATTTACATCCCGCCCATCAGCATAACAAGGCTCCCTGTTCTCCAGGGCCTGTCTTGCCTTTCTTGTTCTTACACATTTTGTGGATGTCCCTTTTGACCGGTGGGAAGTGATACTTCTTTGTAGTGCTGATTTGCATTGCCCGCTTGCTTGCTTGGCCAAAAAGGGCGTATGCGTTTTCTCCTGAATATATTCAGGAGAAAACGCATATGCCCTTTTTGGCCAAGTGCATCATTGTCGAAGTTGTGCCCCTCTTCCTGTGCTTTAAAGGCGAATCCAACGTACCTCTTGAAATCTGTTTCCTGCTATTCTGCCTCGCTTTCAAGTCCGCCTCGTTGCCTTCCGTCAACAGATTTTTGGACGATAGGTGTCCTTTATTACTCGGCCAGTTTGTGAATTGCTGTGTCGCTGAGCTCCATTTTTCAACTCGTTTTTGGAGAGCTGACCGCAAGACAAAAATTTTGGTTCAGGACCTATACTGGTTCCCAGTGGGTGGCTGAGAATTTGGTTAATTCTTCTTCCTGCCGGGAAATTACAGTGATATGTGCCCGTCCAAATGCCTAACAGCTACTCTCTCATTGGTTCTCCCTCTTCCCTTTCATCCTCTGCCAAATTGGCAACCTGTGCGAACCAAGAGGTTAAAGGGGCTGTCTCTCCAAGTTGGGAGGTTGATAGTAAAGCAGACGGAAAGTCAAACCGGAGCACCAGGAGAGGGACTATTCGTTGAGTTTTAGAAACCTTTCGTATTCACAGTGTGTCCATTCTCTAGGTTTCCCGCACATGTTATAGCTGTAGTAATATTCCCTTCAACCTGGAGAGTTCGGACCCATGGAATGGGTGCCATGCATTATTGCTTTAAAGGATCTGCATTTGCTCACCCAATCTCACCAATCGTCTCAGTCCCAAGTGTCCCTCCTTATGCCACATCCAGCTGTCGTTGTAGATAGGGTCATTCCAGCTTTCATCAGAGACCCTGAAGGAATTGTAAAGAATTTCCCAGTTTTTTTGTTTTGTTTTTGAAATTCCTTTTTATAGTGGGTTTGAGCTGATTCTCGCTGCCATGTTTATGCCAGTCTAGACACACTTGATTCCCTTACGGAGACATATCAATACATAGGTTTTAAGATTCTTACTAGTCAGATACTTTCCTCTGCGGGAAATATGGGGTTTTGAGTCCCTTTCACTGAGGACGGTGTAGGTCTTGTCTATTCCATAGTTGGTTTTTGGAACGGTACCTGTGATTATATCAAACTCTGGTTTTATGCATCACCCCACCTCTCCTTCCCCCTTAAGCAGGTATAAGAGTGTTTTCTAAATGTGAGACACTGTTCTCTTTCCTAACTCAGTTCAAGTGTAGCCATGTTTACAGGATCTTCATAAGTGATATCTTATGATAAGTTTCTTTTTCTGTGTGACTTATTTCACTTAGAATCATCGTACCTGAATCCACCCATTTTGCTGCTACTGGTCTTATGACATTGATTTCATGGCGGAGGGATATTCCATCGTACGTAAGTACCACAATTTTTTGAACCATGTTTATATTTTCTGGGATACTTAAGGTGTATCCAAGTTGAGGTCCTTGTATGCAGTGCAGCCCTAAATTTTGGGGTGGCTCTGTCTTACTGATTTTCAGTTTTCCCAAGGTATATTCCCTAGACTGGTAGTGCCCTTGGCTCTGTAGCTCTGTTCTTTACTTGTTTTAGGGAACAGAATGCACTCCTCCAGAGAGGCAGTTGGCAATTTACATCCCGCCCATCAGCATAACAAGGCTCCCTGTTCTCCAGGGCCTGTCTTGCCTTTCTTGTTCTTACACATTTTGTGGATGTCCCTTTTGACCGGTGGGAAGTGATACTTCTTTGTAGTGCAGATTTGCATTGCCCGCTTGCTTGCTTGGCCAAAAAGGGCGTATGCGTTTTCTCCTGAATATATTCAGGAGAAAACGCATACGCCCATTTTGGCCAAGTGCGTCATTGTCGAAATTGTGCCCCTCTTCCTGTGCTTTAAAGGCGATTCCAACGTACCTCTTGAAATCTGTTTCCTGCTATTCTGCCTCGCTCTCAAGTCCGCCTCGTTGCCTTCCCTCAACAGATTTTTGGAAGATAGTTGTCCTTTATTACTCGGCCAGTTTGTGAATTGCTGTGCCCCTGAGCTCCATTTTTCAACTCGTTTTTGGTGAGCTGACCGCAAGTCCAAAATTTTGGGTCAGGACCTATACTGGTTCCCGGTGGGTGGCTGAGAATTTGGTTAATTCTTCTTCCTGCCGGGAAATTAGAGTGATATGTGCCCGTCCAAATGCCTAACAGCTACTCTCTCATTGGTTCTCCCTCTTCCCTTTCATCCTCTGCCAAATTGGCAACCTGTGCGAACCAAGAGGTTAAAGGGGCTGTCTCTCCAAGTTGGGAGGTTGATAGTAAAGCAGACGGAAAGTCAAACCGGAGCACCAGGAGAGGGACTATGCGTTGAGTTTTAGAAACCTTTCGTATTCACAGTGTGTCCGTTCTCTAGGTTTCCCGCACATGTTATAGCTGTAGTAATATTCCCTTCAACCTGGAGAGTTCGGACCCATGGAATGGGTGCCATGCATTTTTGCTTTAAAGGGTCTGCATTTGCTCACCCAATCTCACCAACCGTCTCAGTCCCAAGTGTCCCTCCTTATGCCACATCCAGCTGTCATTGTAGATAGGGTCATTCCAGGTTTCATCAGAGACCCTGAAGGAATTGTAAAGAATTTCCCAGTTTTTTAGTTTTGTTTTTGAAATTCCTTTTTATAGTGGGTTTGAGCTGATTCTCGCTGCCATGTTTATGCCAGTCTAGACACACTTGATTCCCTTACGGAGACATATCAATACATAGGTTTTAAGATTCTTACTAGTCAGATACTTTCCTCTGCGGGAAATATGGGGTTTTGAGTCCCTTTCACTGAGGACGGTGTAGGTCTTGTCTATTCCATAGTTGGTTTTTGGAACGGTACCTGTGCTTATATCAAACTGTGGTTTTATGCATCACCCCACCTCTCCTTCCCCCTTAAGCAGGTATAAGAGTGTTTTCTAAATGTGAGACACTGTTCTCTTTCCTAACTCAGTTCAAGTGTAGCCATGTTTACAGGATCTTCATAAGTGATATCTTATGATAAGTTTCTTTTTCTGTGTGACTTATTTCACTTAGAATCATCGTACCTGAATCCACCCATTTTGCTGCTACTGGTCTTATGACATTGATTTCATGGCTGAGGGATATTCCATCGTACGTAAGTACCACAATTTTTTGAACCATGTTTATATTTTCTGGGATACTTAAGGTGTATCCAAGTTGAGGTCCTTGTATGCAGTGCAGCCCTAAATTTTGGGGTGGCTCTGTCTTATTGATTTTCAGTTTTCCCAAGGTATATTCCCTAGACTGGTAGTGCCCTTGGCTCTGTAGCTCTGTTCTTTACTTGTTTTAGGGAACAGAATGCACTCCTCCAGAGAGGCAGTTGGCAATTTACATCCCGCCCATCAGCATAACAAGGCTCCCTGTTCTCCAGGGCCTGTCTTGCCTTTCTTGTTCTTACACATTTTGTGGATGTCCCTTTTGACCGGTGGGAAGTGATACTTCTTTGTAGTGCAGATTTGCATTGCCTGCTTGCTTGCTTGGCCAAAAAGGGCGTATGCGTTTTCTCCTGAATATATTCAGGAGAAAACGCATACGCCCTTTTTGGCCAAGTGCATCATTGTCGAAGTTGTGCCCCTCTTCCTGTGCTTTAAAGGCGATTCCAACGTACCTCTTGAAATCTGTTTCCTGCTATTCTGCCTCGCTTTCAAGTCCGCCTCGTTGCCTTCCGTCAACAGATTTTTGGACGATAGGTGTCCTTTATTACTCAGCCAGTTTGTGAATTGCTGTGTCGCTGAGCTCCATTTTTCAACTCGTTTTTGGAGAGCTGACCGCAAGTCCAAAATTTTGGTTCAGGACCTATACTGGTTCCCAGTGGGTGGCTGAGAATTTGGTTAATTCTTCTTCCTGCCGGGAAATTACAGTGATATGTGCCCGTCCAAATGCCTAACAGCTACTCTCTCATTGGTTCTCCCTCTTCCCTTTCATCCTCTGCCAAATTGGCAACCTGTGCGAACCAAGAGGTTAAAGGGGCTGTCTCTCCAAGTTGGGAGGTTGATAGTAAAGCAGACGGAAAGTCAAACCGGAGCACCAGGAGAGGGACTATTTGTTCAGTTTTAGAAACCTTTCGTATTCACAGTGTGTCCGTTCTCTAGGTTTCCCGCACATGTTATAGCTGTAGTAATATTCCCTTCAACCTGGAGAGTTCGGACCCATGGAATGGGTGCCATGCATTATTGCTTTAAAGGATCTGCATTTGCTCACCCAATCTCACCAATCGTCTCAGTCCCAAGTGTCCCTCCTTATGCCACATCCAGCTGTCGTTGTAGATAGGGTCATTCCAGCTTTCATCAGAGACCCTGAAGGAATTGTAAAGAATTTCCCAGTTTTTTTGTTTTGTTTTTGAAATTCCTTTTTATAGTGGGTTTGAGCTGATTCTCGCTGCCATGTTTATGCCAGTCTAGACACACTTGATTCCCTTATGGAGACATATCAATACATAGGTTTTAAGATTCTTACTAGTCAGATACTGTCCTCTGCGGGAAATATGGGGTTTTGAGTCCCTTTCACTGAGGACGGTGTAGGTCTTGTCTATTCCATAGTTGGTTTTTGGAACGGTACCTGTGCTTATATCAAACTCTGGTTTTATGCATCACCCCACCTCTCCTTCCCCCTTAAGCAGGTATAAGAGTGTTTTCTAAATGTGAGACACTGTTCTCTTTCCTAACTCAGTTCAAGTGTAGCCATGTTTACAGGATCTTCATAAGTGATATCTTATGATAAGTTTCTTTTTCTGTGTGACTTATTTCACTTAGAATCATCGTACCTGAATCCACCCATTTTGCTGCTACTGGTCTTATGACATTGATTTCATGGCTGAGGGATATTCCATCGTACGTAAGTACCACAATTTTTTGAACCATGTTTATATTTTCTGGGATACTTAAGGTGTATCCAAGTTGAGGTCCCTGTATGCAGTGCAGCCCTAAATTTTGGGGTGGCTCTGTCTTATTGATTTTCAGTTTTCCCAAGGTATATTCCCTAGACTGGAGGTGCCCTTGGCTCTGTAGCTCTGTTCTTTACTTGTTTTAGGGAACAGAATGCACTCCTCCAGAGAGGCAGTTGGCAATTTACATCCCGCCCATCAGCATAACAAGGCTCCCTGTTCTCCAGGGCCTGTCTTGCCTTTCTTGTTCTTACACATTTTGTGGATGTCCCTTTTGACCGGTGGGAAGTGATACTTCTTTGTAGTGCAGATTTGCATTGCCCGCTTGCTTGCTTGGCCAAAAAGGGCGTATGCGTTTTCTCCTGAATATATTCAGGAGAAAACGCATACGCCCTTTTTGGCCAAGTGCATCATTGTCGAAGTTGTGCCCCTCTTCCTGTGCTTTAAAGGCGATTCCAACGTACCTCTTGAAATCTGTTTCCTGCTATTCTGCCTCGCTTTCAAGTCCGCCTCGTTGCCTTCCCTCAACAGATTTTTGGACGATAGTTGTCCTTTATTACTCGGCCAGTTTGTGAATTGCTGTGCCCCTGAGCTCCATTTTTCAACTCGTTTTTGGTGAGCTGACCGCAAGTCCAAAATTTTGGTTCAGGACCTATACTGGTTCCCGGTGGGTGGCTGAGAATTTGGTTAATTCTTCTTCCTGCCTGGAAATTACAGTGATATGTGCCCGTCCAAATGCCTAACAGCTACTCTCTCATTGGTTCTCCCTCTTCCCTTTCATCCTCTGCCAAATTGGCAACCTGTGCGAACCAAGAGGTTAAAGGGGCTGTCTCTCCAAGTTGGGAGTTTGATAGTAAAGCAGACGGAAAGTCAAACCGGAGCACCAGGAGAGGGACTATGCGTTGAGTTTTAGAAACCTTTTGTATTCACAGTGTGTCCGTTCTCTAGGTTTCCCGCACATGTTATAGCTGTAGTAATATTCCCTTCAACCTGGAGAGTTCGGACTCATGGAATGGGTGCCATGCATTATTGCTTTAAAGGGTCTGCATTTGCTCACCCAATCTCACCAATCGTCTCAGTCCCAAGTGTCCCTCCTTATGCCACATCCAGCTGTCGTTGTAGATAGGGTCATTCCAGCTTTCATCAGAGACCCTGAAGGAATTGTAAAGAATTTCCCAGTTTTTTTGTTTTGTTTTTGAAATTCCTTTTTATAGTGGGTTTGAGCTGATTCTCGCTGCCATGTTTATGCCAGTCTAGACACACTTGATTCCCTTACGGAGACATATCAATACATAGGTTTTAAGATTCTTACTAGTCAGATACTTTCCTCTGCGGGAAATATGGGGTTTTGAGTCCCTTTCACTGAGGACTGTGTAGGTCTTGTCTATTCCATAGTTGGTTTTTGGAACGGTACCTGTGCTTATATCAAACTCTGGTTTTATGCATCACCCCACCTCTCCTTCCCCCTTAAGCAGGTATAAGAGTGTTTTCTAAATGTGAGACACTGTTCTCTTTCCTAACTCAGTTCAAGTGTAGCCATGTTTACAGGATCATCATAAGTGATATCTTATGATAAGTTTCTTTTTCTGTGTGACTTATTTCACTTAGAATCATCGTACCTGAATCCACCCATTTTGCTGCTACTGGTCTTATGACATTGATTTCATGGCTGAGGGATATTCCATCGTACGTAAGTACCACAGTTTTTTGAACCATGTTTATATTTTCTGGGATACTTAAGGTGTATCCAAGTTGAGGTCCTTGTATGCAGTGCAGCCCTAAATTTTGGGGTGGCTCTGTCTTATTGATTTTCAGTTTTCCCAAGGTATATTCCCTAGACTGGTAGTGCCCTTGGCTCTGTAGCTCTGTTCTTTACTTGTTTTAGGGAACAGAATGCACTCCTCCAGAGAGGCAGTTGGCAATTTACATCCCGCCCATCAGCATAACAAGGCTCCCTGTTCTCCAGGGCCTGTCTTGCCTTTCTTGTTCTTACACATTTTGTGGATGTCCCTTTTGACCGGTGGGAAGTGATACTTCTTTGTAGTGCAGATTTGCATTGCCCGCTTGCTTGCTTGGCCAAAAAGGGCGTATGCGTTTTGGAGAAAACGCATACGCCCTTTTTGGCCAAGTGCATCATTGTCGAAGTTGTGCCCCTCTTCCTGTGTTTTAAAGGCGATTCCAACGTATCTCTTGAAATCTGTTTCCTGCTATTCTGCTTCGCTTTCAAGTCCACCTCGTTGCCTTCCCTCAACAGATTTTTGGACGATAGTTGTCCTTTATTACTCGGCCAGTTTGTGAATTGCTGTGCCCCTGAGCTCCATTTTTCAACTCGTTTTTGGTGAGCTGACCGCAAGTCCAAAATTTTGGTTCAGGACCTATACTGGTTCCCGGTGGGTGGCTGAGAATTTGGTTAATTCTTTTTCCTGCCGGGAAATTACAGTGATATGTGCCCGTCCAAATTCCTAACAGCTACTCTCTCATTGGTTCTCCCTCTTCCCTTTCATCCTCTGCCAAATTGGCAACCTGTGCGAACCAAGAGGTTAAAGGGGCTGTCTCTCCAAGTTGGGAGGTTGATAGTAAAGCAGACGGAAAGTCAAACCGGAGCACCAGGAGAGGGACTATGCGTTGAGTTTTAGAAACCTTTCGTATTCACAGTGTGTCCGTTCCCTAGGTTTCCCGCACATGTTATAGCTGTAGTAATATTCCCTTCAACCTGGAGAGTTCGGACCCATGAAATGGGTGCCATGCATTATTGCTTTAAAGGGTCTGCATTTGCTCACCCAATCTCACCAATCGTCTCAGTCCCAAGTGTCCCTCCTTATGCCACATCCAGCTGTCGTTGTAGATAGGGTCATTCCAGCTTTCATCAGAGACCCTGAAGGAATTGTAAAGAATTTCCCAGTTTTTTTGTTTTGTTTTTGAAATTCCTTTTTATAGTGGGTTTGAGCTGATTCTCGCTGCCATGTTTATGCCAGTCTAGACACACTTGATTCCCTTACGGAGACATATCAATACATAGGTTTTAAGATTCTTACTAGTCAGATACTTTCCTCTGCGGGAAATATGGTGTTTTGAGTCCCTTTCACTGAGGACGGTGTAGGTCTTGTCTATTCCATAGTTGGTTTTTGGAACGGTACCTGTGCTTATATCAAACTCTGGTTTTATGCATCACCCCACCTCTCCTTCCCCCTTAAGCAGGTATAAGAGTGTTTTCTAAATGTGAGACACTGTTCTCTTTCTTAACTCAGTTCAAGTGTAGCCATGTTTACAGGATCTTCATAAGTGATATCTTATGATAAGTTTCTTTTTCTGTGTGACTTATTTCACTTAGAATCATCGTACCTGAATCCACCCATTTTGCTGCTACTGGTCTTATGACATTGATTTCATGGCTGAGGGATATTCCATCGTACGTAAGTACCACAATTTTTTGAACCATGTTTATATTTTCTGGGATACTTAAGGTGTATCCAAGTTGAGGTCCTTGTATGCAGTGCAGCCCTAAATTTTGGGGTGGCTCTGTCTTATTGATTTTCAGTTTTCCCAAGGTATATTCCCTAGACTGGTAGTGCCCCTGGCTCTGTAGCTCTGTTCTTTACTTGTTTTAGGGAACAGAATGCACTCCTCCAGAGAGGCAGTTGGCAATTTACATCCCGCCCATCAGCATAACAAGGCTCCCTGTTCTCCAGGGCCTGTCTTGCCTTTCTTGTTCTTACACATTTTGTGGATGTCCCTTTTGACCGGTGGGAAGTGATACTTCTTTGTAGTGCAGATTTGCATTGCCCGCTTGCTTGCTTGGCCAAAAAGGGCGTATGCGTTTTCTCCTGAATATATTCAGGAGAAAACGCATACGCCCTTTTTGGCCAAGTGCATCATTGTCGAAGTTGTGCCCCTCTTCCTGTGCTTTAAAGGCGATTCCAACGTACCTCTTGAAATCTGTTTCCTGCTATTCTGCCTCGCTTTCAAGTCCACCTCGTTGCCTTCCCTCAACAGATTTTTGGAAGATAGTTGTCCTTTATTACTCGGCCAGTTTGTGAATTGCTGTGTCCCTGAGCTCCATTTTTCAACTCGTTTTTGGTGAGCTGACCGCAAGTCCAAAATTTTGGTTCAGGACCTATACTGGTTCCCGGTGGGTGGCTGAGAATTTGGTTAATTCTTTTTCCTGCCGGGAAATTACAGTGATATGTGCCCGTCCAAATGCCTAACAGCTACTCTCTCATTGGTTCTCCCTCTTCCCTTTCATCCTCTGTCAAATTGGCAACCTGTGCGAACCAAGAGGTTAAAGGGGCTGTCTCTCCAAGTTGGGAGGTTGATAGTAAAGCAGACGGAAAGTCAAACCGGAGCACCAGGAGAGGGACTATTCGTTGAGTTTTAGAAACCTTTCGTATTCACAGTGTGTCCGTTCTCTAGGTTTCCCGCACATGTTATAGCTGTAGTAATATTCCCTTCAACCTGGAGAGTTCGGACCCATGGAATGGGTGCCATGCATTATTGCTTTAAAGGGTCTGCATTTGCTCACCCAATCTCACCAATAGTCTCAGTCCCAAGTGTCCCTCCTTATGCCACATCCAGCTGTCGTTGTAGATAGGGTCATTCCAGCTTTCATCAGAGACCCTGAAGGAATTGTAAAGAATTTCCCAGTTTTTTTGTTTTGTTTTTGAAATTCCTTTTTATAGTGGGTTTGAGCTGATTCTCGCTGCCATGTTTATGCCAGTCTAGACACACTTGATTCCCTTACGGAGACATATCAATACATAGGTTTTAAGATTCTTACTAGTCAGATATTATCCTCTGCGGGAAATATGGGGTTTTGAGTCCCTTTCACTGAGGACGGTGTAGGTCTTGTCTATTCCATAGCTGGTTTTTGGAACGGTACCTGTGCTTATATCAAACTCTGGTTTTATGCATCACCCCACCTCTCCTTCCCCCTTAAGCAGGTATAAGAGTGTTTTCTAAATGTGAGACACTGTTCTCTTTCCTAACTCAGTTCAAGTGTAGCCATGTTTACAGGATCTTCATAAGTGATATCTTATGATAAGTTTCTTTTTCTGTGTGACTTATTTCACTTAGAATCATCGTACCTGAATCCACCCATTTTGCTGCTACTGGTCTTATGACATTGATTTCATGGCTGAGGGATATTCCATCGTACGTAAGTACCACAATTTTTTGAACCATGTTTATATTTTCTGGGATACTTAAGGTGTATCCAAGTTGAGGTCCTTGTATGCAGTGCAGCCCTAAATTTTGGGGTGGCTCTGTCTTATTGATTTTCAGTTTTCCCAAGGTATATTCCCTAGACTGGTAGTGCCCTTGGCTCTGTAGCTCTGTTCTTTACTTGTTTTAGGGAACAGAATGCACTCCTCCAGAGAGGCAGTTGGCAATTTACATCCCGCCCATCAGCATAACAAGGCTCCCTGTTCTCCAGGGCCTGTCTTGCCTTTCTTGTTCTTACACATTTTGTGGATGTCCCTTTTGACCGGTGGGAAGTGATACTTCTTTGTAGTGCAGATTTGCATTGCCCGCTTGCTTGCTTGGCCAAAAAGGGCGTATGCGTTTTCTCCTGAATATATTCAGGAGAAAACGCATACGCCCTTTTTGGCCAAGTGCATCATTGTCGAAGTTGTGCCCCTCTTCCTGTGCTTTAAAGGCGATTCCAACGTACCTCTTGAAATCTGTTTCCTGCTATTCTGCCTCGCTTTCAAGTCCGCCTCGTTGCCTTCCCTCAACAGATTTTTGGACGATAGTTGTCCTTTATTACTCGGCCAGTTTGTGAATTGCTGTGTCCCTGAGCTCCATTTTTCAACTCGTTTTTGGAGAGCTGACCGCAAGTCCAAAATTTTGGTTCAGGACCTATACTGGTTCCCGTTGGGTGTCTGAGAATTTGGTTAATTCTTCTTCCTGCCGGGAAATTACAGTGATATGTGCCCGTCCAAATGCCTAACAGCTACTCTCTCATTGGTTCTCCCTCTTCCCTTTCATCCTCTGCCAAATTGGCAACCTGTGCGAACCAAGAGGTTAAAGGGGCTGTCTCTCCAAGTTGGGAGGTTGATAGTAAAGCAGCCGGAAAGTCAATCCGGAGCACCAGGAGAGGGTTTATTCGTTGAGTTTTAGAAACCTTTCGTATTCACAGTGTGTCCGTTCTCTAGGTTTCCTGCACATGTTATAGCTGTAGTAATATTCCCTTCAACCTGGAGAGTTCGGACCCATGGAATGGGTGCCATGCATTATTGCTTTAAAGGGTCTGCATTTGCTCACCCAATCTCACCAATCGTCTCAGTCCCAAGTGTCCCTCCTTATGCCACATCCAGCTGTCGTTGTAGATAGGGTCATTCCAGCTTTCATCAGAGACCCTTAAAGAATTGTAAAGAATTTCCCAGTTTTTTTGTTTTGTTTTTGAAATTCCTTTTTATAGTGGGTTTGAGCTGATTCTCGCTGCCATGTTTATGCCAGTCTAGACACACTTGATTCCCTTACGGAGACATATCAATACATAGGTTTTAAGATTCTTACTAGTCAGATATTTTCCTCTGCGGGAAATATGGGGTTTTGAGTCCCTTTCACTGAGGACGGTGTAGGTCTTGTCTATTCCATAGTTGGTTTTTGGAACGGTACCTGTGCTTATATCAAACTCTGGTTTTATGCATCACCCCACCTCTCCTTCCCCCTTAAGCAGGTATAAGAGTGTTTTCTAAATGTGAGACACTGTTCTCTTTCCTAACTCAGTTCAAGTGTAGCCATGTTTACAGGATCTTCATAAGTGATATCTTATGATAAGTTTCTTTTTCTGTGTGACTTATTTCACTTAGAATCATCGTACCTGAATCCACCCATTTTGCTGCTACTGGTCTTATGACATTGATTTCATGGCTGAGGGATATTCCATCGTACGTAAGTACCACAATTTTTTGAACCATGTTTATATTTTCTGGGATACTTAAGGTGTATCCAAGTTGAGATCCTTGTATGCAGTGCAGCCCTAAATTTTGGGGTGGCTCTGTCTTATTGATTTTCAGTTTTCCCAAGGTATATTCCCTAGACTGGTAGTGCCCTTGGCTCTGTAGCTCTGTTCTTTACTTGTTTTAGGGAACAGAATGCACTCCTCCAGAGAGGCAGTTGGCAATTTACATCCCGCCCATCAGCATAACAAGGCTCCCTGTTCTCCAGGGCCTGTCTTGCCTTTCTTGTTCTTACACATTTTGTGGATGTCCCCTTTGACTGTTGGGAAGTGATACTTCTTTGTAGTGCAGATTTGCATTGCCCGCTTGCTTGCTTGGCCAAAAAGGGCGTATGCGTTTTCTCCTGAATATATTCAGGAGAAAACGCATACGCCCTTTTTGGCCAAGTGCATCATTGTCGAAGTTGTGCCCCTCTTCCTGTGCTTTAAAGGCGATTCCAACGTACCTCTTGAAATCTGTTTCCTGCTATTCTCCCTCGCTTTCAAGTCCGCCTCGTTGCCTTCCCTCAACAGATTTTTGGACGATAGTTGTCCTTTATTACTCGGCCAGTTTGTGAATTGCTGTGCCCCTGAGCTCCATTTTTCAACTCGTTTTTGGTGAGCTGACCGCAAGTCCAAAATTTTGGTTCAGGACCTATACTGGTTCCCGGTGGGTGGCTGAGAATTTGGTTAATTCTTCTTCCTGCCGGGAAATTACAGTGATATGTGCCCGTCCAAATGCCTAACAGCTACTCTCTCATTGGTTCTCCCTCTTCCCTTTCATCCTCTGCCAAATTGGCAACCTGTGCGAACCAAGATGTTAAAGGGGCTGTCTCTCCAAGTTGGGAGGTTGATAGTAAAGCAGACGGAAAGTCAAACCGGAGCACCAGGAGAGGGACTATGCGTGGAGTTTTAGAAACCTTTCGTATTCACAGTGTGTCCGTTCCCTAGGTTTCCAGCACATGTTATAGCTGTAGTAATATTCCCTTCAACCTGGAGAGTTCGGACCCATGGAATGGGTGCCATGCATTATTGCTTTAAAGGGTCTGCATTTGCTCACCCAATCTCACCAATCGTCTCAGTCCCAAGTGTCCCTTCTTATGCCATATCCAGCTGTCGTTTTAGATAGGGTCATTCCAGCTTTCATCAGAGACCCTGAAGGAATTGTAAAGAATTTCCCAGTTTTTTTGTTTTGTTTTTGAAATTCCTTTTTATAGTGGGTTTGAGCTGATTCTCGCTGCCATGTTTATGCCAGTCTAGACACACTTGATTCCCTTACGGAGACATATCAATACATAGGTTTTAAGATTCTTACTAGTCAGATACTTTCCTCTGCGGGAAATATGGGGTTTTGAGTCCCTTTCACTGAGGACGGTGTAGGTCTTGTCTATTCCATAGTTGGTTTTTGGAACAGTACCTGTGCTTATATCAAACTCTGGTTTTATGCATCACCCCACCTCTCCTTCCCCCTTAAGCAGGTATAAGAGTGTTTTCTAAATGTGAGACACTGTTCTCTTTCCTAACTCAGTTCAAGTGTAGCCATGTTTACAGGATCTTCATAAGTGATATCTTATGATAAGTTTCTTTTTCTGTGTGACTTATTTCACTTAGAATCATCGTACCTGAATCCACCCATTTTGCTGCTACTGGTCTTATGACATTGATTTCATGGCTGAGGGATATTCCATCGTATGTAAGTACCACAATTTTTTGAACTGTGTTTATATTTTCTGGGATACTTAAGGTGTATCCAAGTTGAGGTCCTTGTATGCAGTGCAGCCCTAAATTTTGGGGTGGCTCTGTCTTATTGATTTTCAGTTTTCCCAAGGTATATTCCCTAGACTGGTAGTGCCCTTGGCTCTGTAGCTCTGTTCTTTACTTGTTTTAGGGAACAGAATGCACTCCTCCAGAGAGGCAGTTGGCAATTTACATCCCGCCCATCAGCATAACAAGGCTCCCTGTTCTCCAGGGCCTGTCTTGCCTTTCTTGTTCTTACACATTTTGTGGATGTCCCTTTTGACCGGTGGGAAGTGATACTTCTTTGTAGTGCAGATTTGCATTGTCCGCTTGCTTGCTTGGCCAAAAAGGGCGTATGCGTTTTCTCCTGAATATATTCAGGAGAAAACGCATACGCCCATTTTGGCCAAGTGCATCATTGTCGAAGTTGTGCCCCTCTTCCTGTGCTTTAAAGGCAATTCCAATGTACCTCTTGAAATCTGTTTCCTGCTATTCTGCCTCGCTTTCAAGTCCGCCTCGTTGCCTTCCCTCAACAGATTTTTGGACGATAGTTGTCCTTTATTACTCGGCCAGTTTGTGAATTGCTGTGCCCCTGAGCTCCATTTTTCAACTCGTTTTTGGTGAGCTGACCGCAAGTCCAAAATTTTGGTTCAGGACCTATACTGGTTCCCGGTGGGTGGCTGAGAATTTGGTTAATTCTTCTTCCTGCCGGGAAATTACAGTGATATGTGCCCGTCCAAATGCCTAACAGCTACTCTCTCATTGGTTCTCCCTCTTCCCTTTCATCCTCTGCCAAATTGGCAACCTGTGCGAACCAAGAGGTTAAAGGGGCTGTCTCTCCAAGTTGGGAGGTTGATAGTAAAGCAGACGGAAAGTCAAACCGGAGCACCAGGAGAGGGACTATGCGTTGAGTTTTAGAAACCTTTCGTATTCACAGTGTGTCCGTTCTCTAGGTTTCCCGCACATGTTAGAGCTGTAGTAATATTCCCTTCAACCTGGAGAGTTCGGACCCATGGAATGGGTGCCATGCATTATTGCTTTAAAGCGTCTGCATTTGCTCACCCAATCTCACCAATCGTCTCAGTCCCAAGTGTCCCTCCTTATGCCACATCCAGCTGTCGTTGTAGATAGGGTCATTCCAGCCTTCATCAGAGACCCTGAAGGAATTGTAAAGAATTTCCCAGTTTTTTTGTTTTGTTTTTGCAATTCCTTTTTATAGTGGGTTTGAGCTGATTCTCGCTGCCATGTTTATGCCAGTCTAGACACACTTGATTCCCTTATGGAGACATATCAATACATAGGTTTTAAGATTCTTACTAGTCAGATATTTTCCTCTGCGGGAAATATGGTGTTTTGAGTCCCTTTCACTGAGGACGGTGTAGGTCTTGTCTATTCCATAGTTGGTTTTTGGAACGGTACCTGTGCTTATATCAAACTCTGGTTTTATGCATCACCCCACCTCTCCTTCCCCCTTAAGCAGGTATAAGAGTGTTTTCTAAATGTGAGACACTGTTCTCTTTCCTAACTCAGTTCAAGTGTAGCCATGTTTACAGGATCTTCATAAGTGATATCTTATGATAAGTTTCTTTTTCTGTGTGACTTATTTCACTTAGAATCTTCGTACCAGAATCCACCCATTTTGCTGCTACTGGTCTTATGACATTGATTTCATGGCTGAGGGATATTCCATCGTACGTAAGTACCACAATTTTTTGAACCATGTTTATATTTTCTGGGATACTTAAGGTGTATCCAAGTTGAGGTCCTTGTATGCAGTGCAGCCCTAAATTTTGGGGTGGCTCTGTCTTATTGATTTTCAGTTTTCCCAAGGTATATTCCCTAGACTGGTAGTGCCCTTGGCTCTGTAGCTCTGTTCTTTACTTGTTTTAGGGAACAGAATGCACTCCTCCAGAGAGGCAGTTGTCAATTTACATCCCGCCCATCAGCATAACAAGGCTCCCTGTTCTCCAGGGCCTGTCTTGCCTTTCTTGTTCTTCCACATTTTGTGGATGTCCCTTTTGACCGGTGGGAAGTGATACTTCTTTGTAGTGCAGATTTGCATTGTCCGCTTGCTTGCTTGGCCAAAAAGGGCGTATGCGTTTTCTCCTGAATATATTCAGGAGAAAACGCATACGCCCTTTTTGGCCAAGTGCGTCATTGTCGAAGTTGTGCCCCTCTTCCTGTGCTTTAAAGGCGATTGCAGCGTACCTCTTGAAATCTGTTTCCTGCTATTCTGCCTCACTTTCAAGTCCGCCTCGTTGCCTTCCCTCAACAGATTTTTGGACGATAGTTGTCCTTTATTACTCGGCCAGTTTGTGAATTGCTGTGCCCCTGAGCTCCATTTTTCAACTCGTTTTTGGTGAGCTGACCGCAAGTCCAAAATTTTGGTTCAGGACCTATACTGGTTCCCGGTGGGTGGCTGAGAATTTGTTTAATTCTTCTTCCTGCTGGGAAATTAGAGTGATATGTGCCCGTCCAAATGCCTAACAGCTACTCTCTCATTGGTTCTCCCTCTTCCCTTTCATCCTCTGCCAAATTGGCAACCTGTGCGAACCAAGAGGTTAAAGGGGCTGTCTCTCCAAGTTGGGAGGTTGATAGTAAAGCAGTCGGAAAGTCAAACTGGAGCACCAGGAGAGGGACTATTCGTTGAGTTTTAGAAACCTTTCGTATTCACAGTGTGTCCGTTCTCTAGGTTTCCCGCACATGTTATAGCTGTAGTAATATTCCCTTCAACCTGGAGAGTTCGGACCCATGGAATGGGTGCCATGCATTATTGCTTTAAAGGGTCTGCATTTGCTCACCCAATCTCACCAATCGTCTCAGTCCCAAGTGTCCCTCCTTATGCCACATCCAGCTGTCGTTGTAGATAGGGTCATTCCAGCTTTCAACAGAGACCCTGAAGGAATTGTAAAGAATTTCCCAGTTTTTTTGTTTTGTTTTTGAAATTCCTTTTTATAGTGGGTTTGAGCTGATTCTCGCTGCCATGTTTATGCCAGTCTAGACACACTTGATTCCCTTACGGAGACATATCAATACATAGGTTTTAAGATTCTTACTAGTCAGATATTTTCCTCTGCGGGAAATATGGGGTTTTGAGTCCCTTTCACTGAGGACGGTGTAGGTCTTGTCTATTCCATAGTTGGTTTTTGGAACGGTACCTGTGCTTATATCAAACTCTGGTTTTATGCATCACCCCACCTCTCCTTCCCCCTTAAGCAGGTATAAGAGTGTTTTCTAAATGTGAGACACTGTTCTCTTTCCTAACTCAGTTCAAGTGTAGCCATGTTTACAGGATCTTCATAAGTGATATCTTATGATAAGTTTCTTTTTCTGTGTGACTTATTTCACTTAGAATCATCGTACCTGAATCCACCCATTTTGCTGCTACTGGTCTTATGACATTGATTTCATGGCTGAGGGATATTCCATCGTACGTAAGTACCACAGTTTTTTGAACCATGTTTATATTTTCTGGGATACTTAAGGTGTATCCAAGTTGAGGTCCTTGTATGCAGTGCAGCCCTAAATTTTGGGGTGGCTCTGTCTTATTGATTTTCAGTTTTCCCAAGGTATATTCCCTAGACTGGTAGTGCCCTTGGCTCTGTAGCTCTGTTCTTTACTTGTTTTAGGGAACAGAATGCACTCCTCCAGAGAGGCAGTTGGCAATTTACATCCCGCCCATCAGCATAACAAGGCTCCCTGTTCTCCAGGGCCTGTCTTGCCTTTCTTGTTCTTACACATTTTGTGGATGTCCCTTTTGACCGGTGGGAAGTGATACTTCTTTGTAGTGCAGATTTGCATTGCCCGCTTGCTTGCTTGGCCAAAAAGGGCGTATGCGTTTTCTCCTGAATATATTCAGGAGAAAACGCATACGCCCTTTTTGGCCAAGTGCATCATTGTCGAAGTTGTGCCCCTCTTCCTGTGCTTTAAAGGCGATTCCAACGTACCTCTTGAAATCTGTTTCCTGCTATTCTGCCTCGCTTTCAAGTCCGCCTCGTTGCCTTCCCTCAACAGATTTTTGGACGATAGTTGTCCTTTATTACTCGGCCAGTTTGTGAATTGCTGTGCCCCTGAGCTCCATTTTTCAACTCGTTTTTGGTGAGCTGACCGCAAGTCCAAAATTTTGGTTCAGGACCTATACTGGTTCCCGGTGGGTGGCTGAGAATTTGGTTAATTCTTCTTCCTGCCGGGAAATTACAGTGATATGTGACCGTCCAAATGCCTAACAGCTACTCTCTCATTGGTTCTCCCTCTTCCCTTTCATCCTCTGCCAAATTGGCAACCTGTGCGAACCAAGAGGTTAAAGGGGCTGTCTCTCCAAGTTGGGAGGTTGATAGTAAAGCAGACGGAAAGTCAAACCGGAGCACCAGGAGTGGGACTATGCGTTGAGTTTTAGAAACCTTTCGTATTCACAGTGTGTCCGTTCTCTAGGTTTCCCGCACATGTTATAGCTGTAGTAATATTGCCTTCAACCTGGAGAGTTCGGACCCATGGAATGGGTGCCATGCATTATTGCTTTAAAGCGTCTGCATTTGCTCACCCAATCTCACCAATCGTCTCAGTCCCAAGTGTCCCTCCTTATGCCACATCCAGCTGTCGTTGTAGATAGGGTCATTCCAGCCTTCATCAGAGACCCTGAAGGAATTGTAAAGAATTTCCCAGTTTTTTTGTTTTGTTTTTGCAATTCCTTTTTATAGTGGGTTTGAGCTGATTCTCGCTGCCATGTTTATGCCAGTCTAGACACACTTGATTCCCTTACGGAGACATATCAATACATAGGTTTTAAGATTCTTACTAGTCAGATACTTTCCTCTGCGGGAAATATGGGGTTTTGAGTCCCTTTCACTGAGGACGGTGTAGGTCTTGTCTATTTTATAGTTGGTTTTTGGAACGGTACCTGTGCTTTTATCAAACTCTGGTTTTATGCATCACCCCACCTCTCCTTCCCCCTTAATCAGGTATAAGAGTGTTTTCTAAATGTGAGACACTGTTCTCTTTCCTAACTCAGTTCAAGTGTAGCCATGTTTACAGGATCTTCATAAGTGATATCTTATGATAAGTTTCTTTTTCTGTGTGACTTATTTCACTTAGAATCATCGTACCTGAATCCACCCATTTTGCTGCTACTGGTCTTATGACATTGATTTCATGGCTGAGGGATATTCCATCGTATGTAAGTACCACAATTTTTTGAACTATGTTTATATTTTCTGGGATACTTAAGGTGTATCCAAGTTGAGGTCCTTGTATGCAGTGCAGCCCTAAATTTTGGGGTGGCTCTGTCTTATTGATTTTCAGTTTTCCCAGGGTATATTCCCTAGACTGGTAGTGCCCTTGGCTCTGTAGCTCTGTTCTTTACTTGTTTTAGGGAACAGAATGCACTCCTCCAGAGAGGCAGTTGGCAATTTACATCCCGCCCATCAGCATAACAAGGCTCCCTGTTCTCCAGGGCCTGTCTTGCCTTTCTTGTTCTTACACATTTTGTGGATGTCCCTTTTGACCGGCGGGAAGTGATACTTCTTTGTAGTGCAGATTTGCATTGCCCGCTTGCTTGCTTGGCCAAAAAGGGCGTATGCGTTTTCTCCTGAATATATTCAGGAGAAAACGCATACGCCCTTTTTGGCCAAGTGCATCATTGTCGAAGTTGTGCCCCTCTTCCTGTGCTTTAAAGGCAATTCCAACGTACCTCTTGAAATCTGTTTCCTGCTATTCTCCCTCGCTTTCAAGTCCGCCTCGTTGCCTTCCCTCAACAGATTTTTGGACGATAGTTGTCCTTTATTACTCGGCCAGTTTGTGAATTGCTGTGCCCCTGAGCTCCATTTTTCAACTCGTTTTTGGTGAGCTGACCGCAAGTCCAAAATTTTGGTTCAGGACCTATACTGGTTCCCGGTGGGTGGCTGAGAATTTGGTTAATTCTTCTTCCTGCCGGGAAATTACAGTGATATGTGCCCGTCCAAATGCCTAACAGCTACTCTCTCATTGGTTCTCCCTCTTCCCTTTCATCCTCTGCCAAATTGGCAACCTGTGCGAACCAAGAGGTTAAAGGGGCTGTCTCTCCAAGTTGGGAGGTTGATAGTAAAGCAGACGGAAAGTCAAACCGGAGCACCAGGAGAGGGACTATGCGTTGAGTTTTAGAAACCTTTCGTATTCACAGTGTGTCCGTTCTCTAGGTTTCCTGCACATGTTATAGCTGTAGTAATATTCCCTTCAACCTGGAGAGTTCGGACCCATGGAATGGGTGCCATGCATTATTGCTTTAAAGGGTCTGCATTTGCTCACCCAATCTCACCAATCGTCTCAGTCCCAAGTGTCCCTCCTTATGCCACATCCAGCTGTCGTTGTAGATAGGGTCATTCTAGATTTCATCAGAGACCCTGAAGGAATTGTAAAGAATTTCCCAGTTTTTTTGTTTTGTTTTTGAAATTCCTTTTTATAGTGGGTTTGAGCTGATTCTCGCTGCCATGTTTATGCCAGTCTAGACACACTTGATTCCCTTACGGAGACATATCAATACATAGGTTTTAAGATTCTTACTAGTCAGATATTTTCCTCTGCGGGAAATATGGGGTTTTGAGTCCCTTTCACTGAGGACGGTGTAGGTCTTGTCTATTCCATAGTTGGTTTTTGGAACGGTACCTGTGCTTATATAAAACTCTGGTTTTATGCATCACCCCACCTCTCCTTCCCCCTTAAGCAGGTATAAGAGTGTTTTCTAAATGTGAGACACTGTTCTCTTTCCTAACTCAGTTCAAGTGTAGCCATGTTTACAGGATCTTCATAAGTGATATCTTATGATAAGTTTCTTTTTCTGTGTGACTTATTTCACTTAGAATCATCGTACCTGAATCCACCCATTTTGCTGCTACTGGTCTTATGACATTGATTTCATGGCTGAGGGATATTCCATCGTACGTAAGTACCACAATTTTTTGAACCATGTTTATATTTTCTGGGATACTTAAGGTGTATCCAAGTTGAGGTCCTTGTATGCAGTGCAGCCCTAAATTTTGGGGTGGCTCTGTCTTATTGATTTTCAGTTTTCCCAAGGTATATTCCCTAGACTGGTAGTGCCCTTGGCTCTGTAGCTCTGTTCTTTACTTGTTTTAGGGAACAGAATGCACTCCTCCAGAGAGGCAGTTGGCAATTTACATCCCGCCCATCAGCATAACAAGGCTCCCTGTTCTCCAGGGCCTGTCTTGCCTTTCTTGTTCTTACACATTTTGTGGATGTCCCTTTTGACCGGTGGGAAGTGATACTTCTTTGTAGTGCAGATTTGCATTGCCCGCTTGCTTGCTTGGCCAAAAAGGGCGTATGCGTTTTCTCCTGAATATATTCAGGAGAAAACGCATATGCCCTTTTTGGCCAAGTGCATCATTGTCGAAGTTGTGCCCCTCTTCCTGTGCTTTAAAGGCGATTCCAACGTACCTCTTGAAATCTGTTTCCTGCTATTCTGCCTCGCTTTCAAGTCTGCCTCGTTGCCTTCCCTCAACAGATTTTCGGACGATAGTTGTCCTTTATTACTCGGCCAGTTTGTGAATTGCTGTGCCCCTGAGCTCCATTTTTCAACTCGTTTTTGGTGAGCTGACCGCAAGTCCAAAATTTTGGTTCAGGACCTATACTGGTTCCCGGTGGGTGGCTGAGAATTTGGTTAATTCTTCTTCCTGCCGGGAAATTACAGTGATATGTGACCGTCCAAATGCCTAACAGCTACTCTCTCATTGGTTCTCCCTCTTCCCTTTCATCCTCTGCCAAATTGGCAACCTGTGCGAACCAAGAGGTTAAAGGGGCTGTCTCTCCAAGTTGGGAGGTTGATAGTAAAGCAGACGGAAAGTCAAACCGGAGCACCAGGAGTGGGACTATGCGTTGAGTTTTAGAAACCTTTCGTATTCACAGTGTGTCCGTTCTCTAGGTTTCCCGCACATGTTAGAGCTGTAGTAATATTCCCTTCAACCTGGAGAGTTCGGACCCATGGAATGGGTGCCATGCATTATTGCTTTAAAGCGTCTGCATTTGCTCACCCAATCTCACCAATCGTCTCAGTCCCAAGTGTCCCTCCTTATGCCACATCCAGCTGTCGTTGTAGATAGGGTCATTCCAGCCTTCATCAGAGACCCTGAAGGAATTGTAAAGAATTTCCCAGTTTTTTTGTTTTGTTTTTGCAATTCCTTTTTATAGTGGGTTTGAGCTGATTCTCGCTGCCATGTTTATGCCAGTCTAGACACACTTGATTCCCTTATGGAGACATATCAATACATAGGTTTTAAGTTTCTTACTAGTCAGATATTTTCCTCTGCGGGAAATATGGTGTTTTGAGTCCCTTTCACTGAGGACGGTGTAGGTCTTGTCTATTCCATAGTTGGTTTTTGGAACGGTACCTGTGCTTATATCAAACTCTGGTTTTATGCATCACCCCACCTCTCCTTCCCCCTTAAGCAGGTATAAGAGTGTTTTCTAAATGTGAGACACTCTTCTCTTTCCTAACTCAGTTCAAGTGTAGCCATGTTTACAGGATCTTCATAAGTGATATCTTATGATAAGTTTCTTTTTCTGTGTGACTTATTTCACTTAGAATCTTCGTACCAGAATCCACCCATTTTGCTGCTACTGGTCTTATGACATTGATTTCATGGCTGAGGGATATTCCATCGTACGTAAGTACCACAATTTTTTGAACCATGTTTATATTTTCTGGGATACTTAAGGTGTATCCAAGTTGAGGTCCTTGTATGCAGTGCAGCCCTAAATTTTGGGGTGGCTCTGTCTTATTGATTTTCAGTTTTCCCAAGGTATATTCCCTAGACTGGTAGTGCCCTTGGCTCTGTAGCTCTGTTCTTTACTTGTTTTAGGGAACAGAATGCACTCCTCCAGAGAGGCAGTTGTCAATTTACATCCCGCCCATCAGCATAACAAGGCTCCCTGTTCTCCAGGGCCTGTCTTGCCTTTCTTGTTCTTCCACATTTTGTGGATGTCCCTTTTGACCGGTGGGAAGTGATACTTCTTTGTAGTGCAGATTTGCATTGCCCGCTTGCTTGCTTGGCCAAAAAGGGCGTATGCGTTTTCTCCTGAATATATTCAGGAGAAAACGCATACGCCCTTTTTGGCCAAGTGCGTCATTGTCGAAGTTGTGCCCCTCTTCCTGTGCTTTAAAGGCTATTGCAGCGTACCTCTTGAAATCTGTTTCCTGCTATTCTGCCTCACTTTCAAGTCCGCCTCGTTGCCTTCCCTCAACAGATTTTTGGACGATAGTTGTCCTTTATTACTCGGCCAGTTTGTGAATTGCTGTGCCCCTGAGCTCCATTTTTCAACTCGTTTTTGGTGAGCTGACCGCAAGTCCAAAATTTTGGTTCAGGACCTATACTGGTTCCCGGTGGGTGGCTGAGAATTTGGTTAATTCTTCTTCCTGCTGGGAAATTAGAGTGATATGTGCCCGTCCAAATGCCTAACTGCTACTCTCTCATTGGTTCTCCCTCTTCCCTTTCATCCTCTGCCAAATTGGCAACCTGTGCGAACCAAGAGGTTAAAGGGGCTGTCTCTCCAAGTTGGGAGGTTGATAGTAAAGCAGACGGAAAGTCAAACCGGAGCACCAGGAGAGGGACTATTCGTTGAGTTTTAGAAACCTTTCGTATTCACAGTGTGTCCGTTCTCTAGGTTTCCCGCACATGTTATAGCTGTAGTAATATTCCCTTCAACCTGGAGAGTTCGGACCCATGGAATGGGTGCCATGCATTATTGCTTTAAAGGGTCTGCATTTGCTCACCCAATCTCACCAATCGTCTCAGTCCCAAGTGTCCCTCCTTATGCCACATCCAGCTGTCGTTGTAGATAGGGTCATTCCAGCTTTCAACAGAGACCCTGAAGGAATTGTAAAGAATTTCCCAGTTTTTTTGTTTTGTTTTTGAAATTCCTTTTTATAGTGGGTTTGAGCTGATTCTCGCTGCCATGTTTATGCCAGTCTAGACACACTTGATTCCCTTACGGAGACATATCAATACATAGGTTTTAAGATTCTTACTAGTCAGATATTTTCCTCTGCGGGAAATATGGGGTTTTGAGTCCCTTTCACTGAGGACGGTGTAGGTCTTGTCTATTCCATAGTTGGTTTTTGGAACGGTACCTGTGCTTATATCAAACTCTGGTTTTATGCATCACCCCACCTCTCCTTCCCCCTTAAGCAGGTATAAGAGTGTTTTCTAAATGTGAGACACTGTTCTCTTTCCTAACTCAGTTCAAGTGTAGCCATGTTTACAGGATCTTCATAAGTGATATCTTATGATAAGTTTCTTTTTCTGTGTGACTTATTTCACTTAGAATCATCGTACCTGAATCCACCCATTTTGCTGCTACTGGTCTTATGACATTGATTTCATGGCTGAGGGATATTCCATCGTACGTAAGTACCACAGTTTTTTGAACCATGTTTATATTTTCTGGGATACTTAAGGTGTATCCAAGTTGAGGTCCTTGTATGCAGTGCAGCCCTAAATTTTGGGGTGGCTCTGTCTTATTGATTTTCAGTTTTCCCAAGGTATATTCCCTAGACTGGTAGTGCCCTTGGCTCTGTAGCTCTGTTCTTTACTTGTTTTAGGGAACAGAATGCACTCCTCCAGAGAGGCAGTTGGCAATTTACATCCCGCCCATCAGCATAACAAGGCTCCCTGTTCTCCAGGGCCTGTCTTGCCTTTCTTGTTCTTACACATTTTGTGGATGTCCCCTTTGACTGTTGGGAAGTGATTCTTCTTTGTAGTGCAGATTTGCATTGCCTGCTTGCTTGCTTGGCCAAAAAGGGCGTATGCGTTTTCTCCTGAATATATTCAGGAGAAAACGCATATGCCCTTTTTGGCCAAGTGCATCATTGTCGAAGTTGTGCCCCTCTTCCTGTGCTTTAAAGGCGATTCCAACGTACCTCTTGAAATCTGTTTCCTGCTATTCTGCCTCGCTTTCAAGTCTGCCTCGTTGCCTTCCCTCAACAGATTTTTGGACGATAGTTGTCCTTTATTACTCGGCCAGTTTGTGAATTGCTGTGCCCCTGATCTCCATTTTTCAACTCGTTTTTGGTGAGCTGACCGCAAGTCCAAAATTTTGGTTCAGGACCTATACTGGTTCCCGGTGGGTGGCTGAGAATTTGGTTAATTCTTCTTCCTGCCGGGAAATTACAGTGATATGTGCCCGTCCAAATGCCTAACAGCTACTCTCTCATTGGTTCTCCCTCTTCCCATTCATCCTCTGCCAAATTGGCAACCTGTGCGAACCAAGAGGTTAAAGGGGCTGTCTCTCCAAGTTGGGAGGTTGATAGTAAAGCAGACGGAAAGTCAAACCGGAGCACCAGGAGAGGGACTATGCGTTGAGTTTTAGAAACCTTTCGTATTCACAGTGTGTCCGTTCTCTAGGTTTCCCGCACTTGTTATAGCTGTAGTAATATTCCCTTCAACCTGGAGAGTTCGGACCCATGGAATGGGTGCCATGCATTTTTGCTTTAAAGGGTCTGCATTTGCTCACCCAATCTCACCTATCGTCTCAGTCCCAAGTGTCCCACCTTATGCCACATCCAGCTGTCGTTGTTGATAGGGTCATTCCAGCCTTCATCAGAGACCATGAAGGAATTGTAAAGAATTTCCCAGTTTTTTTGTTTTGTTTTTGAAATTCCTTTTTATAGTGGGTTTGAGCTGATTCTCGCTGCCATGTTTATGCCAGTCTAGACACACTTGATTCCCTTACGGAGACATATCAATACATAGGTTTTAAGATTCTTACTAGTCAGATATTTTCCTCTGCGGGAAATATGGGGTTTTGAGTCCCTTTCGCTGAGGACGGTGTAGGTCTTGTCTATTCCATAGTTGGTTTTAGGAACGGTACCTGTGCTTATATCAAACTCTGGTTTTATGCATCACCCCACCTCTCCTTCCCCCTTAAGCAGGTATAAGAGTGTTTTCTAAATGTGAGACACTGTTCTCTTTCCTAACTCAGTTCAAGTGTAGCCATGTTTACAGGATCTTCATAAGTGATATCTTATGATAAGTTTCTTTTTCTGTGTGACTTATTTCACTTAGAATCATCGTACCTGAATCCACCCATTTTGCTGCTACTGGTCTTATGACATTGATTTCATAGCTGAGGGATATTCCATCGTACGTAAGTACCACAATTTTTTGAACCATGTTTATATTTTCTGGGATACTTAAGGTGTATCCAAGTTGAGGCCCTTGTATGCAGTGCAGCCCTAAATTTAGGGGTGGCTCTGTCTTATTGATTTTCAGTTTTCCCAAGGTATATTCCCTAGACTGGTAGTGCCCTTGGCTCTGTAGCTCTGTTGTTTACTTGTTTTAGGGAACAGAATGCACTCCTCCAGAGAGGCAGTTGGCAATTTACATCCCGCCCATCAGCATAACAAGGCTCCCTGTTCTCCAGGGCCTGTCTTGCCTTTCTTGTTCTTACACATTTTGTGGATGTCCCTTTTGACTGGTGGGAAGTGATACTTCTTTGTAGTGCAGATTTGCATTGCCCGCTTGCTTGCTTGGCCAAAAAGGGCGTATGCGTTTTCTCCTGAATATATTCAGGAGAAAACGCATACGCCCTTTTTGGCCAAGTGCATCATTGTCGAAGTTGTGCCCCTCTTCCTGTGCTTTAAAGGCGATTCCAACGTACCTCTTGAAATCTGTTTCCTGCTATTCTGCCTCGCTTTCAAGTCCGCCTCGTTGCCTTCCCTCAACAGATTTTTGGACGATAGTTGTCCTTTATTACTCGGCCAGTTTGTGAATTGCTGTGCCCCTGAGCTCCATTTTTCAACTCGTTTTTGGTGAGCTGACCGCAAGTCCAAAATTTTGGTTCAGGACCTATACTGGTTCCCGGTGGGTGGCTGAGAATTTGGTTAATTCTTCTTCCTGCCGGGAAATTACAGTGATATGTGCCCGTCCAAATGCCTAACAGCTACTCTCTCATTGGTTCTCCCTCTTCCCTTTCATCCTCTGCCAAATTGGCAACCTGTGCGAACCAAGAGGTTAAAGGGGCTGTCTCTCCAAGTTGGGAGGTTGATAGTAAAGCAGACGGAAAGTCAAACCGGAGCACCAGGAGAGGGACTATGCGTTGAGTTTTAGAAACCTTTCGTATTCACAGTGTGTCCGTTCTCTAGGTTTCCCGCACTTGTTATAGCTGTAGTAATATTCCCTTCAACCTGGAGAGTTCGGACCCATGGAATGGGTGCCATGCATTATTGCTTTAAAGGGTCTGCATTTGCTCACCCAATCTCACCAATCGTCTCAGTCCCAAGTGTCCCTCCTTATGCCACATCCAGCTGTCGTTGTAGATAGGGTCATTCCAGGTTTCATCAGAGACCCTGAAGGAATTGTAAAGAATTTCCCAGTTTTTTTGTTTTGTTTTTGAAATTCCTTTTTATAGTGGGTTTGAGCTGATTCTCGCTGCCATGTTTATGCCAGTCTAGACACACTTGATTCCCTTACGGAGACATATCAATACATAGGTTTTAAGATTCTTACTAATCAGATATTTTCCTCTGCGGGAAATATGGGGTTTTGAGTCCCTTTCGCTGAGGACGGTGTAGGTCTTGTCTATTCCATAGTTGGTTTTTGGAACGGTACCTGTGCTTATATCAAACTCTGGTTTTATGCATCACCCCACCTCTCCTTCCCCCTTAAGCAGGTATAAGAGTGTTTTCTAAATGTGAGACACTGTCCTCTTTCCTAACTCAGTTCAAGTGTAGCCATGTTTACAGGATCTTCATAAGTGATATCTTATGATAAGTTTCTTTTTCTGTGTGACTTATTTCACTTAGAATCATCGTACCTGAATCCACCCATTTTGCTGCTACTGGTCTTATGACATTGATTTCATGGCTGAGGGATATTCCATCGTACGTAAGTACCACAATTTTTTGAACCATGTTTATATTTTCTGGGATACTTAAGGTGTATCCAAGTTGAGGCCCTTGTATGCAGTGCAGCCTTAAATTTTGGGGTGGCTCTGTCTTATTGATTTTCAGTTTTCCCAAGGTATATTCCCTAGACTGGTAGTGCCCTTGGCTCTGTAGCTCTGTTGTTTACTTGTTTTAGGGAACAGAATGCACTCCTCCAGAGAGGCAGTTGGCAATTTACATCCCGCCCATCAGCATAACAAGGCTCCCTGTTCTCCAGGGCCTGTCTTGCCTTTCTTGTTCTTACACATTTTGTGGATGTCCCTTTTGACCGGTGGGAAGTGATACTTCTTTGTAGTGCAGATTTGCATTGCCCGCTTGCTTGCTTGGCCAAAAAGGGCGTATGCGTTTTCTCCTGAATATATTCAGGAGAAAACGCATACGCCCTTTTTGGCCAAGTGCATCATTGTCGAAGTTGTGCCCCTCTTCCTGTGCTTTAAAGGCGATTCCAACGTACCTCTTGAAATCTGTTTCCTGCCATTCTGCCTCGCTTTCAAGTCCTCCTCGTTGCCTTCCCTCAACAGATTTTTGGACGATAGTTGTCCTTTATTACTCGGCCAGTTTGTGAATTGCTGTGCCCCTGAGCTCCATTTTTCAACTCGTTTTTGGTGAGCTGACCGCAAGTCCAAAATTTTGGTTCAGGACCTATACTGGTTCCCGGTGGGTGGCTGAGAATTTGGTTAATTCTTCTTCCTGCTGGGAAATTACAGTGATATGTGCCCGTCCAAATGCCTAACAGCTACTCTCTCATTGGTTCTCCCTCTTCCCTTTCATCCTCTGCCAAATTGGCAACCTGTGCGAACCAAGAGGTTAAAGGGGCTGTCTCTCCAAGTTGGGAGGTTGATAGTAAAGCAGACGGAAAGTCAAACCGGAGCACCAGGAGAGGGACTATGCGTTGAGTTTTAGAAACCTTTCGTATTCACAGTGTGTCCGTTCTCTAGGTTTCCCGCACATGTTATAGCTGTAGTAATATTCCCTTCAACCTGGAGAGTTCGGACCCATGGAATGGGTGCCATGCATTATTGCTTTAAAGGGTCTGCATTTGCTCACCCAATCTCACCAATCGTCTCAGTCCCAAGTGTCCCTCCTTATGCCACATCCAGCTGTCGTTGTTGATAGGGTCATTCCAGCTTTCATCAGAGACCCTGAAGGAATTGTAAAGAATTTCCCAGTTTTTTTGTTTTGTTTTTGAAATTCCTTTTTATAGTGGGTTTCAGCTGATTCTCGCTGCCATGTTTATGCCAGTCTAGACACAGTTGATTCCCTTACGGAGACATATCAATACATAGGTTTTAAGATTCTTACTAGTCAGATATTTTCCTCTGCGGGAAATATGGGGTTTTGAGTCCCTTTCGCTGAGGACGGTGTAGGTCTTGTCTATTCCATAGTTGGTTTTTGGAACGGTACCTGTGCTTATATCAAACTCTGGTTTTATGCATCACCCCACCTCTCCTTCCCCCTTAAGCAGGTATAAGAGTGTTTTCTAAATGTGAGACACTCTTCTCTTTCCTAACTCAGTTCAAGTGTAGCCATGTTTACAGGATCTTCATAAGTGATATCTTATGATAAGTTTCTTTTTCTGTGTGACTTATTTCACTTAGAATCATCGTACCTGAATCCACCCATTTTGCTGCTACTGGTCTTATGACATTGATTTCATGGCTGAGGGATATTCCATCGTACGTAAGTACCACAATTTTTTGAACCATGTTTATATTTTCTGGGATACTTAAGGTGTATCCAAGTTGAGGTCCTTGTATGCAGTGCAGCCTTAAATTTTGGGGTGGCTCTGTCTTATTGATTTTCAGTTTTCCCAAGGTATATTCCCTAGACTGGTAGTGCCCTTGGCTCTGTAGCTCTGTTCTTTACTTGTTTTAGGGAACAGAATGCACTCCTCCAGAGAGGCAGTTGGCAATTTACATCCCGCCCATCAGCATAACAAGGCTCCCTGTTCTCCAGGGCCTGTCTTGCCTTTCTTGTTCTTACACATTTTGTGGATGTCCCTTTTGACCGGTGGGAAGTGATACTTCTTTGTAGTGCAGATTTGCATTGCCCGCTTCCTTGCTTGGCCAAAAAGGGCGTATGCGTTTTCTCCTGAATATATTCAGGAGAAAACGCATACGCCCTTTTTGGCCAAGTGCATCATTGTCGAAGTTGTGCCCCTCTTCCTGTGCTTTAAAGGCGATTCCAACGTACCTCTTGAAATCTGTTTCCTGCTATTCTGCCTCGCTTTCAAGTCCGCCTCGTTGCCTTCCCTCAACAGATTTTTGGACGATAGTTCTCCTTTATTACTCGGCCAGTTTGTGAATTGCTGTGCCCCTGAGCTCCATTTTTCAACTCGTTTTTGGTGAGCTGACCGCAAGTCCAAAATTTTGGTTCAGGACCTATACTGGTTCCCGGTGGGTGGCTGAGAATTTGGTTAATTCTTCTTCCTGCCGGGAAATTACAGTGATATGTGCCCGTCCAAATGCCTAACAGCTACTCTCTCATTGGTTCTCCCTCTTCCCTTTCATCCTCTGCCAAATTGGCAACCTGTGCGAACCAAGAGGTTAAAGGCGCTGTCTCTCCAAGTTGGGAGGTTGATAGTAAAGCAGACGGAAAGTCAAACCGGAGCACCAGGAGAGGGACTATGCGTTGAGTTTTAGAAACCTTTCGTATTCACAGTGTGTCCGTTCTCTAGGTTTCCCGCACATGTTATAGCTGTAGTAATATTCCCTTCAACCTGGAGAGTTCGGACCCATGGAATGGGTGCCATGCATTATTGCTTTAAAGGGTCTGCATTTGCTCACCCAATCTCACCAATCGTCTCAGTCCCAAGTGTCCCTCCTTATGCCACATCCAGCTGTCGTTGTAGATAGGGTCATTCCAGCTTTCAACAGAGACCCTGAAGGAATTGTAAAGAATTTCCCAGTTTTTTTGTTTTGTTTTTGAAATTCCTTTTTATAGTGGGTTTGAGCTGATTCTCGCTGCCATGTTTATGCCAGTCTAGACACACTTGATTCCCTTACGGAGACATATCAATACATAGGTTTTAAGATTCTTACTAGTCAGATATTTTCCTCTGCGGGAAATATGGGGTTTTGAGTCCCTTTCACTGAGGACGGTGTAGGTCTTGTCTATTCCATAGTTGGTTTTTGGAACGGTACCTGTGCTTATATCAAACTCTGGTTTTATGCATCACCCCACCTCTCCTTCCCCCTTAAGCAGGTATAAGAGTGTTTTCTAAATGTGAGACACTCTTCTCTTTCCTAACTCAGTTCAAGTGTAGCCATGTTTACAGGATCTTCATAAGTGATATCTTATGATAAGTTTCTTTTTCTGTGTGACTTATTTCACTTAGAATCATCGTACCTGAATCCACCCATTTTGCTGCTACTGGTCTTATGACATTGATTTCATGGCTGAGGGATATTCCATCGTACGTAAGTACCACAGTTTTTTGAACCATGTTTATATTTTCTGGGATACTTAAGGTGTATCCAAGTTGAGGTCCTTGTATGCAGTGCAGCCCTAAATTTTGGGGTGGCTCTGTCTTATTGATTTTCAGTTTTCCCAAGGTATATTCCCTAGACTGGTAGTGCCCTTGGCTCTGTAGCTCTGTTGTTTACTTGTTTTAGGGAACAGAATGCACTCCTCCAGAGAGGCAGTTGGCAATTTACATCCCGCCCATCAGCATAACAAGGCTCCCTGTTCTCCAGGGCCTGTCTTGCCTTTCTTGTTCTTACACATTTTGTGGATGTCCCCTTTGACTGTTGGGAAGTGATTCTTCTTTGTAGTGCAGATTTGCATTGCCTGCTTGCTTGCTTGGCCAAAAAGGGCGTATGCGTTTTCTCCTGAATATATTCAGGAGAAAACGCATACGCCCTTTTTGGCCAAGTGCATCATTGTCGAAGTTGTGCCCCTCTTCCTGTGCTTTAAAGGCGATTCCAACGTACCTCTTGAAATCTGTTTCCTGCTATTCTGCCTCGCTTTCAAGTCCGCCTCGTTGCCTTCCCTCAACAGATTTTTGGACGATAGTTGTCCTTTATTACTCGGCCAGTTTGTGAATTGCTGTGCCCCTGAGCTCCATTTTTCAACTCGTTTTTGGTGAGCTGACCGCAAGTCCAAAATTTTGGTTCAGGACCTATACTGGTTCCGGTGGGTGGCTGAGAATTTGGTTAATTCTTCTTCCTGCCGGGAAATTACAGTGATATGTGCCCGTCCAAATGCCTAACAGCTACTCTCTCATTGGTTCTCCCTCTTCCCTTTCATCCTCTGCCAAATTGGCAACCTGTGCGAACCAAGAGGTTAAAGGGGCTGTCTCTCCAAGTTGGGAGGTTGATAGTAAAGCAGACGGAAAGTCAAACCGGAGCACCAGGAGAGGGACTATGCGTTGAGTTTTAGAAACCTTTCGTATTCACAGTGTGTCCGTTCTCTAGGTTTCCCGCACTTGTTATAGCTGTAGTAATATTCCCTTCAACCTGGAGAGTTCGGACCCATGGAATGGGTGCCATGCATTTTTGCTTTAAATGGTCTGCATTTGCTCACCCAATATCACCTATCGTCTCAGTCCCAAGTGTCCCTCCTTATGCCACATCCAGCTGTCGTTGTTGATAGGGTCATTCCAGCCTTCATCAGAGACCCTGAAGGAATTGTAAAGAATTTCCCAGTTTTTTTGTTTTGTTTTTGAAATTCCTTTTTATAGTGGGTTTGAGCTGATTCTCGCTGCCATGTTTATGCCAGTCTAGACACACTTGATTCCCTTACGGAGACATATCAATACATAGGTTTTAAGATTCTTACTAGTCAGATATTTTCCTCTGCGGGAAATATGGGGTTTTGAGTCCCTTTCGCTGAGGACGGTGTAGGTCTTGTCTATTCCATAGTTGGTTTTAGGAACGGTACCTGTGCTTATATCAAACTCTGGTTTTATGCATCACCCCACCTCTCCTTCCCCCTTAAGCAGGTATAAGAGTGTTTTCTAAATGTGAGACACTGTTCTCTTTCCTAACTCAGTTCAAGTGTAGCCATGTTTACAGGATCTTCATAAGTGATATCTTATGATAAGTTTCTTTTTCTGTGTGACTTATTTCACTTAGAATCATCGTACCTGAATCCACCCATTTTGCTGCTACTGGTCTTATGACATTGATTTCATGGCTGAGGGATATTCCATCGTACGTAAGTACCACAATTTTTTGAACCATGTTTATATTTTCTGGGATACTTAAGGTGTATCCAAGTTGAGGCCCTTGTATGCAGTGCAGCCCTAAATTTAGGGGTGGCTCTGTCTTATTGATTTTCAGTTTTCCCAAGGTATATTCCCTAGACTGGTAGTGCCCTTGGCTCTGTAGCTCTGTTCTTTACTTGTTTTAGGGAACAGAATGCACTCCTCCAGAGAGGCAGTTGGCAATTTACATCCCGCCCATCAGCATAACAAGGCTCCCTGTTCTCCAGGGCCTGTCTTGCCTTTCTTGTTCTTACACATTTTGTGGATGTCCCTTTTGACCGGTGGGAAGTGATACTTCTTTGTAGTGCAGATTTGCATTGCCCGCTTGCTTGCTTGGCCAAAAAGGGCGTATGCGTTTTCTCCTGAATATATTCAGGAGAAAACGCATACGCCCTTTTTGGCCAAGTGCATCATTGTCGAAGTTGTGCCCCTCTTCCTGTGCTTTAAAGGCGATTCCAACGTACCTCTTGAAATCTGTTTCCTGCTATTCTGCCTCGCTTTCAAGTCCGCCTCGTTGCCTTCCCTCAACAGATTTTTGGACGATAGTTGTCCTTTATTACTCGGCCAGTTTGTGAATTGCTGTGCCCCTGAGCTCCATTTTTCAACTCGTTTTTGGTGAGCTGACCGCAAGTCCAAAATTTTGGTTCAGGACCTATACTGGTTCCCGGTGGGTGGCTGAGAATTTGGTTAATTCTTCTTCCTGCCGGGAAATTACAGTGATATGTGCCCGTCCAAATGCCTAACAGCTACTCTCTCATTGGTTCTCCCTCTTCCCTTTCATCCTCTGCCAAATTGGCAACCTGTGCGAACCAAGAGGTTAAAGGGGCTGTCTCTCCAAGTTGGGAGGTTGATAGTAAAGCAGACGGAAAGTCAAACTGGAGCACCAGGAGAGGGACTATGCGTTGAGTTTTAGAAACCTTTCGTATTCACAGTGTGTCCGTTCTCTAGGTTTCCCGCACTTGTTATAGCTGTAGTAATATTCCCTTCAACCTGGAGAGTTCGGACCCATGGAATGGGTGCCATGCATTATTGCTTTAAAGGGTCTGCATTTGCTCACCCAATCTCACCAATCGTCTCAGTCCCAAGTGTCCCTCCTTATGCCACATCCAGCTGTCGTTGTAGATAGGGTCATTCCAGGTTTCATCAGAGACCCTGAAGGAATTGTAAAGAATTTCCCAGTTTTTTTGTTTTGTTTTTGAAATTCCTTTTTATAGTGGGTTTGAGCTGATTCTCGCTGCCATGTTTATGCCAGTCTAGACACACTTGATTCCCTTACGGAGACATATCAATACATAGGTTTTAAGATTCTTACTAGTCAGATATTTTCCTCTGCGGGAAATATGGGGTTTTGAGTCCCTTTCGCTGAGGACGGTGTAGGTCTTGTCTATTCCATAGTTGGTTTTTGGAACGGTACCTGTGCTTATATCAAACTCTGGTTTTATGCATCACCCCACCTCTCCTTCCCCCTTAAGCAGGTATAAGAGTGTTTTCTAAATGTGAGACACTGTCCTCTTTCCTAACTCAGTTCAAGTGTAGCCATGTTTACAGGATCTTCATAAGTGATATCTTATGATAAGTTTCTTTTTCTGTGTGACTTATTTCACTTAGAATCATCGTACCTGAATCCACCCATTTTGCTGCTACTGGTCTTATGACATTGATTTCATGGCTGAGGGATATTCCATCGTACGTAAGTACCACAATTTTTTGAACCATTTTTATATTTCCTGGGATACTTAAGGTGTATCCAAGTTGAGGTCCTTGTATGCAGTGCAGCCTTAAATTTTGGGGTGGCTCTGTCTTATTGATTTTCAGTTTTCCCAAGGTATATTCCCTAGACTGGTAGTGCCCTTGGCTCTGTAGCTCTGTTGTTTACTTGTTTTAGGGAACAGAATGCACTCCTCCAGAGAGGCAGTTGGCAATTTACATCCCGCCCATCAGCATAACAAGGCTCCCTGTTCTCCAGGGCCTGTCTTGCCTTTCTTGTTCTTACACATTTTGTGGATGTCCCTTTTGACCGGTGGGAAGTGATACTTCTTTGTAGTGCAGATTTGCATTGCCCGCTTGCTTGCTTGGCCAAAAAGGGCGTATGCGTTTTCTCCTGAATATATTCAGGAGAAAACGCATACGCCCTTTTTGGCCAAGTGCATCATTGTCGAAGTTGTGCCCCTCTTCCTGTGCTTTAAAGGCGATTCCAACGTACCTCTTGAAATCTGTTTCCTGCCATTCTGCCTCGCTTTCAAGTCCGCCTCGTTGCCTTCCCTCAACAGATTTTTGGACGATAGTTGTCCTTTATTACTCGGCCAGTTTGTGAATTGCTGTGCCCCTGAGCTCCATTTTTCAACTCGTTTTTGGTGAGCTGACCGCAAGTCCAAAATTTTGGTTCAGGACCTATACTGGTTCCCGGTGGGTGGCTGAGAATTTGGTTAATTCTTCTTCCTGCCGGGAAATTACAGTGATATGTGCCCGTCCAAATGCCTAACAGCTACTCTCTCATTGGTTCTCCCTCTTCCCTTTCATCCTCTGCCAAATTGGCAACCTGTGCGAACCAAGAGGTTAAAGGGGCTGTCTCTCCAAGTTGGGAGGTTGATAGTAAAGCAGACGGAAAGTCAAACCGGAGCACCAGGAGAGGGACTATGCGTTGAGTTTTAGAAACCTTTCGTATTCACAGTGTGTCCGTTCTCTAGGTTTCCCGCACTTGTTATAGCTGTAGTAATATTCCCTTCAACCTGGAGAGTTCGGACCCATGGAATGGGTGCCATGCATTTTTGCTTTAAAGGGTCTGCATTTGCTCACCCAATCTCACCTATCGTCTCAGTCCCAAGTGTCCCTCCTTATGCCACATCCAGCTGTCGTTGTTGATAGGGTCATTCCAGCCTTCATCAGAGACCCTGAAGGAATTGTAAAGAATTTCCCAGTTTTTTTGTTTTGTTTTTGAAATTCCTTTTTATAGTGGGTTTGAGCTGATTCTCGCTGCCATGTTTATGCCAGTCTAGACACACTTGATTCCCTTACGGAGACATATCAATACATAGGTTTTAAGATTCTTACTAATCAGATATTTTCCTCTGCGGGAAATATGGGGTTTTGAGTCCCTTTCGCTGAGGACGGTGTAGGTCTTGTCTATTCCATAGTTGGTTTTTGGAACGGTACCTGTGCTTATATCAAACTCTGGTTTTATGCATCACCCCACCTCTCCTTCCCCCTTAAGCAGGTATAAGAGTGTTTTCTAAATGTGAGCCACTGTTCTCTTTCCTAACTCAGTTCAAGTGTAGCCATGTTTACAGGATCTTCATAAGTGATATCTTATGATAAGTTTCTTTTTCTGTGTGACTTATTTCACTTAGAATCATCGTACCTGAATCCACCCATTTTGCTGCTACTGGTCTTATGACATTGATTTCATGGCTGAGGGATATTCCATCGTACGTAAGTACCACAATTTTTTGAACCATGTTTATATTTTCTGGGATACTTAAGGTGTATCCAAGTTGAGGCCCTTGTATGCAGTGCAGCCCTAAATTTTGGGGTGGCTCTGTCTTATTGATTTTCAGTTTTCCCAAGGTATATTCCCTAGACTGGTAGTGCCCTTGGCTCTGTAGCTCTGTTCTTTACTTGTTTTAGGGAACAGAATGCACTCCTCCAGAGAGGCAGTTGGCAATTTACATCCCGCCCATCAGCATAACAAGGCTCCCTGTTCTCCAGGGCCTGTCTTGCCTTTCTTGTTCTTACACATTTTGTGGATGTCCCTTTTGACCGGTGGGAAGTGATACTTCTTTGTAGTGCAGATTTGCATTGCCCGCTTGCTTGCTTGGCCAAAAAGGGCGTATGCGTTTTATCCTGAATATATTCAGGAGAAAACGCATACGCCCTTTTTGGCCAAGTGCATCATTGTCGAAGTTGTGCCCCTCTTCCTGTGCTTTAAAGGCGATTCCAACGTACCTCTTGAAATCTGTTTCCTGCTATTCTGCCTCGCTTTCAAGTCCGCCTCGTTGCCTTCCCTCAACAGATTTTTGGACGATAGTTGTCCTTTATTACTCGGCCAGTTTGTGAATTGCTGTGCCCCTGAGCTCCATTTTTCAACTCGTTTTTGGTGAGCTGACCGCAAGTCCAAAATTTTGGTTCAGGACCTATACTGGTTCCCGGTGGGTGGCTGAGAATTTGGTTAATTCTTCTTCCTGCCGGGAAATTACAGTGATATGTGCCCGTCCAAATGCCTAACAGCTACTCTCTCATTGGTTCTCCCTCTTCCCTTTCATCCTCTGCCAAATTGGCAACCTGTGCGAACCAAGAGGTTAAAGGGGCTGTCTCTCCAAGTTGGGAGGTTGATAGTAAAGCAGACGGAAAGTCAAACCGGAGCACCAGGAGAGGGACTATGCGTTGAGTTTTAGAAACCTTTCGTATTCACAGTGTGTCCGTTCTCTAGGTTTCCCGCACTTGTTATAGCTGTAGTAATATTCCCTTCAACCTGGAGAGTTCGGACCCATGGAATGGGTGCCATGCATTATTGCTTTAAAGGGTCTGCATTTGCTCACCCAATCTCACCAATCGTCTCAGTCCCAAGTGTCCCTCCTTATGCCACATCCAGCTGTCGTTGTAGATAGGGTCATTCCAGCTTTCATCAGAGACCCTGAAGGAATTGTAAAGAATTTCCCAGTTTTTTTGTTTTGTTTTTGAAATTCCTTTTTATAGTGGGTTTGAGCTGATTCTCGCTGCCATGTTTATGCCAGTCTAGACACACTTGATTCCCTTATGGAGACATATCAATACATAGGTTTTAAGATTCTTACTAGTCAGATATTTTCCTCTGCGGGAAATATGGGGTTTTGAGTCCCTTTCGCTGAGGACGGTGTAGGTCTTGTCTATTCCATAGTTGGTTTTTGGAACGGTACCTGTGCTTATATCAAACTCTGGTTTTATGCATCACCCCACCTCTCCTTCCCCCTTAAGCAGGTATAAGAGTGTTTTCTAAATGTGAGACACTGTCCTCTTTCCTAACTCAGTTCAAGTGTAGCCATGTTTACAGGATCTTCATAAGTGATATCTTATGATAAGTTTCTTTTTCTGTGTGACTTATTTCACTTAGAATCATCGTACCTGAATCCACCCATTTTGCTGCTACTGGTCTTATGGCATTGATTTCATGGCTGAGGGATATTCCATCGTACGTAAGTACCACAATTTTTTGAACCATGTTTATATTTTCTGGGATACTTAAGGTGTATCCAAGTTGAGGTCCTTGTATGCAGTGCAGCCTTAAATTTTGGGGTGGCTCTGTCTTATTGATTTTCAGTTTTCCCAAGGTATATTCCCTAGACTGGAAGTGCCCTTGGCTCTGTAGCTCTGTTGTTTACTTGTTTTAGGGAACAGAATGCACTCCTCCAGAGAGGCAGTTGGCAATTTACATCCCGCCCATCAGCATAACAAGGCTCCCTGTTCTCCAGGGCCTGTCTTGCCTTTCTTGTTCTTACACATTTTGTGGATGTCCCTTTTGACCGGTGGGAAGTGATACTTCTTTGTAGTGCAGATTTGCATTGCCCGCTTGCTTGCTTGGCCAAAAAGGGCGTATGCGTTTTCTCCTGAATATATTCAGGAGAAAACGCATACGCCCTTTTTGGCCAAGTGCATCATTGTCGAAGTTGTGCCCCTCTTCCTGTGCTTTAAAGGCGATTCCAACGTACCTCTTGAAATCTGTTTCCTGCCATTCTGCCTCGCTTTCAAGTCCGCCTCGTTGCCTTCCCTCAACAGATTTTTGGACGATAGTTGTCCTTTATTACTCGGCCAGTTTGTGAATTGCTGTGCCCCTGAGCTCCATTTTTCAACTCGTTTTTGGTGAGCTGACCGCAAGTCCAAAATTTTGGTTCAGGACCTATACTGGTTCCCGGTGGGTGGCTGAGAATTTGGTTAATTCTTCTTCCTGCTGGGAAATTACAGTGATATGTGCCCGTCCAAATGCCTAACAGCTACTCTCTCATTGGTTCTCCCTCTTCCCTTTCATCCTCTGCCAAATTGGCAACCTGTGCGAACCAAGAGGTTAAAGGGGCTGTCTCTCCAAGTTGGGAGGTTGATAGTAAAGCAGACGGAAAGTCAAACCGGAGCACCAGGAGAGGGACTATGCGTTGAGTTTTAGAAACCTTTCGTATTCACAGTGTGTCCGTTCTCTAGGTTTCCCGCACATGTTATAGCTGTAGTAATATTCCCTTCAACCTGGAGAGTTCGGACCCATGGAATGGGTGCCATGCATTATTGCTTTAAAGGGTCTGCATTTGCTCACCCAATCTCACCAACCGTCTCAGTCCCAAGTGTCCCTCCTTATGCCACATCCAGCTGTCGTTGTTGATAGGGTCATTCCAGCTTTCATCAGAGACCCTGAAGGAATTGTAAAGAATTTCCCAGTTTTTTTGTTTTGTTTTTGAAATTCCTTTTTATAGTGGGTTTGAGCTGATTCTCGCTGCCATGTTTATGCCAGTCTAGACACAGTTGATTCCCTTACGGAGACATATCAATACATAGGTTTTAAGATTCTTACTAGTCAGATATTTTCCTCTGCGGGAAATATGGGGTTTTGAGTCCCTTTCGCTGAGGACGGTGTAGGTCTTGTCTATTCCATAGTTGGTTTTTGGAACGGTACCTGTGCTTATATCAAACTCTGGTTTTATGCATCACCCCACCTCTCCTTCCCCCTTAAGCAGGTATAAGAGTGTTTTCTAAATGTGAGACACTGTTCTCTTTCCTAACTCAGTTCAAGTGTAGCCATGTTTACAGGATCTTCATAAGTGATATCTTATGATAAGTTTCTTTTTCTGTGTGACTTATTTCACTTAGAATCATCGTACCTGAATCCACCCATTTTGCTGCTACTGGTCTTATGACATTGATTTCATGGCTGAGGGATATTCCATCGTACGTAAGTACCACAATTTTTTGAACCATGTTTATATTTTCTGGGATACTTAAGGTGTATCCAAGTTGAGGTCCTTGTATGCAGTGCAGCCTTAAATTTTGGGGTGGCTCTGTCTTATTGATTTTCAGTTTTCCCAAGGTATATTCCCTAGACTGGTAGTGCCCTTGGCTCTGTAGCTCTGTTCTTTACTTGTTTTAGGGAACAGAATGCACTCCTCCAGAGAGGCAGTTGGCAATTTACATCCCGCCCATCAGCATAACAAGGCTCCCTGTTCTCCAGGGCCTGTCTTGCCTTTCTTGTTCTTACACATTTTGTGGATGTCCCTTTTGACCGGTGGGAAGTGATACTTCTTTGTAGTGCAGATTTGCATTGCCCGCTTCCTTGCTTGGCCAAAAAGGGCGTATGCGTTTTCTCCTGAATATATTCAGGAGAAAACGCATACGCCCTTTTTGGCCAAGTGCATCATTGTCGAAGTTGTGCCCCTCTTCCTGTGCTTTAAAGGCGATTCCAACGTACCTCTTGAAATCTGTTTCCTGCTATTCTGCCTCGCTTTCAAGTCCGCCTCGTTGCCTTCCCTCAACAGATTTTTGGACGATAGTTCTCCTTTATTACTCGGCCAGTTTGTGAATTGCTGTGCCCCTGAGCTCCATTTTTCAACTCGTTTTTGGTGAGCTGACCGCAAGTCCAAAATTTTGGTTCAGGACCTATACTGGTTCCCGGTGGGTGGCTGAGAATTTGGTTAATTCTTCTTCCTGCCGGGAAATTACAGTGATATGTGCCCGTCCAAATGCCTAACAGCTACTCTCTCATTGGTTCTCCCTCTTCCCTTTCATCCTCTGCCAAATTGGCAACCTGTGCGAACCAAGAGGTTAAAGGCGCTGTCTCTCCAAGTTGGGAGGTTGATAGTAAAGCAGACGGAAAGTCAAACCGGAGCACCAGGAGAGGGACTATGCGTTGAGTTTTAGAAACCTTTCGTATTCACAGTGTGTCCGTTCTCTAGGTTTCCCGCACATGTTATAGCTGTAGTAATATTCCCTTGAACCTGGAGAGTTCGGACCCATGGAATGGGTGCCATGCATTATTGCTTTAAAGGGTCTGCATTTGCTCACCCAATCTCACCAATCGTCTCAGTCCCAAGTGTCCCTCCTTATGCCACATCCAGCTGTCATTGTAGATAGGGTCATTCCAGCTTTCATCAGAGACCCTGAAGGAATTGTAAAGAATTTCCCAGTTTTTTTGTTTTGTTTTTGAAATTCCTTTTTATAGTGGGTTTTAGCTGATTCTCGCTGCCATGTTTATGCCAGTCTAGACACACATGATTCCCTTATGGAGACATATCAATACATAGGTTTTAAGATTCTTACTAGTCAGATATTTTCCTCTGCGGGAAATATGGGGTTTTGAGTCCCTTTCGCTGAGGACGGTGTAGGTCTTGTCTATTCCATAGTTGGTTTTTGGAACGGTACCTGTGCTTATATCAAACTCTGGTTTTATGCATCACCCCACCTCTCCTTCTCCCTTAAGCAGGTATAAGAGTGTTTTCTAAATGTGAGACACTGTTCTCTTTCCTAACTCAGTTCAAGTGTAGCCATGTTTACAGGATCTTCATAAGTGATATCTTATGATAAGTTTCTTTTTCTGTGTGACTTATTTCACTTAGAATCATCGTACCTGAATCCACCCATTTTGCTGCTACTGGTCTTATGACATTGATTTCATGGCTGAGGGATATTCCATCGTACGTAAGTACCACAATTTTTTGAACCATGTTTATATTTTCTGGGATACTTAAGGTGTATCCAAGTTGAGGTCCTTGTATGCAGTGCAGCCCTAAATTTTGGGGTGGCTCTGTCTTATTGATTTTCAGTTTTCCCAAGGTATATTCCCTAGACTGGTAGTGCCCTTGGCTCTGTAGCTCTGTTCTTTACTTGTTTTAGGGAACAGAATGCACTCCTCCAGAGAGGCAGTTGGCAATTTACATCCCGCCCATCAGCATAACAAGGCTCCCTGTTCTCCAGGGCCTGTCTTGCCTTTCTTGTTCTTACACATTTTGTGGATGTCCCTTTTGACCGGTGGGAAGTGATACTTCTTTGTAGTGCAGATTTGCATTGCCCGCTTGCTTGCTTGGCCAAAAAGGGCGTATGCGTTTTCTCCTGAATATATTCAGGAGAAAACGCATAGGCCCTTTTTGGCCAAGTGTGTCATTGTCGAAGTTGTGCCCCTCTTCCTGTGCTTTAAAGGCGATTCCAACGTACCTCTTGAAATCTGTTTCCTGCTATTCTGCCTCGCTTTCAAGTCCGCCTCGTTGGCTTCCCTCAACAGATTTTTGGACGATAGTTGTCCTTTATTACTCGGCCAGTTTGTGAATTGCTGTGCCCCTGAGCTCCATTTTTCAACTCGTTTTTGGAGAGCTGACCGCAAGTCCAAAATTTTGGTTCAGGACCTATACTGGTTCCCGGTGGGTGGCTGAGAATTTGGTTAATTCTTCTTCCTGCCGGGAAATTACAGTGATATGTGCCCGTCCAAATGCCTAACAGCTACTCTCTCATTGGTTCTCCCTCTTCCCTTTCATCCTCTGCCAAATTGGCAACCTGTGCGAACCAAGAGGTTAAAGGGGCTGTCTCTCCAAGTTGGGAGGTTGATAGTAAAGCAGACGGAAAGTCAAACCGGAGCACCAGGAGAGGGACTATTCGTTGAGTTTTAGAAACCTTTCGTATTCACAGTGTGTCCATTCTCTAGGTTTCCCGCACATGTTATAGCTGTAGTAATATTCCCTTCAACCTGGAGAGTTCGGACCCATGGAATGGGTGCCATGCATTATTGCTTTAAAGGGTCTGCATTTGCTCACCCAATCTCACCAATCGTCTCAGTCCCAAGTGTCCCTCCTTATGCCACATCCAGCTGTCCTTGTAGATAGGGTCATTCCAGCTTTCATCAGAGACCCTGAAGGAATTGTAAAGAATTTCCCAGTTTTTTTGTTTTGTTTTTGAAATTCCTTTTTATAGTGGGTTTGAGCTGATTCTCGCTGCCATGTTTATGCCAGTCTAGACACACTTGATTCCCTTACAGAGACATATCAATACATAGGTTTTAAGATTCTTACTAGTCAGATATTTTCCTCTGCGGGAAATATGGGGTTTTGAGTCCCTTTCACTGAGGACGGTGTAGGTCTTGTCTATTCCATAGTTGGTTTTTGGAACGGTACCTGTGCTTATATCAAACTGTGGTTTTATGCATCACCCCACCTCTCCTTCCCCCTTAAGCAGGTATAAGAGTGTTTTCTAAATGTGAGACACTGTTCTCTTTCCTAACTCAGTTCAACTGTAGCCATGTTTACAGGATCTTCATAAGTGATATCTTATGATAAGTTTCTTTTTCTGTGTGACTTATTTCACTTAGAATCATCGTACCTGAATCCACCCATTTTGCTGCTACTGGTCTTATGACATTGATTTCATGGCTGAGGGATATTCCATCGTACGTAAGTACCACAATTTTTTGAACCATGTTTATATTTCCTGGGATATTTATTTTGTACCCAAGTTGAGGTCCTTGTAAGCAGTGCAGCCCTAAATTTTTGGGTGGCTCTGTCTTATTGATTTTCAGTTTTCCCAAGGTATATTCCCTAGACTGGTAGTGCCCTTGGCTCTGTAGCTCTGTTCTTTACTTGTTTTAGGGAACAGAATGCACTCCTCCAGAGAGGCAGTTGGCAATTTACATCCCGGCCATCAGCGTAACAAGGCTCCCTGTTCTCCAGGGCCTGTCTTGCCTTTCTTGTTCTTACACATTTTGTGGATGTCCCTTTTGACCGGTGGGAAGTGATACTTCTTTGTAGTGCAGATTTGCATTGCCCGCTTGCTTGCTTGGCCAAAAAGGGCGTATGCGTTTTCTCCTGAATATATTCAGGAGAAAACGCATACGCCCTTTTTGTCCAAGTGCATCATTGTCGAAGTTGTGCCCCTCTTCCTGTGCTTTAAAGGCAATTCCAACGTACCTCTTGAAATCTGTTTCCTGCTATTCTGCCTCGCTTTCAAGTCCGCCTCGTTGCCTTCCCTCAACAGATTTTTGGACGATAGTTGTCCTTTATTACTCGGCCAGTTTGTGAATTGCTGTGCCCCTGAGCTCCATTTTTCAACTCGTTTTTGGTGAGCTGACCGCAAGTCCAAAATTTTGGTTCAGGACCTATACTGGTTCCCGGTGGGTGGCTGAGAATTTGGTTAATTCTTCTTCCTGCCGGGAAATTACAGTGATATGTGCCCGTCCAAATGCCTAACAGCTACTCTCTCATTGGTTCTCCCTCTTCCCTTTCATCCTCTGCCAAATTGGCAACCTGTGCGAACCAAGAGGTTAAAGGGGCTGTCTCTCCAAGTTGGGAGGTTGATAGTAAAGCAGACGGAAAGTCAAACTGGAGCACCAGGAGAGGGACTATGCGTTGAGTTTTAGAAACCTTTCGTATTCACAGTGTGTCCGTTCTCTAGGTTTCCCGCACTTGTTATAGCTGTAGTAATATTCCCTTCAACCTGGAGAGTTCGGACCCATGGAATGGGTGCCATGCATTATTGCTTTAAAGGGTCTGCATTTGCTCACCCAATCTCACCAATCGTCTCAGTCCCAAGTGTCCCTCCTTATGCCACATCCAGCTGTCGTTGTAGATAGGGTCATTCCAGGTTTCATCAGAGACCCTGAAGGAATTGTAAAGAATTTCCCAGTTTTTTTGTTTTGTTTTTGAAATTCCTTTTTATAGTGGGTTTGAGCTGATTCTCGCTGCCATGTTTATGCCAGTCTAGACACACTTGATTCCCTTACGGAGACATATCAATACATAGGTTTTAAGATTCTTACTAGTCAGATATTTTCCTCTGCGGGAAATATGGGGTTTTGAGTCCCTTTCGCTGAGGACGGTGTAGGTCTTGTCTATTCCATAGTTGGTTTTTGGAACGGTACCTGTGCTTATATCAAACTCTGGTTTTATGCATCACCCCACCTCTCCTTCCCCCTTAAGCAGGTATAAGAGTGTTTTCTAAATGTGAGACACTGTCCTCTTTCCTAACTCAGTTCAAGTGTAGCCATGTTTACAGGATCTTCATAAGTGATATCTTATGATAAGTTTCTTTTTCTGTGTGACTTATTTCACTTAGAATCATCGTACCTGAATCCACCCATTTTGCTGCTACTGGTCTTATGACATTGATTTCATGGCTGAGGGATATTCCATCGTACGTAAGTACCACAATTTTTTGAACCATTTTTATATTTCCTGGGATACTTAAGGTGTATCCAAGTTGAGGTCCTTGTATGCAGTGCAGCCTTAAATTTTGGGGTGGCTCTGTCTTATTGATTTTCAGTTTTCCCAAGGTATATTCCCTAGACTGGTAGTGCCCTTGGCTCTGTAGCTCTGTTGTTTACTTGTTTTAGGGAACAGAATGCACTCCTCCAGAGAGGCAGTTGGCAATTTACATCCCGCCCATCAGCATAACAAGGCTCCCTGTTCTCCAGGGCCTGTCTTGCCTTTCTTGTTCTTACACATTTTGTGGATGTCCCTTTTGACCGGTGGGAAGTGATACTTCTTTGTAGTGCAGATTTGCATTGCCCGCTTGCTTGCTTGGCCAAAAAGGGCGTATGCGTTTTCTCCTGAATATATTCAGGAGAAAACGCATACGCCCTTTTTGGCCAAGTGCATCATTGTCGAAGTTGTGCCCCTCTTCCTGTGCTTTAAAGGCGATTCCAACGTACCTCTTGAAATCTGTTTCCTGCCATTCTGCCTCGCTTTCAAGTCCGCCTCGTTGCCTTCCCTCAACAGATTTTTGGACGATAGTTGTCCTTTATTACTCGGCCAGTTTGTGAATTGCTGTGCCCCTGAGCTCCATTTTTCAACTCGTTTTTGGTGAGCTGACCGCAAGTCCAAAATTTTGGTTCAGGACCTATACTGGTTCCCGGTGGGTGGCTGAGAATTTGGTTAATTCTTCTTCCTGCCGGGAAATTACAGTGATATGTGCCCGTCCAAATGCCTAACAGCTACTCTCTCATTGGTTCTCCCTCTTCCCTTTCATCCTCTGCCAAATTGGCAACCTGTGCGAACCAAGAGGTTAAAGGGGCTGTCTCTCCAAGTTGGGAGGTTGATAGTAAAGCAGACGGAAAGTCAAACCGGAGCACCAGGAGAGGGACTATGCGTTGAGTTTTAGAAACCTTTCGTATTCACAGTGTGTCCGTTCTCTAGGTTTCCCGCACTTGTTATAGCTGTAGTAATATTCCCTTCAACCTGGAGAGTTCGGACCCATGGAATGGGTGCCATGCATTTTTGCTTTAAAGGGTCTGCATTTGCTCACCCAATCTCACCTATCGTCTCAGTCCCAAGTGTCCCTCCTTATGCCACATCCAGCTGTCGTTGTTGATAGGGTCATTCCAGCCTTCATCAGAGACCCTGAAGGAATTGTAAAGAATTTCCCAGTTTTTTTGTTTTGTTTTTGAAATTCCTTTTTATAGTGGGTTTGAGCTGATTCTCGCTGCCATGTTTATGCCAGTCTAGACACACTTGATTCCCTTACGGAGACATATCAATACATAGGTTTTAAGATTCTTACTAATCAGATATTTTCCTCTGCGGGAAATATGGGGTTTTGAGTCCCTTTCGCTGAGGACGGTGTAGGTCTTGTCTATTCCATAGTTGGTTTTTGGAACGGTACCTGTGCTTATATCAAACTCTGGTTTTATGCATCACCCCACCTCTCCTTCCCCCTTAAGCAGGTATAAGAGTGTTTTCTAAATGTGAGCCACTGTTCTCTTTCCTAACTCAGTTCAAGTGTAGCCATGTTTACAGGATCTTCATAAGTGATATCTTATGATAAGTTTCTTTTTCTGTGTGACTTATTTCACTTAGAATCATCGTACCTGAATCCACCCATTTTGCTGCTACTGGTCTTATGACATTGATTTCATGGCTGAGGGATATTCCATCGTACGTAAGTACCACAATTTTTTGAACCATGTTTATATTTTCTGGGATACTTAAGGTGTATCCAAGTTGAGGCCCTTGTATGCAGTGCAGCCCTAAATTTTGGGGTGGCTCTGTCTTATTGATTTTCAGTTTTCCCAAGGTATATTCCCTAGACTGGTAGTGCCCTTGGCTCTGTAGCTCTGTTCTTTACTTGTTTTAGGGAACAGAATGCACTCCTCCAGAGAGGCAGTTGGCAATTTACATCCCGCCCATCAGCATAACAAGGCTCCCTGTTCTCCAGGGCCTGTCTTGCCTTTCTTGTTCTTACACATTTTGTGGATGTCCCTTTTGACCGGTGGGAAGTGATACTTCTTTGTAGTGCAGATTTGCATTGCCCGCTTGCTTGCTTGGCCAAAAAGGGCGTATGCGTTTTCTCCTGAATATATTCAGGAGAAAACGCATACGCCCTTTTTGGCCAAGTGCATCATTGTCGAAGTTGTGCCCCTCTTCCTGTGCTTTAAAGGCGATTCCAACGTACCTCTTGAAATCTGTTTCCTGCTATTCTGCCTCGCTTTCAAGTCCGCCTCGTTGCCTTCCCTCAACAGATTTTTGGACGATAGTTGTCCTTTATTACTCGGCCAGTTTGTGAATTGCTGTGCCCCTGAGCTCCATTTTTCAACTCGTTTTTGGTGAGCTGACCGCAAGTCCAAAATTTTGGTTCAGGACCTATACTGGTTCCCGGTGGGTGGCTGAGAATTTGGTTAATTCTTCTTCCTGCCGGGAAATTACAGTGATATGTGCCCGTCCAAATGCCTAACAGCTACTCTCTCATTGGTTCTCCCTCTTCCCTTTCATCCTCTGCCAAATTGGCAACCTGTGCGAACCAAGAGGTTAAAGGGGCTGTCTCTCCAAGTTGGGAGGTTGATAGTAAAGCAGACGGAAAGTCAAACCGGAGCACCAGGAGAGGGACTATGCGTTGAGTTTTAGAAACCTTTCGTATTCACAGTGTGTCCGTTCTCTAGGTTTCCCGCACTTGTTATAGCTGTAGTAATATTCCCTTCAACCTGGAGAGTTCGGACCCATGGAATGGGTGCCATGCATTATTGCTTTAAAGGGTCTGCATTTGCTCACCCAATCTCACCAATCGTCTCAGTCCCAAGTGTCCCTCCTTATGCCACATCCAGCTGTCGTTGTAGATAGGGTCATTCCAGCTTTCATCAGAGACCCTGAAGGAATTGTAAAGAATTTCCCAGTTTTTTTGTTTTGTTTTTGAAATTCCTTTTTATAGTGGGTTTGAGCTGATTCTCGCTGCCATGTTTATGCCAGTCTAGACACACTTGATTCCCTTATGGAGACATATCAATACATAGGTTTTAAGATTCTTACTAGTCAGATATTTTCCTCTGCGGGAAATATGGGGTTTTGAGTCCCTTTCGCTGAGGACGGTGTAGGTCTTGTCTATTCCATAGTTGGTTTTTGGAACGGTACCTGTGCTTATATCAAACTCTGGTTTTATGCATCACCCCACCTCTCCTTCCCCCTTAAGCAGGTATAAGAGTGTTTTCTAAATGTGAGACACTGTCCTCTTTCCTAACTCAGTTCAAGTGTAGCCATGTTTACAGGATCTTCATAAGTGATATCTTATGATAAGTTTCTTTTTCTGTGTGACTTATTTCACTTAGAATCATCGTACCTGAATCCACCCATTTTGCTGCTACTGGTCTTATGGCATTGATTTCATGGCTGAGGGATATTCCATCGTACGTAAGTACCACAATTTTTTGAACCATGTTTATATTTTCTGGGATACTTAAGGTGTATCCAAGTTGAGGTCCTTGTATGCAGTGCAGCCTTAAATTTTGGGGTGGCTCTGTCTTATTGATTTTCAGTTTTCCCAAGGTATATTCCCTAGACTGGAAGTGCCCTTGGCTCTGTAGCTCTGTTGTTTACTTGTTTTAGGGAACAGAATGCACTCCTCCAGAGAGGCAGTTGGCAATTTACATCCCGCCCATCAGCATAACAAGGCTCCCTGTTCTCCAGGGCCTGTCTTGCCTTTCTTGTTCTTACACATTTTGTGGATGTCCCTTTTGACCGGTGGGAAGTGATACTTCTTTGTAGTGCAGATTTGCATTGCCCGCTTGCTTGCTTGGCCAAAAAGGGCGTATGCGTTTTCTCCTGAATATATTCAGGAGAAAACGCATACGCCCTTTTTGGCCAAGTGCATCATTGTCGAAGTTGTGCCCCTCTTCCTGTGCTTTAAAGGCGATTCCAACGTACCTCTTGAAATCTGTTTCCTGCCATTCTGCCTCGCTTTCAAGTCCGCCTCGTTGCCTTCCCTCAACAGATTTTTGGACGATAGTTGTCCTTTATTACTCGGCCAGTTTGTGAATTGCTGTGCCCCTGAGCTCCATTTTTCAACTCGTTTTTGGTGAGCTGACCGCAAGTCCAAAATTTTGGTTCAGGACCTATACTGGTTCCCGGTGGGTGGCTGAGAATTTGGTTAATTCTTCTTCCTGCTGGGAAATTACAGTGATATGTGCCCGTCCAAATGCCTAACAGCTACTCTCTCATTGGTTCTCCCTCTTCCCTTTCATCCTCTGCCAAATTGGCAACCTGTGCGAACCAAGAGGTTAAAGGGGCTGTCTCTCCAAGTTGGGAGGTTGATAGTAAAGCAGACGGAAAGTCAAACCGGAGCACCAGGAGAGGGACTATGCGTTGAGTTTTAGAAACCTTTCGTATTCACAGTGTGTCCGTTCTCTAGGTTTCCCGCACATGTTATAGCTGTAGTAATATTCCCTTCAACCTGGAGAGTTCGGACCCATGGAATGGGTGCCATGCATTATTGCTTTAAAGGGTCTGCATTTGCTCACCCAATCTCACCAACCGTCTCAGTCCCAAGTGTCCCTCCTTATGCCACATCCAGCTGTCGTTGTTGATAGGGTCATTCCAGCTTTCATCAGAGACCCTGAAGGAATTGTAAAGAATTTCCCAGTTTTTTTGTTTTGTTTTTGAAATTCCTTTTTATAGTGGGTTTGAGCTGATTCTCGCTGCCATGTTTATGCCAGTCTAGACACAGTTGATTCCCTTACGGAGACATATCAATACATAGGTTTTAAGATTCTTACTAGTCAGATATTTTCCTCTGCGGGAAATATGGGGTTTTGAGTCCCTTTCGCTGAGGACGGTGTAGGTCTTGTCTATTCCATAGTTGGTTTTTGGAACGGTACCTGTGCTTATATCAAACTCTGGTTTTATGCATCACCCCACCTCTCCTTCCCCCTTAAGCAGGTATAAGAGTGTTTTCTAAATGTGAGACACTGTTCTCTTTCCTAACTCAGTTCAAGTGTAGCCATGTTTACAGGATCTTCATAAGTGATATCTTATGATAAGTTTCTTTTTCTGTGTGACTTATTTCACTTAGAATCATCGTACCTGAATCCACCCATTTTGCTGCTACTGGTCTTATGACATTGATTTCATGGCTGAGGGATATTCCATCGTACGTAAGTACCACAATTTTTTGAACCATGTTTATATTTTCTGGGATACTTAAGGTGTATCCAAGTTGAGGTCCTTGTATGCAGTGCAGCCTTAAATTTTGGGGTGGCTCTGTCTTATTGATTTTCAGTTTTCCCAAGGTATATTCCCTAGACTGGTAGTGCCCTTGGCTCTGTAGCTCTGTTCTTTACTTGTTTTAGGGAACAGAATGCACTCCTCCAGAGAGGCAGTTGGCAATTTACATCCCGCCCATCAGCATAACAAGGCTCCCTGTTCTCCAGGGCCTGTCTTGCCTTTCTTGTTCTTACACATTTTGTGGATGTCCCTTTTGACCGGTGGGAAGTGATACTTCTTTGTAGTGCAGATTTGCATTGCCCGCTTCCTTGCTTGGCCAAAAAGGGCGTATGCGTTTTCTCCTGAATATATTCAGGAGAAAACGCATACGCCCTTTTTGGCCAAGTGCATCATTGTCGAAGTTGTGCCCCTCTTCCTGTGCTTTAAAGGCGATTCCAACGTACCTCTTGAAATCTGTTTCCTGCTATTCTGCCTCGCTTTCAAGTCCGCCTCGTTGCCTTCCCTCAACAGATTTTTGGACGATAGTTCTCCTTTATTACTCGGCCAGTTTGTGAATTGCTGTGCCCCTGAGCTCCATTTTTCAACTCGTTTTTGGTGAGCTGACCGCAAGTCCAAAATTTTGGTTCAGGACCTATACTGGTTCCCGGTGGGTGGCTGAGAATTTGGTTAATTCTTCTTCCTGCCGGGAAATTACAGTGATATGTGCCCGTCCAAATGCCTAACAGCTACTCTCTCATTGGTTCTCCCTCTTCCCTTTCATCCTCTGCCAAATTGGCAACCTGTGCGAACCAAGAGGTTAAAGGCGCTGTCTCTCCAAGTTGGGAGGTTGATAGTAAAGCAGACGGAAAGTCAAACCGGAGCACCAGGAGAGGGACTATGCGTTGAGTTTTAGAAACCTTTCGTATTCACAGTGTGTCCGTTCTCTAGGTTTCCCGCACATGTTATAGCTGTAGTAATATTCCCTTGAACCTGGAGAGTTCGGACCCATGGAATGGGTGCCATGCATTATTGCTTTAAAGGGTCTGCATTTGCTCACCCAATCTCACCAATCGTCTCAGTCCCAAGTGTCCCTCCTTATGCCACATCCAGCTGTCATTGTAGATAGGGTCATTCCAGCTTTCATCAGAGACCCTGAAGGAATTGTAAAGAATTTCCCAGTTTTTTTGTTTTGTTTTTGAAATTCCTTTTTATAGTGGGTTTTAGCTGATTCTCGCTGCCATGTTTATGCCAGTCTAGACACACATGATTCCCTTATGGAGACATATCAATACATAGGTTTTAAGATTCTTACTAGTCAGATATTTTCCTCTGCGGGAAATATGGGGTTTTGAGTCCCTTTCGCTGAGGACGGTGTAGGTCTTGTCTATTCCATAGTTGGTTTTTGGAACGGTACCTGTGCTTATATCAAACTCTGGTTTTATGCATCACCCCACCTCTCCTTCTCCCTTAAGCAGGTATAAGAGTGTTTTCTAAATGTGAGACACTGTTCTCTTTCCTAACTCAGTTCAAGTGTAGCCATGTTTACAGGATCTTCATAAGTGATATCTTATGATAAGTTTCTTTTTCTGTGTGACTTATTTCACTTAGAATCATCGTACCTGAATCCACCCATTTTGCTGCTACTGGTCTTATGACATTGATTTCATGGCTGAGGGATATTCCATCGTACGTAAGTACCACAATTTTTTGAACCATGTTTATATTTTCTGGGATACTTAAGGTGTATCCAAGTTGAGGTCCTTGTATGCAGTGCAGCCCTAAATTTTGGGGTGGCTCTGTCTTATTGATTTTCAGTTTTCCCAAGGTATATTCCCTAGACTGGTAGTGCCCTTGGCTCTGTAGCTCTGTTCTTTACTTGTTTTAGGGAACAGAATGCACTCCTCCAGAGAGGCAGTTGGCAATTTACATCCCGCCCATCAGCATAACAAGGCTCCCTGTTCTCCAGGGCCTGTCTTGCCTTTCTTGTTCTTACACATTTTGTGGATGTCCCTTTTGACCGGTGGGAAGTGATACTTCTTTGTAGTGCAGATTTGCATTGCCCGCTTGCTTGCTTGGCCAAAAAGGGCGTATGCGTTTTCTCCTGAATATATTCAGGAGAAAACGCATAGGCCCTTTTTGGCCAAGTGTGTCATTGTCGAAGTTGTGCCCCTCTTCCTGTGCTTTAAAGGCGATTCCAACGTACCTCTTGAAATCTGTTTCCTGCTATTCTGCCTCGCTTTCAAGTCCGCCTCGTTGGCTTCCCTCAACAGATTTTTGGACGATAGTTGTCCTTTATTACTCGGCCAGTTTGTGAATTGCTGTGCCCCTGAGCTCCATTTTTCAACTCGTTTTTGGAGAGCTGACCGCAAGTCCAAAATTTTGGTTCAGGACCTATACTGGTTCCCGGTGGGTGGCTGAGAATTTGGTTAATTCTTCTTCCTGCCGGGAAATTACAGTGATATGTGCCCGTCCAAATGCCTAACAGCTACTCTCTCATTGGTTCTCCCTCTTCCCTTTCATCCTCTGCCAAATTGGCAACCTGTGCGAACCAAGAGGTTAAAGGGGCTGTCTCTCCAAGTTGGGAGGTTGATAGTAAAGCAGACGGAAAGTCAAACCGGAGCACCAGGAGAGGGACTATTCGTTGAGTTTTAGAAACCTTTCGTATTCACAGTGTGTCCATTCTCTAGGTTTCCCGCACATGTTATAGCTGTAGTAATATTCCCTTCAACCTGGAGAGTTCGGACCCATGGAATGGGTGCCATGCATTATTGCTTTAAAGGGTCTGCATTTGCTCACCCAATCTCACCAATCGTCTCAGTCCCAAGTGTCCCTCCTTATGCCACATCCAGCTGTCCTTGTAGATAGGGTCATTCCAGCTTTCATCAGAGACCCTGAAGGAATTGTAAAGAATTTCCCAGTTTTTTTGTTTTGTTTTTGAAATTCCTTTTTATAGTGGGTTTGAGCTGATTCTCGCTGCCATGTTTATGCCAGTCTAGACACACTTGATTCCCTTACAGAGACATATCAATACATAGGTTTTAAGATTCTTACTAGTCAGATATTTTCCTCTGCGGGAAATATGGGGTTTTGAGTCCCTTTCACTGAGGACGGTGTAGGTCTTGTCTATTCCATAGTTGGTTTTTGGAACGGTACCTGTGCTTATATCAAACTGTGGTTTTATGCATCACCCCACCTCTCCTTCCCCCTTAAGCAGGTATAAGAGTGTTTTCTAAATGTGAGACACTGTTCTCTTTCCTAACTCAGTTCAACTGTAGCCATGTTTACAGGATCTTCATAAGTGATATCTTATGATAAGTTTCTTTTTCTGTGTGACTTATTTCACTTAGAATCATCGTACCTGAATCCACCCATTTTGCTGCTACTGGTCTTATGACATTGATTTCATGGCTGAGGGATATTCCATCGTACGTAAGTACCACAATTTTTTGAACCATGTTTATATTTCCTGGGATATTTATTTTGTACCCAAGTTGAGGTCCTTGTAAGCAGTGCAGCCCTAAATTTTTGGGTGGCTCTGTCTTATTGATTTTCAGTTTTCCCAAGGTATATTCCCTAGACTGGTAGTGCCCTTGGCTCTGTAGCTCTGTTCTTTACTTGTTTTAGGGAACAGAATGCACTCCTCCAGAGAGGCAGTTGGCAATTTACATCCCGGCCATCAGCGTAACAAGGCTCCCTGTTCTCCAGGGCCTGTCTTGCCTTTCTTGTTCTTACACATTTTGTGGATGTCCCTTTTGACCGGTGGGAAGTGATACTTCTTTGTAGTGCAGATTTGCATTGCCCGCTTGCTTGCTTGGCCAAAAAGGGCGTATGCGTTTTCTCCTGAATATATTCAGGAGAAAACGCATACGCCCTTTTTGTCCAAGTGCATCATTGTCGAAGTTGTGCCCCTCTTCCTGTGCTTTAAAGGCAATTCCAACGTACCTCTTGAAATCTGTTTCCTGCTATTCTGCCTCGCTTTCAAGTCCGCCTCGTTGCCTTCCGTCAACAGATTTATGGACGATAGTTGTCCTTTATTACTCGGCCAGTTTGTGAATTGCTGTGCCCCTGAGCTCCATTTTTCAACTCGTTTTTGGAGAGCTGACCGCAAGTCCAAAATTTTGGTTCAGGACCTATACTGGTTCCCGGTGGGTGGCTGAGAATTTGGTTAATACTTCTTCCTGCCGGGAAATTACAGTGATATGTGCCCGTCCAAATGCCTAACAGCTACTCTCTCATTGGTTCTCCCTCTTCCCTTTCATCCTCTGCCAAATTGGCAACCTGTGCGAACCAGGAGGTTAAAGGGGCTGTCTCTCCAATTTCGGAGAATGATAGTAAAGCAGCCGGAAAGTCAAACCGGAGCACCAGGAGAGGGTTTATTCTTTGAGTTTTAGAAACCTTTCGTATTCACACTGTGTCCGTTCTCTAGGTTTCCCGCACATGTTATAGCTGTAGTAATATTCCCTTCAACCTGGAGAGTTCGGACCCATGGAATGGGTGCCATGCATTATTGCTTTAAAGCGTCTGCATTTGCTCACCCAATCTCACCAATCGTCTCAGTCCCAAGTGTCCCTCCTTATGCCACATCCAGCTGTCGTTGTAGATAGGGTCATTCCAGCTTTCATCAGAGACCCTGAAGGAATTGTAAAGAATTTCCCAGTTTTTTTGTTTTGTTTTTGAAATTCCTTTTTATAGTGGGTTTGAGCTGATTCTCGCTGCCATGTTTATGCCAGTCTAGACACACTTGATTCCCTTACGGAGACATATCAATACATAGGTTTTAAGATTCTTACTAGTCAGATATTTTCCTCTGTGGGAAATATGGGGTTTTGAGTCCCTTTCACTGAGGACGGTGTAGGTCTTGTCTATTCCATAGTTGGTTTTTGGAACGGTACCTGTGCTTATATCAAACTCTGGTTTTATGCATCACCCCACCTCTCCTTCAACCTTAAGCAGGTATAAGAGTGTTTTCTAAATGTGAGACACTGTTCTCTTTCCTAACTCAGTTCAAGTGTAGCCATGTTTACAGGATCTTCATAAGTGATATCTTATGATAAGTTTCTTTTTCTGTGTGACTTATTTCACTTAGAATCATCGTACCTGAATCCACCCATTTTGCTGCTACTGGTCTTATGACATTGATTTCATGGCTGAGGGATATTCCATCGTACGTAAGTACCACAATTTTTTGAACCATGTTTATATTTTCTGGGATACTTAAGGTGTATCCAAGTTGAGGTCCTTGTATGCAGTGCAGCCCTAAATTTTGGGGTGTCTCTGTCTTATTGATTTTCAGTTTTCCCAAGGTATATTCCCTAGACTGGTAGTGCCCTTGGCTCTGTAGCTCTGTTGTTTACTTGTTTTAGGGAACAGAATGCACTCCTCCAGAGAGGCAGTTGGCAATTTACATCCCGCCCATCAGCATAACAAGGCTCCCTGTTCTCCAGGGCCTGTCTTGCCTTTCTTGTTCTTACACATTTTGTGGATGTCCCTTTTGACCGGTGGGAAGTGATACTTCTTTGTAGTGCAGATTTGCATTGCCCGCTTGCTTGCTTGGCCAAAAATTGCGTATGCGTTTTCTCCTGAATATATTCAGGAGAAAACGCATACGCCCTTTTTGGCCAAGTGCATCATTGTCGAAGTTGTGCCCCTCTTCCTGTGCTTTAAAGGCGATTCCAACGTACCTCTTGAAATCTGTTTCCTGCTATTCTGCCTCGCTTTCAAGTCTGCCTCGTTGCCTTCCCTCAACAGATTTTTGGACGATAGTTGTCCTTTATTACTCGGCCAGTTTGTGAATTTCTGTGTCCCTGAGCTCCATTTTTCAACTCGTTTTTGGAGAGCTGACCGCAAGTCCAAAATTTTGGTTCAGGACCTATACTGGTTCCCAGTGGGTGGCTGAGAATTTGGTTAATTCTTCTTCCTGCCGGGAAATTACAGTGATATGTGCCCGTCCAAATGCCTAACAGCTACTCTCTCATTGGTTCTCCCTCTTCCCTTTCATCCTCTGCCAAATTGGCAACCTGTGCGAACCAAGAGGTTAAAGGGGCTGTCTCTCCAAGTTGGGAGGTTGATAGTAAAGCAGACGGAAAGTCAAACCGGAGCACCAGGAGAGGGTTTATTCTTTGAGTTTTAGAAACCTTTCGTATTCACAGTGTGTCCGTTCTCTAGGTTTCCCGCACATGTTATAGCTGTAGTAATATTCCCTTCAACCTGGAGAGTTCGGACCCATGGAATGGGTGCCATGCATTATTGCTTTAAAGCGTCTGCATTTGCTCACCCAATCTCACCAATCGTCTCAGTCCCAAGTGTCCCTCCTTATGCCACATCCAGCTGTCGTTGTAGATAGGGTCATTCCAGCTTTCATCAGAGACCCTGAAGGAATTGTAAAGAATTTCCCAGTTTTTTTGTTTTGTTTTTGAAATTCCTTTTTATAGTGGGTTTGAGCTGATTCTCGCTGCCATGTTTATGCCAGTCTAGACACACTTGATTCCCTTACGGAGACATATCAATACATAGGTTTTAAGATTCTTACTAGTCAGATATTTTCCTGTGCGGGAAATATGGGGTTTTGAGTCCCTTTCACTGAGGAAGGTGTAGGTCTTGTCTATTCCATAGTTGGTTTTTGGAACGGTACCTGTGCTTATATCAAACTCTGGTTTTATGCATCACCCCACCTCTCCTTCCCCCTTAAGCAGGTATAAGAGTGTTTTCTAAATGTGAGACACTGTTCTCTTTCCTAACTCAGTTCAAGTGTAGCCATGTTTACAGGATCTTCATAAGTGATATCTTATGATAAGTTTCTTTTTCTGTGTGACTTATTTCACTTAGAATCATCGTACCTGAATCCACCCATTTTGCTGCTACTGGTCTTATGACATTGATTTCCTGGCTGAGGGATATTCCATCGTACGTAAGTACCACAATTTTTTGAACCATGTTTATATTTTCTGGGATACTTAAGGTGTATCCAAGTTGAGGTCCTTGTATGCAGTGCAGCCCTAAATTTTGGGGTGGCTCTGTCTTATTGATTTTCAGTTTTCCCAAGGTATATTCCCTTGACTGGTAGTGCCCTTGGCTCTGTAGCTCTGTTCTTTACTTGTTTTAGGGAACAGAATGCACTCCTCCAGAGAGGCAGTTGGCAATTTACATCCCGCCCATCAGCATAACAAGGCTCCCTGTTCTCCAGGGCCTGTCTTGCCTTTCTTGTTCTTACACATTTTGTGGATGTCCCTTTTGACCGGTGGGAAGTGATACTTCTTTGTAGTGCAGATTTGCATTGCCCGCTTGCTTGCTTGGCCAAAAAGGGCGTATGCGTTTTCTCCTGAATATATTCAGGAGAAAACGCATACGCCCTTTTTGGCCAAGTGCGTCATTGTCGAAGTTGTGCCCCTCTTCCTGTGCTTTAAAGGCGATTCCAACGTACCTCTTGAAATCTGTTTCCTGCTATTCTGCCTCACTTTCAAGTCTGCCTCGTTGCCTTCCCTCAACAGATTTTTGGACGATAGTTGTCCTTTATTACTCGGCCAGTTTGTGAATTGCTGTGTCCCTGAGCTCCATTTTTCAACTCGTTTTTGGAGAGCTGACCGCAAGTCCAAAATTTTGCTTCAGGACCTATACTGGTTCCCGGTGGGTGGCTGAGAATTTGGTTAATTCTTCTTCCTGCCGGGAAATTACAGTGATATGTGCCCGTCCAAATGCCTAACAGCTACTCTCTCATTGGTTCTCCCTCTTCCCTTTCATCCTCTGCCAAATTGGCAACCTGTGCGAATCAAGAGGTTAAAGGGGCTGTCTCTCCAAGTTGGGAGGTTGATAGTAAAGCAGACGGAAAGTCAAACCGGAGCACCAGGAGAGGGTCTATTCTTTGAGTTTTAGAAACCTTTCGTATTCACAGTGTGTCCGTTCTCTAGGTTTCCCGCACATGTTATAGCTGTAGTAATATTCCCTTGAACCTGGAGAGTTCGGACCCATGGAATGGGTGCCATGCATTATTGCTTTAAAGCGTCTGCATTTGCTCACCCAATCTCACCAATCGTCTCAGTCCCAAGTGTCCCTCCTTATGCCACATCCAGCTGTCGTTGTAGATAGGGTCATTCCAGCTTTCATCAGAGACCCTGAAGGAATTGTAAAGAATTTCCCAGTTTTTTTGTTTTGTTTTTGAAATTCCTTTTTATAGTGGGTTTGAGCTGATTCTCGCTGCCATGTTTATGCCAGTCTAGACACACTTGATTCCCTTACGGAGACATATCAATACATAGGTTTTAAGATTCTTACTAGTCAGATATTTTCCTCTGCGGGAAATATGGGGTTTTGAGTCCCTTTCACTGAGGACGGTGTAGGTCTTGTCTATTCCATAGTTGGTTTTTGGAACGGTACCTGTGCTTATATCAAACTCTGGTTTTATGCATCACCCCACCTCTCCTTCCCCCTTAAGCAGGTATAAGAGTGTTTTCTAAATGTGAGACACTGTTCTCTTTCCTAACTCAGTTCAAGTGTAGCCATGTTTACAGGATCTTCATAAGTGATATCTTATGATAAGTTTCTTTTTCTGTGTGACTTATTTCACTTAGAATCATCGTACCTGAATCCACCCATTTTGCTGCTACTGGTCTTATGACATTGATTTCCTGGCTGAGGGATATTCCATCGTACGTAAGTACCACAATTTTTTGAACCATGTTTATATTTTCTGGGATACTTAAGGTGTATCCAAGTTGAGGTCCTTGTATGCAGTGCAGCCCTAAATTTTGGGGTGGCTCTGTCTTATTGATTTTCAGTTTTCCCAAGGTATATTCCCTTGACTGGTAGTGCCCTTGGCTCTGTAGCTTTGTTCTTTACTTGTTTTAGGGAACAGAATGCACTCCTCCAGAGAGGCAGTTGGCAATTTACATCCCGCCCATCAGCATAACAAGGCTCCCTGTTCTCCAGGGCCTGTCTTGCCTTTCTTGTTCTTACACATTTTGTGGATGTCCCTTTTGACCGGTGGGAAGTGATACTTCTTTGTAGTGCAGATTTGCATTGCCCGCTTGCTTGCTTGGCCAAAAAGGGCGTATGCGTTTTCTCCTGAATATATTCAGGAGAAAACGCATACGCCCTTTTTGGCCAAGTGCGTCATTGTCGAAGTTGTGCCCCTCTTCCTGTGCTTTAAAGGCGATTCCAACGTACCTCTTGAAATCTGTTTCCTGCTATTCTGCCTCACTTTCAAGTCTGCCTCGTTGCCTTCCCTCAACAGATTTTTGGACGATAGTTGTCCTTTATTACTCGGCCAGTTTGTGAATTGCTGTGTCCCTGAGCTCCATTTTTCAACTCGTTTTTGGAGAGCTGACCGCAAGTCCAAAATTTTGCTTCAGGACCTATACTGGTTCCCGGTGGGTGGCTGAGAATTTGGTTAATTCTTCTTCCTGCTGGGAAATTACAGTGATATGTGCCCGTCCAAATGCCTAACAGCTACTCTCTCATTGGTTCTCCCTCTTCCCTTTCATCCTCTGCCAAATTGGCAACCTGTGCGAACCAAGAGGTTAAAGGGGCTGTCTCTCCAAGTTGGGAGGTTGATAGTAAAGCAGCCGGAAAGTCAAACCGGAACACCAGGAGAGGGTTTATTCTTTGAGTTTTAGAAACCTTTCGTATTCACAGTGTGTCCGTTCTCTAGGTTTCCCGCACATGTTATAGCTGTAGTAATATTCCCTTCAACCTGGAGAGTTCGGACCCATGGAATGGGTGCCATGCATTATTGCTTTAAAGCGTCTGCATTTGCTCACCCAATCTCACCAATCGTCTCAGTCCCAAGTGTCCCTCCTTATGCCACATCCAGCTGTCGTTGTAGATAGGGTCATTCCAGCTTTCATCAGAGACCCTGAAGGAATTGTAAAGAATTTCCCAGTTTTTTTGTTTTGTTTTTGAAATTCCATTTTATAGTGGGTTTGAGCTGATTCTCGCTGCCATGTTTATGCCAGTCTAGACACACTTGATTCCCTTACGGAGACATATCAATACATAGGTTTTAAGATTCTTACTAGTCAGATATTTTCCTCTGCGGGAAATATGGGGTTTTGAGTCCCTTTCACTGAGGACGGTGTAGGTCTTGTCTATTCCATAGTTGGTTTTTGGAACGGCACCTGTGCTTATATCAAACTCTGGTTTTATGCATCACCCCACCTCTCCTTCCCCCTTAAGCAGGTATAAGAGTGTTTTCTAAATGTGAGACACTGTTCTCTTTCCTAACTCAGTTCAAGTGTAGCCATGTTTACAGGATCTTCATAAGTGATATCTTATGATAAGTTTCTTTTTCTGTGTGACTTATTTCACTTAGAATCATCGTACCTGAATCCACCCATTTTGCTGCTACTGGTCTTATGACATTGATTTCATGGCTGAGGGATATTCCATCGTACGTAAGTACCACAATTTTTTGAACCATGTTTATATTTTCTGGGATACTTAAGGTGTATCCAAGTTGAGGTCCTTGTATGCAGTGCAGCCCTAAATTTTGGGGTGTCTCTGTCTTATTGATTTTCAGTTTTCCCAAGGTATATTCCCTAGACTGGTAGTGCCCTTGGCTCTGTAGCTCTGTTCTTTACTTGTTTTAGGGAACAGAATGCACTCCTCCAGAGAGGCAGTTGGCAATTTACATCCCGCCCATCAGCATAACAAGGCTCCCTGTTCTCCAGGGCCTGTCTTGCCTTTCTTGTTCTTACACATTTTGTGGATGTCCCTTTTGACCGGTGGGAAGTGATACTTCTTTGTAGTGCAGATTTGCATTGCCCGCTTGCTTGCTTGGCCAAAAATTGCGTATGCGTTTTCTCCTGAATATATTCAGGAGAAAACGCATACGCCCTTTTTGGCCAAGTGCATCATTGTCGAAGTTGTGCCCCTCTTCCTGTGCTTTAAAGGCGATTCCAACGTACCTCTTGAAATCTGTTTCCTGCTATTCTGCCTCGCTTTCAAGTCCGCCTCGTTGCCTTCCCTCAACAGATTTTTGGACGATAGTTGTCCTTTATTACTCGGCCAGTTTGTGAATTGCTGTGTCCCTGAGCTCCATTTTTCAACTCGTTTTTGGAGAGCTGACCGCAAGTCCAAAATTTTGGTTCAGGACCTATACTGGTTCCCGGTGGGTGGCTGAGAATTTGGTTAATTCTTCTTCCTGCCGGGAAATTACAGTGATATGTGCCCGTCCAAATGCCTAACAGCTACTCTCTCATTGGTTCTCCCTCTTCCCTTTCATCCTCTGCCAAATTGGCAACCTGTGCGAACCAAGAGGTTAAAGGGGCTGTCTCTCCAAGTTGGGAGGTTGATAGTAAAGCAGACGGAAAGTCAAACCGGAGCACCAGGAGAGGGTTTATTCTTTGAGTTTTAGAAACCTTTCGTATTCACAGTGTGTCCGTTCTCTAGGTTTCCCGCACATGTTATAGCTGTAGTAATATTCCCTTCAACCTGGAGAGTTCGGACCCATGGAATGGGTGCCATGCATTATTGCTTTAAAGCGTCTGCATTTGCTCACCCAATCTCACCAATCGTCTCAGTCCCAAGTGTCCCTCCTTATGCCACATCCAGCTGTCGTTGTAGATAGGGTCATTCCAGCTTTCATCAGAGACCCTGAAGGAATTGTAAAGAATTTCCCAGTTTTTTTGTTTTGTTTTTGAAATTCCTTTTTATAGTGGGTTTGAGCTGATTCTCGCTGCCATGTTTATGCCAGTCTAGACACACTTGATTCCCTTACGGAGACATATCAATACATAGGTTTTAAGATTCTTACTAGTCAGATATTTTCCTGTGCGGGAAATATGGGGTTTTGAGTCCCTTTCACTGAGGACGGTGTAGGTCTTGTCTATTCCATAGTTGGTTTTTGGAACGGTACCTGTGCTTATATCAAACTCTGGTTTTATGCATCACCCCACCTCTCCTTCCCCCTTAAGCAGGTATAAGAGTGTTTTCTAAATGTGAGACACTGTTCTCTTTCCTAACTCAGTTCAAGTGTAGCCATGTTTACAGGATCTTCATAAGTGATATCTTATGATAAGTTTCTTTTTCTGTGTGACTTATTTCACTTAGAATCATCGTACCTGAATCCACCCATTTTGCTGCTACTGGTCTTATGACATTGATTTCCTGGCTGAGGGATATTCCATCGTACGTAAGTACCACAATTTTTTGAACCATGTTTATATTTTCTGGGATACTTAAGGTGTATCCAAGTTGAGGTCCTTGTATGCAGTGCAGCCCTAAATTTTGGGGTGGCTCTGTCTTATTGATTTTCAGTTTTCCCAAGGTATATTCCCTTGACTGGTAGTGCCCTTGGCTCTGTAGCTCTGTTCTTTACTTGTTTTAGGGAACAGAATGCACTCCTCCAGAGAGGCAGTTGGCAATTTACATCCCGCCCATCAGCATAACAAGGCTCCCTGTTCTCCAGGGCCTGTCTTGCCTTTCTTGTTCTTACACATTTTGTGGATGTCCCTTTTGACCGGTGGGAAGTGATACTTCTTTGTAGTGCAGATTTGCATTGCCCACTTGCTTGCTTGGCCAAAAAGGGCGTATGCGTTTTCTCCTGAATATATTCAGGAGAAAACGCATACGCCCTTTTTGGCCAAGTGCGTCATTGTCGAAGTTGTGCCCCTCTTCCTGTGCTTTAAAGGCGATTCCAACGTACCTCTTGAAATCTGTTTCCTGCTATTCTGCCTCACTTTCAAGTCTGCCTCGTTGCCTTCCCTCAACAGATTTTTGGACGATAGTTGTCCTTTATTACTCGGCCAGTTTGTGAATTGCTGTGTCCCTGAGCTCCATTTTTCAACTCGTTTTTGGAGAGCTGACCGCAAGTCCAAAATTTTGCTTCAGGACCTATACTCGTTCGCGGTGGGTGGCTGAGAATTTGGTTAATTCTTCTTCCTGCCGGGAAATTACAGTGATATGTGCCCGTCCAAATGCCTAACAGCTACTCTCTCATTGGTTCTCCCTCTTCCCTTTCATCCTCTGCCAAATTGGCAACCTGTGCGAATCAAGAGGTTAAAGGGGCTGTCTCTCCAAGTTGGGAGGTTGATAGTAAAGCAGACGGAAAGTCAAACCGGAGCACCAGGAGAGGGTCTATTCTTTGAGTTTTAGAAACCTTTCGTATTCACAGTGTGTCCGTTCTCTAGGTTTCCCGCACATGTTATAGCTGTAGTAATATTCCCTTCAACCTGGAGAGTTCGGACCCATGGAATGGGTGCCATGCATTATTGCTTTAAAGCGTCTGCATTTGCTCACCCAATCTCACCAATCGTCTCAGTCCCAAGTGTCCCTCCTTATGCCACATCCAGCTGTCGTTGTAGATAGGGTCATTCCAGCTTTCATCAGAGACCCTGAAGGAATTGTAAAGAATTTCCCAGTTTTTTTGTTTTGTTTTTGAAATTCCTTTTTATAGTGGGTTTGAGCTGATTCTCGCTGCCATGTTTATGCCAGTCTAGACACACTTGATTCCCTTACGGAGACATATCAATACATAGGTTTTAAGATTCTTACTAGTCAGATATTTTCCTCTGCGGTAAATATGGGGTTTTGAGTCCCTTTCACTGAGGACGGTGTAGGTCTTGTCTATTCCATAGTTGGTTTTTGGAACGGTACCTGTGCTTATATCAAACTCTGGTTTTATGCATCACCCCACCTCTCCTTCCCCCTTAAGCAGGTATAAGAGTGTTTTCTAAATGTGAGACACTGTTCTCTTTCCTAACTCAGTTCAAGTGTAGCCATGTTTACAGGATCTTCATAAGTGATATCTTATGATAAGTTTCTTTTTCTGTGTGACTTATTTCACTTAGAATCATCGTACCTGAATCCACCCATTTTGCTGCTACTGGTCTTATGACATTGATTTCCTGGCTGAGGGATATTCCATCGTACGTAAGTACCACAATTTTTTGAACCATGTTTATATTTTCTGGGATACTTAAGGTGTATCCAAGTTGAGGTCTTTGTATGCAGTGCAGCCCTAAATTTTGGGGTGGCTCTCTCTTATTGATTTTCAGTTTTCCCAAGGTATATTCCCTTGACTGGTAGTGCCCTTGGCTCTGTAGCTCTGTTCTTTACTTGTTTTAGGGAACAGAATGCACTCCTCCAGAGAGGCAGTTGGCAATTTACATCCCGCCCATCAGCATAACAAGGCTCCCTGTTCTCCAGGGCCTGTCTTGCCTTTCTTGTTCTTACACATTTTGTGGATGTCCCTTTTGACCGGTGGGAAGTGATACTTCTTTGTAGTGCAGATTTGCATTGCCCGCTTGCTTGCTTGGCCAAAAAGGGCGTATGCGTTTTCTCCTGAATATATTCAGGAGAAAACGCATACGCCCTTTTTGGCCAAGTGCGTCATTGTCGAAGTTGTGCCCCTCTTCCTGTGCTTTAAAGGCGATTCCAACGTACCTCTTGAAATCTGTTTCCTGCTATTCTGCCTCACTTTCAAGTCTGCCTCGTTGCCTTCCCTCAACAGATTTTTGGACGATAGTTGTCCTTTATTACTCGGCCAGTTTGTGAATTGCTGTGTCCCTGAGCTCCATTTTTCAACTCGTTTTTGGAGAGCTGACCGCAAGTCCAAAATTTTGCTTCAGGACCTATACTGGTTCCCGGTGGGTGGCTGAGAATTTGGTTAATTCTTCTTCCTGCCGGGAAATTACAGTGATATGTGCCCGTCCAAATGCCTAACAGCTACTCTCTCATTGGTTCTCCCTCTTCCCTTTCATTCTCTGCCAAATTGGCAACCTGTGCGAACCAAGAGGTTAAAGGGGCTGTCTCTCCAAGTTGGGAGGTTGATAGTAAAGCAGACGGAAAGTCAAACCGGAACACCAGGAGAGGGTTTATTCTTTGAGTTTTAGAAACCTTTCGTATTCACAGTGTGTCCGTTCTCTAGGTTTCCCGCACATGTTATAGCTGTAGTAATATTCCCTTCAACCTGGAGAGTTCGGACCCATGGAATGGGTGCCATGCATTATTGCTTTAAAGCGTCTGCATTTGCTCACCCAATCTCACCAATCGTCTCAGTCCCAAGTGTCCCTCCTTATGCCACATCCAGCTGTCGTTGTAGATAGGGTCATTCCAGCTTTCATCAGAGACCCTGAAGGAATTGTAAAGAATTTCCCAGTTTTTTTGTTTTGTTTTTGAAATTCCTTTTTATAGTGGGTTTGAGCTGATTCTCGCTGCCATGTTTATGCCAGTCTAGACACACTTGATTCCCTTACGGAGACATATCAATACATAGGTTTTAAGATTCTTACTAGTCAGATATTTTCCTCTGCGGGAAATATGGGGTTTTGAGTCCCTTTCACTGAGGACGGTGTAGGTCTTGTCTATTCCATAGTTGGTTTTTGGAACGGTACCTGTGCTTATATCAAACTCTGGTTTTATGCATCACCCCACCTCTCCTTCCCCCTTAAGCAGGTATAAGAGTGTTTTCTAAATGTGAGACACTGTCCTCTTTCCTAACTCAGTTCAAGTGTAGCCATGTTTACAGGATCTTCATAAGTGATATCTTATGATAAGTTTCTTTTTCTGTGTGATTTATTTCACTTAGAATCATCGTACCTGAATCCACCCATTTTGCTGCTACTGGTCTTATGACATTGATTTCATGGCTGAGGGATATTCCATCGTACGTAAGTACCACAATTTTTTGAACCATGTTTATATTTTCTGGGATACTTAAGGTGTATCCAAGTTGAGGTCCTTGTATGCAGTGCAGCCCTAAATTTTGGGGTGGCTCTTTCTTATTGATTTTCAATTTTCCCAAGGTATATTCCCTAGACTGGTAGTGCCCTTGGCTCTGTAGCTCTGTTCTTTACTTGTTTTAGGGAACAGAATGCACTCCTCCAGAGAGGCAGTTGGCAATTTACATCCCGCCCATCAGCATAACAAGGCTCCCTGTTCTCCAGGGCCTGTCTTGCGTTTCTTGTTCTTACACATTTTGTGGATGTCCCTTTTGACCGGTGGGAAGTGATAATTCTTTGTAGTGCAGATTTGCATTGCCCGCTTGCTTGCTTAGCCAAAAAGGGCGTATGCGTTTTCTCCTGAATATATTCAGGAGAAAACGCATACGCCCTTTTTGGCCAAGTGCGTCATTGTCGAAGATGTGCCCCTCTTCCTGTGCTTTAAAGGCGATTCCAACGTACCTCTTGAAATCTGTTTCCTGCTATTGTGCCTCGCTTTCAAGTCCGCCTCGTTGCCTTCCCTCAACAGATTTTTGGACGATAGTTGTCCTTTATTACTCGGCCAGTTTGTGAATTGCTGTGCCCCTGAGCTCCATTTTTCAACTCGTTTTTGGTGAGCTGACCGCAAGTCCAAAATTTTGGGTCAGGACCTATACTGGTTCCCGGTGGGTGGCTGAGAATTTGGTTAATTCTTCTTCCTGCCGGGAAATTACAGTGATATGTGCCCGTCCAAATGCCTAACAGCTACTCTCTCATTGGTTCTCCCTCTTCCCTTTCATCCTCTGCCAAATTGGCAACCTGTGCGAACCAAGAGGTTAAAGGGGCTGTCTCTCCAAGTTGGGAGGTTGATAGTAAAGCAGACGGAAAGTCAAACCGGAGCACCAGGAGAGGGTCTATTCTTTGAGTTTTAGAAACCTTTCGTATTCACAGTGTGTCCGTTCTCTAGGTTTCCCGCACATGTTATAGCTGTAGTAATATTCCCTTCAACCTGGAGAGTTCGGACCCATGGAATGCGTGCCATGCATTATTGCTTTAAAGGGTCTGCATTTGCTCACCCAATCTCACCAATCGTCTCAGTCCCAAGTGTCCCTCTTTATGCCACATCCAGCTGTCGTTGTAGATAGGGTCATTCCAGCTTTCATCAGAGACCCTGAAGGAATTGTAAAGAATTTCCCAGTTTTTTTGTTTCGTTTTTGAAATTCCTTTTTATAGTGGGTTTGAGCTGATTCTCGCTGCCATGTTTATGCCAGTCTAGACACACTTGATTCCCTTACGGAGACATATCAATACATAGGTTTTAAGATTCTTACTAGTCAGATATTTTCCTCTGCGGGAAATATGGGGTTTTGAGTCCCTTTCACTGAGGACGGTGTAGGTCTTGTCTATTCCATAGTTGGTTTTTGGAACGGTACCTGTGCTTATATCAAACTCTGGTTTTATGCATCACCCCACCTCTCCTTCCCCCTTAAGCAGGTATAAGAGTGTTTTCTAAATGTGAGACACTGTTCTCTTTCCTAACTCAGTTCAAGTGTAGCCATGTTTACAGGATCTTCATAAGTGATATCTTATGATAAGTTTCTTTTTCTGTGTGACTTATTTCACTTAGAATCATCGTACCTGAATCCACCCATTTTGCTGCTACTGGTCTTATGACATTGATTTCATGGCTGAGGGATATTCCATCGTACGTAAGTACCACAATTTTTTGAACCATGTTTATATTTTCTGGGATACTTAAGGTGTATCCAAGTTGAGGTCCTTGTATGCAGTGCAGCCCTAAATTTTGGGGTGGCTCTGTCTTATTGATTTTCAGTTTTCCCAAGGTATATTCCCTAGACTGGTAGTGCCCTTGGCTCTGTAGCTCTGTTCTTTACTTGTTTTAGGGAACAGAATGCACTCCTCCAGAGAGGCAGTTGGCAATTTACATCCCGCCCATCAGCATAACAAGGCTCCCTGTTCTCCAGGGCCTGTCTTGCCTTTCTTGTTCTTACACATTTTGTGGATGTCCCTTTTGACCGGTGGGAAGTGATACTTCTTTGTAGTGCAGATTTGCATTGCCCGCTTGCTTGCTTGGCCAAAAATTGCGTATGCGTTTTCTCCTGAATATATTCAGGAGAAAACGCATACGCCCTTTTTGGCCAAGTGCATCATTGTCGAAGTTGTGCCCCTCTTCCTGTGCTTTAAAGGCGATTCCAACGTACCTCTTGAAATCTGTTTCCTGCTATTCTGCCTCGCTTTCAAGTCCGCCTCGTTGCCTTCCCTCAACAGATTTTTGGACGATAGTTGTCCTTTATTACTCGGCCAGTTTGTGAATTGCTGTGTCCCTGAGCTCCATTTTTCAACTCGTTTTTGGAGAGCTGACCGCAAGTCCAAAATTTTGGTTCAGGACCTATACTGGTTCCCGGTGGGTGGCTGAGAATTTGGTTAATTCTTCTTCCTGCCGGGAAATTACAGTGATATGTGCCCGTCCAAATGCCTAACAGCTACTCTCTCATTGGTTCTCCCTCTTCCCTTTCATCCTCTGCCAAATTGGCAACCTGTGCGAACCAAGAGGTTAAAGGGGCTGTCTCTCCAAGTTGGGAGGTTGATAGTAAAGCAGACGGAAAGTCAAACCGGAGCACCAGGAGAGGGTTTATTCTTTGAGTTTTAGAAACCTTTCGTATTCACAGTGTGTCCGTTCTCTAGGTTTCCCGCACATGTTATAGCTGTAGTAATATTCCCTTCAACCTGGAGAGTTCGGACCCATGGAATGGGTGCCATGCATTATTGCTTTAAAGCGTCTGCATTTGCTCACCCAATCTCACCAATCGTCTCAGTCCCAAGTGTCCCTCCTTATGCCACATCCAGCTGTCGTTGTAGATAGGGTCATTCCAGCTTTCATCAGAGACCCTGAAGGAATTGTAAAGAATTTCCCAGTTTTTTTGTTTTGTTTTTGAAATTCCTTTTTATAGTGGGTTTGAGCTGATTCTCGCTGCCATGTTTATGCCAGTCTAGACACACTTGATTCCCTTACGGAGACATATCAATACATAGGTTTTAAGATTCTTACTAGTCAGATATTTTCCTGTGCGGGAAATATGGGGTTTTGAGTCCCTTTCACTGAGGACGGTGTAGGTCTTGTCTATTCCATAGTTGGTTTTTGGAACGGTACCTGTGCTTATATCAAACTCTGGTTTTATGCATCACCCCACCTCTCCTTCCCCCTTAAGCAGGTATAAGAGTGTTTTCTAAATGTGAGACACTGTTCTCTTTCCTAACTCAGTTCAAGTGTAGCCATGTTTACAGGATCTTCATAAGTGATATCTTATGATAAGTTTCTTTTTCTGTGTGACTTATTTCACTTAGAATCATCGTACCTGAATCCACCCATTTTGCTGCTACTGGTCTTATGACATTGATTTCCTGGCTGAGGGATATTCCATCGTACGTAAGTACCACAATTTTTTGAACCATGTTTATATTTTCTGGGATACTTAAGGTGTATCCAAGTTGAGGTCCTTGTATGCAGTGCAGCCCTAAATTTTGGGGTGGCTCTGTCTTATTGATTTTCAGTTTTCCCAAGGTATATTCCCTTGACTGGTAGTGCCCTTGGCTCTGTAGCTCTGTTCTTTACTTGTTTTAGGGAACAGAATGCACTCCTCCAGAGAGGCAGTTGGCAATTTACATCCCGCCCATCAGCATAACAAGGCTCCCTGTTCTCCAGGGCCTGTCTTGCCTTTCTTGTTCTTACACATTTTGTGGATGTCCCTTTTGACCGGTGGGAAGTGATACTTCTTTGTAGTGCAGATTTGCATTGCCCGCTTGCTTGCTTGGCCAAAAAGGGCGTATGCGTTTTCTCCTGAATATATTCAGGAGAAAACGCATACGCCCTTTTTGGCCAAGTGCGTCATTGTCGAAGTTGTGCCCCTCTTCCTGTGCTTTAAAGGCGATTCCAACGTACCTCTTGAAATCTGTTTCCTGCTATTCTGCCTCACTTTCAAGTCTGCCTCGTTGCCTTCCCTCAACAGATTTTTGGACGATAGTTGTCCTTTATTACTCGGCCAGTTTGTGAATTGCTGTGTCCCTGAGCTCCATTTTTCAACTCGTTTTTGGAGAGCTGACCGCAAGTCCAAAATTTTGCTTCAGGACCTATACTGGTTCCCGGTGGGTGGCTGAGAATTTGGTTAATTCTTCTTCCTGCCGGGAAATTACAGTGATATGTGCCCGTCCAAATGCCTAACAGCTACTCTCTCATTGGTTCTCCCTCTTCCCTTTCATCCTCTGCCAAATTGGCAACCTGTGCGAACCAAGAGGTTAAAGGGGCTGTCTCTCCAAGTTGGGAGGTTGATAGTAAAGCAGACGGAAAGTCAAACCGGAACACCAGGAGAGGGTTTATTCTTTGAGTTTTAGAAACCTTTCGTATTCACAGTGTGTCCGTTCTCTAGGTTTCCCGCACATGTTATAGCTGTAGTAATATTCCCTTCAACCTGGAGAGTTCGGACCCATGGAATGGGTGCCATGCATTATTGCTTTAAAGCGTCTGCATTTGCTCACCCAATCTCACCAATCGTCTCAGTCCCAAGTGTCCCTCCTTATGCCACATCCAGCTGTCGTTGTAGATAGGGTCATTCCAGCTTTCATCAGAGACCCTGAAGGAATTGTAAAGAATTTCCCAGTTTTTTTGTTTTGTTTTTGAAATTCCTTTTTATAGTGGGTTTGAGCTGATTCTCGCTGCCATGTTTATGCCAGTCTAGACACACTTGATTCCCTTACGGAGACATATCAATACATAGGTTTTAAGATTCTTACTAGTCAGATATTTTCCTCTGCGGGAAATATGGGGTTTTGAGTCCCTTTCACTGAGGACGGTGTAGGTCTTGTCTATTCCATAGTTGGTTTTTGGAACGGTACCTGTGCTTATATCAAACTCTGGTTTTATGCATCACCCCACCTCTCCTTCCCCCTTAAGCAGGTATAAGAGTGTTTTCTAAATGTGAGACACTGTCCTCTTTCCTAACTCAGTTCAAGTGTAGCCATGTTTACAGGATCTTCATAAGTGATATCTTATGATAAGTTTCTTTTTCTGTGTGATTTATTTCACTTAGAATCATCGTACCTGAATCCACCCATTTTGCTGCTACTGGTCTTATGACATTGATTTCATGGCTGAGGGATATTCCATCGTACGTAAGTACCACAATTTTTTGAACCATGTTTATATTTTCTGGGATACTTAAGGTGTATCCAAGTTGAGGTCCTTGTATGCAGTGCAGCCCTAAATTTTGGGGTGGCTCTTTCTTATTGATTTTCAATTTTCCCAAGGTATATTCCCTAGACTGGTAGTGCCCTTGGCTCTGTAGCTCTGTTCTTTACTTGTTTTAGGGAACAGAATGCACTCCTCCAGAGAGGCAGTTGGCAATTTACATCCCGCCCATCAGCATAACAAGGCTCCCTGTTCTCCAGGGCCTGTCTTGCGTTTCTTGTTCTTACACATTTTGTGGATGTCCCTTTTGACCGGTGGGAAGTGATACTTCTTTGTAGTGCAGATTTGCATTGCCCGCTTGCTTGCTTAGCCAAAAAGGGCGTATGCGTTTTCTCCTGAATATATTCAGGAGAAAACGCATACGCCCTTTTTGGCCAAGTGCGTCATTGTCGAAGATGTGCCCCTCTTCCTGTGCTTTAAAGGCGATTCCAACGTACCTCTTGAAATCTGTTTCCTGCTATTGTGCCTCGCTTTCAAGTCCGCCTCGTTGCCTTCCCTCAACAGATTTTTGGACGATAGTTGTCCTTTATTACTCGGCCAGTTTGTGAATTGCTGTGCCCCTGAGCTCCATTTTTCAACTCGTTTTTGGTGAGCTGACCGCAAGTCCAAAATTTTGGGTCAGGACCTATACTGGTTCCCGGTGGGTGGCTGAGAATTTGGTTAATTCTTCTTCCTGCCGGGAAATTACAGTGATATGTGCCCGTCCAAATGCCTAACAGCTACTCTCTCATTGGTTCTCCCTCTTCCCTTTCATCCTCTGCCAAATTGGCAACCTGTGCGAACCAAGAGGTTAAAGGGGCTGTCTCTCCAAGTTGGGAGGTTGATAGTAAAGCAGACGGAAAGTCAAACCGGAGCACCAGGAGAGGGTCTATTCTTTGAGTTTTAGAAACCTTTCGTATTCACAGTGTGTCCGTTCTCTAGGTTTCCCGCACATGTTATAGCTGTAGTAATATTCCCTTCAACCTGGAGAGTTCGGACCCATGGAATGCGTGCCATGCATTATTGCTTTAAAGGGTCTGCATTTGCTCACCCAATCTCACCAATCGTCTCAGTCCCAAGTGTCCCTCTTTATGCCACATCCAGCTGTCGTTGTAGATAGGGTCATTCCAGCTTTCATCAGAGACCCTGAAGGAATTGTAAAGAATTTCCCAGTTTTTTTGTTTCGTTTTTGAAATTCCTTTTTATAGTGGGTTTGAGCTGATTCTCGCTGCCATGTTTATGCCAGTCTAGACACACTTGATTCCCTTACGGAGACATATCAATACATAGGTTTTAAGATTCTTACTAGTCAGATATTTTCCTCTGCGGGAAATATGGGGTTTTGAGTCCCTTTCACTGAGGACGGTGTAGGTCTTGTCTATTCCATAGTTGGTTTTTGGAACGGTACCTGTGCTTATATCAAACTCTGGTTTTATGCATCACCCCACCTCTCCTTCCCCCTTAAGCAGGTATAAGAGTTTTTTCTAAATGTGAGACACTGTTCTCTTTCCTAACTCAGTTCAAGTGTAGCCATGTTTACAGGATCTTCATAAGTGATATCTTATGATAAGTTTATTTTTCTGTGTGACTTATTTCACTTAGAATCATCGTACCTGAATCCACCCATTTTGCTGCTACTGGTCTTATGACATTGATTTCATGGCTGAGGGATATTCCATCGTACATAAGTACCACAATTTTTTGAACCATGTTTATATTTTCTGGGATACTTAAGGTGTATCCAAGTTGAGGTCCTTGTATGCAGTGCAGCCCTAAATTTTGGGGTGGCTCTGTCTTATTGATTTTCAGTTTTCCCAAGGTATATTCCCTAGACTGGTAGTGCCCTTGGCTCTGTAGCTCTGTTCTTTACTTGTTTTAGGGAACAGAATGCACTCCTCCAGAGAGGCAGTTGGCAATTTACATCCCTCCCATCAGCATAACAAGGCTCTCTGTTCTCCAGGGCCTGTCTTGCCTTTCTTGTTCTTACACATTTTGTGGATGTCCCTTTTGACCGGTGGGAAGTGATACTTCTTTGTAGTGCAGATTTGCATTGCCCGCTTGCTTGCTTGGCCAAAAAGGGCGTATGCGTTTTCTCCTGAATATATTCAGGAGAAAACGCATACGCCCTTTTTGGCTAAGTGCATCATTGTCAAATTTGTGCCCCTCTTCCTGTGCTTTAAAGGCGATTCCAACGTACCTCTTAAATCTGTTTCCTGTTATTCTGCCTCGCTTTCAAGTCCGCCTCGTTGCCTTCCCTCAACAGATTTTTGGACGATAGTTGTCCTTTATTACTCGGCCAGTTTGTGAATTGCTGTGCCCCTGAGCTCCATTTTTCAACTCGTTTTTGGTGAGCTGACCTCAAGTCCAAAATTTTGGTTCAGGACCTATACTGGTTCCCAGTGGGTGGCTGAGAATTTGGTTAATTCTTCTTCCTGCCGGGAAATTACAGTGATATGTGCCCGTCCAAATGCCTAACAGCTACTCTATCATTGGTTCTCCCTCTTCCCTTTCATCCTCTGCCAAATTGGCAACCTGTGCGAACCAAGAGGTTAAAGGGGCTGTCTCTCCAAGTTGGGAGGTTGATAGTAAAGCAGACGGAAAGTCAAACCGGAGCACCAGGAGAGGGACTATGCGTTGAGTTTTAGAAACCTTTCGTATTCACAGTGTGTCCGTTCTCTAGGTTTCCCGCACATGTTATAGCTGTAGTAATATTCCCTTCAACCTGGAGAGTTCGGACTCATGGAATGGGTGCCATGCATTATTGCTTTAAAGGGTCTGCATTTGCTCACCCAATCTCACCAATCGTCTCAGTCCCAAGTGTCCCTCCTTATGCCACATCCAGCTGTCATTGTAGATAGGGTCATTCCAGGTTTCATCAGAGACCCTGAAGGAATTGTAAAGAATTTCCCAGTTTTTTAGTTTTGTTTTTGAAATTCCTTTTTATAGTGGGTTTGAGCTGATTCTCGCTGCCATGTTTATGCCAGTCTAGACACACTTGATTCCCTTACGGAGACATATCAATACATAGGTTTTAAGATTCTTACTAGTCAGATACTTTCCTCTGCGGGAAATATGGGGTTTTGAGTCCCTTTCACGGAGGACGGTGTAGGTCTTGTCTATTCCATAGTTGGTTTTTGGAACAGTACCTGTGCTTATATCAAACTCTGGTTTTATGCATCACCCCACCTCTCCTTCCCCCTTAAGCAGGTATAAGAGTGTTTTCTAAATGTGAGACACTGTTCTCTTTCCTAACTCAGTTCAAGTGTAGCCATGTTTACAGGATCTTCATAAGTGATATCTTATGATAAGTTTCTTTTTCTGTGTGACTTATTTCACTTAGAATCATCGTACCTGAATCCACCCATTTTGCTGCTACTGGTCTTATGACATTGATTTCATGGCTGAGGGAAATTCCATCATACGTAAGTACCACAATTTTTTGAACCATGTTTATATTTTCTGGGATACTTAAGGTGTATCCAAGTTGAGGTCCTTGTATGCAGTGCAGCCCTAAATTTTGGGGTGGCTCTGTCTTATTGATTTTCAGTTTTCCAAAGGTATATTCCCTAGACTGGTAGTGCCCTTGGCTCTGTAGCTCTGTTCTTTACTTGTTTTAGGGAACAGAATGCACTCCTCCAGAGAGGCAGTTGGCAATTTACATCCCGCCCATCAGCATAACAAGGCTCCCTGTTCTCCAGGGCCTGTCTTGCCTTTCTTGTTCTTACACATTTTGTGGATGTCCCTTTTGACCGGTGGGAAGTGATACTTCTTTGTAGTGCAGATTTGCATTGCCTGCTTGCTTGCTTGGCCAAAAAGGGCGTATGCGTTTTCTCCTGAATATATTCAGGAGAAAACGCATACGCCCTTTTTGGCCAAGTGCATCATTGTCGAAGTTGTGCCCCTCTTCCTGTGCTTTAAAGGCGATTCCAACGTACCTCTTGAAATCTGTTTCCTGCTATTCTGCCTCGCTTTCAAGTCCGCCTCGTTGCCTTCCGTCAACAGATTTTTGGACGATAGTTGTCCTTTATTACTCAGCCAGTTTGTGAATTGCTGTGTCGCTGAGCTCCATTTTTCAACTCGTTTTTGGAGAGCTGACCGCAAGTCCAAAATTTTGGTTCAGGACCTATACTGGTTCCCAGTGGGTGGCTGAGAATTTGGTTAATTCTTCTTCCTGCCGGGAAATTACAGTGATATGTGCCCGTCCAAATGCCTAACAGCTCCTCTCTCATTGGTTCTCCCTCTTCCCTTTCATCCTCTGCCAAATTGGCAACCTGTGCGAACCAAGAGGTTAAAGGGGCTGTCTCTCCAAGTTGGGAGGTTGATAGTAAAGCAGACGGAAAGTCAAACCGGAGCACCAGGAGAGGGACTATGCGTTGAGTTTTAGAAACCTTTCGTATTCACAGTGTGTCCGTTCTCTAGGTTTCCCGCACATGTTATAGCTGTAGTAATATTCCCTTCAACCTGGAGAGTTCGGACTCATGGAATGGGTGCCATGCATTATTGCTTTAAAGGGTCTGCATTTGCTCACCCAATCTCACCAATCGTCTCAGTCCCAAGTGTCCCTCCTTATGCCACATCCAGCTGTCGTTGTAGATAGGGTCATTCCAGCTTTCATCAGAGACCCTGAAGGAATTGTAAAGAATTTCCCAGTTTTTTTGTTTTGTTTTTGAAATTCCTTTTTATAGTGGGTTTGAGCTGATTCTCGCTGCCATGTTTATGCCAGTCTAGACACACTTGATTCCCTTATGGAGACATATCAATACATAGGTTTTAAGATTCTTACTAGTCAGATACTTTCCTCTGCGGGAAATATGGGGTTTTGAGTCCCTTTCACTGAGGACTGTGTAGGTCTTGTCTATACCATAGTTGGTTTTTGGAACGGTACCTGTGCTTATATCAAACTCTGGTTTTATGCATCACCCCACCTCTCCTTCCCCCTTAAGCAGGTATAAGAGTGTTTTCTAAATGTGAGACACTGTTCTCTTTCCTAACTCAGTTCAAGTGTAGCCATGTTTACAGGATCTTCATAAGTGATATCTTATGATAAGTTTCTTTTTCTGTGTGACTTATTTCACTTAGAATCATCGTACCTGAATCCACCCATTTTGCTGCTACTGGTCTTATGACATTGATTTCATGGCTGAGGGATATTCCATCGTACGTAAGTACCACAATTTTTTGAACCATGTTTATATTTTCTGGGATACTTAAGGTGTATCCAAGTTGAGGTCCTTGTATGCAGTGCAGCCCTAAATTTTGGGGTGGCTCTGTCTTATTGATTTTCAGTTTTCCCAAGGTATATTCCCTAGACTGGTAGTGCCCTTGGCTCTGTAGCTCTGTTCTTTACTTGTTTTAGGGAACAGAATGCACTCCTCCAGAGAGGCAGTTGGCAATTTACATCCCGCCCATCAGCATAACAAGGCTCCCTGTTCTCCAGGGCCTGTCTTGCCTTTCTTGTTCTTACACATTTTGTGGATGTCCCTTTTGACCGGTGGGAAGTGATACTTCTTTGTAGTGCTGATTTGCATTGCCCGCTTGCTTGCTTGGCCAAAAAGGGCGTATGCGTTTTCTCCTGAATATATTCAGGAGAAAACGCATACGCCCTTTTTGGCCAAGTGCATCATTGTCGAAGTTGTGCCCCTCTTCCTGTGCTTTAAAGGCGATTCCAACGTACCTCTTGAAATCTGTTTCCTGCTATTCTGCCTCGCTTTCAAGTCCGCCTCGTTGCCTTCCGTCAACAGATTTTTGGACGATAGGTGTCCTTTATTACTCGGCCAGTTTGTGAATTGCTGTGTCGCTGAGCTCCATTTTTCAACTCGTTTTTGGAGAGCTGACCGCAAGACCAAAATTTTGGTTCAGGACCTATACTGGTTTCCAGTGGGTGGCTGAGAATTTGGTTAATTCTTCTTCCTGCCGGGAAATTACAGTGATATGTGCCCGTCCAAATGCCTAACAGCTACTCTCTCATTGGTTCTCCCTCTTCCCTTTCATCCTCTGCCAAATTGGCAACCTGTGCGAACCAAGAGGTTAAAGGGGCTGTCTCTCCAAGTTGGGAGGTTGATAGTAAAGCAGACGGAAAGTCAAACCGGAGCACCAGGAGAGGGTTTATTCTTTGAGTTTTAGAAACCTTTCGTATTCACAGTGTGTCCGTTCTCTAGGTTTCCCGCACATGTTATAGCTGTAGTAATATTCCCTTCAACCTGGAGAGTTCGGACCCATGGAATGGGTGCCATGCATTATTGCTTTAAAGCGTCTGCATTTGCTCACCCAATCTCACCAATCGTCTCAGTCCCAAGTGTCCCTCCTTATGCCACATCCAGCTGTCATTGTAGATAGGGTCATTCCAGCTTTCATCAGAGACCCTGAAGGAATTGTAAAGAATTTCCCAGTTTTTTTGTTTTGTTTTTGAAATTCCTTTTTATAGTGGGTTTGAGCTGATTCTCGCTGCCATGTTTATGCCAGTCTAGACACACTTGATTCCCTTACGGAGACATATCAATACATAGGTTTTAAGATTCTTACTAGTCAGATATTTTCCTGTGCGGGAAATATGGGGTTTTGAGTCCCTTTCACTGAGGACGGTGTAGGTCTTGTCTATTCCATAGTTGGTTTTTGGAACGGTACCTGTGCTTATATCAAACTCTGGTTTTATGCATCACCCCACCTCTCCTTCCCCCTTAAGCAGGTATAAGAGTGTTTTCTAAATGTGAGACACTGTTCTCTTTCCTAACTCAGTTCAAGTGTAGCCATGTTTACAGGATCTTCATAAGTGATATCTTATGATAAGTTTCTTTTTCTGTGTGACTTATTTCACTTAGAATCATCGTACCTGAATCCACCCATTTTGCTGCTACTGGTCTTATGACATTGATTTCCTGGCTGAGGGATATTCCATCGTACGTAAGTACCACAATTTTTTGAACCATGTTTATATTTTCTGGGATACTTAAGGTGTATCCAAGTTGAGGTCCTTGTATGCAGTGCAGCCCTAAATTTTGGGGTGGCTCTGTCTTATTGATTTTCAGTTTTCCCAAGGTATATTCCCTTGACTGGTAGTGCCCTTGGCTCTGTAGCTCTGTTCTTTACTTGTTTTAGGGAACAGAATGCACTCCTCCAGAGAGGCAGTTGGCAATTTACATCCCGCCCATCAGCATAACAAGGCTCCCTGTTCTCCAGGGCCTGTCTTGCCTTTCTTGTTCTTACACATTTTGTGGATGTCCCTTTTGACCGGTGGGAAGTGATACTTCTTTGTAGTGCAGATTTGCATTGCCCGCTTGCTTGCTTGGCCAAAAAGGGCGTATGCGTTTTCTCCTGAATATATTCAGGAGAAAACGCATACGCCCTTTTTGGCCAAGTGCGTCATTGTCGAAGTTGTGCCCCTCTTCCTGTGCTTTAAAGGCGATTCCAACGTACCTCTTGAAATCTGTTTCCTGCTATTCTGCCTCACTTTCAAGTCTGCCTCGTTGCCTTCCCTCAACAGATTTTTGGACGATAGTTGTCCTTTATTACTCGGCCAGTTTGTGAATTGCTGTGTCCCTGAGCTCCATTTTTCAACTCGTTTTTGGAGAGCTGACCGCAAGTCCAAAATTTTGCTTCAGGACCTATACTGGTTCCCGGTGGGTGGCTGAGAATTTGGTTAATTCTTCTTCCTGCCGGGAAATTACAGTGATATGTGCCCGTCCAAATGCCTAACAGCTACTCTCTCATTGGTTCTCCCTCTTCCCTTTCATCCTCTGCCAAATTGGCAACCTGTGCGAACCAAGAGGTTAAAGGGGCTGTCTCTCCAAGTTGGGAGGTTGATAGTAAAGCAGACGGAAAGTCAAACCGGAACACCAGGAGAGGGTTTATTCTTTGAGTTTTAGAAACCTTTCGTATTCACAGTGTGTCCGTTCTCTAGGTTTCCCGCACATGTTATAGCTGTAGTAATATTCCCTTCAACCTGGAGAGTTCGGACCCATGGAATGGGTGCCATGCATTATTGCTTTAAAGCGTCTGCATTTGCTCACCCAATCTCACCAATCGTCTCAGTCCCAAGTGTCCCTCCTTATGCCACATCCAGCTGTCGTTGTAGATAGGGTCATTCCAGCTTTCATCAGAGACCCTGAAGGAATTGTAAAGAATTTCCCAGTTTTTTTGTTTTGTTTTTGAAATTCCTTTTTATAGTGGGTTTGAGCTGATTCTCGCTGCCATGTTTATGCCAGTCTAGACACACTTGATTCCCTTACGGAGACATATCAATACATAGGTTTTAAGATTCTTACTAGTCAGATATTTTCCTCTGCGGGAAATATGGGGTTTTGAGTCCCTTTCACTGAGGACGGTGTAGGTCTTGTCTATTCCATAGTTGGTTTTTGGAACGGTACCTGTGCTTATATCAAACTCTGGTTTTATGCATCACCCCACCTCTCCTTCCCCCTTAAGCAGGTATAAGAGTGTTTTCTAAATGTGAGACACTGTCCTCTTTCCTAACTCAGTTCAAGTGTAGCCATGTTTACAGGATCTTCATAAGTGATATCTTATGATAAGTTTCTTTTTCTGTGTGATTTATTTCACTTAGAATCATCGTACCTGAATCCACCCATTTTGCTGCTACTGGTCTTATGACATTGATTTCATGGCTGAGGGATATTCCATCGTACGTAAGTACCACAATTTTTTGAACCATGTTTATATTTTCTGGGATACTTAAGGTGTATCCAAGTTGAGGTCCTTGTATGCAGTGCAGCCCTAAATTTTGGGGTGGCTCTTTCTTATTGATTTTCAATTTTCCCAAGGTATATTCCCTAGACTGGTAGTGCCCTTGGCTCTGTAGCTCTGTTCTTTACTTGTTTTAGGGAACAGAATGCACTCCTCCAGAGAGGCAGTTGGCAATTTACATCCCGCCCATCAGCATAACAAGGCTCCCTGTTCTCCAGGGCCTGTCTTGCGTTTCTTGTTCTTACACATTTTGTGGATGTCCCTTTTGACCGGTGGGAAGTGATACTTCTTTGTAGTGCAGATTTGCATTGCCCGCTTGCTTGCTTAGCCAAAAAGGGCGTATGCGTTTTCTCCTGAATATATTCAGGAGAAAACGCATACGCCCTTTTTGGCCAAGTGCGTCATTGTCGAAGATGTGCCCCTCTTCCTGTGCTTTAAAGGCGATTCCAACGTACCTCTTGAAATCTGTTTCCTGCTATTGTGCCTCGCTTTCAAGTCCGCCTCGTTGCCTTCCCTCAACAGATTTTTGGACGATAGTTGTCCTTTATTACTCGGCCAGTTTGTGAATTGCTGTGCCCCTGAGCTCCATTTTTCAACTCGTTTTTGGTGAGCTGACCGCAAGTCCAAAATTTTGGGTCAGGACCTATACTGGTTCCCGGTGGGTGGCTGAGAATTTGGTTAATTCTTCTTCCTGCCGGGAAATTACAGTGATATGTGCCCGTCCAAATGCCTAACAGCTACTCTCTCATTGGTTCTCCCTCTTCCCTTTCATCCTCTGCCAAATTGGCAACCTGTGCGAACCAAGAGGTTAAAGGGGCTGTCTCTCCAAGTTGGGAGGTTGATAGTAAAGCAGACGGAAAGTCAAACCTGAGCACCAGGAGAGGGTCTATTCTTTGAGTTTTAGAAACCTTTCGTATTCACAGTGTGTCCGTTCTCTAGGTTTCCCGCACATGTTATAGCTGTAGTAATATTCCCTTCAACCTGGAGAGTTCGGACCCATGGAATGCGTGCCATGCATTATTGCTTTAAAGGGTCTGCATTTGCTCACCCAATCTCACCAATCGTCTCAGTCCCAAGTGTCCCTCTTTATGCCACATCCAGCTGTCGTTGTAGATAGGGTCATTCCAGCTTTCATCAGAGACCCTGAAGGAATTGTAAAGAATTTCCCAGTTTTTTTGTTTCGTTTTTGAAATTCCTTTTTATAGTGGGTTTGAGCTGATTCTCGCTGCCATGTTTATGCCAGTCTAGACACACTTGATTCCCTTACGGAGACATATCAATACATAGGTTTTAAGATTCTTACTAGTCAGATATTTTCCTCTGCGGGAAATATGGGGTTTTGAGTCCCTTTCACTGAGGACGGTGTAGGTCTTGTCTATTCCATAGTTGGTTTTTGGAACGGTACCTGTGCTTATATCAAACTCTGGTTTTATGCATCACCCCACCTCTCCTTCCCCCTTAAGCAGGTATAAGAGTTTTTTCTAAATGTGAGACACTGTTCTCTTTCCTAACTCAGTTCAAGTGTAGCCATGTTTACAGGATCTTCATAAGTGATATCTTATGATAAGTTTATTTTTCTGTGTGACTTATTTCACTTAGAATCATCGTACCTGAATCCACCCATTTTGCTGCTACTGGTCTTATGACATTGATTTCATGGCTGAGGGATATTCCATCGTACATAAGTACCACAATTTTTTGAACCATGTTTATATTTTCTGGGATACTTAAGGTGTATCCAAGTTGAGGTCCTTGTATGCAGTGCAGCCCTAAATTTTGGGGTGGCTCTGTCTTATTGATTTTCAGTTTTCCCAAGGTATATTCCCTAGACTGGTAGTGCCCTTGGCTCTGTAGCTCTGTTCTTTACTTGTTTTAGGGAACAGAATGCACTCCTCCAGAGAGGCAGTTGGCAATTTACATCCCTCCCATCAGCATAACAAGGCTCTCTGTTCTCCAGGGCCTGTCTTGCCTTTCTTGTTCTTACACATTTTGTGGATGTCCCTTTTGACCGGTGGGAAGTGATACTTCTTTGTAGTGCAGATTTGCATTGCCCGCTTGCTTGCTTGGCCAAAAAGGGCGTATGCGTTTTCTCCTGAATATATTCAGGAGAAAACGCATACGCCCTTTTTGGCTAAGTGCATCATTGTCAAATTTGTGCCCCTCTTCCTGTGCTTTAAAGGCGATTCCAACGTACCTCTTAAATCTGTTTCCTGTTATTCTGCCTCGCTTTCAAGTCCGCCTCGTTGCCTTCCCTCAACAGATTTTTGGACGATAGTTGTCCTTTATTACTCGGCCAGTTTGTGAATTGCTGTGCCCCTGAGCTCCATTTTTCAACTCGTTTTTGGTGAGCTGACCGCAAGTCCAAAATTTTGGTTCAGGACCTATACTGGTTCCCAGTGGGTGGCTGAGAATTTGGTTAATTCTTCTTCCTGCCGGGAAATTAGAGTGATATGTGCCCGTCCAAATGCCTAACAGCTACTCTATCATTGGTTCTCCCTCTTCCCTTTCATCCTCTGCCAAATTGGCAACCTGTGCGAACCAAGAGGTTAAAGGGGCTGTCTCTCCAAGTTGGGAGGTTGATAGTAAAGCAGACGGAAAGTCAAACCGGAGCACCAGGAGAGGGACTATGCGTTGAGTTTTAGAAACCTTTCGTATTCACAGTGTGTCCGTTCTCTAGGTTTCCCGCACATGTTATAGCTGTAGTAATATTCCCTTCAACCTGGAGAGTTCGGACTCATGGAATGGGTGCCATGCATTATTGCTTTAAAGGGTCTGCATTTGCTCACCCAATCTCACCAATCGTCTCAGTCCCAAGTGTCCCTCCTTATGCCACATCCAGCTGTCATTGTAGATAGGGTCATTCCAGGTTTCATCAGAGACCCTGAAGGAATTGTAAAGAATTTCCCAGTTTTTTAGTTTTGTTTTTGAAATTCCTTTTTATAGTGGGTTTGAGCTGATTCTCGCTGCCATGTTTATGCCAGTCTAGACACACTTGATTCCCTTACGGAGACATATCAATACATAGGTTTTAAGATTCTTACTAGTCAGATACTTTCCTCTGCGGGAAATATGGGGTTTTGAGTCCCTTTCACTGAGGACGGTGTAGGTCTTGTCTATTCCATAGTTGGTTTTTGGAACAGTACCTGTGCTTATATCAAACTCTGGTTTTATGCATCACCCCACCTCTCCTTCCCCCTTAAGCAGGTATAAGAGTGTTTTCTAAATGTGAGACACTGTTCTCTTTCCTAACTCAGTTCAAGTGTAGCCATGTTTACAGGATCTTCATAAGTGATATCTTATGATAAGTTTCTTTTTCTGTGTGACTTATTTCACTTAGAATCATCGTACCTGAATCCACCCATTTTGCTGCTACTGGTCTTATGACATTGATTTCATGGCTGAGGGAAATTCCATCATACGTAAGTACCACAATTTTTTGAACCATGTTTATATTTTCTGGGATACTTAAGGTGTATCCAAGTTGAGGTCCTTGTATGCAGTGCAGCCCTAAATTTTGGGGTGGCTCTGTCTTATTGATTTTCAGTTTTCCAAAGGTATATTCCCTAGACTGGTAGTGCCCTTGGCTCTGTAGCTCTGTTCTTTACTTGTTTTAGGGAACAGAATGCACTCCTCCAGAGAGGCAGTTGGCAATTTACATCCCGCCCATCAGCATAACAAGGCTCCCTGTTCTCCAGGGCCTGTCTTGCCTTTCTTGTTCTTACACATTTTGTGGATGTCCCTTTTGACCGGTGGGAAGTGATACTTCTTTGTAGTGCAGATTTGCATTGCCTGCTTGCTTGCTTGGCCAAAAAGGGCGTATGCGTTTTCTCCTGAATATATTCAGGAGAAAACGCATACGCCCTTTTTGGCCAAGTGCATCATTGTCGAAGTTGTGCCCCTCTTCCTGTGCTTTAAAGGCGATTCCAACGTACCTCTTGAAATCTGTTTCCTGCTATTCTGCCTCGCTTTCAAGTCCGCCTCGTTGCCTTCCGTCAACAGATTTTTGGACGATAGTTGTCCTTTATTACTCAGCCAGTTTGTGAATTGCTGTGTCGCTGAGCTCCATTTTTCAACTCGTTTTTGGAGAGCTGACCGCAAGTCCAAAATTTTGGTTCAGGACCTATACTGGTTCCCAGTGGGTGGCTGAGAATTTGGTTAATTCTTCTTCCTGCCGGGAAATTACAGTGATATGTGCCCGTCCAAATGCCTAACAGCTCCTCTCTCATTGGTTCTCCCTCTTCCCTTTCATCCTCTGCCAAATTGGCAACCTGTGCGAACCAAGAGGTTAAAGGGGCTGTCTCTCCAAGTTGGGAGGTTGATAGTAAAGCAGACGGAAAGTCAAACCGGAGCACCAGGAGAGGGACTATGCGTTGAGTTTTAGAAACCTTTCGTATTCACAGTGTGTCCGTTCTCTAGGTTTCCCGCACATGTTATAGCTGTAGTAATATTCCCTTCAACCTGGAGAGTTCGGACTCATGGAATGGGTGCCATGCATTATTGCTTTAAAGGGTCTGCATTTGCTCACCCAATCTCACCAATCGTCTCAGTCCCAAGTGTCCCTCCTTATGCCACATCCAGCTGTCGTTGTAGATAGGGTCATTCCAGCTTTCATCAGAGACCCTGAAGGAATTGTAAAGAATTTCCCAGTTTTTTTGTTTTGTTTTTGAAATTCCTTTTTATAGTGGGTTTGAGCTGATTCTCGCTGCCATGTTTATGCCAGTCTAGACACACTTGATTCCCTTATGGAGACATATCAATACATAGGTTTTAAGATTCTTACTAGTCAGATACTTTCCTCTGCGGGAAATATGGGGTTTTGAGTCCCTTTCACTGAGGACTGTGTAGGTCTTGTCTATACCATAGTTGGTTTTTGGAACGGTACCTGTGCTTATATCAAACTCTGGTTTTATGCATCACCCCACCTCTCCTTCCCCCTTAAGCAGGTATAAGAGTGTTTTCTAAATGTGAGACACTGTTCTCTTTCCTAACTCAGTTCAAGTGTAGCCATGTTTACAGGATCTTCATAAGTGATATCTTATGATAAGTTTCTTTTTCTGTGTGACTTATTTCACTTAGAATCATCGTACCTGAATCCACCCATTTTGCTGCTACTGGTCTTATGACATTGATTTCATGGCTGAGGGATATTCCATCGTACGTAAGTACCACAATTTTTTGAACCATGTTTATATTTTCTGGGATACTTAAGGTGTATCCAAGTTGAGGTCCTTGTATGCAGTGCAGCCCTAAATTTTGGGGTGGCTCTGTCTTATTGATTTTCAGTTTTCCCAAGGTATATTCCCTAGACTGGTAGTGCCCTTGGCTCTGTAGCTCTGTTCTTTACTTGTTTTAGGGAACAGAATGCACTCCTCCAGAGAGGCAGTTGGCAATTTACATCCCGCCCATCAGCATAACAAGGCTCCCTGTTCTCCAGGGCCTGTCTTGCCTTTCTTGTTCTTACACATTTTGTGGATGTCCCTTTTGACCGGTGGGAAGTGATACTTCTTTGTAGTGCTGATTTGCATTGCCCGCTTGCTTGCTTGGCCAAAAAGGGCGTATGCGTTTTCTCCTGAATATATTCAGGAGAAAACGCATATGCCCTTTTTGGCCAAGTGCATCATTGTCGAAGTTGTGCCCCTCTTCCTGTGCTTTAAAGGCGATTCCAACGTACCTCTTGAAATCTGTTTCCTGCTATTCTGCCTCGCTTTCAAGTCCGCCTCGTTGCCTTCCGTCAACAGATTTTTGGACGATAGGTGTCCTTTATTACTCGGCCAGTTTGTGAATTGCTGTGTCGCTGAGCTCCATTTTTCAACTCGTTTTTGGAGAGCTGACCGCAAGACCAAAATTTTGGTTCAGGACCTATACTGGTTTCCAGTGGGTGGCTGAGAATTTGGTTAATTCTTCTTCCTGCCGGGAAATTACAGTGATATGTGCCCGTCCAAATGCCTAACAGCTACTCTCTCATTGGTTCTCCCTCTTCCCTTTCATCCTCTGCCAAATTGGCAACCTGTGCGAACCAAGAGGTTAAAGGGGCTGTCTCTCCAAGTTGGGAGGTTGATAGTAAAGCAGACGGAAAGTCAAACCGGAGCACCAGGAGAGGGACTATTCGTTGAGTTTTAGAAACCTTTCGTATTCACAGTGTGTCCGTTCTCTAGGTTTCCCGCACATGTTATAGCTGTAGTAATATTCCCTTCAACCTGGAGAGTTCGGACCCATGGAATGGGTGCCATGCATTATTGCTTTAAAGGATCTGCATTTGCTCACCCAATCTCACCAATCGTCTCAGTCCCAAGTGTCCCTCCTTATGCCACATCCAGCTGTCATTGTAGATAGGGTCATTCCAGCTTTCATCAGAGACCCTGAAGGAATTGTAAAGAATTTCCCAGTTTTTTTGTTTTGTTTTTGAAATTCCTTTTTATAGTGGGTTTGAGCTGATTCTCGCTGCCATGTTTATGCCAGTCTAGACACACTTGATTCCCTTACGGAGACATATCAATACATAGGTTTTAAGATTCTTACTAGTCAGATACTTTCCTCTGCGGGAAATATGGGGTTTTGAGTCCCTTTCACTGAGGACGGTGTAGGTCTTGTCTATTCCATAGTTGGTTTTTGGAACAGTACCTGTGCTTATATCAAACTCTGGTTTTATGCATCACCCCACCTCTCCTTCCCCCTTAAGCAGGTATAAGAGTGTTTTCTAAATGTGAGACACTGTTCTCTTTCCTAACTCAGTTCAAGTGTAGCCATGTTTACAGGATCTTCATAAGTGATATCTTATGATAAGTTTCTTTTTCTGTGTGACTTATTTCACTTAGAATCATCGTACCTGAATCCACCCATTTTGCTGCTACTGGTCTTATGACATTGATTTCATGGCTGAGGGAAATTCCATCATACGTAAGTACCACAATTTTTTGAACCATGTTTATATTTTCTGGGATACTTAAGGTGTATCCAAGTTGAGGTCCTTGTATGCAGTGCAGCCCTAAATTTTGGGGTGGCTCTGTCTTATTGATTTTCAGTTTTCCAAAGGTATATTCCCTAGACTGGTAGTGCCCTTGGCTCTGTAGCTCTGTTCTTTACTTGTTTTAGGGAACAGAATGCACTCCTCCAGAGAGGCAGTTGGCAATTTACATCCCGCCCATCAGCATAACAAGGCTCCCTGTTCTCCAGGGCCTGTCTTGCCTTTCTTGTTCTTACACATTTTGTGGATGTCCCTTTTGACCGGTGGGAAGTGATACTTCTTTGTAGTGCAGATTTGCATTGCCTGCTTGCTTGCTTGGCCAAAAAGGGCGTATGCGTTTTCTCCTGAATATATTCAGGAGAAAACGCATACGCCCTTTTTGGCCAAGTGCATCATTGTCGAAGTTGTGCCCCTCTTCCTGTGCTTTAAAGGCGATTCCAACGTACCTCTTGAAATCTGTTTCCTGCTATTCTGCCTCGCTTTCAAGTCCGCCTCGTTGCCTTCCGTCAACAGATTTTTGGACGATAGTTGTCCTTTATTACTCAGCCAGTTTGTGAATTGCTGTGTCGCTGAGCTCCATTTTTCAACTCGTTTTTGGAGAGCTGACCGCAAGTCCAAAATTTTGGTTCAGGACCTATACTGGTTCCCAGTGGGTGGCTGAGAATTTGGTTAATTCTTCTTCCTGCCGGGAAATTACAGTGATATGTGCCCGTCCAAATGCCTAACAGCTCCTCTCTCATTGGTTCTCCCTCTTCCCTTTCATCCTCTGCCAAATTGGCAACCTGTGCGAACCAAGAGGTTAAAGGGGCTGTCTCTCCAAGTTGGGAGGTTGATAGTAAAGCAGACGGAAAGTCAAACCGGAGCACCAGGAGAGGGACTATGCGTTGAGTTTTAGAAACCTTTCGTATTCACAGTGTGTCCGTTCTCTAGGTTTCCCGCACATGTTATAGCTGTAGTAATATTCCCTTCAACCTGGAGAGTTCGGACTCATGGAATGGGTGCCATGCATTATTGCTTTAAAGGGTCTGCATTTGCTCACCCAATCTCACCAATCGTCTCAGTCCCAAGTGTCCCTCCTTATGCCACATCCAGCTGTCGTTGTAGATAGGGTCATTCCAGCTTTCATCAGAGACCCTGAAGGAATTGTAAAGAATTTCCCAGTTTTTTTGTTTTGTTTTTGAAATTCCTTTTTATAGTGGGTTTGAGCTGATTCTCGCTGCCATGTTTATGCCAGTCTAGACACACTTGATTCCCTTATGGAGACATATCAATACATAGGTTTTAAGATTCTTACTAGTCAGATACTTTCCTCTGCGGGAAATATGGGGTTTTGAGTCCCTTTCACTGAGGACTGTGTAGGTCTTGTCTATACCATAGTTGGTTTTTGGAACGGTACCTGTGCTTATATCAAACTCTGGTTTTATGCATCACCCCACCTCTCCTTCCCCCTTAAGCAGGTATAAGAGTGTTTTCTAAATGTGAGACACTGTTCTCTTTCCTAACTCAGTTCAAGTGTAGCCATGTTTACAGGATCTTCATAAGTGATATCTTATGATAAGTTTCTTTTTCTGTGTGACTTATTTCACTTAGAATCATCGTACCTGAATCCACCCATTTTGCTGCTACTGGTCTTATGACATTGATTTCATGGCTGAGGGATATTCCATCGTACGTAAGTACCACAATTTTTTGAACCATGTTTATATTTTCTGGGATACTTAAGGTGTATCCAAGTTGAGGTCCTTGTATGCAGTGCAGCCCTAAATTTTGGGGTGGCTCTGTCTTATTGATTTTCAGTTTTCCCAAGGTATATTCCCTAGACTGGTAGTGCCCTTGGCTCTGTAGCTCTGTTCTTTACTTGTTTTAGGGAACAGAATGCACTCCTCCAGAGAGGCAGTTGGCAATTTACATCCCGCCCATCAGCATAACAAGGCTCCCTGTTCTCCAGGGCCTGTCTTGCCTTTCTTGTTCTTACACATTTTGTGGATGTCCCTTTTGACCGGTGGGAAGTGATACTTCTTTGTAGTGCTGATTTGCATTGCCCGCTTGCTTGCTTGGCCAAAAAGGGCGTATGCGTTTTCTCCTGAATATATTCAGGAGAAAACGCATATGCCCTTTTTGGCCAAGTGCATCATTGTCGAAGTTGTGCCCCTCTTCCTGTGCTTTAAAGGCGATTCCAACGTACCTCTTGAAATCTGTTTCCTGCTATTCTGCCTCGCTTTCAAGTCCGCCTCGTTGCCTTCCGTCAACAGATTTTTGGACGATAGGTGTCCTTTATTACTCGGCCAGTTTGTGAATTGCTGTGTCGCTGAGCTCCATTTTTCAACTCGTTTTTGGAGAGCTGACCGCAAGACCAAAATTTTGGTTCAGGACCTATACTGGTTTCCAGTGGGTGGCTGAGAATTTGGTTAATTCTTCTTCCTGCCGGGAAATTACAGTGATATGTGCCCGTCCAAATGCCTAACAGCTACTCTCTCATTGGTTCTCCCTCTTCCCTTTCATCCTCTGCCAAATTGGCAACCTGTGCGAACCAAGAGGTTAAAGGGGCTGTCTCTCCAAGTTGGGAGGTTGATAGTAAAGCAGACGGAAAGTCAAACCGGAGCACCAGGAGAGGGACTATTCGTTGAGTTTTAGAAACCTTTCGTATTCACAGTGTGTCCGTTCTCTAGGTTTCCCGCACATGTTATAGCTGTAGTAATATTCCCTTCAACCTGGAGAGTTCGGACCCATGGAATGGGTGCCATGCATTATTGCTTTAAAGGATCTGCATTTGCTCACCCAATCTCACCAATCGTCTCAGTCCCAAGTGTCCCTCCTTATGCCACATCCAGCTGTCATTGTAGATAGGGTCATTCCAGCTTTCATCAGAGACCCTGAAGGAATTGTAAAGAATTTCCCAGTTTTTTTGTTTTGTTTTTGAAATTCCTTTTTATAGTGGGTTTGAGCTGATTCTCGCTGCCATGTTTATGCCAGTCTAGACACACTTGATTCCCTTACGGAGACATATCAATACATAGGTTTTAAGATTCTTACTAGTCAGATACTTTCCTCTGCGGGAAATATGGGGTTTTGAGTCCCTTTCACTGAGGACGGTGTAGGTCTTGTCTATTCCATAGTTGGTTTTTGGAACGGTACCTGTGCTTATATCAAACTCTGGTTTTATGCATCACCCCACCTCTCCTTCCCCCTTAAGCAGGTATAAGAGTGTTTTCTAAATGTGAGACACTGTTCTCTTTCCTAACTCAGTTCAAGTGTAGCCATGTTTACAGGATCTTCATAAGTGATATCTTATGATAAGTTTCTTTTTCTGTGTGACTTATTTCACTTAGAATCATCGTACCTGAATCCACCCATTTTGCTGCTACTGGTCTTATGACATTGATTTCATGGCTGAGGGATATTCCATCGTACGTAAGTACCACAATTTTTTGAACCATGTTTATATTTTCTGGGATACTTAAGGTGTATCCAAGTTGAGGTCCTTGTATGCAGTGCAGCCCTAAATTTTGGGTTGGCTCTGTCTTATTGATTTTCAGTTTTCCCAAGGTATATTCCCTAGACTGGTAGTGCCCTTGGCTCTGTAGCTCTGTTCTTTACTTGTTTTAGGGAACAGAATGCACTCCTCCAGAGAGGCAGTTGGCAATTTACATCCCGCCCATCAGCATAACAAGGCTCCCTGTTCTCCAGGGCCTGTCTTGCCTTTCTTGTTCTTACACATTTTGTGGATGTCCCTTTTGACCGGTGGGAAGTGATACTTCTTTGTAGTGCAGATTTGCATTGCCCGCTTGCTTGCTTGGCCAAAAAGGGCGTATGCGTTTTCTCCTGAATATATTCAGGAGAAAACGCATATGCCCTTTTTGGCCAAGTGCATCATTGTCGAAGTTGTGCCCCTCTTCCTGTGCTTTAAAGGCGATTCCAACGTACCTCTTGAAATCTGTTTCCTGCTATTCTGCCTCGCTTTCAAGTCCGCCTCGTTGCCTTCCGTCAACAGATTTTTGGACGATAGGTGTCCTTTATTACTCGGCCAGTTTGTGAATTGCTGTGTCGCTGAGCTCCATTTTTCAACTCGTTTTTGGAGAGCTGACCGCAAGACCAAAATTTTGGTTCAGGACCTATACTGGTTTCCAGTGGGTGGCTGAGAATTTGGTTAATTCTTCTTCCTGCCGGGAAATTACAGTGATATGTGCCCGTCCAAATGCCTAACAGCTACTCTCTCATTGGTTCTCCCTCTTCCCTTTCATCCTCTGCCAAATTGGCAACCTGTGCGAACCAAGAGGTTAAAGGGGCTGTCTCTCCAAGTTGGGAGGTTGATAGTAAAGCAGACGGAAAGTCAAACCGGAGCACCAGGAGAGGGACTATGCGTTGAGTTTTAGAAACCTTTCGTATTCACAGTGTGTCCGTTCCCTAGGTTTCCCGCACATGTTATAGCTGTAGTAATATTACCTTCAACCTGGAGAGTTCGGACCCATGAAATGGGTGCCATGCATTATTGCTTTAAAGGGTCTGCATTTGCTCACCCAATCTCACCAATCGTCTCAGTCCCAAGTGTCCCTCCTTATGCCACATCCAGCTGTCGTTGTAGATAGGGTCATTCCAGCTTTCATCAGTGACCCTGAAGGAATTGTAAAGAATTTCCCAGTTTTTTTGTTTTGTTTTTGAAATTCCTTTTTATAGTGGGTTTGAGCTGATTCTCGCTGCCATGTTTATGCCAGTCTAGACACACTTGATTCCCTTACGGAGACATATCAATACATAGGTTTTAAGATTCTTACTAGTCAGATACTTTCCTCTGCGGGAAATATGGGGTTTTGAGTCCCTTTCACTGAGGACGGTGTAGGTCTTGTCTATTCCATAGTTGGTTTTTGGAACGGTACCTGTGCTTATATCAAACTCTGGTTTTATGCATCACCCCACCTCTCCTTCCCCCTTAAGCAGGTATAAGAGTGTTTTCTAAATGTGAGACACTGTTCTCTTTCCTAACTCAGTTCAAGTGTAGCCATGTTTACAGGATCTTCATAAGTGATATCTTATGATAAGTTTCTTTTTCTGTGTGACTTATTTCACTTAGAATCATCGTACCTGAATCCACCCATTTTGCTGCTACTGGTCTTATGACATTGATTTCATGGCTGAGGGATATTCCATCGTACGTAAGTACCACAATTTTTTGAACCATGTTTATATTTTCTGGGATACTTAAGGTGTATCCAAGTTGAGGTCCTTGTATGCAGTGCAGCCCTAAATTTTGGGTTGGCTCTGTCTTATTGATTTTCAGTTTTCCCAAGGTATATTCCCTAGACTGGTAGTGCCCTTGGCTCTGTAGCTCTGTTCTTTACTTGTTTTAGGGAACAGAATGCACTCCTCCAGAGAGGCAGTTGGCAATTTACATCCCGCCAATCAGCATAACAAGGCTCCCTGTTCTCCAGGGCCTGTCTTGCCTTTCTTGTTCTTACACATTTTGTGGATGTCCCTTTTGACCGGTGGGAAGTGATACTTCTTTGTAGTGCAGATTTGCATTGCCAGCTTGCTTGCTTGGCCAAAAAGGGCGTATGCGTTTTCTCCTGAATATATTCAGGAGAAAACGCATACGCCCTTTTTGGCCCAGTGCATCATTGTCGAAGTTGTGCCCCTCTTCCTGTGCTTTAAAGGCGATTCCAACGTACCTCTTGAAATCTGTTTCCTGCTATTCTGCCTCGCTTTCAAGTCCGCCTCGTTGCCTTCCCTCAACAGATTTTTGGACGATAGTTGTCCTTTATTACTCGGCCAGTTTGTGAATTGCTGTGCCCCTGAGCTCCATTTTTCAACTCGTTTTTGGTGAGCTGACCGCAAGTCCAAAATTTTGGTTCAGGACCTATACTGGTTCCCGGTGGGTGTCTGAGAATTTGGTTAATTCTTTTTCCTGCCGGGAAATTACAGTGATATGTGCCCGTCCAAATGCCTAACAGCTACTCTCTCATTGGTTCTCCCTCTTCCCTTTCATCCTCTGCCAAATTGGCAACCTGTGCGAACCAAGAGGTTAAAGGGGCTGTCTCTCCAAGTTGGGAGGTTGATAGTAAAGCAGACGGAAAGTCAAACCGGAGCACCAGGAGAGGTACTATGCGTTGAGTTTTAGAAACCTTTCGTATTCACAGTGTGTCCGTTCCCTAGGTTTCCCGCACATGTTATAGCTGTAGTAATATTACCTTCAACCTGGAGAGTTCGGACCCATGAAATGGGTGCCATGCATTATTGCTTTAAAGGGTCTGCATTTGCTCACCCAATCTCACCAATCGTCTCAGTCCCAAGTGTCCCTCCTTATGCCACATCCAGCTGTCGTTGTAGATAGGGTCATTCCAGCTTTCATCAGTGACCCTGAAGGAATTGTAAAGAATTTCCCAGTTTTTTTGTTTTGTTTTTGAAATTCCTTTTTATAGTGGGTTTGAGCTGATTCTCGCTGCCATGTTTAAGCCAGTCTAGACACACTTGATTCCCTTACGGAGACATATCAATACATAGGTTTTAAGATTCTTACTAGTCAGATACTTTCCTCTGCGGGAAATATGGGGTTTTGAGTCCCTTTCACTGAGGACGGTGTAGGTCTTGTCTATTCCATAGTTGGTTTTTGGAACGGTACCTGTGCTTATATCAAACTCTGGTTTTATGCATCACCCCACCTCTCCTTCCCCCTTAAGCAGGTATAAGAGTGTTTTCTAAATGTGAGACACTGTTCTCTTTCCTAACTCAGTTCAAGTGTAGCCATGTTTACAGGATCTTCATAAGTGATATCTTATGATAAGTTTCTTTTTCTGTGTGACTTATTTCACTTAGAATCATCGTACCTGAATCCACCCATTTTGCTGCTACTGGTCTTATGACATTGATTTCATGGCTGAGGGATATTCCATCGTACGTAAGTACCACAATTTTTTGAACCATGTTTATATTTTCTGGGATACTTAAGGTGTATCCAAGTTGAGGTCCTTGTATGCAGTGCAGCCCTAAATTTTGGGGTGGCTCTGTCTTATTGATTTTCAGTTTTCCCAAGGTATATTCCCTAGACTGGTAGTGCCCCTGGCTCTGTAGCTCTGTTCTTTACTTGTTTTAGGGAACAGAATGCACTCCTCCAGAGAGGCAGTTGGCAATTTACATCCCGCCCATCAGCATAACAAGGCTCCCTGTTCTCCAGGGCCTGTCTTGCCTTTCTTGTTCTTACACATTTTGTGGATGTCCCTTTTGACCGGTGGGAAGTGATACTTCTTTGTAGTGCAGATTTGCATTGCCCGCTTGCTTGCTTGGCCAAAAAGGGCGTATGCGTTTTCTCCTGAATATATTCAGGAGAAAACGCATACGCCCTTTTTGGCCAAGTGCATCATTGTCGAAGTTGTGCCCCTCTTCCTGTGCTTTAAAGGCGATTCCAACGTACCTCTTGAAATCTGTTTCCTGCTATTCTGCCTCGCTTTCAAGTCCACCTCGTTGCCTTCCCTCAACAGATTTTTGGAAGATAGTTGTCATTTATTACTCGGCCAGTTTGTGAATTGCTGTGCCCCTGAGCTCCATTTTTCAACTCGTTTTTGGTGAGCTGACCGCATGTCCAAAATTTTGGTTCAGGACCTATACTGGTTCCCGGTGGGTGGCTGAGAATTTGGTTAATTCTTTTTCCTGCCGGGAAATTACAGTGATATGTGCCCGTCCAAATGCCAACAGCTACTCTCTCATTGGTTCTCCCTCTTCCCTTTCATCCTCTGCCAAATTGGCAACCTGTGCGAACCAAGAGGTTAAAGGGGCTGTCTCTCCAAGTTGGGAGGTTGATAGTAAAGCAGACGGAAAGTCAAACCGGAGCACCAGGAGAGGTACTATGCGTTGAGTTTTAGAAACCTTTCGTATTCACAGTGTGTCCGTTCCCTAGGTTTCCCGCACATGTTATAGCTGTAGTAATATTTCCTTCAACCTGGAGAGTTCGGACCCATGAAATGGGTGCCATGCATTATTGCTTTAAAGGGTCTGCATTTGCTCACCCAATCTCACCAATCGTCTCAGTCCCAAGTGTCCCTCCTTATGCCACATCCAGCTGTCGTTGTAGATAGGGTCATTCCAGCTTTCATCAGAGACCCTGAAGGAATTGTAAAGAATTTCCCAGTTTTTTTGTTTTGTTTTTGAAATTCCTTTTTATAGTGGGTTTGAGCTGATTCTCGCTGCCATGTTTATGCCAGTCTAGACACACTTGATTCCCTTACGGAGACATATCAATACATAGGTTTTAAGATTCTTACTAGTCAGATACTTTCCTCTGCGGGAAATATGGGGTTTTGAGTCCCTTTCACTGAGGACGGTGTAGGTCTTTTCTATTCCATAGTTGGTTTTTGGAACGGTACCTGTGCTTATATCAAACTCTGGTTTTATGCATCACCCCACCTCTCCTTCCCCCTTAAGCAGGTATAAGAGTGTTTTCTAAATGTGAGACACTGTTCTCTTTCCTAACTCAGTTCAAGTGTAGCCATGTTTACAGGATCTTCATAAGTGATATCTTATGATAAGTTTCTTTTTCTGTGTGACTTATTTCACTTAGAATCATCGTACCTGAATCCACCCATTTTGCTGCTACTGGTCTTATGACATTGATTTCATGGCTGAGGGATATTCCATCGTACGTAAGTACCACAATTTTTTGAACCATGTTTATATTTTCTAGGATACTTAAGGTGTATCCAAGTTGAGGTCCTTGTATGCAGTGCAGCCCTAAATTTTGGGGTGGCTCTGTCTTATTGATTTTCAGTTTTCCCAAGGTATATTCCCTAGACTGGTAGTGCCCCTGGCTCTGTAGCTCTGTTCTTTACTTGTTTTAGGGAACAGAATGCACTCCTCCAGAGAGGCAGTTGGCAATTTACATCCCGCCCATCAGCATAACAAGGCTCCCTGTTCTCCAGGGCCTGTCTTGCCTTTCTTGTTCTTACACATTTTGTGGATGTCCCTTTTGACCGGTGGGAAGTGATACTTCTTTGTAGTGCAGATTTGCATTGCCCGCTTGCTTGCTTGGCCAAAAAGGGCGTATGTGTTTTCTCCTGAATATATTCAGGAGAAAACGCATACGCCCTTTTTGGCCAAGTGCATCATTGTCGAAGTTGTGCCCCTCTTCCTGTGCTTTAAAGGCGATTCCAACGTACCTCTTGAAATCTGTTTCCTGCTATTCTGCCTCGCTTTCAAGTCCGCCTCGTTGCCTTCCCTCAACAGATTTTTGGACGATAGTTGTCCTTTATTACTCGGCCAGTTTGTGAATTGCTGTGTCCCTGAGCTCCATTTTTCAACTCATTTTTGGAGAGCTGACCGCAAGTCCAAAATTTTGGTTCAGGACCTATACTGGTTCCCGGTGGGTGTCTGAGAATTTGGTTAATTCTTCTTCCTGCCGGGAAATTACAGTGATATGTGCCCGTCCAAATGCCTAACAGCTACTCTCTCATTGGTTCTCCCTCTTCCCTTTCATCCTCTGCCAAATTGGCAACCTGTGCGAACCAAGAGGTTAAAGGGGCTGTCTCTCCAAGTTGGGAGGTTGATACTAAAGCAGCCGGAAAGTCAATCCGGAGCACCAGGAGAGGGTTTATTCGTTGAGTTTTAGAAACCTTTCGTATTCACAGTGTGTCCGTTCTCTAGGTTTCCCGCACATGTTATAGCTGTAGTAATATTCCCTTCAACATGGAGAGTTCGGACCCATGGAATGGGTGCCATGCATTATTGCTTTAAAGGGTCTGCATTTGCTCACCCAATCTCACCAATCGTCTCAGTCCCAAGTGTCCCTCCTTATGCCACATCCAGCTGTCGTTGTAGATAGGGTCATTCCAGCTTTCATCAGAGACCCTGAAGGAATTGTAAAGAATTTCCCAGTTTTTTTGTTTTGTTTTTGAAATTCCTTTTTATAGTGGGTTTGAGCTGATTCTCGCTGCCATGTTTATGCCAGTCTAGACACACTTGATTCCCTTACGGAGACATATCAATACATAGGTTTTAAGATTCTTACTAGTCAGATACTTTCCTCTGCGGGAAATATGGGGTTTTGAGTCCCTTTCACTGAGGACGGTGTAGGTCTTGTCTATTCCATAGTTGGTTTTTGGAACGGTACCTGTGCTTATATCAAACTCTGGTTTTATGCATCACCCCACCTCTCCTTCCCCCTTAAGCAGGTATAAGAGTGTTTTCTAAATGTGAGACACTGTTCTCTTTCCTAACTCAGTTCAAGTGTAGCCATGTTTACAGGATCTTCATAAGTGATATCTTATGATAAGTTTATTTTTCTGTGTGACTTATTTCACTTAGAATCATCGTACCTGAATCCACCCATTTTGCTGCTACTGGTCTTATGACATTGATTTCATGGCTGAGGGATATTCCATTGTACGTAAGTACCACAATTTTTTGAACCATGTTTATATTTTCTGGGATACTTAAGGTGTATCCAAGTTGAGGTCCTTGTATGCAGTGCAGCCCTAAATTTTGGGGTGGCTCTGTCTTATTGATTTTCAGTTTTCCCAAGGTATATTCCCTAGACTGGTAGTGCCCTTGGCTCTGTAGCTCTGTTCTTTACTTGTTTTAGGGAACAGAATGCACTCCTCCAGAGAGGCAGTTGGCAATTTACATCCCTCCCATCAGCATAACAAGGCTCTCTGTTCTCCAGGGCCTGTCTTGCCTTTCTTGTTCTTACACATTTTGTGGATGTCCCTTTTGACCGGTGGGAAGTGATACTTCTTTGTAGTGCAGATTTGCATTGCCCGCTTGCTTGCTTGGCCAAAAAGGGCGTATGCGTTTTCTCCTGAATATATTCAGGAGAAAACGCATACGCCCTTTTTGGCTAAGTGCATCATTGTCGAATTTGTGCCCCTCTTCCTGTGCTTTAAAGGCGATTCCAACGTACCTCTTAAATCTGTTTCCTGTTATTCTGCCTCGCTTTCAAGTCCGCCTCGTTGCCTTCCCTCAACAGATTTTTGGACGATAGTTGTCCTTTATTACTCGGCCAGTTTGTGAATTGCTGTGCCCCTGAGCTCCATTTTTCAACTCGTTTTTGGTGAGCTGACCGCAAGTCCAAAATTTTGGTTCAGGACCTATACTGGTTCCCAGTGGGTGGCTGAGAATTTGGTTAATTCTTCTTCCTGCCGGGAAATTACAGTGATATGTGCCCGTCCAAATGCCTAACAGCTACTCTCTCATTGGTTCTCCCTCTTCCCTTTCATCCTCTGCCAAATTGGCAACCTGTGCGAACCAAGAGGTTAAAGGGGCTGTCTCTCCAAGTTGGGAGGTTGATAGTAAAGAAGACGGAAAGTCAAACCGGAGCACCAGGAGAGGGACTATGCGTTGAGTTTTAGAAACCTTTCGTATTCACAGTGTGTCCGTTCTCTAGGTTTCCCGCACATGTTATAGCTGTAGTAATATTCCCTTCAACCTGGAGAGTTCGGACTCATGGAATGGGTGCCATGCATTATTGCTTTAAAGGGTCTGCATTTGCTCACCCAATCTCACCAATCGTCTCAGTCCCAAGTGTCCCTCCTTATGCCACATCCAGCTGTCATTGTAGATAGGGTCATTCCAGGTTTCATCAGAGACCCTGAAGGAATTGTAAAGAATTTCCCAGTTTTTTAGTTTTGTTTTTGAAATTCCTTTTTATAGTGGGTTTGAGCTGATTCTCGCTGCCATGTTTATGCCAGTCTAGACACACTTGATTCCCTTACGGAGACATATCAATACATAGGTTTTAAGATTCTTACTAGTCAGATACTTTCCTCTGCGGGAAATATGGGGTTTTGAGTCCCTTTCACTGAGGACGGTGTAGGTCTTGTCTATTCCATAGTTGGTTTTTGGAACGGTACCTGTGCTTATATCAAACTCTGGTTTTATGCATCACCCCACCTCTCCTTCCCCCTTAAGCAGGTATAAGAGTGTTTTCTAAATGTGAGACACTGTTCTCTTTCCTAACTCAGTTCAAGTGTAGCCATGTTTACAGGATCTTCATAAGTGATATCTTATGATAAGTTTCTTTTTCTGTGTGACTTATTTCACTTAGAATCATCGTACCTGAATCCACCCATTTTGCTGCTACTGGTCTTATGACATTGATTTCATGGCTGAGGGAAATTCCATCATACGTAAGTACCACAATTTTTTGAACCATGTTTATATTTTCTGGGATACTTAAGGTGTATCCAAGTTGAGGTCCTTGTATGCAGTGCAGCCCTAAATTTTGGGGTGGCTCTGTCTTATTGATTTTCAGTTTTCCAAAGGTATATTCCCTAGACTGGTAGTGCCCTTGGCTCTGTAGCTCTGTTCTTTACTTGTTTTAGGGAACAGAATGCACTCCTCCAGAGAGGCAGTTGGCAATTTACATCCCGCCCATCAGCATAACAAGGCTCCCTGTTCTCCAGGGCCTGTCTTGCCTTTCTTGTTCTTACACATTTTGTGGATGTCCCTTTTGACCGGTGGGAAGTGATACTTCTTTGTAGTGCTGATTTGCATTGCCCGCTTGCTTGCTTGGCCAAAAAGGGCGTATGCGTTTTCTCCTGAATATATTCAGGAGAAAACGCATATGCCCTTTTTGGCCAAGTGCATCATTGTCGAAGTTGTGCCCCTCTTCCTGTGCTTTAAAGGCGATTCCAACGTACCTCTTGAAATCTGTTTCCTGCTATTCTGCCTCGCTTTCAAGTCCGCCTCGTTGCCTTCCGTCAACAGATTTTTGGACGATAGGTGTCCTTTATTACTCGGCCAGTTTGTGAATTGCTGTGTCACTGAGCTCCATTTTTCAACTCGTTTTTGGAGAGCTGACCGCAAGACCAAAATTTTGGTTCAGGACCTATACTGGTTTCCAGTGGGTGGCTGAGAATTTGGTTAATTCTTCTTCCTGCCGGGAAATTACAGTGATATGTGCCCGTCCAAATGCCTAACAGCTACTCTCTCATTGGTTCTCCCTCTTCCCTTTCATCCTCTGCCAAATTGGCAACCTGTGCGAACCAAGAGGTTAAAGGGGCTGTCTCTCCAAGTTGGGAGGTTGATAGTAAAGCAGACGGAAAGTCAAACCGGAGCACCAGGAGAGGGACTATTCGTTGAGTTTTAGAAACCTTTCGTATTCACAGTGTGTCCGTTCTCTAGGTTTCCCGCACATGTTATAGCTGTAGTAATATTCCCTTCAACCTGGAGAGTTCGGACCCATGGAATGGGTGCCATGCATTATTGCTTTAAAGGATCTGCATTTGCTCACCCAATCTCACCAATCGTCTCAGTCCCAAGTGTCCCTCCTTATGCCACATCCAGCTGTCGTTGTAGATAGGGTCATTCCAGCTTTCATCAGAGACCCTGAAGGAATTGTAAAGAATTTCCCAGTTTTTTTGTTTTGTTTTTGAAATTCCTTTTTATAGTGGGTTTGAGCTGATTCTCGCTGCCATGTTTATGCCAGTCTAGACACACTTGATTCCCTTACGGAGACATATCAATACATAGGTTTTAAGATTCTTACTAGTCAGATACTTTCCTCTGCGGGAAATATGGGGTTTTGAGTCCCTTTCACTGAGGACGGTGTAGGTCTTGTCTATTCCATAGTTGGTTTTTGGAACGGTACCTGTGCTTATATCAAACTCTGGTTTTATGCATCACCCCACCTCTCCTTCCCCCTTAAGCAGGTATAAGAGTGTTTTCTAAATGTGAGACACTGTTCTCTTTCCTAACTCAGTTCAAGTGTAGCCATGTTTACAGGATCTTCATAAGTGATATCTTATGATAAGTTTCTTTTTCTGTGTGACTTATTTCACTTAGAATCATCGTACCTGAATCCACCCATTTTGCTGCTACTGGTCTTATGACATTGATTTCATGGCTGAGGGATATTCCATCGTACGTAAGTACCACAATTTTTTGAACCATGTTTATATTTTCTGGGATACTTAAGGTGTATCCAAGTTGAGGTCCTTGTATGCAGTGCAGCCCTAAATTTTGGGTTGGCTCTGTCTTATTGATTTTCAGTTTTCCCAAGGTATATTCCCTAGACTGGTAGTGCCCTTGGCTCTGTAGCTCTGTTCTTTACTTGTTTTAGGGAACAGAATGCACTCCTCCAGAGAGGCAGTTGGCAATTTACATCCCGACCATCAGCATAACAAGGCTCCCTGTTCTCCAGGGCCTGTCTTGCCTTTCTTGTTCTTACACATTTTGTGGATGTCCCTTTTGACCGGTGGGAAGTGATACTTCTTTGTAGTGCAGATTTGCATTGCCCGCTTGCTTGCTTGGCCAAAAAGGGCGTATGCGTTTTCTCCTGAATATATTCAGGAGAAAACGCATATGCCCTTTTTGGCCAAGTGCATCATTGTCGAAGTTGTGCCCCTCTTCCTGTGCTTTAAAGGCGATTCCAACGTACCTCTTGAAATCTGTTTCCTGCTATTCTGCCTCGCTTTCAAGTCCGCCTCGTTGCCTTCCCTCAACAGATTTTTGGACGATAGTTGTCCTTTATTACTCGGCCAGTTTGTGAATTGCTGTGCCCCTGAGCTCCATTTTTCAACTCGTTTTTGGTGAGCTGACCGCAAGTCCAAAATTTTGGTTCAGGACCTATACTGGTTCCCGGTGGGTGGCTGAGAATTTGGTTAATTCTTTTTCCTGCTGGGAAATTACAGTGATATGTGCCCGTCCAAATTCCTAACAGCTACTCTCTCATTGGTTCTCCCTCTTCCCTTTCATCCTCTGCCAAATTGGCAACCTGTGCGAACCAAGAGGTTAAAGGGGCTGTCTCTCCAAGTTGGGAGGTTGATAGTAAAGCAGACGGAAAGTCAAACCGGAGCACCAGGAGAGGGACTATGCGTTGAGTTTTAGAAACCTTTCGTATTCACAGTGTGTCCGTTCCCTAGGTTTCCCGCACATGTTATAGCTGTAGTAATATTCCCTTCAACCTGGAGAGTTCGGACCCATGAAATGGGTGCCATGCATTATTGCTTTAATGGGTCTGCATTTGCTCACCCAATCTCACCAATCGTCTCAGTCCCAAGTGTCCCTCCTTATGCCACATCCAGCTGTCGTTGTAGATAGGGTCATTCCAGCTTTCATCAGAGACACTGAAGGAATTGTAAAGAATTTCCCAGTTTTTTTGTTTTGTTTTTGAAATTCCTTTTTATAGTGGGTTTGAGCTGATTCTCGCTGCCATGTTTATGCCAGTCTAGACACACTTGATTCCCTTACGGAGACATATCAATACATAGGTTTTAAGATTCTTACTAGTCAGATACTTTCCTCTGCGGGAAATATGGGGTTTTGAGTCCCTTTCACTGAGGACGGTGTAGGTCTTGTCTATTCCATAGTTGGTTTTTGGAACGGTACCTGTGCTTATATCAAACTCTGGTTTTATGCATCACCCCACCTCTCCTTCCCCCTTAAGCAGGTATAAGAGTGTTTTCTAAATGTGAGACACTGTTCTCTTTCCTAACTCAGTTCAAGTGTAGCCATGTTTACAGGATCTTCATAAGTGATATCTTATGATAAGTTTCTTTTTCTGTGTGACTTATTTCACTTAGAATCATCGTACCTGAATCCACCCATTTTGCTGCTACTGGTCTTATGACATTGATTTCATGGCTGAGGGATATTCCATCGTACGTAAGTACCACAATTTTTTGAACCATGTTTATATTTTCTGGGATACTTAAGGTGTATCCAAGTTGAGGTCCTTGTATGCAGTGCAGCCCTAAATTTTGGGTTGGCTCTGTCTTATTGATTTTCAGTTTTCCCAAGGTATATTCCCTAGACTGGTAGTGCCCTTGGCTCTGTAGCTCTGTTCTTTACTTGTTTTAGGGAACAGAATGCACTCCTCCAGAGAGGCAGTTGGCAATTTACATCCCGCCAATCAGCATAACAAGGCTCCCTGTTCTCCAGGGCCTGTCTTGCCTTTCTTGTTCTTACACATTTTTTGGATGTCCCTTTTGACCGGTGGGAAGTGATACTTCTTTGTAGTGCAGATTTGCATTGCCAGCTTGCTTGCTTGGCCAAAAAGGGCGTATGCGTTTTCTCCTGAATATATTCAGGAGAAAACGCATACGCCCTTTTTGGCCAAGTGCATCATTGTCGAAGTTGTGCCCCTCTTCCTGTGCTTTAAAGGCGATTCCAACGTACCTCTTGAAATCTGTTTCCTGCTATTCTGCCTCGCTTTCAAGTCCGCCTTGTTGCCTTCCCTCAACAGATTTTTGGAAGATAGTTGTCCTTTATTACTCGGCCAGTTTGTGAATTGCTGTGCCCCTGAGCTCCATTTTTCAACTCGTTTTTGGTGAGCTGACCGCAAGTCCAAAATTTTGGTTCAGGACCTATACTCGTTCCCGGTGGGTGTCTGAGAATTTGGTTAATTCTTCTTCCTGCCGGGAAATTACAGTGATATGTGCCCGTCCAAATGCCTAACAGCTACTCTCTCATTGGTTCTCCCTCTTCCCTTTCATCCTCTGCCAAATTGGCAACCTGTGCGAACCAAGAGGTTAAAGGGGCTGTCTCTCCAAGTTGGGAGGTTGATAGTAAAGCAGACGGAAAGTCAAACCGGAGCACCAGGAGAGGTACTATGCGTTGAGTTTTAGAAACCTTTCGTATTCACAGTGTGTCCGTTCCCTAGGTTTCCCGCACATGTTATAGCTGTAGTAATATTCCCTTCAACCTGGAGAGTTCGGACCCATGAAATGGGTGCCATGCATTATTGCTTTAAAGGGTCTGCATTTGCTCACCCAATCTCACCAATCGTCTCAGTCCCAAGTGTCCCTCCTTATGCCACATCCAGCTGTCGTTGTAGATAGGGTCATTCCAGCTTTCATCAGAGACCCTGAAGGAATTGTAAAGAATTTCCCAGTTTTTTTGTTTTGTTTTTGAAATTCCTTTTTATAGTGGATTTGAGCTGATTCTCGCTGCCATGTTTATGCCAGTCTAGACACACTTGATTCCCTTACGGAGACATATCAATACATAGGTTTTAATATTCTTACTAGTCAGATACTTTCCTCTGCGGGAAATATGGGGTTTTGAGTCCCTTTCACTGAGGACGGTGTAGGTCTTGTCTATTCCATAGTTGGTTTTTGGAACGGTACCTGTGCTTATATCAAACTCTGGTTTTATGCATCACCCCACCTCTCCTTCCCCCTTAAGCAGGTATAAGAGTGTTTTCTAAATGTGAGACACTGTTCTCTTTCCTAACTCAGTTCAAGTGTAGCCATGTTTACAGGATCTTCATAAGTGATATCTTATGATAAGTTTCTTTTTCTGTGTGACTTATTTCACTTAGAATCATCGTACCTGAATCCACCCATTTTGCTGCTACTGGTCTTATGACATTGATTTCATGGCTGAGGGATATTCCATCGTACGTAAGTACCACAATTTTTTGAACCATGTTTATATTTTCTGGGATACTTAAGGTGTATCCAAGTTGAGGTCCTTGTATGCAGTGCAGCCCTAAATTTTGGGGTGGCTCTGTCTTATTGATTTTCAGTTTTCCCAAGGTATATTCCCTAGACTGGTAGTGCCCCTGGCTCTGTAGCTCTGTTCTTTACTTGTTTTAGGGAACAGAATGCACTCCTCCAGAGAGGCAGTTGGCAATTTACATCCCGCCCATCAGCATAACAAGGCTCCCTGTTCTCGAGGGCCTGTCTTGCCTTTCTTGTTCTTACACATTTTGTGGATGTCCCTTTTGACCGGTGGGAAGTGATACTTCTTTGTAGTGCAGATTTGCATTGCCCGCTTGCTTGCTTGGCCAAAAAGGGCGTATGTGTTTTCTCCTGAATATATTCAGGAGAAAACGCATACGCCCTTTTTGGCCAAGTGCATCATTGTCGAAGTTGTGCCCCTCTTCCTGTGCTTTAAAGGCGATTCCAACGTACCTCTTGAAATCTGTTTCCTGCTATTCTGCCTCGCTTTCAAGTCCGCCTCGTTGCCTTCCCTCAACAGATTTTTGGACGATAGTTGTCCTTTATTACTCGGCCAGTTTGTGAATTGCTGTGTCCCTGAGCTCCATTTTTCAACTCATTTTTGGAGAGCTGACCGCAAGTCCAAAATTTTGGTTCAGGACCTATACTGGTTCCCGGTGGGTGTCTGAGAATTTGGTTAATTCTTCTTCCTGCCGGGAAATTACAGTGATATGTGCCCGTCCAAATGCCTAACAGCTACTCTCTCATTGGTTCTCCCTCTTCCCTTTCATCCTCTGCCAAATTGGCAACCTGTGCGAACCAAGAGGTTAAAGGGGCTGTCTCTCCAAGTTGGGAGGTTGATAGTAAAGCAGCCGGAAAGTCAATCCGGAGCACCAGGAGAGGGTTTATTCGTTGAGTTTTAGAAACCTTTCGTATTCACAGTGTGTCCGTTCTCTAGGTTTCCCGCACATGTTATAGCTGTAGTAATATTCCCTTCAACCTGGAGAGTTCGGACCCATGGAATGGGTGCCATGCATTATTGCTTTAAAGGGTCTGCATTTGCTCACCCAATCTCACCAATCGTCTCAGTCCCAAGTGTCCCTCCTTATGCCACATCCAGCTGTCGTTGTAGATAGGGTCATTCCAGCTTTCATCAGAGACCCTGAAGGAATTGTAAAGAATTTCCCAGTTTTTTTGTTTTGTTTTTGAAATTCCTTTTTATAGTGGGTTTGAGCTGATTCTCGCTGCCATGTTTATGCCAGTCTAGACACACTTGATTCCCTTACGGAGACATATCAATACATAGGTTTTAAGATTCTTACTAGTCAGATACTTTCCTCTGCGGGAAATATGGGGTTTTGAGTCCCTTTCACTGAGGACGGTGTAGGTCTTGTCTATTCCATAGTTGGTTTTTGGAACGGTACCTGTGCTTATATCAAACTCTGGTTTTATGCATCACCCCACCTCTCCTTCCCCCTTAAGCAGGTATAAGAGTGTTTTCTAAATGTGAGACACTGTTCTCTTTCCTAACTCAGTTCAAGTGTAGCCATGTTTACAGGATCTTCATAAGTGATATCTTATGATAAGTTTCTTTTTCTGTGTGACTTATTTCACTTAGAATCATCGTACCTGAATCCACCCATTTTGCTGCTACTGGTCTTATGACATTGATTTCATGGCTGAGGGATATTCCATCGTACGTAAGTACCACAATTTTTTGAACCATGTTTATATTTTCTGGGATACTTAAGGTGTATCCAAGTTGAGGTCCTTGTATGCAGTGCAGCCCTAAATTTTGGGGTGGCTCTGTCTTATTGATTTTCAGTTTTCCCAAGGTATATTCCCTAGACTGGTAGTGCCCCTGGCTCTGTAGCTCTGTTCTTTACTTGTTTTAGGGAACAGAATGCACTCCTCCAGAGAGGCAGTTGGCAATTTACATCCCGCCCATCAGCATAACAAGGCTCCCTGTTCTCCAGGGCCTGTCTTGCCTTTCTTGTTCTTACACATTTTGTGGATGTCCCTTTTGACCGGTGGGAAGTGATACTTCTTTGTAGTGCAGATTTGCATTGCCCGCTTGCTTGCTTGGCCAAAAAGGGCGTATGCGTTTTCTCCTGAATATATTCAGGAGAAAACGCATACGCCCTTTTTGGCCAAGTGCATCATTGTCGAAGTTGTGCCCCTCTTCCTGTGCTTTAAAGGCGATTCCAAAGTACCTCTTGAAATCTGTTTCCTGCTATTCTGCCTCGCTTTCAAGTCCACCTCGTTTCCTTCCCTCAACAGATTTTTGGAAGATAGTTGTCCTTTATTACTCGGCCAGTTTGTGAATTGCTGTGCCCCTGAGCTCCATTTTTCAACTCGTTTTTGGTGAGCTGACCGCATGTCCAAAATTTTGGTTCAGGACCTATACTGGTTTCCGGTGGGTGGCTGAGAATTTGGTTAATTCTTTTTCCTGCCGGGAAATTACAGTGATATGTGCCCGTCCAAATGCCAACAGCTACTCTCTCATTGGTTCTCCCTCTTCCCTTTCATCCTCTGCCAAATTGGCAACCTGTGCGAACCAAGAGGTTAAAGGGGCTGTCTCTCCAAGTTGGGAGGTTGATAGTAAAGCAGACGGAAAGTCAAACCGGAGCACCAGGAGAGGTACTATGCGTTGAGTTTTAGAAACCTTTCGTATTCACAGTGTGTCCGTTCCCTAGGTTTCCCGCACATGTTATAGCTGTAGTAATATTCCCTTCAACCTGGAGAGTTCGGACCCATGAAATGGGTGCCATGCATTATTGCTTTAAAGGGTCTGCATTTGCTCACCCAATCTCACCAATCGTCTCAGTCCCAAGTGTCCCTCCTAATGCCACATCCAGCTGTCGTTGTAGATAGGGTCATTCCAGCTTTCATCAGAGACCCTGAAGGAAATGTAAAGAATTTCCCAGTTTTTTTGTTTTGTTTTTGAAATTCCTTTTTATAGTGGGTTTGAGCTGATTCTCGCTGCCATGTTTATGCCAGTCTAGACACACTTGATTCCCTTACGGAGACATATCAATACATAGGTTTTAAGATTCTTACTAGTCAGATACTTTCCTCTGCGGGAAATATGGGGTTTTGAGTCCCTTTCACTGAGGACGGTGTAGGTCTTGTCTATTCCATAGTTGGTTTTTGGAACGGTACCTGTGCTTATATCAAACTCTGGTTTTATGCATCACCCCACCTCTCCTTCCCCCTTAAGCAGGTATAAGAGTGTTTTCTAAATGTGAGACACTGTTCTCTTTCCTAACTCAGTTCAAGTGTAGCCATGTTTACAGGATCTTCATAAGTGATATCTTATGATAAGTTTCTTTTTCTGTGTGACTTATTTCACTTAGAATCATCGTACCTGAATCCACCCATTTTGCTGCTACTGGTCTTATGACATTGATTTCATGGCTGAGGGATATTCCATCGTACGAAAGTACCACAATTTTTTGAACCATGTTTATATTTTCTGGGATACTTAAGGTGTATCCAAGTTGAGGTCCTTGTATGCAGTGCAGCCCTAAATTTTGGGGTGGCTCTGTCTTATTGATTTTCAGTTTTCCCAAGGTATATTCCCTAGACTGGTAGTGCCCCTGGCTCTGTAGCTCTGTTCTTTACTTGTTTTAGGGAACAGAATGCACTCCTCCAGAGAGGCAGTTGGCAATTTACATCCCGCCCATCAGCATAACAAGGCTCCCTGTTCTCCAGGGCCTGTCTTGCCTTTCTTGTTCTTACACATTTTGTGGATGTCCCTTTTGACCGGTGGGAAGTGATACTTCTTTGTAGTGCAGATTTGCATTGCCCGCTTGCTTGCTTGGCCAAAAAGGGCGTATGCGTTTTCTCCTGAATATATTCAGGAGAAAACGCATACGCCCTTTTTGGCCAAGTGCATCATTGTCGAAGTTGTGCCCCTCTTCCTGTGCTTTAAAGGCGATTCCAACGTACCTCTTGAAATCTGTTTCCTGCTATTCTGCCTCGCATTCAAGTCCGCCTCGTTGCCTTCCCTCAACAGATTTTTGGACGATAGTTGTCCTTTATTACTCGGCCAGTTTGTGAAATGCTGTGTCCCTGAGCTCCATTTTTCAACTCGTTTTTGGAGAGCTGACCGCAAGTCCAAAATTTTGGTTCAGGACCTATACTGGTTCCCGGTGGGTGTCTGAGAATTTGGTTAATTCTTCTTCCTGCCGGGAAATTACAGTGATATGTGCCCGTCCAAATGCCTAACAGCTACTCTCTCATTGGTTCTCCCTCTTCCCTTTCATCCTCTGCCAAATTGGCAACCTGTGCGAACCAAGAGGTTAAAGGGGCTGTCTCTCCAAGTTGGGAGGTTGATAGTAAAGCAGCCGGAAAGTCAATCCGGAGCACCAGGAGAGGGTTTATTCGTTGAGTTTTAGAAACCTTTCGTATTCACAGTGTGTCCGTTCTCTAGGTTTCCCGCACATGTTATAGCTGTAGTAATATTCCCTTCAACCTGGAGAGTTCGGACCCATGGAATGGGTGCCATGCATTATTGCTTTAAAGGGTCTGCATTTGCTCACCCAATCTCACCAATCGTCTCAGTCCCAAGTGTCCCTCCTTATGCCACATCCAGCTGTCGTTGTAGATAGGGTCATTCCAGCTTTCATCAGAGACCCTGAAGGAATTGTAAAGAATTTCCCAGTTTATTTGTTTTGTTTTTGAAATTCCTTTTTATAGTGGGTTTGAGCTGATTCTCGCTGCCATGTTTATGCCAGTCTAGACACACTTGATTCCCTTACGGAGACATATCAATACATAGGTTTTAAGATTCTTACTAGTCAGATATTTTCCTCTGCGGGAAATATGGGGTTTTGAGTCCCTTTCACTGAGGACGGTGTAGGTCTTGTCTATTCCATAGTTGGTTTTTGGAACGGTACCTGTGCTTATATCAAACTCTGGTTTTATGCATCACCCCACCTCTCCTTCCCCCTTAAGCAGGTATAAGAGTGTTTTCTAAATGTGAGACACTGTTCTCTTTCCTAACTCAGTTCAAGTGTAGCCATGTTTACAGGATCTTCATAAGTGATATCTTATGATAAGTTTCTTTTTCTGTGTGACTTATTTCACTTAGAATCATCGTACCTGAATCCACCCATTTTGCTGCTACTGGTCTTATGACATTGATTTCATGGCTGAGGGATATTCCATCGTACGTAAGTACCACAATTTTTTGAACCATGTTTATATTTTCTGGGATACTTAAGGTGTATCCAAGTTGAGATCCTTGTATGCAGTGCAGCCCTAAATTTTGGGGTGGCTCTGTCTTATTGATTTTCAGTTTTCCCAAGGTATATTCCCTAGACTGGTAGTGCCCTTGGCTCTGTAGCTCTGTTCTTTACTTGTTTTAGGGAACAGAATGCACTCCTCCAGAGAGGCAGTTGGCAATTTACATCCCGCCCATCAGCATAACAAGGCTCCCTGTTCTCCAGGGCCTGTCTTGCCTTTCTTGTTCTTACACATTTTGTGGATGTCCCCTTTGACTGTTGGGAAGTGATACTTCTTTGTAGTGCAGATTTGCATTGCCCGCTTGCTTGCTTGGCCAAAAAGGGCGTATGCGTTTTCTCCTGAATATATTCAGGAGAAAACGCATACGCCCTTTTTGGCCAAGTGCATCATTGTCGAAGTTGTGCCCCTCTTCCTGTGCTTTAAAGGCGATTCCAACGTACCTCTTGAAATCTGTTTCCTGCTATTCTGCCTCGCTTTCAAGTCCGCCTCGTTGCCTTCCCTCAACAGATTTTTGGACGATAGTTGTCCTTTATTACTCGGCCAGTTTGTGAATTGCTGTGCCCCTGAGCTCCATTTTTCAACTCGTTTTTGGTGAGCTGACCGCAAGTCCAAAATTTTGGTTCAGGACCTATACTGGTTCCCGGTGGGTGGCTGAGAATTTGGTTAATTCTTCTTCCTGCCGGGAAATTACAGTGATATGTGCCCGTCCAAATGCCTAACAGCTACTCTCTCATTGGTTCTCCCTCTTCCCTTTCATCCTCTGCCAAATTGGCAACCTGTGCGAACCAAGATGTTAAAGGGGCTGTCTCTCCAAGTTGGGAGGTTGATAGTAAAGCAGACGGAAAGTCAAACCGGAGCACCAGGAGAGGGACTATGCGTGGAGTTTTAGAAACCTTTCGTATTCACAGTGTGTCCGTTCCCTAAGTTTCCAGCACATGTTATAGCTGTAGTAATATTCCCTTCAACCTGGAGAGTTCGGACCCATGGAATGGGTGCCATGCATTATTGCTTTAAAGGGTCTGCATTTGCTCACCCAATCTCACCAATCGTCTCAGTCCCAAGTGTCCCTTCTTATGCCATATCCAGCTGTCGTTGTAGATAGGGTCATTCCAGCTTTCATCAGAGACCCTGAAGGAATTGTAAAGAATTTCCCAGTTTTTTTGTTTTGTTTTTGAAATTCCTTTTTATAGTGGGTTTGAGCTGATTCTCGCTGCCATGTTTATGCCAGTCTAGACACACTTGATTCCCTTACGGAGACATATCAATACATAGGTTTTAAGATTCTTACTAGTCAGATACTTTCCTCTGCGGGAAATATGGGGTTTTGAGTCCCTTTCACTGAGGACGGTGTAGGTCTTGTCTATTCCATAGTTGGTTTTTGGAACGGTACCTGTGCTTATATCAAACTCTGGTTTTATGCATCACCCCACCTCTCCTTCCCCCTTAAGCAGGTATAAGAGTGTTTTCTAAATGTGAGACACTGTTCTCTTTCCTAACTCAGTTCAAGTGTAGCCATGTTTACAGGATCTTCATAAGTGATATCTTATGATAAGTTTCTTTTTCTGTGTGACTTACTTCACTTAGAATCATCGTACCTGAATCCACCCATTTTGCTGCTACTGGTCTTATGACATTGATTTCATGGCTGAGGGATATTCCATCGTACGTAAGTACCACAATTTTTTGAACCATGTTTATATTTTCTGGGATACTTAAGGTGTATCCAAGTTGAGGTCCTTGTATGCAGTGCAGCCCTAAATATTGGGGTGGCTCTGTCTTATTGATTTTCAGTTTTGCCAAGGTATATTCCCTAGACTGGTAGTGCCCCTGGCTCTGTAGCTCTGTTCTTTACTTGTTTTAGGGAACAGAATGCACTCCTCCAGAGAGGCAGTTGGCAATTTACATCCCGCCCATCAGCATAACAAGGCTCCCTGTTCTCCAGGGCCTGTCTTGCCTTTCTTGTTCTTACACATTTTGTGGATGTCCCTTTTGACCGGTGGGAAGTGATACTTCTTTGTAGTGCAGATTTGCATTGCCCGCTTGCTTGCTTGCCCAAAAAGGGCGTATGCGTTTTCTCCTGAATATATTCAGGAGAAAACGCATACGCCCTTTTTGGCCAAGTGCATCATTGTCGAAGTTGTGCCCCTCTTCCTGTGCTTTAAAGGCGATTCCAACGTACCTCTTGAAATCTGTTTCCTGCTATTCTGCCTCGCTTTCAAGTCCGCCTCGTTGCCTTCCCTCAACAGATTTTTGGACGATAGTTGTCCTTTATTACTCGGCCAGTTTGTGAATTGCTGTGCCCCTGAGCTCCATTTTTCAACTCGTTTTTGGAGAGCTGACCGCAAGTCCAAAATTTTGGTTCAGGACCTATACTGGTTCCCGGTGGGTGTCTGAGAATTTGGTTAATTCTTCTTCCTGCCGGGAAATTACAGTGATATGTGCCCGTCCAAATGCCTAACAGCTACTCTCTCATTGGTTCTCCCTCTTCCCTTTCATCCTCTGCCAAATTGGCAACCTGTGCGAACCAAGAGGTTAAAGGGGCTGTCTCTCCAAGTTGGGAGGTTGATAGTAAAGCAGACGGAAAGTCAAACCGGAGCACCAGGAGAGGGACTATGCGTTGAGTTTTAGAAACCTTTCGTATTCACAGTGTGTCCGTTCTCTAGGTTTCCCGCACATGTTATAGCTGTAGTAATATTCCCTTCAACCTGGAGAGTTCGGACCCATGGAATGGGTGCCATGCATTATTGCTTTAAAGGGTCTGCATTTGCTCACCCAATCTCACCAATCGTCTCAGTCCCAAGTGTCCCTCCTTATGCCACATCCAGCTGTCGTTGTAGATAGGGTCATTCCAGCTTTCATCAGAGACCCTGAAGGAATTGTAAAGAATTTCCCAGTTTTTTTGTTTTGTTTTTGTAATTCCTTTTTATAGTGGGTTTGAGCTGATTCTCGCTGCCATGTTTATGCCAGTCTAGACACACTTGATTCCCTTATGGAGACATATCAATACATAGGTTTTAAGATTCTTACTAGTCAGATACTGTCCTCTGCGGGAAATATGGGGTTTTGAGTCCCTTTCACTGAGGACGGTGTAGGTCTTGTCTATTCCATAGTTGGTTTTTGGAACGGTACCTGTGCTTATATCAAACTCTGGTTTTATGCATCACCCCACCTCTCCTTCCCCCTTAAGCAGGTATAAGAGTGTTTTCTAAATGTGAGACACTGTTCTCTTTCCTAACTCAGTTCAAGTGTAGCCATGTTTACAGGATCTTCATAAGTGATATCTTATGATAAGTTTCTTTTTCTGTGTGATTTATTTCACTTAGAATCATCGTACCTGAATCCACCCATTTTGCTGCTACTGGTCTTATGACATTGATTTCATGGCTGAGGGATATTCCATCGTACGTAAGTACCACAATTTTTTGAACCATGTTTATATTTTCTGGGATACTTAAGGTGTATCCAAGTTGAGATCCTTGTATGCAGTGCAGCCCTAAATTTTGGGGTGGCTCTGTCTTATTGATTTTCAGTTTTCCCAAGGTATATTCCCTAGACTGGTAGTGCCCTTGGCTCTGTAGCTCTGTTCTTTACTTGTTTTAGGGAACAGAATGCACTCCTCCAGAGAGGCAGTTGGCAATTTACATCCCGCCCATCAGCATAACAAGGCTCCCTGTTCTCCAGGGCCTGTCTTGCCTTTCTTGTTCTTACACATTTTGTGGATGTCCCCTTTGACTGTTGGGAAGTGATACTTCTTTGTAGTGCAGATTTGCATTGCCCACTTGCTTGCTTGGCCAAAAAGGGCGTATGCGTTTTCTCCTGAATATATTCAGGAGAAAACGCATACGCCATTTTTGGCCAAGTGCATCATTGTCGAAGTTGTGCCCCTCTTCCTGTGCTTTAAAGGCGATTCCAACGTACCTCTTGAAATCTGTTTCCTGCTATTCTGCCTCGCTTTCAAGTCCGCCTCGTTGCCTTCCCTCAACAGATTTTTGGACGATAGTTGTCCTTTATTACTCGGCCAGTTTGTGAATTGCTGTGCCCCTGAGCTCCATTTTTCAACTCGTTTTTGGTGAGCTGACCGCAAGTCCAAAATTTTGGTTCAGGACCTATACTGGTTCCCGGTGGGTGGCTGAGAATTTGGTTAATTCTTCTTCCTGCCGGGAAATTACAGTGATATGTGCCCGTCCAAATGCCTAACAGCTACTCTCTCATTGGTTCTCCCTCTTCCCTTTCATCCTCTGCCAAATTGGCAACCTGTGCGAACCAAGATGTTAAAGGGGCTGTCTCTCCAAGTTGGGAGGTTGATAGTAAAGCAGACGGAAAGTCAAACCGGAGCACCAGGAGAGGGACTATGCGTGGAGTTTTAGAAAGCTTTCGTATTCACAGTGTGTCCGTTTCCTAGGTTTCCAGCACATGTTATAGCTGTAGTAATATTCCCTTCACCTGGAGAGTTCGGACCCATGGAATGGGTGCCATGCATTATTGCTTTAAAGGGTCTGCATTTGCTCACCCAATCTCACCAATCGTCTCAGTCCCAAGTGTCCCTTCTTATGCCATATCCAGCTGTCGTTGTAGATAGGGTCATTCCAGCTTTCATCAGAGACCCTGAAGGAATTGTAAAGAATTTCCCAGTTTTTTTGTTTTGTTTTTGAAATTCCTTTTTATAGTGGGTTTGAGCTGATTCTCGCTGCCATGTTTATGCCAGTCTAGACACACTTGATTCCCTTACGGAGACATATCAATACATAGGTTTTAAGATTCTTACTAGTCAGATATTTTCCTCTGCGGGAAATATGGGGTTTTGAGTCCCTTTCACTGAAGACGGTGTAGGTCTTGTCTATTCCATAGTTGGTTTTTGGAACGGTACCTGTGCTTATATCAAACTCTGGTTTTATGCATCACCCCACCTCTCCTTCCCCCTTAAGCAGGTATAAGAGTGTTTTCTAAATGTGAGACACTGTTCTCTTTCCTAACTCAGTTCAAGTGTAGCCATGTTTACAGGATCTTCATAAGTGATATCTTATGATAAGTTTCTTTTTCTGTGTGACTTATTTCACTTAGAATCATCGTACCTGAATCCACCCATTTTGCTGCTACTGGTCTTATGACATTGATTTCATGGCTGAGGGATATTCCATCGTACGTAAGTACCACAATTTTTTGAACCATGTTTATATTTTCTGGGATACTTAAGGTGTATCCAAGTTGAGGTCCTTGTATGCAGTGCAGCCCTAAATTTTGGGCTGGCTCTGTCTTATTGATTTTCAGTTTTCCCAAGGTATATTCCCTAGACTGGTAGTGCCCTTGGCTCTGTAGCTCTGTTCTTTACTTGTTTTAGGGAACAGAATGCACTCCTCCAGAGAGGCAGTTGGCAATTTACATCCCGCCCATCAGCATAACAAGGCTCCCTGTTCTACAGGGCCTGTCTTGCCTTTCTTGTTCTTACACATTTTGTGGATGTCCCTTTTGACCGGTGGGAAGTGATACTTCTTTGTAGTGCAGATTTGCATTGCCCGCTTGCTTGCTTGGCCAAAAAGGGCGTATGCGTTTTCTCCTGAATATATTCAGGAGAAAACGCATACGCCCTTTTTGGCCAAGTGCATCATTGTCGAAGTTGTGCCCCTCTTCCTGTGCTTTAAAGGCGATTCCAACGTACCTCTTGAAATCTGTTTCCTGCTATTCTGCCTCGCTTTCAAGTCCGCCTCGTTGCCTTCCCTCAACAGATTTTTGGACGATAGTTGTCCTTTATTACTCGGCCAGTTTGTGAATTGCTGTGCCCCTGAGCTCCATTTTTCAACTCGTTTTTGGTGAGCTGACCGCAAGTCCAAAATTTTGGTTCAGGACCTATACTGGTTCCCGGTGGGTGGCTGAGAATTTGGTTAATTCTTCTTCCTGCCGGGAAATTACAGTGATATGTGCCCGTTCAAATGCCTAACAGCTACTCTCTCATTGGTTCTCCCTCTTCCCTTTCATCCTCTGCCAAATTGGCAACCTGTGCGAACCAAGAGGTTAAAGGGGCTGTCTCTCCAAGTTGGGAGGTTGATAGTAAAGCAGACAGAAAGTCAAACCGGAGCACCAGGAGAGGGACTATGCGTTGAGTTTTAGAAACCTTTCGTATTCACAGTGTGTCCGTTCTCTAGGTTTCCTGCACATGTTATAGCTGTAGTAATATTCCCTTCAACCTGGAGAGTTCGGACCCATGGAATGGGTGTCATGCATTATTGCTTTAAAGGGTCTGCATTTGCTCACCCAATCTCACCAATCGTCTCAGTCCCAAGTGTCCCTCCTTATGCCACATCCAGCTGTCGTTGTAGATAGGGTCATTCCAGCTTTCATCAGAGACCCTGAAGGAATTGTAAAGAATTTCCCAGTTTTTTTGTTTTGTTTTTGAAATTCCTTTTTATAGTGGGTTTGAGCTGATTCTCGCTGCCATGTTTATGCCAGTCTAGACACACTTGATTCCCTTACGGAGACATATCAATACATAGGTTTTAAGATTCTTACTAGTCAGATATTTTCCTGTGCGGGAAATATGGGGTTTTGAGTCCCTTTCACTGAGGACGGTGTAGGTCTTGTCTATTCCATAGTTGGTTTTTGGAACGGTACCTGTGCTTATATCAAACTCTGGTTTTATGCATCACCCCACCTCTCCTTCCCCCTTAAGCAGGTATAAGAGTGTTTTCTAAATGTGAGACACTGTTCTCTTTCCTAACTCAGTTCAAGTGTAGCCATGTTTACAGGATCTTCATAAGTGATATCTTATGATAAGTTTCTTTTTCTGTGTGACTTATTTCACTTAGAATCATCGTACCTGAATCCACCCATTTTGCTGCTACTGGTCTTATGACATTGATTTCATGGCTGAGGGATATTCCATCGTACGTAAGTACCACAATTTTTTGAACCATGTTTATATTTTCTGGGATACTTAAGGTGTATCCAAGTTGAGATCCTTGTATGCAGTGCAGCCCTAAATTTTGGGGTGGCTCTGTCTTATTGATTTTCAGTTTTCCCAAGGTATATTCCCTAGACTGGTAGTGCCCTTGGCTCTGTAGCTCTGTTCTTTACTTGTTTTAGGGAACAGAATGCACTCCTCCAGAGAGGCAGTTGGCAATTTACATCCCGCCCATCAGCATAACAAGGCTCCCTGTTCTCCAGGGCCTGTCTTGCCTTTCTTGTTCTTACACATTTTGTGGATGTCCCTTTTGACCGGTGGGAAGTGATACTTCTTTGTAGTGCAGATTTGCATTGCCCGCTTGCTTGCTTGGCCAAAAAGGGCGTATGCGTTTTCTCCTGAATATATTCAGGAGAAAACGCATACGCCCTTTTTGGCCAAGTGCCTCATTGTCGAAGTTGTGCCCCTCTTCCTGTGCTTTAAAGGCGATTCCAACGTACCTCTTGAAATCTGTTTCCTGCTATTCTGCCTCGCTTTCAAGTCCGCCTCGTTGCCTTCCCTCAACAGATTTTTGGACGATAGTTGTCCTTTATTACTCGGCCAGTTTGTGAATTGCTGTGCCCCTGAGCTCCATTTTTCAACTCGTTTTTGGTGAGCTGACCGCAAGTCCAAAATTTTGGTTCAGGACCTATACTGGTTCCCGGTGGGTGTCTGAGAATTTGGTTAATTCTTCTTCCTGCCGGGAAATTACAGTGATATGTGCCCGTCCAAATGCCTAACAGCTACTCTCTCATTGGTTCTCCCTCTTCCTTTTCATCCTCTGCCAAATTGGCAACCTGTGCGAACCAAGAGGTTAAATGGGCTGTCTCTCCAAGTTGGGAGGTTGATAGTAAAGCAGCCGGAAAGTCAATCCGGAGCACCAGGAGAGGGTTTATTCGTTGAGTTTTAGAAACCTTTCGTATTCACAGTGTGTCCGTTCTCTAGGTTTCCCGCACATGTTATAGCTGTAGTAATATTCCCTTCAACCTGGAGAGTTCGGACCCATGGAATGGGTGCCATGCATTATTGCTTTAAAGGGTCTCCATTTGCTCACCCAATCTCACCAATCGTCTCAGTCCCAAGTGTCCCTCCTTATGCCACATCCAGCTGTCGTTGTAGATAGTGTCATTCCAGCTTTCATCAGAGACCCTGAAAGAATTGTAAAGAATTTCCCAGTTTTTTTGTTTTGTTTTTGTAATTCCTTTTTATAGTGGGTTTGAGCTGATTCTCGCTGCCATGTTTATGCCAGTCTAGACACACTTGATTCCCTTACGGAGACATATCAATACATAGGTTTTAAGATTCTTACTAGTCAGATATTTTCCTCTGCGGGAAATATGGGGTTTTGAGTCCCTTTCGCTGAGGACGGTGTAGGTCTTGTCTATTCCATAGTTGGTTTTTGGAACGGTACCTGTGCTTATATCAAACTCTGGTTTTATGCATCACCCCACCTCTCCTTCCCCCTTAAGCAGGTATAAGAGTGTTTTCTAAATGTGAGACACTGTTCTCTTTCCTAACTCAGTTCAAGTGTAGCCATGTTTACAGGATCTTCATAAGTGATATCTTATGATAAGTTTCGTTTTCTGTGTGATTTATTTCACTTAGAATCATCGTACCTGAATCCACCCATTTTGCTGCTACTGGTCTTATGACATTGATTTCATGGCTGAGGGATATTCCATCGTACGTAAGTACCACAATTTTTTGAACCATGTTTATATTTTCTGGGATACTTAAGGTGTATCCAAGTTGAGATCCTTGTATGCAGTGCAGCCCTAAATTTTGGGGTGGCTCTGTCTTATTGATTTTCAGTTTTCCCAAGGTATATTCCCTAGACTGGTAGTGCCCTTGGCTCTGTAGCTCTGTTCTTTACTTGTTTTAGGGAACAGAATGCACTCCTCCAGAGAGGCAGTTGGCAATTTACATCCCGCCCATCAGCATAACAAGGCTCCCTGTTCTCCAGGGCCTGTCTTGCCTTTCTTGTTCTTACACATTTTGTGGATGTCCCCTTTGACTGTTGGGAAGTGATACTTCTTTGTAGTGCAGATTTGCATTGCCCACTTGCTTGCTTGGCCAAAAAGGGCGTATGCGTTTTCTCCTGAATATATTCAGGAGAAAACGCATACGCCCTTTTTGGCCAAGTGCATCATTGTCGAAGTTGTGCCCCTCTTCCTGTGCTTTAAAGGCGATTCCAACGTACCTCTTGAAATCTGTTTCCTGCTATTCTGCCTCGCTTTCAAGTCCGCCTCGTTGCCTTCCCTCAACAGATTTTTGGACGATAGTTGTCCTTTATTACTCGGCCAGTTTGTGAATTGCTGTGCCCCTGAGCTCCATTTTTCAACTCGTTTTTGGTGAGCTGACCGCAAGTCCAAAATTTTGGTTCAGGACCTATACTGGTTCCCGGTGGGTGGCTGAGAATTTGGTTAATTCTTCTTCCTGCCGGGAAATTACAGTGATATGTGCCCGTCCAAATGCCTAACAGCTACTCTCTCATTGGTTCTCCCTCTTCCCTTTCATCCTCTGCCAAATTGGCAACCTGTGCGAACCAAGATGTTAAAGGGGCTGTCTCTCCAAGTTGGGAGGTTGATAGTAAAGCAGACGGAAAGTCAAACCGGAGCACCAGGAGAGGGACTATGCGTGGAGTTTTAGAAAGCTTTCGTATTCACAGTGTGTCCGTTCTCTAGGTTTCCCGCACATGTTATAGCTGTAGTAATATTCCCTTCAACCTGGAGAGTTCGGACCCATGGAATGGGTGCCATGCATTATTGCTTTAAAGGGTCTGCATTTGCTCACCCAATCTCACCAATCGTCTCAGTCCCAAGTGTCCCTTCTTATGCCATATCCAGCTGTCGTTGTAGATAGGGTCATTCCAGCTTTCATCAGAGACCCTGAAGGAATTGTAAAGAATTTCCCAGTTTTTTTGTTTTGTTTTTGAAATTCCTTTTTATAGTGGGTTTGAGCTGATTCTCGCTGCCATGTTTATGCCAGTCTAGACACACTTGATTCCCTTACGGAGACATATCAATACATAGGTTTTAAGATTCTTACTAGTCAGATATTTTCCTCTGCGGGAAATATGGGGTTTTGAGTCCCTTTCACTGAAGACGGTGTAGGTCTTGTCTATTCCATAGTTGGTTTTTGGAACGGTACCTGTGCTTATATCAAACTCTGGTTTTATGCATCACCCCACCTCTCCTTCCCCCTTAAGCAGGTATAAGAGTGTTTTCTAAATGTGAGACACTGTTCTCTTTCCTAACTCAGTTCAAGTGTAGCCATGTTTACAGGATCTTCATAAGTGATATCTTATGATAAGTTTCTTTTTCTGTGTGACTTATTTCACTTAGAATCATCGTACCTGAATCCACCCATTTTGCTGCTACTGGTCTTATGACATTGATTTCATGGCTGTGGGATATTCCATCGTACGTAAGTACCACAATTTTTTGAACCATGTTTATATTTTCTGGGATACTTAAGGTGTATCCAAGTTGAGGTCCTTGTATGCAGTGCAGCCCTAAATTTTGGGCTGGCTCTGTCTTATTGATTTTCAGTTTTCCCAAGGTATATTCCCTAGACTGGTAGTGCCCTTGGCTCTGTAGCTCTGTTCTTTACTTGTTTTAGGGAACAGAATGCACTCCTCCAGAGAGGCAGTTGGCAATTTACATCCCGCCCATCAGCATAACAAGGCTCCCTGTTCTCCAGGGCCTGTCTTGCCTTTCTTGTTCTTCCACATTTTGTGGATGTCCCTTTTGACCGGTGGGAAGTGATACTTCTTTGTAGTGCAGATTTGCATTGCCCGCTTGCTTGCTTGGCCAAAAAGGGCGTATGCGTTTTCTCCTGAATATATTCAGGAGAAAACGCATACGCCCTTTTTGGCCAAGTGCATCATTGTCGAAGTTGTGCCCCTCTTCCTGTGCTTTAAAGGCGATTCCAACGTACCTCTTGAAATCTGTTTCCTGCTATTCTGCCTCGCTTTCAAGTCCGCCTCGTTGCCTTCCCTCAACAGATTTTTGGACGATAGTTGTCCTTTATTACTCGGCCAGTTTGTGAATTGCTGTGCCCCTGAGCTCCATTTTTCAACTCGTTTTTGGTGAGCTGACCGCAAGTCCAAAATTTTGGTTCAGGACCTATACTGGTTCCCGGTGGGTGGCTGAGAATTTGGTTAATTCTTCTTCCTGCCGGGAAATTACAGTGATATGTGCCCGTCCAAATGCCTAACAGCTACTCTCTCATTGGTTCTCCCTCTTCCCTTTCACCCTCTGCCAAATTGGCAACCTGTGCGAACCAAGAGGTTAAAGGCGCTGTCTCTCCAAGTTGGGAGGTTGATAGTAAAGCAGACGGAAAGTCAAACCGGAGCACCAGGAGAGGGACTATGCGTTGAGTTTTAGAAACCTTTCATATTCACAGTGTGTCCATTCTCTAGGTTTCCCACACATGTTATAGCTGTAGTAATATTCCCTTCAACCTGGAGAGTTCGGACCCATGGAATGGGTGCCATGCATTATTGCTTTAAAGGGTCTGCATTTGCTCACCCAATCTCACCAATCGTCTCAGTCCCAAGTGTCCCTCCTTATGCCACATCCAGCTGTCGTTGTAGATAGGGTCATTCCAGCTTTCATCAGAGACCCTGAAGGAATTGTAAAGAATTTCCCAGTTTTTTTGTTTTGTTTTTGAAATTCCTTTTTATAGTGGGTTTGAGCTGATTCTCGCTGCCATGTTTATGCCAGTCTAGACACACTTGATTCCCTTATGGAGACATATCAATACATAGGTTTTAAGATTCTTACTAGTCAGATATTTTCCTCTGCGGGAAATATGGGGTTTTGAGTCCCTTTCGCTGAGGACGGTGTAGGTCTTGTCTATTCCATAGTTGGTTTTTGGAACGGTACCTGTGCTTATATCAAACTCTGGTTTTATGCATCACCCCACCTCTCCTTCCCCCTTAAGCAGGTATAAGAGTGTTTTCTAAATGTGAGACACTGTTCTCTTTCCTAACTCATTTCAAGTGTAGCCATGTTTACAGGATCTTCATAAGTGATATCTTATGATAAGTTTCTTTTTCTGTGTGACTTATTTCACTTAGAATCATCGTACCTGAATCCACCCATTTTGCTGCTACTGGTCTTATGACATTGATTTCATGGCTGAGGGATATTCCATCATATGTAAGTACCACAATTTTTTGAACCATGTTTATATTTTCTGGGATACTTAAGGTGTATCCAAGTTCAGGTCCTTGTATGCAGTGCAGCCCTAAATTTTGGGGTGGCTCTGTCTTATTGATTTTCAGTTTTCCCAAGGTATATTCCCTAGACTGGTAGTGCCCTTGGCTCTGTAGCTCTGTTCTTTACTTGTTTTAGGGAACAGAATGCACTCCTCCAGAGAGGCAGTTGGCAATTTACATCCCGCCCATCAGCATAACAAGGCTCCCTGTTCTCGAGGGCCTGTCTTGCCTTTCTTGTTCTTACACATTTTGTGGATGTCCCTTTTGACCGGTGGGAAGTGATACTTCTTTGTAGTGCAGATTTGCATTGCCCGCTTGCTTGCTTGGCCAAAAAGGGCGTATGCGTTTTCTCCTGAATATATTCAGGAGAAAACGCATACGCCCTTTTTGGCCACGTGCATCATTGTCGAAGTTGTGCCCCTCTTCCTGTGCTTTAAAGGCGATTCCAACGTACCTCTTGAAATCTGTTTCCTGCTATTCTGCCTCGCTTTCAAGTCCGCCTCGTTGCCTTCCCTCAACAGATTTTTGGACGATAGTTGTCCTTTATTACTCGGCCAGTTTGTGAATTGCTGTGCCCCTGAGCTCCATTTTTCAACTCGTTTTTGGTGAGCTGACAGCAAGTCCAAAATTTTGGTTCAGGACCTATACTGGTTCCCGGTGGGTGGCTGAGAATTTGGTTAATACTTCTTCCTGCCGGGAAATTACAGTGATATGTGCCCGTCCAAATGCCTAACAGCTACTCTCTCATTGGTTCTCCCTCTTCCCTTTCATCCTCTGCCAAATTGGCAACCTGTGCGAACCAAGAGGTTAAAGGGGCTGTCTCTCCAAGTTGGGAGGTTGATAGTAAAGCAGACGGAAAGTCAAACCGGAGCACCAGGAGAGGGACTATGCGTTGAGTTTTAGAAACCTTTCGTATTCACAGTGTGTCCGTTCTCTAGGATTCCCGCACATGTTATAGCTGTAGTAATATTCCCTTCAACCTGGAGAGTTCGGACCCATGGAATGGGTGCCATGCATTATTGCTTTAAAGGGTCTGCATTTGCTCACCCAATCTCACCAACCGTCTCAGTCCCAAGTGTCCCTCCTTATGCCACATCCAGCTGTCGTTGTAGATAGGGTCATTCCAGCTTTCATCAGAGACCCTGAAGGAATTGTAAAGAATTTCCCAGTTTTTTTGTTTTGTTTTTGAAATTCCTTTTTATAGTGGGTTTGAGCTGATTCTCGCTGCCATGTTTATGCCAGTCTAGACACACTTGATTCCCTTACGGAGACATATCAATACATAGGTTTTAAGATTCTTACTAGTCAGATATTTTCCTCTGCGGGAAATATGGGGTTTTGAGTCCCTTTCGCTGAGGACGGTGTAGGTCTTGTCTATTCCATAGTTGGTTTTTGGAACGGTACCTGTGCTTATATCAAACTCTGGTTTTATGCATCACCCCACCTCTCCTTCCCCCTTAAGCAGGTATAAGAGTGTTTTCTAAATGTGAGACACTGTTCTCTTTCCTAACTCAGTTCAAGTGTAGCCATGTTTACAGGATCTTCATAAGTGATATCTTATGATAAGTTTCTTTTTCTGTGTGACTTATTTCACTTAGAATCATCGTACCTGAATCCACCCATTTTGCTGCTACTGGTCTTATGACATTGATTTCATGGCTGAGGGATATTCCATCGTACGTAAGTACCACAATTTTTTGAACCATGTTTATATTTTCTGGGATACTTAAGGTGTATCCAAGTTGAGGTCCTTGTATGCAGTGCAGCCCTAAATTTTGGGGTGGCTCTGTCTTATTGATTTTCAGTTTTCCCAAGGTATATTCCCTAGACTGGTAGTGCCCTTGGCTCTGTAGCTCTGTTCTTTACTTGTTTTAGGGAACAGAATGCACTCCTCCAGAGAGGCAGTTGGCAATTTACATCCCGCCCATCAGCATAACAAGGCTCCCTGTTCTCCAGGGCCTGTCTTGCCTTTCTTGTTCTTACACATTTTGTGGATGTCCCTTTTGACCGGTGGGAAGTGATACTTCTTTGTAGTGCAGATTTGCATTGCCCGCTTGCTTGCTTGGCCAAAAAGGGCGTATGCGTTTTCTCCTGAATATATTCAGGAGAAAACGCATACGCCCTTTTTGGCCAAGTGCATCATTGTCGAAGTTGTGCCCCTCTTCCTGTGCTTTAAAGGCGATTCCAATGTACCTCTTGAAATCTGTTTCCTGCTATTCTGCCTCGCTTTCAAGTCCGCCTCGTTGCCTTCCCTCAACAGATTTTTGGACGATAGTTGTCCTTTATTACTCGGCCAGTTTGTGAATTGCTGTGCCCCTGAGCTCCATTTTTCAACTCGCTTTTGGTGAGCTGACCGCAAGTCCAAAATTTTGGTTCAGGACCTATACTGGTTCCCGGTGGGTGGCTGAGAATTTGGTTAATTCTTCTTCCTGCCGGGAAATTACAGTGATATGTGCCCGTCCAAATGCCTAACAGCTACTCTCTCATTGGTTCTCCCTCTTCCCTTTCATCCTCTGCCAAATTGGCAACCTGTGCGAACCAAGAGGTTAAAGGGGCTGTCTCTCCAAGTTGGGAGGTTGATAGTAAAGCAGACGGAAAGTCAAACCGGAGCACCAGGGGAGGGACTATGCGTTGAGTTTTAGAAACCTTTCGTATTCACAGTGTGTCCGTTCTCTAGGATTCCCGCACATGTTATAGCTGTAGTAATATTCCCTTCAACCTGGAGAGTTCGGACCCATGGAATGGGTGCCATGCATTATTGCTTTAAAGGGTCTGCATTTGCTCACCCAATCTCACCAACCGTCTCAGTCCCAAGTGTCCCTCCTTATGCCACATCCAGCTGTCGTTGTAGATAGGGTCATTCCAGCTTTCATCAGAGACCCTGAAGGAATTGTAAAGAATTTCCCAGTTTTTTTGTTTTGTTTTTGAAATTCCTTTTTATAGTGGGTTTGAGCTGATTCTCGCTGCCATGTTTATGCCAGTCTAGACACACTTGATTCCCTTACGGAGACATATCAATACATAGGTTTTAAGATTCTTACTAGTCAGATATTTTCCTCTGCGGGAAATATGGGGTTTTGAGTCCCTTTCGCTGAGGACGGTGTAGGTCTTGTCTATTCCATAGTTGGTTTTTGGAACGGTACCTGTGCTTATATCAAACTCTGGTTTTATGCATCACCCCACCTCTCCTTCCCCCTTAAGCAGGTATAAGAGTGTTTTCTAAATGTGAGACACTGTTCTCTTTCCTAACTCAGTTCAAGTGTAGCCATGTTTACAGGATCTTCATAAGTGATATCTTATGATAAGTTTCTTTTTCTGTGTGACTTATTTCACTTAGAATCATCGTACCTGAATCCACCCATTTTGCTGCTACTGGTCTTATGACATTGATTTCATGGCTGAGGGATATTCCATCGTACGTAAGTACCACAATTTTTTGAACCATGTTTATATTTTCTGGGATACTTAAGGTGTATCCAAGTTGAGGTCCTTGTATGCAGTGCAGCCCTAAATTTTGGGGTGGCTCTGTCTTATTGATTTTCAGTTTTCCCAAGGTATATTCCCTAGACTGGTAGTGCCCTTGGCTCTGTAGCTCTGTTCTTTACTTGTTTTAGGGAACAGAATGCACTCCTCCAGAGAGGCAGTTGGCAATTTACATCCCGCCCATCAGCATAACAAGGCTCCCTGTTCTCCAGGGCTTGTCTTGCCTTTCTTGTTCTTACACATTTTGTGGATGTCCCTTTTGACCGGTGGGAAGTGATACTTCTTTGTAGTGCAGATTTGCATTGCCCGCTTGCTTGCTTGGCCAAAAAGGGCGTATGCGTTTTCTCCTGAATATATTCAGGAGAAAACGCATACGCCCTTTTTGGCCAAGTGCATCATTGTCGAAGTTGTGCCCCTCTTCCTGTGCTTTAAAGGCGATTCCAATGTACCGCTTGAAATCTGTTTCCTGCTATTCTGCCTCGCTTTCAAGTCCGCCTCGTTGCCTTCCCTCAACAGATTTTTGGACGATAGTTGTCCTTTATTACTCGGCCAGTTTGTGAATTGCTGTGCCCCTGAGCTCCATTTTTCAACTCGCTTTTGGTGAGCTGACCGCAAGTCCAAAATTTTGGTTCAGGACCTATACTGGTTCCCGGTGGGTGGCTGAGAATTTGGTTAATTCTTCTTCCTGCCGGGAAATTACAGTGATATGTGCCCGTCCAAATGCCTAACAGCTACTCTCTCATTGGTTCTCCCTCTTCCCTTTCATCCTCTGCCAAATTGGCAACCTGTGCGAACCAAGAGGTTAAAGGGGCTGTCTCTCCAAGTTGGGAGGTTGATAGTAAAGCAGACGGAAAGTCAAACCGGAGCACCAGGGGAGGGACTATGCGTTGAGTTTTAGAAACCTTTCGTATTCACAGTGTGTCCGTTCTCTAGGTTTCCCGCACATGTTATAGCTGTAGTAATATTCCCTTCAACCTGGAGAGTTCGGACCCATGGAATGGGTGCCATGCATTATTGCTTTAAAGGGTCTGCATTTGCTCACCCAATCTCACCAATCGTCTCAGTCCCAAGTGTCCCTCCTTATGCCACATCCAGCTGTCGTTGTAGATAGGGTCATTCCAGCTTTCATCAGAGACCCTGAAGGAATTGTAAAGAATTTCCCAGTTTTTTTGTTTTGTTTTTGAAATTCCTTTTTATAGTGGGTTTGAGCTGATTCTCGCTGCCATGTTTATGCCAGTCTAGACACACTTGATTCCCTTATGGAGACATATCAATACATAGGTTTTAAGATTCTTACTAGTCAGATATTTTCCTCTGCGGGAAATATGGGGTTTTGAGTCCCTTTCGCTGAGGACGGTGTAGGTCTTGTCTATTCCATAGTTGGTTTTTGGAACGGTACCTGTGCTTATA